>NC_134352.1:65573040-66207387 GCF_964195595.1 Calonectris borealis | reverse complement strand
TATGTTGAGTAACCAGTTTATTCCTAATCTGTTGGAAGTGGTGGTGACTAAGGAATTTAGCCAGCATGGGAGAATTCAGTGCTTACTGCCGCCAGGCTTACTGAGAGCCACTGTTCTCATCTTCATGGAGAAAGTCCAACCTGCAGGCTCTGGAGATAAATCTTCTCCTTCCGTGTCTGTCTGTAGAAGACATAAGTCTTCTCCTTCTATGTCTGTCTGCTTCACTGAAGGAGCAATGTGAATTCCTAAGGCCAGAGACAAGAGAGGGCTTTCACTAGGTGAGAGGAGTCAAAAGATAAGAACTCTTTCCTCAGAAGTGGGAAACAGTCTTCAGCCCTTGGACTGAGCAAGGCATTGAGCTGTTTTTTCTCCTTCTTGGGTAAGAGCTCTAACTGTGAAGTTACCATATAAAAATGGTCACTGACACCATAGCCACCACAGAACTGTGGTTTTCATTAGAAAAGAGAGGTGGCAGTAGCTGCAGTGTTTTGTGCTGAACTCGATATTGTCAGCATGTGTCAAAAGCTGCTTTTAAGAGAAGCTCCCTGGGGTTTTAGATACATGGGTTCCTAGTTTGTGGTTTCCAAATATATTTATATATAACAAGAGGGACCCTTGACCTAGACAGGAGGGGGAAGTTTTACATGTGTACAATGACATTAACAGGCCTATTACAAATGATAAGGTGAGACTAAGTCAGGCAGGAAAGCTGTGGATTGTATTCATGGTGCCTGAATTCTCCATCAGGCACTAATATTTCACTTAAGCATTGGGAGTGTAGCCTCGCAGTACAGAAACACTGTAGTCAGTCTTTCTGCTTTAAGCACTTGATTTCGAGATCAAAGTTTGACTCCTTGGTCAAAGTTGTTACGCTGGAATTCATTTCAGAGTCAGAGGGATTCTAATCTCAGTCAAAAATTTTCCCACCGTAACTTTTTTCTGATATCTGTGGTTTACATTTGATGAAAGGTTATTCTTGATCTTCACTGGGCTTTTGAACGAGTTCTGCAATCCAGGATAAGAATTATTGATGCTGATTTGAGAAAAATAAATTACTTCATACAAGTCTGTTCTGTCATTTTTTCAATTGACAAATGATTCTAGGAATCAAAATTTCATATAAAAGAGATGACTCCAAGCCAACCATCATAATTCATTTTAGACAACAGTAATGAAGTTAGGGCTTATTTTACCTTTAAGCATCTGACTAATTCTACTAACAGAGGACTCTCTAAACACTGTGTTTAAGTGTAAGTGTGTAAGTGTTTTGCTGGATCAAATGTTCCGCACCACATAGGACTGGAACAACTCAAAAGATACCTGGCAGTACCTGGGTTTTAAGAGAGAAATCGCAAGAGAGGAAACACAATTGCTTTTGTAGAAGCACATGGGTGATGCTTCTACAAAAACTGGATAATAGCAAATACCCTAAGTATTAACAAGTAAATTACCACAAATCATGGGAAAACGTGTTTGAATATCCAAATAGGTATTAGCTATACCCACAGCTCATATTAAATATGGGGAATGGAAAATCTGGCCTAAACTGAATTATCTTCTTCAAATAAGGCCATCGCGTCTGTGTTCAACTACACATTGACTCTGTAGTTCAAGTGACCTTACTTATGTTAATGTAATTTATAGATTGCCTTCTGAGAGCATTCGGCAGGGGTTGGAACAGTATGCAGTTCACAATTAGATTAGTTTCAGAGCACCACTTCATATTACCCATGATACACACCTTTGCATAGAAAACATCTGAATCACAGTTATATTACTGCTCTTTATTTGCAGCAGTGCCCACACTGTGCTTTCTGTTTTCCAGAGACTTGCCCAACTCTTGCTCTAAGTAGCTCAGTGTAATACTGACCAGAGGCCTAACGGGGCAATTTGCAATAGTTGATTACAAGAGGTCAATGGCTCACTGTGGGCAGTATAGCAGAAGAGTATAGCCGAGGACTCAAGTGGAATAGGGCTAAAAGTCTCGGGGCTGAGCTAAGGGAGCTGCCCCATGCACAGTGGAAGCAGACACAGGAGAGAATCAGGTGAAAATATAGTAGTGTGGATGAATGAATGGATAAACTGCCATACCCGATAAGCAGAAGTTGGTCGTGCTCTGGTGTTGTGCAGTCCACAGCTTTTCTCCCTTAGTGCAGTGGCGTGTGGTGTACAGTCAGAGCTGCAGTATCCAACTGAGGGTACCCAAACTGACAAATGCTGGGTTGTCATATGTGAGTGGTGGCTGCCAGCTTGGACAATAGATACTGAGATTGAACAGGGGAACTTCCTCCAGAGCTGAAAGCCTGAGATGCTGCATTAGAGCTGAACAGGGAAGCCTCAGCAGCAAAAGGTGTAACAAATTTCTTTTCTGCTCATAGCACTACAATTCACACTGCAACACATCCTTGTTACTGTAGTTGGCAATTATCTTCTGAAGATAAAAGATTTTCATGTTGAGTTTTTCAATTTTCATCAACTTGGGTGAACGATTCTTTTGATTTTCATTTAAACGCATGGTAGTGACTCCCCCTAAAAACATGCAGCAGTTATGATCCCTTAAGAAAAATGCAAATTGATGTGATAGGTTTTTCATTAAAAAAACACGTCATGATTAATTCTTAAAAATTCTTTGAAAATCAAGAGTTGTCTTATCTGATCAAAGTTTTGGGTTAGGTTATAGGTTGGATTAATATAGCATGCATTTTTATATACTGAATAACAGAGGATATTATCTGTGCTATTGTTTCCTAATGACATAGATCTAATTTATAAGTTTATTCTGTGTGGTTAGTAACATACAAAGTGCAGAGGAATACAAGATACCTATTAGAAGTTATCTATATTTACAGAGGTAAGTATTTTTAACTGTATCTTTCTTAAAATTTAGTCCTTAACCTTATGTCAATTAATGTTTATTAATGCTATCAAATTTTGTCATATAATCCAATCAAATACCCATTACACATCCCTGAGTGTAAATGTAAGTAATATAATAGTGGGAGGCATCTTTGTTTTGCAGTCAGGCATTGTGTTGCAATTGTATTTGTTTTATTAGAGGCAAGATATGTCATGATAGTATACAGCAGATTTTACTGCTTTAGGAGCAAATGAACTCTCTACTAAGGATTCAGTCACTCTTCTCAGCAAGAGAGAGAGTTGGAAGGGAAGAGGAAAGTTGGCATGGTTAAGTCTTGGATTTAATATTCTATGCCACTATACATGGACAATTTACTCAAGCTATTCTGTGTTTTAGACACTCCACCTGGGAGGTGTTCAGCTCACCTATTTCTATAGAGATCTAGTTATTAATGCACAAAGGAACTTTAAGAGTCAGAGAGAAGATGGAGAGGACAATGCATCATGTTTAAACTGCAAAGTATAGCTGTTGTATTGAGCACTAAGAAAGAAAAAAGTGCACCCTGGAGAGATTTTTCTTGCTTTAGCCTTCAGCATTCTGTTATACTATTTACTGAAGTAAAATAGAGAGAAACAAACAAACCCCCAAACAATTCTGAATTTCCTAAGTTAAGGGAAGTTTTTTTGAGCCACCATCATGGAATATGAACAATCTTAGGTCACTAATCAGGACCCATGTTTCATTTATGGTCACTGGTGCCTTGTGACCCATACCCTTGCCCACGCCTCATGCCACACTTCACTCAGTTCAAACTTCACTAGCCCTAATCGTACTACACAGATCCTGGGGTGATGGTCGGAGGAGAAGATAGATATTTGTTTGGACCTCACAGGTTGAAAGTATACCACCTACCTTAGACACTATATTCCTCCCTTATCCCCCTTTTTGGTAGGGTTTAGTCTAAATTATCCTATATAAAAATGGAATTGACAATTTTATGTTTGAACCTGTATACTTTTTTTTAAAGGAGGGACTTATATATAATATATATATTTATATATAATAGATTTGTTGCTATACACTTTTCTGCTAAACATTATTGGAATGGATTACAGGTTATTTTCAGCAGTCTTTCCAAAAACTTGTTAATTCAGGGCATGTTCTGAAAAAAATACAGGGTGACTCTGACATTCCAGTTTTTCTATTTTAGATAAGCGTATGGTAAGTCTAATACAAGATTTGAGAGCAAAGAATTATTTTTGTGGTTAGTGATTTTGCTCCAAGTTCAGTTAAATTGTGTTGTGAGATTAAGATCATGCTTGGGTATATGAAGTGACTAAATTGAGTATATTTTGCTTTAAAAGTATTAACTACTTATTGATTGAATCTACTATTTCCCTATATTACATTGTCAAGTACATGTCATACTTTATTATGAAACATCCATGCTGGAACCACTTGAACTTTTACTATATAGTATTTGGTGATGAGTCAACGGCATGTGTAATTTTTCCGTAAATACTTGAGTTGTTTTTGCTCCTGGTATATCTGCTTTGGGAAAGGTCTAACACTGAAATAGCCTCTTAAAAAAAAAAACAAAACCACCACATAATTTTTCTTGGAAGTTAATATAATTACAACATAGAAACACATAACTACAACAGTGCATTACATAAAAAGGTAAATGTGAAACCAATGTCAGTAGGAATAAATTACTCAAAATTTTAATTTGGGAAGTTAGACCTTCACTTTGGTTTGCATCGGTCTAGATTTCATTGAGCTATATGTGCTTGATTAATTATTTTGTGTAACTAAGGACAGAATTGGGCCTCCTTCCTTGTAGATTTCAAATCCTGTTAATCATTGCTATTATTTTTTTAGTGTCAGTTACATCCTCAGCTTTCTTGAACACCTAATGCTGTCCTGTGGAGCTGTCCTCATTCACAGTTTTGAAGACTGGGTATCTGAAATACTCAGAAACTCCTGTATAGGTACAGAAGAGAAGCTTGATTTTCATAAGGTTGTAGAACATATAACTTCCTGCAGCGTCCAGTAACTTTGATGGTACTTGGCATTAAAGAAAATGTAGTACAAAACCAAGGATTGCAGTACATCCATCTTAGCCAAAATTGTGTGTCATACAGATCACATTTTCATCATACTGAAGACTAAAAGGGAAA
The DNA here is from genome assembly GCF_964195595.1 of Calonectris borealis. NCBI lineage: Eukaryota > Metazoa > Chordata > Aves > Procellariiformes > Procellariidae > Calonectris > Calonectris borealis. Next base: position 66,202,350 of record NC_134352.1, on the reverse strand, counting down.
AAATGGGAAGAAAATCGTATGTTCCCCACATTCATTTGTTGCCTCTGCTCATCAGTAATGGTGACTTTGAAACCTAAAGCACATTTCAATGCTTCTAGAACTCAATATAATTTCCAGGTTTAAGTATTGAGTTCTGTCATCTTCTAAAATTGCTGTTTGTTTGTTATGGCAGCTGTTTGAAAAGGGCTATTTCACCTTCCTCCCCACTCCATTAGCATCAGCTAGATTTAGCAAAATCAAAAACTTCTGTTTGAGCTACATGCTGTGGGCTGAAACATGAACTCCTGGGAGCCTATGTGGAGCTGACTAATAAACAACTCTGGCAAATTATCCTCCTCTTTCTTACTTCCTTGAAGTAGCAGTCTTTGAGCATGTTTACATGTGAAATGATCAGAATTCAGATTTTTTTAAAAATTCCCCCCTTCTCCTCCCCCCCCCCCCCCCAGTATTATAGAAAATATGTCAGAAAAAAACTCCTTTCTGGGGTAAATTCTTACTTTGATCTTTCTTTATTCAAGTCTCCTCTTTGGCTGTCAGTCTGTCTTGTCAGTCACAGTAGCATTTTGTCAGCTGATGGATGATAATTCAGTTATGTCTGCACAATGAGAGAACATGTCCCACAACTTAATCAAATCAGGGTAGAAATAATCTTCAATTTTTATCTAAGATCAAAGAACACATGGTTGAGTGTCTAATAATGCAATTTCCAGTTAATATGCTGGTCAGTGTTATATCCAGTGAAAAGATTGCTGGCGTTTCTATTCAGGTGGCAGCAGCCAAAGGCAGAGATTGCATGCAGGAAAAATATACATCCACCGAAAAAAAGATGTCTGTTGCAGTGAAAGAGGCCTGCAGAGGCACGGTTAAGGAACCTGAATTATGTTAACTCTTCTGTGTAGATAACAGCTGCTCTATCAAGGGATTTCTTAACTTGGCTTTTGAAATTAATTTAGTCTAATCTGTAATTGAAAAAGATTAATTTGATTGGCTGTTGTCTACATTTAACTTTATATTTTATTTTCTTTGGTAAATGTGAATGTGAAATGTGAAATAATGAATGTGAAATAATTACAATATCTTAGTGTGCTTGCATTTCTGATTCATACTGCTGAGTTTAACTCTTCTGTAAGGTTACTCTCCTCTTTGTTTATAATTAATGAAATGTAAAAGTATATGGGAACAATTTTTAATAGATATATTTTCTTCTCCTCATGCTTTGATGAGGTCAATCAGAATTCTGGGACTGTAGACACAAATTTGCAATGTGAAAAATTTGCTTTCTTCATCCCTGACATAAAGACATAATACTTAGGGCAAGTTTACAAAAAAAAATCTTGATATCACAATAGGAATAGTGGAATATATATGTTTTATTTATATTATATACATATGGTCATATTATATACATATATATTTAAAAATTTGTGTACATATACAGTAACATGCATCTATGTGACCTATGTATTGTTTACAAATTAATGAACCCTACTCTTCCTATAAAACTACTATTATGTGACAGTTAGAAGACTGGGAAGGAATGGGATAGAGCTGTAGTAGAGTATGGTGGCTTCCATTAAGCTGCATTCTAATTTTAATGAATTTTTAAATTAGAGAAGAAATGGTGTATAAATTAAAGCAGAATTGTTGTCATCAAACATCTACTACTTCAATGTAGTCAGCCCTGCGCTGTAGGCAGCGAAGCTCTGTGAAAGTTATTTACACTCAATTTGGTTTTAGACTGTTCTTTGACTGTGTATAAGCCCGATGTCTGGTTTTGTAGTATCTAGTGCTCTAATGTAGCTCTGATTATAATTATACTTGCTACAGATTTCACAGTTGGTCATTTTTCTGCTTCCATTAGACTGTAATTTCCTATTCCTTTATGATGCATTAAGACAGAATAACTCTGATTACTGGAAAAATACCTGTAGTTTGAAAATCACAGCTGAAAAATAACACTAATTTTATAGTACATCATATGTAATCTAAATCCTACCTTTAGAAATTATTTATAACAGCGTGTTTTATTTTATTGAAATATTTGCATTCAAAACTTTTCAAATAACCTATAGCAATCATTCAGCTTGGTAATACATGTAAGAATTATAGAATGTTTTTGGAAAGAAAAGTGCATTTCAGTCATGCCTTCTACCTTGACAAGTCAAAATCTTTTCATTCTGTTTTTCTTTGGTACTTGATTTGACCTCTTGTGATGGCATTGCAGTTTCAGGACTGATAGAATGATTCCCCTTTACTTGATCAGCATAAATGGTTTTGGATCTTCCTAAAAGGTTAATTAATTTATTAATTATATGATCTAGGTTTTCTGTCTTTAAACATGTATTTTGTTACTTAAAAGAAAAATAAGTGTGGCTGTAATGTAACTATTACAGCTACAGAACCAAGAAGACTTTTTTCTCTAACTGTATTCTGCTTGAAAATTTCATGTTATTGATCCCATAATCCACTATTTCACTTGCTTAAAAAGTAAGCCAAAGGAAAATAAAATCAGCAGTGTAAAATTAGAAACTCTGTGAGAAATCTATCTGCTTGCATTCTAAAAGGATCTGTTGTGTTTGGGTGACGTAATAGAGGCGAATCTTCAAAATAATTGCATAAATTCGCAGGTGTAAAGTGATAGAGCATCTCTTCTGCCTTTGTCTGTGTTGTGCTCTATAAACCTGTAAATGTGATCTAGAAGACAGCCTGGGATAGTCAGGCCTACCAACAGTCTCTTTCAGCCAACATTTTTATGATTCTGTTACTCCGTGGATTTCCACAACCTATGACCTAGTACCTATTTCTGGTGGGAGTTATTTTATGGTTTTGGCCAGTAATTCCTTGATGGATTGGATTTGATCCCATTACCTGCCATAATTAAATTTTTCACATAAACATAAACTTCAGCAAAAGTTCATTTGGATAATTCAGCATTTTCCAGTGAAATAACATTGTATCAAAAATCCAGAGTGGCAGTATTATTACTTAAGTTAATTTAGCACTGAAATAATGAGAATTTTAAGTGAGTAAAAATTTTATTTGATTTTTTTTTCCGTAGGATCATATTATTTACTGTCTGTGAGTAGTCAGCAAACTGTTATTCATATGTAGCAGGTAAAAATGGTCATCACTTCTAAATGATAAAGCATCAGCAGTTTCACATTCCTTCTCTGAATTTCTAAACACAATTAGTTTTAAAATAATGTTAACCCTCACCTCTCTTTCTTTACCTAAGTCTAAAAAATCAGATTTCCTTAAAAGTCCAAGAAGTAACATTTGTTAATCTAAGATTTGACCCCTGATTACTGTTGTAGTCCTCAGCCAGCAAAGCACCTGAAAGCTTGAATTCCTTTTGGAAGTTACTTCTCTGCATGAGGATCTCTGCATATTTCTTTTTCTCATCATTTCTTTTTCTCATTTAGTGCATCAGCCTAACTATGCATTTATAAAGTTTCTCATATACTTTGTGTTAAGAACTAGTTCTAAATTCTCTTGCCAAGTTCCAAAGACACCTGTAAAACTTCAAAACTTATTCCTTCAAATGTAGAAATCTTGCTGCTTCTTTGTCTGCCTGATGCTTTTTGAAATACAAATATAGGACGAAAATTTCCTAGTTAATATCCTTTTCCTTTTGATACCTGTTCTTTGCTTCATTTATTGCTCCATTTATTGAAGAAACTTTTGAATAAATATCTTTCTTTTAACTGTTAGGACGAGAGGAAATGGCCTCAGGTTGCGCCAAAGGAGGTTTAGATTGGACATTAGGAGAAATTTCTTTACTGAAAGAGTGGTCAGGCCTTGAAACAGGCTGCCCAGGGAAGTGGTGGAGTCCCCATCCCTGGAAGTCTTTAAAAGACGTGTAGATGAGGCCCTTGGGGACATGGTGTAGTGGGCATGGTGTGTTGAGTTGACGGTTGGACTTGATGATCTTAGAGGTCTTTTCCAACCTTAATGATTCTATGATTCTATGTTGTTGAAACCACTGTTGCTCATCCTTCTTTGTAGAGAAAAAAAAAAATTAGATTTTCTAGCAGGATTTTGATAAAACCTTACACTAAATATTAGTTTTGAGCCTTCTTGAATGTTTATATTGCATCAGACCAAAGGTGCAATTAGTCCAGTATTTTCTCTATGATGGTTGCCATTAACGGATGCTTAAGAAAAGTGGCTGAAGAACAGGTAAGTGTATTTCTACATAAATAGACTTTAAATGCAACCTGTCTTCTAGTTTGTCTAGGCATGTGAATTTGCATACTCACAGCTACCCATATGCCTATGTTTTTCTCGCAAAGGTTATAGTTTGCATGGGAAAGTCTGTTGCAACCTAGTTGGTAGGTGACAAGCATGCTCAAGTTGTATTATCTTCAAGAGGTTGGAAAGTAAATGCTCAAATATTTAAAGCCTAAGTATGCAAATTGTTTATGTATTTAAAAACACAGCACATCCAGTAAATCTCCCTAAATATATTTAGTAGCTTTATATGCTTGTACTTTGATAAAATCAGGATCCAATTTAACCACCACTCTTTTTGAAGACTTTTGTCAGAGGTGTTTACACCTAGGGCCAAATCCTTATGTAACAAAAATTTATATAGCATTTTTTATACCAGTGTGATGTTATAATACTTAAAAAAATAAGAAAAAGAAATGTCCAAACTCATAAAATAGCTTTGCAGTGATCAAGGAAGTAACATCACTGCATTTCCTCTAGTTCTGGATCATGAACTATCCCTGCTTACAGATTGTCAGCGGGGGTGTTCTATGTTCTGCTTACAATGATACTGGAAACTTATCTGTTAAATAAAACTTCCTAATTATTTCAGGATTTCTTTGGACAAAAACCTAAGGGAACAAAATGTGACCATTTCTGAGAGAGTAATAGAATGAGATAGTGTGTTTTATTCTGCTTCCTATATGAATATATATACCTGTAATGGTGGTACTGATACTAGCTACTGTACCAGTGGCCAGGACTCCAGAATAGCTGCCATAGGTAAAAAGACTGATTTTCTCATTACTAAAATAAAACAAGAAATGTTAATATTAGATTTATATTTATACTGTATGTATATTTTTATTTATTTTTATATATTATTTATTATTATTTTTGAATAAATATATTCATTTTAAAAGGATGTTGAGGTACTTGAATGTGTCCAGAGGAGGGCAACAAAGCAGGTGAAAGGGCTGGAAGACATGTCCTGTGAGGAGCGGCTGAGGACTCTGGGGTTGTCTAGTTTGGAGAAAAGGAGGCTGAGGGGAGACCTCATTGCTCTCTGCAGCTTCCTGAGGCAGGGAAGGGAAGAGGGAGGTGCTGAGCTCTTCTCCCTGGTATCCGGTGACAGGATGTGTGGGAAGGGTTCAAAGCTGCACCAGGGGAGGTTTAGACTGGACATTAGGAAGCATTTCTTTACCAAGAGGGTGGTCAAACACTGGAATAGGCTTCCCAGAGAGATGGTTGATGCCCCAAGCCTGTCACTGTTTAAGAGGCATTTTAATAACATGGTTTAACTTGGTCAGCCCTGAATTGGTCAGGCAGTTGGACTAGATGATCGTTGTAGGTCCCTTCCAACTGAAAGTCTATTCTATTCTATTTTAATAGGTTTGGCAATTATGCTTTCTGGTGAGACTGTGTTTTTCTCAAAAGTTTGAGTTTAAAATTACAAAGAAGTCATTAGAATTGCTAAATATGATTCTATATATGCTAAACACATAGCTCTCAACCAGTCTGAGGTAAAAAAGAGGAGACACCAGGGGCCAAACTAAACAGCAATTTAGCTGAAATCTAATTTAATTATGCCACTTTATGCCAGAACTCCCCAAGAAAAGAATGCAAGGATAAGGGCACTGTACTTCAAATAATGTGAGATTCATAGATTAATCACACCTGACATATTTAACTTCTTTTTACAACTCTCTCTTTAATAATTTACAGTCTTAAGCTAGAACAACATAAAGCTTATGATTGGTTGATGTGCATTAAACTATGTCAGCTGCTGAGACATTTTCAGGGTAAATAAATATTTCCTTGTCAGAATAACCTGTGCTCTCTTAAACTACATTTCTCTCATCAAATACCAGTACATTAGAGAAGTGTTCAAGGTACAACCTTTTGATATGCAGCCACAGTGCAGAGGTATTTACTGACAAGCAAGAGAACACAGAGGCCTTTAGTTTAAATAATATATTTTCCAGATGAAAACCCACCTCAAATCATACAGTAAATTATATTGTTGTTTCTATTTGGCATCTTTAACCTTTCTTTCCTTGGTGAGGAGATTCTAGCAATGCTTATGGTGTATCTAAGAATTACATCTTGTTTCGATGAGACTTTTTTTCTTGGTGACTTCAATACAATTTAAAGATTCCCCAAATTAATAGAGAAATCCTATCTAGGTGTAGATAATTCTAGCAGCGTATTGATGACAAAGGTATCTTTTTGTTATAGAGGATGTGTCCTCTTAATTTTTTCATAAGGAAACTAAAACAATTAAAAGCCAGAAAAATATTTTTTCCTGGGTCTTGTAAGAGTAGTTAACTAAAGATCAGCTTTGAAAGAACTAGAGAAGTCATGCAAAGTCTAAAAGTCTTGGAGCCAGATTCTTGGTCTTTCATGAATCATCTTTGTGTCGCAAGCTGTCTGGATGCAGCAGTGGATTCCCATGCTGTAAAATACCTTCCAGGACCTGATGGCTGACATAATCTGTCCTATACCACCTATCCTTTCTCCATCTTTCCCTTTAACACAGAAACATTTTGGACAGGTTCATCTGAATGTGTTGTAGACAACAGAAGAACTGACCTGGAACATAATGTTCTTTAATGATTCTAGCCAGCTGACTACACTGTATAATAACTACCATTGCAAACCTAGATTACTGATCACTACAATCAGACCCAAGAAAAAGAAAAAACTAAGATGACGGGGAATTCAAAGATCTCACCCACAGTCACGTATTAAGGGAGTGTTTGATGATGACAGACTGTTGGAGGGCAAAGGAGTTAAAAGTGGAAGAAAAGAGAGTTTGATGGAGACTGTCCTGCAAACACAGCTCTCAATAGTTCTCTGTCAGGGGAGGGAACATCTCCCTGAAAGGCATGAAGGGGTTGCATTGCTAGTGGAGAAAAGATGGTGGCATTCTGCACATTCGATACATCACTGGTGAAGTTCTCCAGAAAACACCAGGTGCTTTTTTCAGCTAAGCCTTGGAATCTTATATTACCTCCCTAAGGTACAACAAACAAACAGCTATCAAAATTTCTTTAGGTATCTTTGATGTCTGCCCCAGAAGACAATGTCTGCCCCAGTCATAGAAAGAGGATACAGAAGTTATCTACAGATCACCACACAAGGAATCTTCCAGACAGCTCTAAAGCAGCATTTTTTTGCCAAGGCAAGAGGAAACTGTTTCAGCACAGACCACACTGTAGTCCAGTACTTTCATTCTGCAAGTTTTCTAAAGCACTAAGCTGTGCCTTTTACCAGCCCTCATGGAAGTTCTGAATGGGACTGAACTTCAGCCATGGCTGAACTCTTCCAGAAATATTGCATTTATAGTTTCTTGCTTAAAAGAGGTAAAATGTGGCTTGTTCTGTGTTGCAGATTGTCTCTTTTCCTTTTCATAGGTAATTGAGATTTAAAACATTTTTATGTAAAAAGCATAAGTTAATAGTAATTCTAATGAGCCTTTAAATGTGTTTTGTAAACTTAATATTCTGCACAGAAATGCATTCTTTTGCTCCTGGGAAGGTTAGGAAGGTTATTAATATTTAATAGGAACATTCCTGTAATTTGTTCCAAATGAGAGAAACTTCACTGCAGATTTAAACTGGGTTTTATCACAAGGAAAAGCAGAGGTGGAGAGAGAGTTTCTAGTAAGAATGCTTGGTTTATAGCTTTAAAAGGTCCTTTGTACCACTAATTCATTTTTCTCTTAGAGTTGGAGAGTTACAAAATTATGCTTCTAAAAAAGGCCCAGAACAAAAACATGCTAAGCTCGGTGTGTCATGAGGAAAGAATTATGTTCATAGCTCTCAATAGCTAAGAGGTACTGTTAGCTAATCAGTGGACAAGGATTTGCATAATATTGTAACATGATGATACTATTATGCAAATTTGTTCAGTGCAATGAGCCACTAACATAGAGCTATTATCAAAATGGCTGGTCAAACTTTTCTCTATCTATGGATCCCAACTCATCCTGAATAATAAAGGCAAGCTAATTAAATATAAGTAATGAATATTAATAGAGAAAGCTGTGTTCAAGATGCAGAATAGGACAGAATGACAAGGGAGAGAGAAATCTGAAAACTTATTATTCTTATTTTATGAATAACAAGTTCTAGAGAGAAGTAGTTAATCCAGAAGATTTATAAGTATTCAATCAAAGTACAGAAATGGGAAGAGGAAGGTACTCTGGCATTCCAATATACCTCGATATTGTTCTCTGCTTATGTGATAATAGTCAGCTTGACTCTAATTTTCTGAACTTGTATTGTAGCTCAGTGTTTTTTCCAATCTCTGCTAAATGAAAGGCAAATGCCTTTAAAAAATGGTGGAAGATAGACAAAGATGTAAAAGCTTTAGTACAGCTGTAAAAAAACCCCACCAAAAAAGAAAACAAAACCCTAGCCCCCAAAAAAACCCCAACAAACAAAAAAAAACCCTACATTTATCATACGGCAAGAACACACCTATTTTTAGGCTACAAAGTACTTTCTGGATGGAAGAGCCAGTTTAAAACACTGGCAAGTTGCAAATACCTTTAGCAGTCACCAAAGCCAAGTGAGACAAGACTGAAGGACTGTTTAGTGCCTGCTTCATCTATGAATGAAACAGCTCTGCTTCTGTCGTAGTTTAACCCGGCAGGCAGCCAAACACCACACCGCCTCTCACTCACTCCCGCCGCCCCCGCAGTGGGACGGGGAGAGAATCGGAACAGTAAGGGTGAGAAAACTCATGGGTTGAGTTAAAGACAGTTTAATAGAACAGAAAAAGAAGGGAAAATAATAATAATAATAGTAGTAATAGTAGTAATCATAGTAGTAGTAGTAATAATAATAATTAATAATAATAATAATGATAGAATGTACAAAATGAGTGATGGACAATGCAATTGCTCACCACCCGCGCTGACCGATAACCAAGTAGAGTTTGCTACTTCCTGGACACGCCTACCATTCATATACTGAGCATGATGTCACATGGTATGGAATATCCCGTTGGCCAGCTGGGCCAGCTGTCCTGGCTATGCTCCCTCCCAGCCTCTTGTGAACTTGGCAGAGCATGGAAGCTGAAAGTCCTTGACCATAGGGTACTTAGCAACAATTAAAAACATCAGTGTGTTATCAACATTCTTCTCATACTAAATCCAAAACACAGCACTAGGAAGAAATTTAACTCTACCCCAGCCGAAACCAGGACAGCTTTTTATTTTCCTAATATGCATAAGTCTCACAGCATTAGGATTGACTCTGTTGCAACCTATCCTCATCCCACTGTAAGCATGACAACCACTGTTTGTTTAGTGTCTAAATTACCAAGTATACTCCTGGAGCTTAAGGAGACTTTGTGTCAAGTCTGAAGATTGCCCATAGTGTATTTGAGTGTCAGATTTCTAGGATTACCGTTCGTTGTAACGTTATTATAGGTCTAAATTTCTTTCACTGAAAAGCAGGTTGTTCTCATCTTCTTAAGCTTTGCCAGAATTCAGTGCCAGATGACAGCATTCCAAGATTATTTTGGTTTTAGTAACAGTTTTATTTTTAATATTTTTAATATTTTTAATTTCAGTCCATATTAAATGCCTTTTGTTTTTTCATTGTGCATTGGGACACATTTTTGATCTCTGACTACAAAGATTAAAAAAAAAGAAAAAAAAGTTGCTGTTCTTGTACAATCACAGGACTCTGGGAGCAGGCGCTTTAAAAACAAAATATGACAAAACTAAGAATAACGCATTTTTCCAGTGCTGCTTCCTGTATGGTAATAGCTGCCTGTAGAACAAAGATCCTTATCACAGCTTTGCTGGTTTTGTTTGTATATAACTGTTTGTTCAAAATGGCTCTCTGTTGCTTCACTCTTTTTCTGAAAAAATGTGAGGAAATTTTTACAGTCTGATTTACAAGTATTTAAAAATAATACAAATAGAAAGTTATTCAACTGATTTTTCCCTACCTGTAGTTACAAGTTGGGCTCCAATATTAATTTGCCTTTTAATTTTACTCATTAAAAAATACTTGCATTATTACATGAAGTGCAAATTAGATTTTGTAAATTCGTGATTTCCACTATACATTTTTGGCAGCTGTACTTAATGTTTGATTCTGTAACACTTTACATAAAATAAAAGAAAAAGAAGATCTTGAAAGCAAAACCTGAGCCTTTCCAGAAAGAGAAATTCTTCTTAAGACCTAACATGAAGCTTGGTTAATCTGTTTTACTTTTGAAGAGAATGCCAGGTCCTACTGATCTGACAGATACTTTATAAAGTAAATAAGTCCAAAGATGGGGAAGAAGGACAAGAGGAATTGATCCTCATCTCCAACAGAGTAGGAGAGGCCACAACCAAAGTGAAGACTGGACAAGAAGAAAGCTGCAGCTTATAGCAGGGAAAGAGGGAGGCATGCACTGAAATGGCAGTGGGGCTCAAAACTTGTGTCCAGAACTGGGCTAGAAGGGAGATAGTGATACCATGGTTTTCCTAAACTTCGTGCTTTAGGAAGAAATGGTAGCTGAACTGCAGAGAATGAACATTTTATGCAAGTCTTAAAAATAAAAGAGGAGAGAGAACACAGAACAGGAAAGGAGAAAACCAGAAGATTTAAAAGGAAATTAACTTCAGGCACAGTCACCAGCTGCATGGATGAAGTGAGAGAAAGCAAATCTGGCAGTAAAGTACTTTTACAACCCCAACTTGGACTTTGTAGGAGCCAAACTGTCTCTCTAGCGCAAGCTCCACCCCACCTTCTGTCAGCCAGGACAGCCCTCCCAGGCCCTTTTTTACTAGCCACCTTTGAAATAATACCTCTCCCCACAGCTCTGGCCTCTACGATTTCCAGCTGGCCCTGCCATGCTCCCGCATCCCTCCCATACAATGAATGATCTCTCAGCTGTGATTTTGGGGTGACTTCTAAGGACTAGCATATTCGTCTAGCAGATTTGCACTGGCAAGCTGAGTAGTTGACTATTCATGCTCCAAATGTTTTTTTGATATACATATATATATATATTTCTACAAACACATGCACACACACACATATATATGAGACAGAATTCCAGGGAAACGAAAGCCAAGTGTGCTACAAAATAAGTTTGTGTTTTGCAGACTGAATTCCTTCATGACAGGCTTATTAAAAGTTCTTGCTGCCAAATGCTGTTTACTTTCACTTTCAAAACTGTCTGCATTAATAATGAGCAACTCCACTTGGAAGTTATTTACATAAAGTATTGTTCCTGTCAGTGGTGCAGTGCTAGGCAAGGGTGGGAGGGAGAGCACACACTCAGCAAATGAATTCAAGGGCCTGATTTAACATATTGCTCAAAAACATTGGTATAGTCTAAGCTGGTATGGCACGTTCCATCAGGTTAACTCAGTTAACTGTACTTTGCAAGCCTAAATAGTTACTATTTTCAAGATTACTATCAGAACCTTGGTTTCTCTATTTTGTATTTTGAGATTTTCCAGCCCCATAAACTCTTAACTTCATGTGGAATAAAGGTTCTTCTTGAGTCAGCTAGCTTGCTATTCCTATGTGTTCCTACTTGCACAGATGGCTATTATGTTATATCTCTCCATTACTCTGGGAGCATTGTTGTCAGCAGCTGGTGCGTTCCTCATACACTAAGGCCTTCAATGGTATGGCAGTTACACAGCAATAATGAGAATCTGTAGGAAATTCTGATAACATTATTAAAGGGTTGTTTCAAGGGAGAAGCACAGGACAAAACTTGGTTCATGTGGTTACTGTAAAAGTAACTAACATATCGTCACTTTAAGCTGTATTGTACTGTCAAGCTTTAAGTTTAACTCAAATGAACAGCCAAGGTAATCGAGAATTATTTATCTCCATACCATTTGATACATATACGATAAAGGAGAGTTGGCCAAATACATACCAGATTGCTATCTTCATCCTGAGCCAGAAACAGATATTTTGCACTCAATCTGTACCTCTACCATTCCTCTTTCACTGCCTATATGTATGCATACCCTGTTCAAGATCTTCACTGATGGAAAAGCTTTACTGGTTCTTTTAGCTATTGAATTTCTGGCAAAAAGCAATGAATTTTTGTAATATGAAATTATACATATCAGGATCTGGAGCATAAAAATGTTTGGAAATATCTAATTATAGGCAAAAAAATTAATTAAGGGAAAAAAACCCCAAACATACTAGAGGCATCAGAGCACACAAAGCCAAACTGTGCAAGTCTCGGAATCTTCCAAATACTTTGGACCATGGGCTATTAGCCAGCATGCTGTATGCACTGCTCAGAAACTGAGTAATTTCTAAAGTACTATGCCCACTAAACCTTATCATTCTGTGATTTAATAGCTAAAATCTGGTGCCTATTAAAAAAGATTCACTAAGATAGGATGACCTAATTGGTGTGGGCTGATGGAATTGTGAGAACTTTATTAAAAACAGAATTTATGAAAGTGAATATAATATTTGAAAATATTTCTTGCAGCTGCTGAGACCCTTTTTGTTTTGTTTTGACTAAGATTTGTAAAATATCTCTTCTTGTCTTCTCTGCATGGAACTTTTCATAAAGCTTTCCCTCACTGTCATTAATTCCCTTCTGCGTTTTCACGCTACTTCTTTAATGAACAGTCAGTTGTCCTTACCAGACATTACTTCCATGAATGAAAAGGCCCCCAAGATGATCTATGTGTCTTGTTTTCTGCCCATAAGGATGGAAATGAACTGCTTTGGTTAAAATGCCAGTCAATAATAGGTCAAATTTTATTCTTCCTCAGACCTACTTTATTTAGTTTGCTTATGTTCTGGTTTCGGCTGGGATAGAGTTAAATTTCTTCCTAATGCTGTGTTTTGGATTTGGTATGAGAAGAATGTTGATAACACACTGATGTTTTCAGTTGTTGCTAAGTACCTTCTCAAGGACAACTATCCTCTGCTACCAAGCTAGACTGGGAGGAGGGAACACAGCCAGGACAGCTAGCCCAGCTGGCCAACAGGGTATTCCATACCATGTGACGTCATGCTCAATATACGAATGGTAGGTGTGTTCCAGGAAGTAGCGATCATTACTTGGTTATCGGTCAGCGCGGGTGGTGAGCAATTGCATTGTGCCTCACTCATTTTGTATATTCTATTGTTATTATTATTATTTTCTCTTTTCTGTTCTATTAAACTATCTTTATCTCAACCCACGAGTTTTTCTCACTCTTACTGTTCCGATTCTCTCCCCGCCCCACGGGGGGACGGGATGTGGGGGGGGAGTGAGCGAGTGGCTGCGTGGTATTTGGCTGCCTGCCAGGTTAAACCACGAAAGTCCTTTTTTGGCGCCCAACATGGATTGAAATAATGATAGATCTGACCAAAGTGTGTTAAGGCAAAATTGTTATAAGCATTCATTATATTGATTAGTCACAATGTTGATTTATTGGCTCTCAAAGTTGTGGGGCTGGCTCTCAGTGTTGCAGTATGTAATACCTTGCTTGCAGTATATGTTCCTGTTTATCGCTATTCAGAACTGGGCCAAGTTTATCGTTTTCTTGCTGTTTTATGATGTGATAAAATCATTGGTTGTAAGACTAATCTGGTATCTGTACTCAGCACTGCTGTCACCTCTGTACCTCAGGAACCACCTCTTAGAAACTATTAGTAATTACACTTTTTTCTCCTCAGAGAATGAATTTAGGGGGGAGACAGGATGGGACACTTTCTCCCACTTGTTCATCTTCCCTTCCATATCTTCAGAAAGTCCTTTTTCTTCTATCCTCTTCTTGAAGACGTCCACAATATTCCCTGAGAATTTTGAATATCCTTGGGGTGTTCAAACAAGCGTGTTCATATTGCTATGTCTCCTGAATGTGGTTCAAGTCTTGTTTAGGGTTAAACAACTATTCAGGAATACTGTCCAGAGATCAACCCCAGCAACAGACACGGTGGCTACTCAAATCCCTACAACAGGCACTGCGGCTACTTCAACCCCCTCAACAACCACTGTGGCTACACAAACCCCCAAGACAACCACTGTGGCTACTCAAACCCCGGCAACAGACACTACGGTTACTCCAATCCCCGCGACAGGCACTGCAGCCACTCAAACCCCAGCAACAGTCACTACAGTTATTCCAACCCCCGTGACAGGCACTGCAGCTACCCAAACCCCAGCAACAGGTACTACAGCTGAACCAGAGGACCAACCTTTGCTGGTATCTGTCGCCCCTGTACAGAAGAAGAAATCTTTGAAGCGGAGATCCGGTCGTTTAGAAAGGGATGATGGAAAAGCAGGGCCATCACGAGGAGGGGAGGAGGAAGAGGAAGAACTCATAAATGAGACGGAAACCACACGATCCCTATCCCTGAATGAGTTGCGAGATATGCGGAAAGATTTCAGCTGTCATCCAGGTGAGCACATTGTTACCTGGCTGCTCCGATGCTGGGGGCCAGTAGCCTGGAATTAGAGGGGAAGGAAGCCAAACAGCTGGGATCCCTTGCTAGGGAAGGGGGCATTGACAAAGCAATTGGAAAAGGGACACAGGTCCTCAGCCTCTGGAGGCGACTGCTGTCAGGTGTGAAGGAAAGGTATCCCTTCAAGGAAGATGTTATATATCGCCTAGGCAAATGGACCACTATGGAGAGAGGTATCCAGTACCTGAGAGAATTAGCCATGCTGAACATGGTTTATAGTGACCTGGACAACGACCAAATGCCCAAAGATCCAGATGATGTCCAGTGCACGCGACCCATGTGGCAGAAGTTGGTACGGCGCGCACCAGCGTCATATGCCAGTTCGTTGGCAGTACTGTGCTGGCAAGAGGAAGAAGCACCAACGGTGGATGGCGTTGTTAGCAGACTCTGGAAATACGAAGAAACTGTCTCCTCCTCCCTTGTCTCGGCTGTGGAGAAACTGTCCCGGAAGGTCCAGCAACTTGAAGAGGATATGTCCTATTCTCCACCTGTACAGACCAGTATCTCAGCGATTAGGAGTCAGCGTTCTTCTGCTCAAGAGAGAGGATATGGAAGGTACACACCACGGGGCACCCTGTGGTTTTACCTGCGTGACCACGGACAGGACATGAGGCAGTGGGATGGAAAACCTACCTTGACCCTAGAGGCATGGGTACGTGAGTTAATGGAAACACAATCACACAAGGGGGTTCTCCCAGGAAAAATGCTGCTCCAGTTTTCAGGAAAAACCTGTCTCAAGACAGTCCAGTTTCCAGTGAACAGTTCCCCAGACAGAGTAGAAGGGCTGATCTTACTTTGGATTGTAATGAAGAAATTCTTGACTCGCGTTTGCAAGAAGTGAGAAACAGATACTATGACCAGAACCGGAGGGGCCCTGCCTCCGACCAGGTGGAGGAAAGGGACAACCGGGTTTACTGGACTGTGTGGATTCAATGGCCTGGCACATCAGATCCACAGGAGCATAAGGCTCTCGTAGACACTGGTGCACAGTGTACCTTGATGCCATCAAGCTATAAAGGGGCAGAACCCATCTGTATTTCTGGAGTGACAGTGGGGATCCCAAGAATTAACTGTATTGGAGGTCGAAGTGAGCCTATCTGGGAATGAGTGGCAGAAGCACCCCATTGTGACTGGCCCAGAGGCTCCGTGCATCCTTGGTATAGACTACCTCAGGAGAGGGTATTTCAAGGGCCCAAAAGGGTACGGGTGGGCTTTTGGTATAGCTGCCCTGGAGATGGAGGAAATTAAACAGCTGTCCACCTTGCCCGGTCTCTTGGAGGACCCTTCTGTTGTGGGGTTGTTGAGAGTTGAAGAACAGCAGGTACCAATCGCTACCACAACAGTGCACCGGCGGCAATATCGCACCAACCGAGACTCCCTGATCCCCATCCATGAGCTGATTCGTCGACTGGAGAGCCAAGGAGTGATCAGCAAGACTCGCTCACCCTTCAACAGTCCCATATGGCCAGTGTGAAAGTCTAATGGAGAGTGGAGACTAACAGTAGACTATTGTGGCCTGAACGAAGTCATGCCGCCACTGAGTGCTGCTGTGATGGACATGCTAGAACTCCAATACGAGCTGGAGTCAAAGGCAGACAAGTGGTACGCTATTGATATTGCTAATGCGTTCTTCTTAATCCTTTTGGCGGTGGAGTGCAGGCCCTAGTTTGTTTTCACTTGCAGGGGCATCCAGTACACCTGGAACCGACAGTCTCAGGGGTGGAAACACAGCCCTGCCATTTGCCATGGACTGATCCACACCACACTGGAACAAGCTGAGGCTCCAGAACACCTGCAATACATTGATGACATCATCGTGTGGGGCAACACAGCAGAAGAAGTTTTTGAGAAAGGGGAGAGAATAGTCCAAATCCTTCTGAAGGCCGGCTTTGCCATAAAACAAAGTAAAGTCAAGGGACCTGCACAGGAGATCCAGTTTTTAGGATAAAATGGCAAGATGGACATCATCAGATCCCAATGGATGTGATCAATAAAATAACAGCCATGTCCCCACCAACTAGCAAAAAGGAAACACAAGCTTTCTTAGGCGTTGTGGGCTTTTGGAGAATGCATATTCCAAATTACAGTCAGATCGTAAGCCCTCTCTATCAAGTGACTCGGAAGAAGAACAACTTCAAATGGGGCCCTGAGCAGCGACAAGCCTTTGAACAAATTAAACAGGAGATAGTTCAGGCAGTAGCCCTTGGGCCAGTGCGGGCAGGACAAGATGTAAAGAATGTGCTCTACACCACAGCCGGGGAGAATGGCCCTACCTGGAGCCTCTGGCAGAAAGCACCAGGGGAGACTCGAGGTCGACCTTTAGGGTTTCGGAGTCGGGGATACAGAGGATCCGAGGCCCGCTACACTCCAACTGAGAAGGAGATATTGGCAGCATATGAAGGGGTTCGAGCTGTTTCGGAAGTGGTTGGTACTGAAGCACAGCTCCTCCTGGCACCCCAACTGCCGGTGCTGGGCTGGATGTTCAAAGGAAGGGTCCCCTCTACACATCATGCAACCGATGCTACGTGGAGTAAGTGGGTCGCACTGATCACACAACGGGCCCGAATAGGAAACCCCAGTCACCCAGGAATCTTGGAGGTGATCATGAACTGGCCAGAAGGCAAAGATTTTGGAATATCCCCAGAGGAGGAGGTGACACGTGCTGAAGAGACCCCACCATATAACAAACTACCAGAAAATGAGAAGCAATATGCCTTGTTCACTGACGGGTCCTGTCGCCTTGTGGGAAAGTATCGGAGATGGAAAGCTGCTGTATGGAGTCCTATATGACAAGCTGCAGAAACTGCTGAAGGAGAAGGTGAGTTGAGCCAGTTTGCAGAGGTGAAAGCCATCCAGCTGGCCTTGGACATTGCTGAACGAGAAAAATGGCCAGTGCTTTATCTCTATACTGACTCATGGATGGTGGCAAATGCCCTGTGGGGGTGGTTGCAGCAATGGAAGCAGAAAACTGGCAGCGCAGAGGTCAACCCATCAGGGCTGCCGCATTGTGGCAAGATATTGCTGCCCGAGTAGAGAACCTGGTTGTAAAAGTACGTCACGAAGATGCTCATGTACCTAAGAGTCAAGCCACTGAAGAACATCAAAACAACCAGCAAGTGGACTAGGCTGCTAAGATTGAAGTGGCTTAGGTGGATCTGGACTGGCAACTTAAGAGTGAATTATTTATAGCTCGGTGGGCCCATGATGCTTCGGGCTATCACGGAAGAGATGCAACATATAGATGGGCTCGTGATCGAGGGGTGGACTTAACCATGGACGCTATTGCACAGGTTATCCATGAATGTGAAACGTGAGCTGCAATCAAGCAAGCCAAATGAGTAAAGCCTCTTTGGTATGGAGGACAATGGTTGAAATATGAATATGGGGAGACTTGGCAGATTGATTATATCACACTCCCACAGACCCATGACGGTAAGCGCTATGTGCTCACCATGGTGGAAGCAACCACCAGATGGTTAGAAATATATCCTGTGCCCCATGCCACCTCCCAGAACACCATCCTGGGTCTTGAAAAGCAAGTCTTATGGCGACATGGCACCCCCGGAAGAATTGAGTCAGACAACGGGACTCATTTCCGAAACACCCTCATAGACACCTGGGCCAAAGAGCACGGCATTGAGTGGGTCTATCACATCCCCTACCATGCACCAGCCTCCGGGAAAATCGAACGATACAATGGACCGCTGAAGACAACGCTGAGAGCAATGGGTGGTGGGACATTCAAGCATTGGGACACACATTTAGCAAAAGCCAACTGGTTAGTCAACACCAGGGGATCTGTTAATCAAGCTGGCCCTCCCAATCAAAAGTCTTACGTAGAGTAAATGGAGATAAAGTCCCTGTCGTGCACATAAGGAATATGCTGGGGAAGACAGTCTGGGTTATTCCTGCCTCTGGCAAGGGAAAACTCATTTGTGGGATTGCTTTTGCTCAAGGACCTGGGTGCACTTGGTGGGTGATGCGAAAGGATGGGCAAGTCCGGTATGTACCTCAAGGGGATTTGATTTTGAGTGAGAATAGCCAATGAACTGAATTGTATGACGTTAATTGTTATATTATATTGTATATCATCATTATTTCTATGGTTGCTATAGCAGTAAAATCACCCAGATCAATGAAGAATGAGCTAACTCTGATGAAACCGAGCAAAGTGCAACGATGATAGAACTGGACGAGCGCAGCAATACTGGAAATCAGAACTGGCTTCAGGATGCAACAGCCCAACACCACACACCATCTCTCCTGCCCTGAAGGACTGTTATGACAGATGGAGCCCAAAGTCATGGACTAAATGAACTCAATGGACATTTTAGACGGATGGCCCATAGATTAAGGGAATAATATCTCTGTGTGTGTATATATATATATATAAAAAGACAAGAAAGGTGGTGGTGATTAATTGGAATGTATTGAAAATGTGAGACCTAAGCATGACATAAATAATAAGGAGTGGATACGAGTAACAGCACTAGGAAGAAATTTAACTCTATCCCAGCCAAAACCAGAACAGCTTAAAAATAAATATCAGTCAGTGCAAAATACAAATGTTACACTTCAGAATTTAAACCTAAAAAGATGGTCATCAGATTAATTCTATGGTCTTCCAAAAAAGACTAAGATAACATAGCAGCAGCCAGTAACCATGCCTGAATTGGAAAAGCTTTTCTTCAAGTAGAAGTACAAAACAGTACCTGAGGATAAAATCATAGTGATTTACAGATATAAATGTGATGAAATATGGAAATTAGTTCTTTTCTGCTCAGTTCTTCTATAAGAATAAAAACTAACAAACAGAGAGAAGGACCACTTACATTGTTGCATTATTTGTTTCAAATAAATTAAATCATTGTAATAAAATATAATATTTAATACCAAACTATTTGATGTTTCTAATGTGCTATTTCTCCTGACAAATGGTATCTGAGTTCCTTAACAGTCATACAAAAAAGCTGTCTTTAGGGCATTTATGAATATATTCCAGTGAGAATACAAAGGAGATGCTTATGAATGTGTGGAACACAAAAGTTTTGACAACATTGATTACTTGTATTTGGGTTCATTTCTTACACAATCATAAACACTCTACTGCCTAATTTGTACATTAGGCCAACTAAAATTTTAGTTGCTTCCTTATAGCAAGTGAATAGAAAATAATACCAACAGGAATGTCATTATCGATGTTTAAAACTAATAAACTCCACTTTATTCATGGTCATCCATCTGTGCCATATACTGAAATACCACTTAAGAAAATCTTCTTTTTTATCATCATATTAACATAGCATTAGCTACAGGCACATATTAGATGCCTGTATTGAAAACAACCCCAAATATGTGGTTCCTTCCCAGACTGACCCGTATCAAATGCCAAGGTCCAGAAGAGCATCACCTATCCCAAGATGAGTCAGTGTTTGGATCTTCAGCAGCAGCTTCATTTCCCTTTGTGTAAAATTATTTAAGAACTTTTATCGTGATTTGTCTTTCTTTACACTCATTTTTTATTCTCTGTAATCAAGAGTGCTGGGCCCGCACTAGCTACCTTTAACACTGCACAGAAAATAGTTGGTGTCTTGGATAGGAAGCCTCACTGATTTATGGCTTTGTTGCTAGGGCTCTTCACTCTTACCTGCAGACAGGCTTCAGTGGAAATCACCCACAGCAAAATAAGATTTGCTTCCATAGCAGTGGGTCCCTGCTTGTCATACCATCATATTTCCAACCATACATGTCACTGATAAACAAGTAGATAGACACTGACAAAACTTGTTTGAAAATCGTATCTCTTATGTACAGAAAGGCTGTGTGCTTGCTATAGGCCATATTTTCCTTCTGTCCCTCTGAGCTCTTCAATATCAAATCAAATAAATGAAGGCAGCAAAATGTGAGAGTAAACCTTATTCCATAAAAGAAATACAAAGAAATGGTTTTAAATAATGGCAGGTGATTCTTCTGCTAATAAATTATTTTACTCAACATTTCAATGATACTTTTGTCTTGTTGACAGACTATGACCTACTGAGAAAGAATTGACCTCTAAGTATTAGAATATGCACACGCTTAGCGCAAGACTCTTAATTCCTTAATATTCAGTAATACCACCAGAAAATTTGGGAGCAGTTCTGTTAATGCAGCTATCCAACCTCCAGACCACAGTTGGTATAGGCTTAGCCAGCTTAGAGTATAAAAAGAAAAAGTTTAGGCCTGTCTGGCCTTTCCTGTAAAGACATAACCTAACCTTCTGTGAGACCTGTTGGAGTCTAACTTCTACATTAGCTTTCCATCTTGGATCACTGCAACTACATCAAAGCAGTAGCGGCTGTAATCCAGAATGAACAAAATCCATATATTTTACCTAAGACCTTGTTTGGTTTCAGTAACTGTCTTGGTTTCTTATTCTATAAGTGGTTTCTGATGTATGTAGAATCTCTTTTTTTTACTTTATTAGTTTACAAGATGAGTGATATATGTGTAAAGAAGGAGGCCCACTTAATCTATTTTCCTCGTTCAAAAGGCAGTACTACTAGCCCAGGAACAATTTCAGAAAACACACCAAATAAAACATTGTTTATCACTGGTTATTATTCTCTCTCTGTAGGAAGGCAAATTAAATAATTTTGTCTGTACTTTAAAGTAAACTATTTCTTATCGACTCAAAAATCTGAAATAATGAAATTTAGTTTCAAAGTTTGTTAAAATTGAATACACGCAGATGATCTGTTAGACAGTTACAGGATTGCACTGAAATGTTATGTATGTCTCATCTAGCGCTTTTAATGTTTATGGTTTAAAAATGTTAAATAGGTATGCTGGAACAGGAAATAGTTATGCATTTCCTGTATTTTAATTATTGCTGTTGTCTCACAATCTTAGTGCAGACATGGGTGGTTATGCTAGACATTGCTTATAAATGTAGTAACAGGTAGCCCCTGCCCTGAAAATTTTTTAATGGAAGTCAGTAAAGCAAGCAGTAGGAGAAAGGAAGACTTATATTTCTTACTTTAAAGGCAATTGAATGAGATACAGAGAATGAGGGAGAAAACTGGTTTGAGGTAAGGCACTGCTAGCAAAATTTTTTTTTTTTTTTTTTAGATATCATCCTTATTTTAAAAGCACTGCCCTCCAGCTTTTATTTTGTCAGCACAGAACTGTATTGGTTCTAAAGTTGACAGGAGCACCAATGGCTTAAATCACAAGAACAGAACAATTAGGCATTGCCTTTTTGGTTAGGATGTTTCCGGACTTCAGGAACCATCCTGATCTTGTAATGAAGATCTTAAGGATGCTATTTTGTCCCAGCATTTTATCCAGGACATGAGACTTTACCTGTCCCTTCTGTCAAACTGGGAAGGTACAAGGCAGGAGCACGAGACAAGGTTCTTACCCGACTCTCAAGTGCAACGACATGAATTAGTGAATGATTCAGGATATATGACCTGACAGAGGGCCATGCTGTTCTGCTTCTCTCCATTCTCACCTCATGACAGAGTGGATGTGTCCCTCCTATTATGATCCAACGCAGAATTCTCCTTTTTCCTGTAATTCTCAGTTTTCTCCCCTTTGATTAGTTTTGAGTAGGATTGCAGAGTTGTATAATAACTGTTATCAGAGCTTTCTTTTTATTAAAAAAGATATCATTTGTCAATTTATCTGCAATATGTAAAAATTTTGTTTGTTATTATTTCAGGACACAGCAGGTCAGGAGAGATACAGAACAATTACCACAGCTTACTACCGGGGTGCAATGGGCTTCATTTTAATGTATGACATCACGAATGAAGAATCTTTCAATGCTGTGCAGGATTGGTAAGTAAAACTTGGAATTCATATTGAATAGCATAGAGAATATTTGATATCACTCACCTGCTGTGACAGTGTAAATTATTTTGGAAAACTTATATCCAAATGCAGTGCCCAAGATTCTTACACCCAAATATACAGTGGGGTTTTTTTCTGGAAAGACAATGAATATTTTAAAACGTATTGCATATAATTCATTGTAACCATTGTGTTTTCTGTGATTTCATGTGCGTTATTCATACTACTAAAACCAGCAGCCTGCTAGTGTGGAGAGTAACTGCTAAGATACCAGAAAATGTTCCCATATTTCATGGGAAAAAATGAGATACCATGTGTGGGGGTTGTCTTTTAATTTAATTTTTCATCATGTTGCTTTTAACCGTAGCTGTACATATACATTATGCTGTCAGTCTTGTGCCTCAAGTGTAAAAATGATGAGCAAACTTCATCAGAATAGCAGAACCTAAAATGGCTGATACTTATATTACCTTGTATTATGTGAATGTCAAGATGTCTCCATAAAAGTGTGTCATTTTAGTCAGTCATGGGTCAGACAGGATCCAAACAATCGAAGGCTTTTTTTTTAAGTAAAGCTGACCCAAAAGGAAAGCTAGAGCTAATCTCAGTGATCTCTTCCTTTACAAGTTATTTTAATATCTGAGAGCCTCCTAGCAGTGCTCTGGAGTGATATGAAGAGCATTTGTCACATGTGCTCCACATGCCCTCTTGCATGCTGTTCCCATGGGAGAACTGTGTTTGAGAGAGGATTTTGTTCAGAGTTTGTGTGATTTGTTCAGTATGTTTCTTTGGGTTTTTTTTAATTTATTTTAAGATACGCACTACTGTGTACTTCTTTCAGGACAGGCAAGGTCAGAAACGTGTTTCATACTTAAAGTAAAAGGCAGTGATGCTGTGATGCCTGTTTCTAACAGGAATTTTTGCCCAGCCTCAGACTCTCTGAGAAAAAACTTTCTCGCTTTTACACTCTTCTACTTATTATTGTGGTAGAAAGTGTCACTGAACCCATGGAGCACCTTCCCTCTCTCCACCTGGAGTTCTTCTTGGTCTGTATATGCTAAGCCTGGTCATTCACCACACTGAAAATAAGAACTGAGAACCTTAGCTCGATTCTGCTCTACAAGAAATGGAATCTTGGGTTGCCAAACATTTCCTGTGTAAGCGCTAGGGATGTAGTCATTCACACTCCTCCAGGGGAAAGGGGCAACTGCAGAGTGTGTTCCACCTTCTCCTCTCCATCAGTTAGCTGTATGACTCTACACTGAATGGCTCTTATGAGCATCTCTTTCCATTTATTAGAGAATCGATAAGCTTATATGACTAGTATAGACCAGACAACTATCCTTTGGACAATTGAATGTATCTGAGAGGAGTCTCTGCTTGATACTCAGATGAAGACACATTTGTTATGCCAAAGGGATGTTTCGTAACAAGCTGGAGGTATCATGCTGAGTGCTTGCTGTAACACATTTGTGAGTACTGCTCTGTTCAACAGCATGAGACAGAATCTCCTACCTAACAGGAGGTAGCTGAAAGTGTTATTCATAGATGCTGCTATGAAAGTTTAGCAAAAGCAGGGAATCAAGGAGTATACCCAGCCTCGCAGCTGAACCTGCAGTTGTGGCTGTCCACATCACTGCTTCTTGGGTCTGCCAGCTGAAGCACTTTCTTGCTTTGCTTCTGCTGTTCTTTGTCCATGGGCTGATTCTGTTCAAGCACTGGGTTAACTGGGTGATAATGACTGTCTAGGACCAGCTGTAATCTGCAAATCTTATTGCCCCATCTCTGGCAAACCAGATGGCATGCCATGTATTATCTAGCTTCCCCTGACACAAAGGTTTCTTTATAGCAAGTGTAAATATGAGTACTTATTATAATAATTTTCCCACCTGTTTGTTTTCCAGCCTCCTAGATCTGGTATGGTTGGCACTCTGTCTCCCGGTGAAAAGTAACGAGGCTTCATACTAATTTTTTAAAAAAAAAGTCCCTTTAAAATAAAAGAAAATGTTTTAAAGCTATGAAGTTCTTAAATAGGCTTGTAAAATATGATTTTTCCATCATTTTTATCTAGAAGCTGTACAAACAATTGGCAGCTACAATACAAATTTGGTGGACAGGAGGGATTGCATTATTATGTGCTGAGAGCTACTGAGCAGTCATCTGCATGATGAAAAGGATGACAAAGAGGCAGAGTGCCTTACTTCTCAGGGTGAAACATAGATTTGCTTGTTATTTTTATTTTTAATTTCATGAGCCCAGTTGCTGCCCTGCTGTTCTTCCTCTGTTTTATTCCTCCCATATCACAGCTGATAATTGATTTTGATTAGCCCATGCTCCAATTTTGATAGTTACAAATTACAAAACTACAGCTTGCTTCTGAATGTGAGAGAAGTTAAAGAAAACTCGCAATTACCAATGCTGCAGAAAAGCAAGCATGGCTATATGCATGTGTCTGTGCATTTGTGAAAGATATGGGGGGAGGGAGCAGAAGCTTTTAAGCCTCTCTGGGGCTTAAAATGCTTTTTGCTGTGATAAATGTGCCTCTGAAGGCAGTGGTGCCATTTCATATACATACACAATAGGCCAAATCCAAGCTCAAATCACATCAGCTTCAAGGATTGATCTAGAAACTGCACTGCAGTCAGGACAATGAATCTACAGGTGCCTTTTAGATTTGGATAAAGGAATTTGGTTTAAAATGTGTGTTGGGATGATTCTTTAAAAGCAGTTAATTCAAAGCGGTTGTACTCATATTGAAAGGCATTTTTTTCAGTCTGAAGTCTGGCTGACATTTCTGCTTTATAACAACAGATGGATAATCTATTTCGTATGTCAGCACGCATTTATTCAGCTGTGAGAAATTCTATATCTAATTTGACTATTAACATTTGATATTAAAAAAAAAATCAGTATCTGAAATTTTATCTAAACCTATTAGCATCAATATATGCAACAGTATAGTAGCCAAGCATTTGTCCACCACTCTTTGAGACTGAGAAAGGGTTTTGTCTAAAAGCTTAGCTAAATGACTTGGAAGTCCAATAAATTTCAACCATACTGCAGACACTTCAGGAAACATTCCTATCTTACCTTCCCTAATGAAAATAAAAAACCTTAAAGATTGCAAATGACGGTACCAACAAAAGTTGTAACCTAAATAGAGATTTTTTTTGAGATTCAAAAACTTTTGGCATGAGAAATTTTGAGTTGATACTTCTGATAGTTCTCCTGTATGTACACCCAGTGATTTATTGCCTTCAGTCTCATCCAGAGGATATGGAGAATACACTGCTGGAGCTCATGTCCTATAATTGTTCAGTCACTTCAGAACTGCTGCCTTCTAGGGTATCTTCAACTAAATAACCTGTGTTCTTTGAATAGCTATGTTCCCTGTATGGTTTCACATGTACTACAACAGATGCTGTTTAAATAAGCCTAGCTTGGCAGATAGTTCAGACTGACCTACAAAATTGACAGGTCCTTAATAATTTTTTACCATTTGGGCATTTTTTGTATCATTTATATAGACTTTATCAGCAGTTAGTCTAAATGTTTAAAAACTTTGATAAAATAATTGAAGAGTTCTCTTCAATTTCAGGTAAGTTTCTGAATGTGTTTCCTCTGAAGAAAATGGCAGTGGCAGTAGTCACAGCTCTGAACAGTATTCTCCTTTATAGATACAGATTTTCAGAAGTTCACAAGGAGCAACAGTTTCTTTTTTAATTCAGGGTGAGTGGATGTGTGCTGAAAGTCTGGCTGCTAGCAGAAACAGCAAATCAAACATGCTTTGACTCAGCAGATCTCCTATGGAGCTCTGCCCAGGTTTTGAAGCTGCCTTTTCCAGGAGGCTTTCTCCTTCAGAAATGCAGCTAATGCTGCAAGTGTTGCAGTATTTTGGTGCATGTTGGTCATGCCACCTAAAAAGATGCAGATTTTGGGAACAAATTTATTTCCTATAAATAGGAACCACTTGTAGGGCATTGTTTTCTGCCTAGCTGAGGTCTAAATTAGAATCAGGGAATAACCAAAATATCCCATTTAGCTGAATTGTTTAGACAGCATCCACATGTTTCAAGTAATTGGCCCAGTGGAATCCGATTTTCTTTAAAAATTCCTTCTTATTAAACCTGAAGGGGAAATAAGTGAATGTTGAGAATGGCTCCATGCCACTTCAATGCATATTTGCTTTAGTTCAGTTATAATGTCACAGTGGTTGCATTCATTCCTCTTTTATACTACCACCTGTAGCATTTACGTTTGTTAGCGTTTTCCATCACTACATTTCACTAGGAGCTGTTATGCCCCCTTTCCGATTAGTGGTTCCGTCCACATAATGTGTTAGCTTTACAGTAGAAAGGAGAGGGTGAAGGCTTTGTATTATCTTTGCAAATGCTATAACTCAGTATGTTGAGTTCTATAGAAGTGCCAGGAAAATAAATGCCTCTGCATTGAAGTTAAACCTGTTTTTATAAATACAACCTTTCTAGACTTACAATGACTGAATTGGAGTCGAAGAATTATTTATCTGCAGTGTCTCCAGCTAGGTCAGAAACAGCAGGAATGTAAACCATAATATAAAAGGCTGAAGTTTCATGTTCTAGGTTGAAACCCTAGACTTGAAACTTTGCTAAGTCCAAAGGCTAGACAGGGACAGAGAGCATATTGTGTATAGTTGTTTACGCTTACTTTAAGTTGCTCCTCTGCACCTGAAAACATTGTCCCAACTTCAAGTGTTTGTCCCGCAATATCTTTATCATTGCCTGGTGATTGTTGAAGGCACTGCTGTGGAGGGCTTCCTTGTACAGGAATTAAAAATTTGAGAATTCCACAGTGCTGAAGTCTCAGATTCAGGGGTGCTTCCTCGGGAGACACACAAGGCTGAAGGAGCCTAAGAGAGTTTGAATTATTGAAGTTTTCAGACGATCTGTGTTTTCTAAGCCTGTCAAGGTTTACAGAATCAGTTCTTCCAATTCTGAGGCCTATGGGAGCAGTGAGAACAGCATCCTAGGAAAAACCGTGATTGCCCTCACTCTTTAAAAAATAAAGTATTATTTCTCAAAAATGATAAGATAGATATTTTTTAATGTCCCCATTGGAAAGGATTATGGTTACACATCTTCTTAAGAAATTCAGAGGGTCTTCCTTGAAAGATGCTTCTCTTTCCTGTTTTCCTCCTGCTTTTTTCTCTGATGTCATTTAAACAGCTCCCCTTCATCTGCTCAGGCAGACTCCCTTTGAGTCTGCTCAAGCTCATCACTTTTAAGAAGGAATCAGCTGGCAGAAGGTACATAAACTGCCTATTTTAGGAGGAGACAGAGGGTTAGGACACAACAGGTAATTTGTGATTTTAAGAACTCTATTGTGCTGTGTTTAATTCTGTATTTTTATAGGAACTATTTGCAGAATTTAGTACTAACAAATATGCTTGGAACTGCATGAAAATTAAATTAATTTCAAATTAAAGCCAACAGAATGAAATACTGATTGTGCATCCTTCATCTGAGCTCATAACACATGGGAAATGGTTATTGGGAATTGGGTCTGGACAAAGACAATAGAAATGAAACGGTAGCCATCTGAGTAGATCCTGAGCCGTGCAATATGAGTTCAGCCACCAGAAACGTGGGTTTTTTTCCTATAATATACATGGCTTGAATTAAATTCTTCAAGGTAACATTTGAGGTTGTTTTAAAGCAGAACCTTAAAAAGTGACTATGCTACTATCAATTCAAGAAAACATTCAGAATTAAGGCTTTAAAAATATGAGCATTCACTACAACATGGCATTTGGCAGCTGGATTTACTGGATATGCCAGTACTAGTTGTCATTCTGGACAACGTTGTGGAAAAAAATTGTTCCATTTCCTCAAACTATTAGGTTTTCTTTCCTTTTAGCACCTCCAGTGAACTATAACTTAGCAGCTATGGCTACAGTTCACTAGAAATTGTTTTTTTCTGTGTTGCATCATGTCTTTCTTGTAATAAGAGACATGGTGGCATTTTTTGAATTGTCACTAAGAGAAAAAATAAAATTTTAAAATACATTAGCATGTTAATGGGCAAATGTAAGAAGTCCTCAAAGGAAATTAAGCCCATTAAGTTAATGTCAGCACTGCTACATGCACTTCTAAAGGACATATGTTCTAAAGGATTCTTTCTTTTTGCTTCCACCTCTAAAATTTCAGTCTAATATTCATGCTCAGCACATGCTTGATCTACAGACAGGCTATTTTTCTTTTACCTCTCAATATTGAACTTAGTTCTATCATTTAAGAAAAATCCATTATTTGCTGTATATCAGGGAACAAATCTGCAAAGGGCTTCTAGGCAAATTTAGCCTCCAGCCCTCTTTGCCAAAACATATGACCTGACGTGCAGCACAATTTGTGCGGTTCTGCTGCACAGAGCGCAGACGCAAGCTGTGTATGCCATTCCCTGCGCACGTCCTCAGAGCTCTGTCCCGTGGCCTCTGTCCAGACGCGAGCTGCATCGTGCCCACTGGTGATCCACGCACAAACTGAGAGTCTGCCATACAGCTGACAGCAACCTCCACACAGCAGTCCAGTTTAGGGCTGGCTGGAAAAATATTGTGATGGAGCATGCCGATATTAAATGTATTAACTTGGGCTTATTGTGGACAGAGATTTAAGCAGATTCCCTGTTTTTTTGACATAGTTATAGTTTTCAGCCAAGCAGGTGCAAGAAATTGCACATTGGTGGATAGTTTCATGTCATTCTCCTATTTAAAACAAAAGAATCAAACGCTAATATTGCACAAATTATATTCTGTGAAAAGAAGAGGGTGAAATTTAAGGATTAATATTTCAAAAGAATCATAGTTTGGTGTATTTTTTGATTTGTGTCTAAGACTTGCTTCTGCACCATGGATGAACATAAGGGGAAAGGGGACTGATATTCTTTACAGACTTAAATAAAGGAAACAAAAACATATTTTACAATTTGAAATATTGTTAGTAGTTGCAATTACATGAAATTTACATGTCTTTTAATATATTTAAACAAAATTCTGTATTCCAGGTCAGTTTGCTTAGCTGTTTTCCACCCATTGTTTGGTACAGTATTCCGGATGTAGTAAATTGCATATGGAAAACTTAATTCTCTGAGATGACATCTTATCTTTTCCCTCAAAAGTCTGTCATCAAACTTTGGCTCACAAATGCTAAACTGGTGCTAGCTCAAATCAGCTACATGCTTTCCAGTTTCACAGACCCACTCCAAAGTCTTCCACGATGTTTCTCCCAGCATATCCAGAAAAAGAGTATCCCTGCATTTCAAACTCAAGGGCGGGAGTTTTTTAGAGATTTAAGAAGCAGCATACACTGCAGCTGAGTCTTCCTTAAAAAAAAAAAAAAAAAGGCATCTATGATGATGGGAAAATGTTGCAAATAGATTGGTTTATGTTTTTAATTACAGGTTTCTATAATTTTCAGCAGATCACTCATGACAGACCAACAAAAAATACCCAATGTTGTCCAAACTATTTATTTGTTGCTTGAAGTTTTGGAAGTGCCAGAAAGTAATGTATTACCCTCTCTTATCACTGACATTGCCAAATACATGGCTTTAGGTTTGCCTGGAAAACTCTCGGTGACAAAAAAGAACATATGCCTGTTTTTTCAAAGGCTCTTTTAAAGCCTCTTTAAAGGCTCTGATAACATATCTGATGTTAGGCTTAAATAGCCTAGGACAACGTTGCTTTGATGAAGATACTTTCTTACCTTTTTCTTTCTACTAAACCCTGAATTTAAATATGCATATTATACATGGAAATTTATGCAAATCCTTATCCAAGTGGTTTTTGTCTTGAAAATAGTAAACCTTCAATTTAAAAGTTCAAACTTCATCATAAAATGTTTTCAGTAGGCTTAGTGTCAAAAAAATTATTCACACATTGTAGCAGTTAATCAGGAAAGACAGCTGTTAAGTTTGCATGACGTTTTTCATTCTTTCCTATTTTTATGTTCTTAAATCATAGAAAGAAACACACTTGTGGAACTGAAATTACCCATATGTGGTTCTTGGTTCTATTGGCTCTTACTCACATTTGCTCCTTTAATTCATTTTGCTGTGGGACTAAGCGCTTCTGCAGAAGGTCCTACACCCCCATTGAACCTCCATTGAACCAGATGTGCCACTTTCTTAGATACCAGGCAGCCACCCTGGTATCAGGGTGTTCATTCAACTGTCCTCAGCTGCATCAAATCATATTAATGATGCCAGTGGGGAGTCTAATAAGAAAAGGGAATAAATACTGCCTGGACAGAATTGTCTCAGGGTGCTCCATGTCTTTCTTTTCCCTCAAATCTGATATCGGGCAGTACAGTCATGAAGTCGTCGATAGCAATCACTCACCCAGATCCTGCTCAGTCACTGGTGGAGCTCCTCAGTGGAGCTAATCTCAGTAATATGCTTCAGGAGTTCACCAGCAAGATTAAGTCACCCTTGACTTCTACTGGACCTAACCTGCCTAGTGAGTGGCTTAAATAGCTGCCTATTATTTTTTCTTATTTCAGCTGGTAGTTGGTTAGGACTGCTGTTGGCCATAACTAGACATGACTTATAGCAGCATCATGGATTGCATCCTCGTTGTTAGCACCAGCTGCAGACTGATAACTTCATCATGAGTGTGGCTGCATCTCCTCTACAGCCCCCACCTCTACAGATAAGGGCTGCAGTTCTGGGAATTAATTTCTTCTCTTCTTGTTAGAGCTGGGCAGTAGTAAGGAAGGCTGCATCACTCCTTTCCTAGGCCCTTTTTCCTCATTCATAAAAATGTGACAGTCTTGTCTGATATGAAACCACCAAAATCTTTTATTTGGGAAAACATGACAAACTAGCAAATCATGCCTGGCTACTATCTACATCTGGCAAGAAGAAAGTCTGGCTTGACTATCCCCATACCTCAGTTCTAATTCCCAGGAGCATATGTGGCAGAATTATTCTCTAGTTCGTGAGTTTCTGCCTATTGCTCTCTATGATCACACAGCAAGAAACAGAACATACCTATTTTGTGGCCTGCTATCTCTCAGCTAGTAACTGAACTGAACATCAATAATTAATAATGATAGTGCAGATGTGACAGTGTGAACATAAACTTGCTTTGTTGGACTGGAAATTTCACAGTGGAGTTTTGTTGCATGGCTGATGAGGCTGATGAGGCAATAGATGCTCAGCCATTCAGAGAACTGTTGTTAACTAAAGGAGGTGTCTTCCGTTCTGTACCAGATCCTGCTCTTCTTCAGATATGGGCACTGAAAGTTAGACTGAGGTAGGTGAAAGCAGACCAGATGATCAGATTAACATCTAAATGCTGCCGTGCTGAACTGCTATCCATTAATTAGACTATGCTAAGATATTCTTAATGAGATTTTCAGTTTTGTCTGCTTTTTCCTATGATAACACTTTTATTTTTCAAAAAGTTAAAGTGGAAAATGCTTCTGAGACATCAGTGGTGAGCTGCTGGAGTTTATTAGGAAGATAAACAAACTTAAGTATGATAATATAACCGTACGCTAAAGGAGGTATATGAAAGATTGATTCCAATATTTAGTCTCGTCTGTCTCTTTATTTTATAGAGAGACACAGCCAGTAGCAAAAGAAACAAAACCTGGCATGTTATCATCAACTCACAATATTTATTTTTGTTAGTAATAAGTGTCATAAAATCTTGTGGCAGTGGCAGTTTTTGTTGGCTGAACAGGAACTAATACACTCTTTTTATCTCCCTGTAACTGTGCATGTTGACAAAGTTACAGTGTTGCTCAGTGTTCCCAAATGAAAGCTCTGCTGCCAGCCAACAACATGTGAGTCTTATCAGTGACTCAGTAATGTCCCTAAACAATTCCCACTCTCAGCTCAAGTTGCCAAAGATTTACTTTTCTCCATACTCTAATACTCTAGATCTGTTATTCTTAACTTCAGAGGAATACGATGGCCCCTGCACCAAACTCAAACCTTGAGATTCGCTGAAGGAGCTGTTCCTTTCGGGGATTTCAGGTTTGCAGTTACCTTCTGTGGGTTGGGCTATATGTCAGTAGCACTAAAGGCTGCAGTTTCATTCATGCAGCCTGGAGGTTCTTAGTTCAAGTAGCCAACAAAACCGAGACCATACAAGTCAGCAGCAAAGCAGCGTACAGCCTTGCGGGCAGTCTGAAGAAGTTTAACTGAGTTCCCTTTGCCTCATTTGCTTCCTCATCTCTGCTCCCCTCGGGCCACTCCTCTTCTCCTGCTAGCTTCTCTGCTTTTGATTCCTCCTTTCCTCTGATTTCAACATAGCTTGTTTAGAGTGTCAAGCATTGGCAGTTTTAAAAGGATGATAGCTATGTGAGACGCAGGCTGTATGTGGATGAGTACAAGAACTTTCACTGGAATTCAGCCCTCTGATCAAGCAGGAAAAGTGCCGTCAATGTTCTTATATTGAAATTCAAACTGCAAAGTGACATGGCAATGTAACCCAGTAATAGTGGTTATTTTCAAAGCATAACTTAATGATATTTACATCTGGCCTGCAAATGAAGCAACCTTTAGAGTGTCTTTCATCAGAATATTGCAAGGCCTTGACCATTAAACTAAGATATTCATAGTGATTGCTTAATAATGACTGTTTTCAATTTAAAAAAAAAAAAAAAGTCTATTTTTCTCAGTCCCATTTGTTGTTTGAGCCACTGCCAAATCCACACAGAGAACGTCAGGGCATGAACAATGTAACTTTTGGAAATTTCAGTTTCAAGGAAGTCATGAACAGTGAGTTAAAACAGATCTTAAAACTATTTTGGTGGTAGATTCCAGCTGGCTGCAGGACCAGATTGCATGGTACTTGAAGGACTGCATATTTCAGCTTCTTAGGAAGCCCAGGACACAGATATTTTCTGAACAGACAATGTCTGGTACAAATCCAGCAGACCTGTAAAAGCATTACAACCTAGCTCTGTCTGATTGTTACAAAAAATCCAAAGCTACAGCCTCAAGAAGGAGTTTACATCAGGAAATCTATTTTTATCATATGCAAGTGTGATCGGTACCCCCACTCCCCTCCCCCCCACTCCCAACCCCTGGTAATATGGTTAGCCTAATTAACACCATTTTATAAGGCAAACCGGCCATTCGCCGTGACTGAGCTGGTCATGTATTCATTTTCTTTCCCCTCATTATCAGGCCCTGAAGGTCTTGTGAACCAAGTAGACAAACCAAACAGATTTCTTCTTCCCCTCCCCACCGGCCTCAAGGTTCCTGCGTGCCAGGCCAATTACTCCCTTCCTCACCAGCCTTGAAAGTCCCAGGCACCCAGCCAACCAGGTGGTGATGACCCCATCACAGAACAGAGAAGCATAACAGCACCCAGAGCACTGTCTGTAAAATTAAGCAGTTACAAGTCCTAAGTGGGGAACCTGGACTGGAGCTGATGCTGGACAGTGAGACCCAGGACTCCCAGGTGGCCAGGGACACTTCCACCATCATCTGTGTCCTCCGAGGACTGAGCGAGTGACTCATCTTCTTTTGTATGATTCTTGAGTCTAGATTATGATTGTTATATTTATACAGCAAACCATGTATTAAGATCTAAGCCAGTCTGCAGAGGGTCTAAGAGGTTAGAAATCATAACTTAAGTTAAGGTCTAAGTGATTAGAAATCATAAGTTAAGTTGTAATATAAATTCTGTATTACGCTACCTATAGATTCTACTACATTGATTCTGCTTGTAGAAATCCTGTGCCATTCTAATCATAAAATTCTGTTAATTTAATGACAATTTAATTTAATTGTAACTACGATTTAGTGTCATCATCATTCTGCCAAGGATCCCTAAAAGAACCTCTCTGTCCCCTTAGTGTTGGGTGACAGCATGTTAAAGACAAATAAACGTTTCTGAATTTCTAGGTTTATGAATATAAAGTTATTATAAAATAAGGAAAAAGAAGGGGAAATACCTTGTTAATCCAAATTACAGGTTCTACTTCTACCCAGTGCTCACTCATGTTTCCCAAAACACAAGAAGCATTAGAGCCGTTCTCTTTCTGGAGAATAAGTAGGACAGAAAAGCCTGTCTTCCACTTGGACCAAGGTTTTAGTGTATTTATTAAATAGGCTTTAGCTGAAAACATACTTCAGCAGCACCTAATTTCTCCAGACATCGTGTGATACCGTTGCAGAACTGGCAGTGAAGACAGTGAGCCTTGGAGGTCACAAGCTGCTCATAAAACTCCCCAGAGGAACCAGAGGAGGCACTGTTATTCTGCTTTAACCCTTCTCTGTGCTGGCCACCAAACAACTGAGGACCATCTCAGTGGCTGAATATGTTGCAATACTACACAGAAAGATGCAAGCTAGCTGAGCTTCCCTAGATTCCCAAAATTCTGGCATAACACTGTTTCCAATACTTAAGCTAATTTGCTCCATCCAAACTTGGATATCACTGTGCAGTGCTTAGTTCATGCAGTAGAGACTTTAAATACAAATTATTCTCCTGCAAAGTCATTGCAGTTCTCCCTGTGACAAAACCTAGCATACATAGCCTCAGCAATTTAGGGATATTCGTTGTAAGGGGTCAGGCAGTGACAGCTCAGTGATCACATGTGACAAGTATTTCATCTCATTATACATTAGTGCTTCAGCAGGAGATTGTGAACTATGCTTTCAGTGGAGTTGGGGAGAGGGAATTAGAAGGCAATGGACCTGTGCGTAACTCCTGGAAACACCGAGCAAAGTGTGGAGAAGCAGATGCTGCTACATACTAGGTCAGCTCTAACTCTACCAGGCACAATAGGGACCTCACTCCATCCTTTCCTCTTTCTTGCTACCACTGGGATTTTTAAAAGTGCAGCTAAAATTTGATTCAGATATGAAATCACGAGAAGAGTTGTAGCTGTCCAATGTTCACAGCTTTCATAGGCTCTCCGCTCACCTCTACTTATAGCAAACATCCTCTGCCATGAGTTCACACCATAGGAGGATCATACTCTAAGGGGAAGAATAAATCAGTGTATTTTATCTTGAATTGCCTCCTTGCACTATAAATCTCTATTTACAGTGAAAAGAAAGTGTTATATCAATTAAAAACAATTGATAGGGAATGGGTCCCTTGGAAAACCATAATACTGTCAAAACTGATTTCAGGCCCAGTTTGACAGAGACGAATCTGCGTGACGTCCCCAGTTTTTCCATACCTACATTTTAAACTGTGCATTTCAGATGTACACTAAACAACAAAACTAGCATCTGTCATGTGAGGTGGTTGTTTTTCCTGTTGTTTCTGGACGGCAAATCTCCGTAGGAAATCCATATCAATTGAACACATGAAATTCGCACTTAGCTATGTGTATACATTAGCAGAGGCAAAGTGTATTAAAGGAAGCAAAAATAAAGAAAAAAAACCCAAATAAATTCTGTTTCAAAAGAATTCTGAAGAAAGAACAGGACCCTTTCTGTTAGCAGTTTCTGCTGCTAGTCAGTGAGAGTAGCCTGTATATTACAGCTCCCTTGCTACAAACAAGGAGATAATAGAACTGAATGTTACAGCCTCTGGGAGAAAAGGAGAGAACAAAATATGAACCACCCAGAAAGGATGGGGATGCAAACCTTCCTTTGATGTAATATTTAATATCAGTCCTTTCAGTTTTGGTTGCTGGGAGAGAATCGGCAAACATATCATTAAGACCCAGTGACAAGTCACCCACAAGAAACCTGCAGCTGCAATCAAAAAAAAAAAAAAAAAAGGAGAGACATAGATTAAAATTGCATGTGTGTAAGCTGTGGAAAAGTTGAGAGAAATAATAAATATGACTTTTGTATTATATTTTTAGATGCACAAATTGAAATTAGCCATCTTATTTAGTACAGTCTTTATAATCTACGTTTTTTCTGAGCTTTTAAACCACAAATGCTCGACACTTTACATAGCAGTTAAAGTTATATTTCTAATCAGATTTAAAGACATTTCCTTCATAGATCGAGGAAAATCAATATTGATCATTCATCTTAAATACAAATGCTTATTCATTTTTTATAATCTTCACAGTGTTTTGTTGTCTATCTGTCTACTATTTACATGAGTAGATTACAGAAAATACAAAAATAACCAAGAATGATCACGAAATGTTGCCTCTAGCTGAAAACTCATACAATATCTGTTGAGAGAAATTTATATTCTGAAAGTCATGGGTGTTTAAAATGACTTCTCAGTCTCCATGGAGACTCTTCATTGGGTTAGTTACTGCAGTCAAACCTTAGCTATATAAACAAAAGCATGAGTACGATGGCTAGAGGGGAAGTCTGGGTTTATCTGAGGTTGTTAAAGGGCTTTTCATACTGTTTACCATAGTAAAACAGTCTTCCGGATCCAGTGTATTACTAAGAAAACAAAAACTAATCTGTTCCTCACATTTAAGTTACGGTTTTAAAATTTAAATGGTTATTTAGGTGTCTTCATTTTTACCTTCCCAAAGGAGAGAACTTCTAGAGCTCATATTTTCAAGAAATTTGGGATATGTTACAAACTCTTTTATAAGACTATCTAAACTGCAGTCCTTGAGCTAAAGCTTAATTTGTTTTAACTCCAGTTCTATATTTAAATATTTCTCTCTTACACAATAAAGTCACACAAGAAAAATCCAGTCAGAGCTTACAAAAGCTGTCCTGCCAGCTTAATGTGAAATGTCCCAGGAGGCAGAAGGGAACTGTGCAAGGGGGTGACAAAACTGCATCTCTCTTAAAGAGGCTAAAAGTGCTGTCCCACACAGCAAACAGGGAGTGCAGACAGAGAGCAAATGATCTGGGGCCCTGTCTCCTTTTTGGAGAGGGTGGTGAAATCCCAAATGGACAGAAAGAAGGTTTTTAAAGAAGGGATCTGAAAAAAGAAATAGGTCCTCCAGGTCAGCCAAGGACAAGCAAAGGTGTTTGTCAAGAGTGGTAGTTATGTTGGAAAGTAGATATATTTCTAGCAGAGAAGGACTGGAAGGTGATCAGATATGCTTCAGAGCTTTCTTCAAGGCAGTTTCTGCAGTAGGTGAAGGGCAGCAGTTCTTGCTGAGGGGCACAGCCCTTGCAGCGGGAGTGGGGTTCACAGGGCTGCAGAGGTATCGCAGGGACCTGGAAACCAGAAAATGCCACTAACCAGAGGGATCTGAGTGACAGCTGAGGAATGAGGCAGCATGGATTATCCCTCACAGCTTGAGCACCTGTCTTCAGACTGTGACTGGGACAGAGCAGGAGGGCTCACACACCAAAATCAGTGGGGAACTGCTGCTGGAAACTTATCTTTATTTGGTATTTCTGTTATTGATCTTTATTTAAGTCATACATCCCCTCATGCTGATTTCTCTCCCTTGTCTCCACTGCAGCTCTTTAAAAATCATATCTCACTACTCCGTGGCTAGCCTACTCACATCTTCATTGTCATTGGTGTTCTTAGTTTTTCTCCTGAGTCCAGAAAACCAGCATCTTTCTTGAGACTCCTCTTCCAAAAACAGCCTCTTCACTTAACTGGCAAAAGGCTTCATGGGAAGGGATAAAGGAGGAAGGGGAAAGGCTTTTGCTAGGAAGGAGGAGAATGCTGCAGACTGAGAGCACTTTATAAAGTAGATGGAGGTTTCTAAAATATATTTAAGCAAGTCTTGGAATGGTTCTGTTCTCAGTTAGGGTCTGCCAGAGCCCACTCGTGGACACATACATATTGCTGGAAAGTCTCTGAAGCAGCTCTCTTACATTTCAGTCTGATTTTATGTAATAAACTGCTGAAGTTGACTTCTCTGACAGCAAAGGTTATCTTGAGAACAGTGCAGCAAAAAACCAAACACGGGTGTTTCAGTATTGATCTGGTATATTCATAGCAGAAAGCTGAAACTGATAATGACAGTCCTTTCTCCATAAAGTCATTTCCTGAGCACTAAGGGCTAGAACGCACTTTCAAACCACATTCAGCTTAAAACAGCAGAGAACTGTGCTGTCCAAGAAGAAGTGCTGGGGTGGCTTGGAAAAGCACAGTTATCCCCACTTGTATGGGCAGCACCCTGCTGTAAGAACACAGTCAGCTCTTCTCCCTGAGCATGGCTGGTAACCCACACTGCTTTCTGAAGGAAGAATTTCAAGTACTAGAGTTCATCCCATGAGTTACAGAAAGATGATGAAAGTAAAGGCTTATGTTAAATTACTGGGTAGGTTAAGATGGTTCATATTTCTATGAGGTGTGCAAAGTGAGGACAGCTGGACACTATCTCCCATGCTCCTCTATCCTAATATCATATACAGAGGAAATGCCTAAGTTTGCTTTTATGGCTTCCAGACTAAAACTGCCTCATATGCAGCCAGTTTATTCCCCAGCCATGAACAGACCTTGCTAGCCTCTCTGTGCTTAGTCTATCAGGCAGAACTGGGGGAGCATTTTGAAGTGTAAAGTTGCACTCTATGTGCATGTTGGATTAAAACGTTGTTGTAGAATCCCACAGATTGTGTGGGTCCCTGTCACAGCTATATTGCATGCAGGTAGTTTTTGCCTTTGTAAAGGCAAAGGTCTTCTGATGTGCAGCAGTATCGCCAAAACACAGTATATTGAAACCAGTTTCTAGATTTCATTTTCTTTAATAAAGACGTTGGAGGAAATTAATAAAAATTAAGTTTTACAAGCTGCAAAACCTTTAAGGCAATTTATAATGTAGGCTCATTCTTATTTAGTAAAATACTTGAATCATTAGCTGTCTTATTCCATGATGTATGTACACGTCCAATTTGTTTCTATATTTCCTATGTGTATTCACCCTGTTAATAGTGCTTTGTTGTAGTGGAGTCAACACCAATCTCTCCTAGGCTTAGAATGACTTGGACTAAAATCCTGATTTTGATTTTGAAAAAAAGGATCTTCTCCTAGTAGTAAAAGTCACAAGGAGGTGAATGGCATCATAAAGTAACTGTTTTGGTATTTGAATATGTTTAAGTTGTTTTTATTAGGGATCTCTGATATGACTATTAATTAAAAACTCCAGGAAATGCAGCACTACTTTCTTATGTAGTAAGATTTGAAGAGAAAAACAAACTTAATACATTCCACATGAGAATCCTAGGGAGAGAAATGCTCATAAACACAAGTGTTTGGATTCATTTTTAAGCATTAAGTCAATCAGTCAATACAGATTTCATTACCTTCATTTTTACTGTATTGCTCTTCGGGGTTTTTTGTTTATGCTGAGGGCACTGTTGCACTTTCCTAGGTATACTTAATTGAAAACTATTGATTCATTACATTGGTTGCTCTCCTTTTTGATTTTTATCTTTTTTACAGCCATGGCCAATTTCATATACATAAGACCCTGCTGCAGAGAGAGACGAAGTCCTCCTCACTATGAAACATCAGGTTTTAAATGTCTTCTGCTTTCTCATTTTCAGCTATAGCTAAGACCATCAAGGATGACATCAGCCAATCCTTCCTAATTAAGGGCCTGAAAAATATGAATGCTTGGAGTATTGTTTATTTAATATTCAGCAGTTAATCAGCATTTTTAGCATTTCTTTTGATTACCATTTCCTGGTGATTTTTTTTTTTTTTTTTAATTGAATTCTGCATTTAAAAAACCAAGGAAACTAAGGGAGTGGAAAGAGAGAATTTCTGTTAAGAATGTATACATACCTTACCTTGGAGTACACGGTTTCCCTCTGAGCCTTAGCAATGAACTCTGCTGGGAATGTCTTTCAGTTTTGCTTAGGATTTAGGGGGGAAAGAAGCAAAAGGCATGACGAAAATGAGATGGCATCTTTTCTGTTAAATCAAGTGACTAATTATTTGGTTGTGTTTTTCTGCTTGTTTTCTGCGCACATAAAGGTGTAAATTAGGATATTTGGGGGATGTAGATTATTTCTTTGAGCTTTGGCTTTTGGGGAGATGACTATATAATAAAGAAGAAAAAAGGATGAGTGCAAAATAAAAGGCCCAAATTAAATGGTATCAGAAAGGGGGGGTTAAAAGCGTGAATAGTGAGAAGCGTGCTTAAGAAGGATAGGAAAAAATGGTAAGAATCATTTCACTTTCTTGAAGAAAGAGAATTGAGAAACAAAGTCGTTCTGATGGGCTTTCATCAGGTCAGCAGCATTGGCTGTACTCATTCCAGCCATTTTCCATTTTGGGAAACTCCCCATGTCTTCACTGATGGCTGACAAGCACATTTTATGCTAGCTCACCGTGACACGAAAGAGCTGTGTTGTGTAGCCTCCAGGCCAGAGCAAATTGCTGTATTTAGAAGCCGCAGGAATCTGTCTGCTCAGCGAGGGCACATGCCAGGGCTGGTCAAGCTTCCTGGAGCACCGGCGTCCTTGACGTTTTCAGTAGAGCTTTAGACCTCCATGGGATATAAGCCTATCAAGTTTTAAACAAATTCCAGACAGATTCTAAGACAAAAGGTCATGTTCACAGTAAAAAATATGTCAAAATGTATGCCTCCTGACATATATAAAACTGTGGAGATGAAAAATGAAAATAAAATACACTGGAGCTGAGCTTGTTTCTTCCTCCAGACATTTATTGCTTTGCTCAGTGTATTAATTCATTGCAGCAGCTAATTCATAATATCCATTTATTTAAACACAATACTATGTAATCATGTATCTGTAACTTAGTGAGCAAGTAGCAAATATAGTATAAGCTAGAAACATAACAAACACCAGAGTGTCTGTTGAGCAAAGCACATCCAATGTTTGGTGTCTTACACACATTAAAGAAGACAGAGACACTGGGTTTTAAGGTACCTAAAAAAACTTCAGCCAGTGTGTTGCTTCTCATGGTGATTAAAAGGACATTGCCACTGTATTCCTTGAGAAAGTTAAGATTTAATGTAGGTCGTTTATAGATCAGCATTAATATTGTGCAATTATTTTGGCTATACCTCACACAAATTATATATCGAGAGTGCTTGATTGTCATTTTCAAATATGTATGACTGTTAAAGGAGTACTTGGAAGATCTACCAGTAGAATACCATTTTTCAATATTCAGAACTGAAGAAATAGTTGGGTTTCAGCTCTTCAGCTTAAGGAACTGTGGTGTTGATGAGCAGTACAATATCAGTTTTCCCGCATACATTTCAACCTGATTTTTGATGTTGCTGATCTGTACTGAGCTATGACCAAAAAAAGAAAAAAAAAATTTAGGGAAGAATGGAGTCACAAACATGAAACTATTCACTTACAAAAGATTTCTCCATTAGGTAAAATGCGATCTGTGATGATACACCATCAACAGATGTCCTAGGAAGGAAGGTGTTAATCTTCAACTAGACAGAGTTAATTAGAATAATGGAAGGATATGAGAATGAGGTCTGTAAAATATATTACTTACACTTGTATGTCAATACATAACAGGAAAAGCAGACAATTGGACTTTGGGGGCATTATGAACTGCAAAGAGATTATAGCTTAATTGTTGACACTTTTCTATATGAATGATTTTTATGATGGATTTTTAAACTCTATTGTAAGAGTGTCAATAATTATCTGATCTGAACACAGGATACACTGAAGAAGGACCTGGAAATAAATGCTCTGATAACAATTTTCTGCCAGATACATGCCCAGCATTTTAAAGACAAGTAGATCCCTGTATACAGGTAGGGAGCATATCCTATCTGACCTGCAGCTGGCTATGTCACTGGGCTGGGCAAGTCCTGTTTCTGTGGCCAAACTAAAACAAAATATTTCAGTCAGTCTGAGAGTCTTCTCTTTTATCTCCAGAAGAACAATATTACTAAAGTAAGAACCACGAGGAAAAATATCAGAGTGAAGAAAATATTTTGTTGTCTCTTAAAAATCATAAAACTTTGTGGTGAAAGGGACTGTGTGGCTTGCAAAGCACTCCACTTTGTTTTCTTTCCATGGGTTGAGGTTCTGAGGTACCTTTACACTGTTTTTGGTGTTTTAAATGTTTTCAGAACTTTACCAAGGACCATGAGGGCCAATAATATCCCTTTTAAAAAAATCATATGTAATATCACTGTCTCAAGAGCTGGTATTTCAAAGAAAATGCTGAGTTTTATGAGAAATTTTAAGGGAAATAAAATCTTGGCATTAGGAATGCTGCAAACATATAACCTGTAATATATTTCCTTGCAAGAAACATACCCTACCACAAATAAATCCATCTGTTCTCCCTGGAAATTACTAAAAAATGGATGGCTTCAGAAAATATGATATATACAATGACCTTAAGAATGACTCTAAAAATCACATTATCACTTAGGTATGATGATGTGAACTAACTGTACATTAGGAATGCAG
This sequence comes from Calonectris borealis, assembly GCF_964195595.1. Lineage (NCBI taxonomy): Eukaryota > Metazoa > Chordata > Aves > Procellariiformes > Procellariidae > Calonectris > Calonectris borealis. The sequence goes on along the minus strand of NC_134352.1, from coordinate 66,159,580 downwards.
CCCAATCCTATTTTCACTGCTTTATGCAGTTCCCAATTGTTTTCTTCCTTCATCAGGTTCAGTTGAATTTCAGTTGGTGAGTTTTTGGCTTTCCTTTCTTTCTGCTCATTCCCCAGTTTGGGCTTTCCATGATGCCAAGGAACAGTGAGTAAATTCACCCAAAATAGTTCAGACCAGATGATAATGGATATGTGCACCAGGCAGGCAACCTGACTGCTTCTGTGATTTGATGTCACATCTCTGTGTGATGCTGCATTGCATTGTATCACTTAGACACCCAGACTACCTAGGAGGATCCCTAAATTAGTAACACATGGTGCTGTACACATGCTCTCCATCTGTATTTCTGTGTGTACACATCCTGCATTAATGATCCTTTCTGTTTTCATTTCCTATACCCTGAAGTTTAATAGGATATGATGAGAAAGGTAGATTGATTTAGACACAGTTACCCTTCTATTGTTAATGCAGTGCATTAAAGGTCTTATCAGAACTGAGTGCCAGCTGTAATAGGTTTCATGCAAAAATGCCATGTAAAATGTCAGTTCTTACAAAACTAAAACAAACTTTTGGAGCTGAGGTCATGGAAGACAAAATAATGCTAAATATCTAGTGGAATTTTATCTCAGGTTTCTAAGTTCTGCAATAGGATAGGGAGTGGCTTCTCTCCATAAAAAATTGTTTACCTATATTCATTAAGTAGTTATTGTAACGAAGATAATATGTTAGCCATGTTTTTAAGTGTTCACACTTCAAATACATTGGAAACAAATTCTTGTCAGGGAGATTATCACATCCTTCTACACTTTTGCTTTTCTGTTCTCAACTATCTCACTTTAAAGGCTTAGAAACGTAGCAGAAACAAAGTAATGCACTTAAGCAGTACACAAATATTCAATGTGGATAGGAAGACCTTTTTGTATAAACTTTTCAAAAAGTTCCACCTTAAATCCATACACAGCAGTTGGAAATAGGTCAACACCGAGCTTCTTGTTGTTTGATGAAAGAATTCAAACCTGTTTCCAAGGTAACCAATCCCATCCTCTATAAATCTCTGCCATGCTTCCACCTGTTTTGTGAAGCTGAATGCTTTTTCATTTCCTGAGATATAGTTTGAACTTTAACACACACATGTACACACACACCACATGCTGCTTTCTTTCCACTGTGACAAAGGAGACAACAAAAGTAAATAGGAGGTGGTTAATATTTAAACTGTTAATGCAGGTGTCTCAGTAGCACATTTTTAGAGGTATTGTAAGTGGTGCCAAGCAGCACTTGAACAAATAGCTGTTACAGGAAAGGCAAATTAATTTTGGGTACCTGGAAGTCAGGTCACTATAGTGTCCTTTGTTCTCTGCTCTCCACACAGGCTAGGAAGGATACTGTATTTTATAGAGAATAATGAGGACGTGTCAATAGAGGCAAATTATATTCAATAATACCATTTAATGCATAAATTTCCATCTTCTCTGTTGCATTAGGTAGTTGCTCCACACATCTGGTAATAGCATGTAGAGGCAGAACACTTACTTTAGAGTTCTCTTTGCATGTTCCACACGCTTCTACACACATTAAAATATTTTCTGTAAAAGGTCTGAAAGATCATTCTTTTTTTTTCTTAAAATTATTTTTTCTATTGACACAGTAAGCCTTTGGGAGGGTTGGAACACAAAATGTATGGCAGGAAAGCACAGGAGAGCACAGAAGAGTACAGAGTGGAGGAAGGCAATGAAAAAAACCCTTGCAAAAATATCTTCTGTCTGGAAAAAAGCGTGGACATGATACCTGCTTAAGGACATGCTGAATGTTGCCAGTATTTTATGGAAGGCATGTCCAATTATAATTTATTTTGGTTTTGGTTTATTTAAATGTTGACCATACAGGCAATTTAGAATTTTCCAAATGGGTCTCAGAGTAAAATAAAACAAAGCAAATGCTGCAAACAATTGGAAACTGCTCCTGCTCTGATGCAATAGGAGATGTATCAAATCTATAAGCTTACCTTTAATAAAGGACTTAATAATGATACAAAACATTATAATAATCCAATATTAATGCTCTAGATCTACTAATCTATTAATTATATAATTCACTAGTATTAATCAAAGAATGTCTAACTGCCTTAAATCATTCATAATATACTTCCCTGCAGTCTGATACACACTTTTGGTTTAGCTTTTGAAAAATTAATTTGTTATCTGAAAAGTGACTAGTTGTATCACTTAGATAAATCAGCGTAATAGAAGATACTACCTGTGACAGACAGCGTCTCAAATAAAAGAAACAGCTGATTCACCGAATAAAATTCTGCCAAGGCCTCTTCAACTACATATGAGTGAATACAGTGTTGTTCAGATATCCATGCCTTACATTTAATTTGTAACACCAAGGATCATCTTAAACTTCAGATTGAGAGGGTGTTGTAATTAGTCTTCTATTGACAGAATCAGAAGAAGAAAGCCACCATCATGAGTAAACATAAAGGCTTGCGATTCCTTTGGGTAACTCTAGTGAAAGTGACTTTCAGAAGCATTTCCATCTGTAATGGAAGTTCTGCAGAGTCTCAGTGCAGGGTGTGCAGTTCAAGAAGAAGCAGTGAAATGGATTCATGTTTCTTTTATGAAAGTCGAGAGTGTTTCTCTAACTGCCTCTTCTGGAAAGCGTGTTATAACAATCAGCATAAAAAATGTCATAGGTCATTTCTGCCTACATCATCAGGAAAGCAAAATGCATCCTTTGTACATGGGCATATTTATTTTTAAAGTATTTATTTTACAATATTCCTTAATTAAAGTTGTTGCTATAGCAGTATCCTATTTAGGTCTTGTTTAATAGCCTTTAACGTTTTGGTCATAAGAGAAGACCTATTAATTGTGTTATTTTAAAAACTGCTTATTATCTTGATCATACAAAAGTTGCAGAACATGTACTTCATTCCTACTTTGGGGGAGTTTTGGAGCTTGACAGTAAATGCTTCTGTTGGTAATTGCTTAGGTTACTGCTGGATTTTTTTTTTACCTTTGATCTCTCTGTATTTCTAGCCCAAAGTTGGTTTTCTCTCTCTTCATATCTAGCATCTTCAACCTCTTAAAAGTCTGTTTACTTTCTTTATGTATTGCATATTAATCAATATGTTCATTTGTCTTTGACCCTTCAGATCTGTGTTAATACAGATGATTAAGCAACATGTTCAGTTAGTTATAATAGAATCAATCTCTCCTAACTTTAAATTAGGTATTAGTCTAAGCCAGTCACCAAACCTCTATTTATAATCAAAGAAGAGAAATAAGAACCTGGGAGCGGAAATTCATCTACCAAACTTTCACAGTCATTATACAGCAGAATGAATTGCTCTCTGGCAGGTCCTGTGCCTTTGCTTTTACCATGGAAAGGAGCCAAAGGAACTGACTTAGAGTGGATGCCTAGGCTTTCAGAGGCTGAAGTTAAAAGTGCTGAATCCTAGCCTTGCTCTATTTTGTTTTGGACTTATGATTGCTCCCTGTTCCATGAAGAAGTAATGTAAAAATATTGTGGGCATTCAGGATCAAAATGTCCAGACACGTTCTTTAACTGGCTAGCTAAACAAGTCTTCATTTAGTAGCTGTTCATGGATAAAGACATTTTGGGTGGATTTGGGGGCACAGGGCTGTTTCACCCGCTTTAACACATCATTCCATTCTTGGAGCGTGACCTTCAATTTGTGTCAAATATCTTGGTTTTATCTTTTGTTAGAATTTTATAATAAAGGGACTCTGACAGTTTGGGAGATTCAGACTCATCGTGTTTTCAAATGTGGTGCTGTAATGCATATAAAGGAATTTTCTCTGGAATACAGTGTACACAGCACATCTGCAAAGCACAAAGAGAAATGCTGATATATGCCTGGGTGACTCTAATAAGAAGTGCAACAAACTGATTTGCCATGGAAAAGGATATTCAGAACCCTAGTAAGCCAAGCTTGTCAACTACGTCACTAAGAAAGATGTGGCATGAAATCAAAATGCTCCCTGCCAACAGGGGCTGTGCGAACCCCAGAATAGCGTCTAGTTCATAGCCCTATGCTAGACATTCCCCATGGACCACTCTCAATGCTCACAGTTTCTCATGGGCCATTCAACTTGTCTCCAGCTGAGGTTAATAATTTATTTTTCTTTGTGTCTGTTTTTTAAGTATTAGAGTATTGTTATTATGTTGCCTCTTCTACGACCCTTTCTAAATTAAAATTCTAATCCTTTAATATTTGTTCACAAGTTTCTAAACCTTTGATCTGTCATGTTTCTGTCCTCTATAATCCTCCTAATTTGTCTTAAAGTATACCATGCAAAACAGAACAAAAGTCATGCAAATGCTGAGTAGAATGAATAATCCTTGTTCTTTATAACACATCTTAACTCTGCCAAGAGTCAGATTTGTCTTGTCACTGTGTTACCTATGCTCAGTTTTTGGTCACTTCAGCCCCGGACTCCTTTTCTTTAGAAACACCATCTAGTCAGTTATTTCAAAGCTCAGATTTATGCATTGGCTCTCTTCTTTCAAAAGGTAGCACTTTGCACTTGTCTGTATTAAATTTCATCTCATTGATTCCAGATTGCTCCATCAGTCTATCAAGACCATTTAGAATTCTGATCCCGTTCTCTGAAGGACTTGCAGATACTTCCCTCCAGCTTGGTGTCTTCAGATTTGATCACTGTCTTCCTTATTCTGTCATCCAAGTCATTAGTACAGCAGCAGATAGAAACTCATTGACAGCCCATGTTCAGAATGCCTTCCTATCTTGAAAGTGAATCATTCATAACTAATCTGAGGGCAGAGTTTAATTTTGTTCAGTTTTTCTTCTGCATATTTCCTTTGCTGCTGTATAGAAAATTCCTGTTACATGTTAACCTTACTAAAATCAAAAGGAATCTCATTAATTTTCTGCCCTGTACCTGCCAGGTTAGTTAGCCTGTCAACGAAGGCAACCAAATTGGTCTGATATTCTTTGTTATTGACGTAGCAATGTCAGTTACACATCTATGGTGGCTATGTCTTATGAACTCGCTCTATCTAAGGAGCCAGGAAACTGTTCTGGTGTTAAATATTTCCAGCCATTAAGTGGGCTTTTTGGTTTATAATTCCTCAGCTTCTGCTTTTAACTTTTTTTTTTTTTAATGTATTCTAAGATTTCCTGTGTTTAATTTCTTGGGACCTTCTCCACAAGTACTCAAAGATAATCGCTAATAGTTTAGAGATTACTTCAACAGTTCCCTTAAGGCCTTGGGAAGCATCAGGCTCTGTTGACTTAAATATGTCTACATTGCCTGAACATTCATTAACATCTTTGTTATTTTGGCATGCATTTCTCTCCTGTTATTAACTGGCATTACGCATGAAAACCAATCTTTATTTTAAAGACTCAATAAGGTATCAAGTACAGAATATCAAACACTTGGACTTCGTCAGGCCGTCATAACTCTTCCCCACTCAGTCAGCGGATCTGTATTTCCCCTTATTTCTAGCTTATTTCTAAGGCATATATAGAATTTTTTATTTGAATTTTCTTATTTTTATATCCCTCCCAAAATTGTGTGAGATGTAACTCTTGCTCCTTGTAAGAATCAGATTTCTACCAAACCAGAAGGATTCAGGTATGTAGTCATAGCTTTGTTCCATGGGAAACACCTTTCTGCTTATCACCAATCACTTGAAGGCATTTCCGCAAATGCAGTTTCTGTGCGAATATATTCTCCTACTTTTTGTGTACTCTGGAAAACATGCTGGGGAGCTAAGCACTTTTATTAAGCTGTACCAGAATCCCCATTTTTAGATTCCTCTCCACCTTAGATGGGGAAACTTTCAAAATCATTCCTTAGTCAACGGAATGCAAATAAAATCTGCTTTTATTGGACCAAGTAATACAGCTGGAATAAAGAGACAAGATTTTAGGCTTTTTTCCTGAAGACTTAAAGAAGGATATATGTGGCTGAAAGCTTTTCTGTTTTCCCAGCTGTCACTTGGCCTAATAAAAGGTACTACACCCTTGGGCAATCTCCCTGTATGCAGCTGACATTCTGTAGATGATTTCCTTATACAGCCGGTTAGGAATTTTTTCACCTGGAGTATTCTCTGTCTTAGATTTTACCCATCAGGGACAAAATAGTTTTCTTATGGAAAATGCTAGCTTTTATAACTAAGCTTCCTCGAGTCCTTCAGGAGATTCAGAGAGATTTAGTCTTTCCTTCCAAAACATATTTACTGCAAACTTATTCAAAGAATGGTCTTAATGTACTACCTAAATTAAGGACAAATTTATGTCTTCAGAGACACAAATGCCAGTTGGGTGGATGAGGAACTCTGTACTGTATTTGATTGGTCAATTAACAACTGTTTGACTGGATGACTGAGAGTCACCTCCTCTGCTATTTTGTGAATCAATATGCATTTTTTACTGTAAAACAACCCTATCCACCGAATCTTATGTTTTATATTAGCAGATATTCTTCACAGAAAAATATGAATGGGATAAATGCATGTAATAAAACAGAATTTTGACTGAGACTAGACAAAATGGTCATACTTTGTACACAAATTCTTGGCACAACAGTAAACCTTTGAGATGACTGACCTCAAAGCCTCTTGCCAAGGGATATCATAAAATACTGATGTGTTATGGGTGTGGGGAGGACAACAATGCCTTGACTAGTGTGTGTTGCTCACACTTTTGAGCAGTCCTCTATAGGTCTGCATAACTTTCCATCCATTTCTGATTTAACAAAGACAATTCAGCCAAAAGGCTCGAAGACTTTTACATACCCGTTATGACAGACTTGAAGTTGGTGCCATATCTTTCTTCATCCTACTTAACAGTTCTACCTCCCCCAATTTCTCTGTGTAGGAATGCCATAACCTAAACAAAAATAATTTTGGAAAAACACCACATATGTTACATCAAAATACTAATTTCAAAATATCTTAGTCCTCCTACAGAAGATCTGTTTTATTTATGCATTTGCCTGTTCCCTAATTCTTTGCATAATTAGTAGAATCACTTGTAGTGTCAAAACTGAAAAAGAGGGAGGTTTGAGCAAATCCTTCATTTTTATACACAAATGAAAAACCAAAATTTCCAGCATTCACAGGGAATGCCACAAGTGGTGTTGTAACTGTGATGATCCAAAGACATAAGTAGAAACTCATCAATATGCAAAGGTGTTAATTTTATTAAGCTACTCAGTGTGTTTGAAAATTGCAGAGAAGGCTTTGGATTGCCTCGAATCACTCTAAATTCAAGCCACAGTAAGGCAGGATACAAACAGCTGTTTTTAAAATGCACAATATTGTTACAAATATTTATAAATGGAAGGGTTGGCAAGCTGAAAAAGAATCATAGAATCATAGAATCATACAGGTGGGAAAAGACCTCTAAGATCATCGTGTCCAACCGTCAACCCAACACACCATGTCCACTAAACCATGTCCACTAAAAGCATGCTTTGTCTACTTACACCAACATTAAATCAGAAGGACCTTCTCCCACTATGTGAATTATTTGCTGTAAACTATCCTAAAAGTATTCTGGCACTGAACAAGTAACTGCAGGATGGATTTTGTTGTGTTTCTTTGACATGAGAGCTATGTGAGACAGGTGAAGAAGGCACTGACAACTTCATGCCCTCTAGCTCTTTTATCATGACAAGTTGTTCAAACTCTCATTCCTAACATCTTCAGAGAACATCAGGTTTCTGCTGTGTATGGATTCAAAGATTTTTAAACAGACTGTTCTACTAATCTACAATTATCTGCAAACTTGTCCTTTCAGTGCTTTGGTTTTTTTGTAAGAACTTACAACTTAGTCATGGGAGGGTTAAAAGCATCCGTATTATCTCTGCTTATCAGAAGGCCTTGATTTACTCAGTGCTGTACCCAAGCAGACGTCTCCACTTTGTGTATGGTAATCGTTATTGGATTTAATGGGAAAAATTAGATGTTGAGCATGAAGAATAGAATTAATTTCATGTAAAATGTTGAGGTCTGGGAAAACTATTTTTAAATACTCTTTTTTGAGGCCTACAATTTTGTAAGTCTTATATGCTTTTTTCAGATAAAATTATTGTTGTTTAGTTTCCATCTGCTACATCTTAAATAAAGATTCTTTTTTTGTTATTTCCATCCATCAGTTACAACAAGCTGAATAAAGACTTTCAGCTTCTTGTGTTCATGTGCCTTAAACTAGTCATAACTCTGGCTTGCAGATAAGACACGTGAAACCCCAGGACAGGCTTTCATCCAAGTACTAGGCAGCTGTAGCCTGCTCAGTTATTCAGTCCACTGTAAAATGACAGAATAATTTTTAGTACTTTTTTGAAAATTTCAAAAATAACTGAACAGTTTTGCAGAATGAATAAGACATGTTTCTGTCAGTGAAACTAATAAATTACTTGTCTGAACCAGAAATAAATTAAGTGAAGCCACCATTTGTTTTAGGACACTGACAGTTCACAGGACAGTTCCTCGAGGGTAGGAAGGCTCTGCAGAGGGACCTGGAAAGGCTGGATCGATGGGCTGAGGCCAACTGTATGAGGTTCAACAAGGCCAAGTGCCGGGTCCTGCACTTCGGCCACAATAACCCCAGGCAACGCCACAGGCTTGGGGAAGAGTGGCTGGAAAGCTGCCCAGAGGAAAAGGACCTGCGGGTGCTGGTTGACAGCCGGCTGAACATGAGCCGGCAGTGTGCTCAGGTGGCCAAGAAGGCCAACGGCATCCTGGCCTGTATCAGAAATAGCGTGGCCAGCAGGAGTAGGGAGGTGATCGTGCCCCTGTACTCGGCACTGGTGAGGCCGCACCTTGAATCCTGTGTTCAGTTTTGGGCCCCTCACTACAAGAAGGACATTGAGGTGCTGGAGCGTGTCCAGAGAAGTGCAACGAAGCTGGTGAAGGGCCTGGAGCACAAGTCTTATGAGGAGCGGCTGAGGGAACTGGGGCTGTTTTGTCTGGAGAAGAGGAGGCTGAGGGGAGACCTAATCGCGCTCTACAACTACCTGAAGGGAGGTTGTAGCGAGGTGGGTGTTGATCTCTTCTCCCGAGTAACTGGCGATAGGACGAGAGGAAATGGCCTCAAGTTGCACCAAGGGAGGTTTAGATTGGACATTAGGAAAAATTTCTTTACTGGAAGAGTGGTCAGACCTTGGAACGGGCTGCCCAGGGAAGTGGTTGAGTCACCATCCCTGGAAGTATTCAAAAGACGTGTAGATGAGGCGCTTAGGGACATGGTTTAGTGGGCATGATAGTGTTGGGTTGATGGTTGGACTCGATGATCTTAGAGGTCTTTTCCAACCTTAATGATTCTATGATTCTATGATTCTATGACATAAAAATTCCAATTTCCATATCATACAGTATGCTTTTTCTCAAGTCTTGTTTGTATCTCAAGCCTGTTTTTATTTCTACATTTCTGTGCCAGAGTGACTAGGACTGAGCATCTTGTTCCAAGCAAGCTTCTGCAAACAATTTATGTATTGGAGTTATTGGTTTTTATGATGAAGATCGGGTGAAACTATGCTGTTGGTACGACGGCCATATGTCATTAAGAACAAATGGAAGAACCAGTAAATATTCCTGTTTTGGAAAAAGCTAGTTAAAAAGTTTAAATTTTCTACTCTCTCTCTATATATACAATATTTTGGAAAAAAAAAAGAAGTTGTGATCAAGCTGGCATCATGAGATGTTGATGATCTGTAAAGGTGGCATTCACGTGACAAGATGTCAGCATCTGCCCTGTGCTAGTTACTTTAGGCTCACTTTACAGTCAGTGCAGAGAATTGGGCACTTTTGTCTCATAATTTGTCTCATCCTAAGACCAACATCTAAAATGGTTTGTGTGATTTGTGCTTGAAAACTGCTTTCTCTCTCCAGTGAGGGAGTCAGCAGTGACTGACCCACAGTCATGAACACTTACACTGTAAATGTCTCAGGTTAGGTGAGGTGGAGCCTATTCTATATATTTGAAGGCATAAGACAGAGAAACAGCCAAAAATGAAAAAGAAAAAAACATGAAATGTGCTCCTCTGAGAAAATGCAAGGAGTTCTTTGTGCAGGGATTTCTTTGGGAGATAGGCTGGTTTTATGAGGTTTGGGAACTGTGAGAAAAATTACTATCTCCTATTTAATTTCTATTGTGACCTCAGCTTTGAGCACATTTTTTATATATAAGAAAACTGGATCAAAGATATGTGTGATACTCTCCTACAAAAATGAAAAAATAAATAAACCAACAAAAAAACCCCCAAAAACCCTGTATACAAAACCCTAAATTTGGCTAATGACCTTGGGCAAGAAGGTGTTTTTTAGTATTCTCCTCAATCATGTTGTGCACGCAGCCAACATTTTGCTTGGTTATTTAACTGTTGCAGCATATTGAGCACCGGTTTTCATTAAGCAGCTTGCAATGACACTTGAGGTTTTTCCTAAGTGATTGTAGTTACTTTAGACTTCACTAGAGAAGATGAGTAGTACAGATTATCCCTTCTAATGTGCATGTTTAAAATTTATCAACACTAGATTTTAGCAGCTGTTACTCTGTCCATTCATTTAGATTCCTTTACTCCTGCAGAAATTTTTCAGTCATTTCTCCATCCTGACTATCTAACATGGATTTGTCCATGTGTTCACATTTTACTTTGTTTTTCAGAATATTATTTTTACTGTTTCGCAAAAATCAGAGGCATTGCTGCTCTTTTTTCACAAAATTAACATTTCTTTCCCTCTTTGTCTTGTAGCTCTTAGCCAGCTCCTATTCTATGATGATATTTTAGTGCTTATACTATACTTAGCTACTTGTGTTTACCACACAAACAGGTGCAATAGCCTGAGATGTTACTTCTCTGCCTCACCTATCTGCAACTGCTCTTCCTCCACATTATTGCTGCTACACACAACTCAGCAGAACAAAACATGTATCTGCACCACAACCAGCTCACAGCCCAGAGCCATAGTTCATCATCAGATAAGCTTATATGTTGCCGTTGATGTAAATATCTCAGAGACATCATGTTTAGTCTGTGATACTAAAACTCCAGCTGGAAGAGCGGAGAGATGACTGGGGTTTCATGTGTCCAAATCCTTGAGCTTCTTAAATTAAGTTTCAAACTTTTTAACAGTCCAAATAAACTATGTCAACCAACTGGTCACAACTAAGAGGAAAACAATTATTGAGCTTTATAGAAAACATTTCTTCAGAGTACTTGAGCTGAGTACAATTTTTCCTTCAGAGTTTTTGTGCAGAAGAAATGTTCTTCTCCTTGACCTTGTAGAATTACACATAAAATCCTTGAAAGTACAAGAGAAACATCAAGAGTTCTGTTTTTATCTTACGACCACAGCCTCAGAATGCTATGAATTGGGGGGGGGGTGTATTTCATGATGCCTGTAAAGCACCCTACATCATTCTGTCATTATAGCAATAATTAGTAACTTTAAATACAGATGCATTGCTCTTTTAATATAATTCTTGTTTTTTCCTTAGCGCACACAGTTAGCTGATATTCAGCCTTTAGCACAGCTGTTTCTCTGTGATGGAGTAATTTGTTATATTATTCAGGTATAATATCTTTTTCATTTACAAATACGCATGCAGCATCCTGTTTCCCTGAACACAGTAGAAGCAAACTGGAGCCAGAGGTCTTCATGTGTGTCAGTCTACAAAATTCTCATGTCTTCCTCCTGCATGTAGGTCTGGGTTTGGTTTCCTCACTTGGTTCTATTTTGGCCCCAAGAGCAAGACAGCTACAAACCAATACCATGTTGTAATCCCATGTGCTTTGCTCTAACCTGCTGTCTGGCTTAGTTCATGGGTTTTTCTGTCAGTGTTTGCAGCTCTCTTTGTTATTGTCAAGTCTGAGGGAGTGTGTGGCATACCATTGTGTTAATCACTGTACATGAATATAAAAAAATAAAAATCCCTGACCAAAAAAGTATGAGTAAAGCATGAGCAGAAGCATAAGCAATAAAGATATAAGGCAACATGAAGAAACACAGGATATCAGTGAAACAGTGAGAATTAGTGTAATAACTTCATTCACAGCATCCCAGCTGGTTGCTCATTAAACAGAGACATCACTACACAGGTTGTTTTTCAGCAGCGATTTAAAGGGGGATAACATCATGCTGCTTTTTATAAAGGACAGCTTGGGAGAATGTGTGGAGGTTACTATTAGAATAATGAAACATGTTGGCCACCCAGGCTGGAGTTATCAATAAGGCAGAGGTGAGGTTTGGTGGCATCATGAAATAGGGGAAATGTGAGGGGTTTTGTACAGAAGTATTCCAACCAGATGCAGTAATTTGGGATTTCAGAGAAAGAACAGCAGCTTTCTCCCATTTGTTTTCTTTGGTACTGAAAGAATGAGCCAGATCATGTCAAGATCACCATAAGGTCAAATATGTGGATGATGTCTGATGTCCAGATATCACACACTGTGCTGGAGACCCTCAGGAAGCACTGAAAATGAGAGACTTGCAGTTCTTCTCATGGCTTGTGGGCAAGCTCAGGAAGAGGATGGTTTAGTGTTTGCATCCATTTAGTGTATCTGTGAGAGGTCAAGCAGAGCATAGCTCCAACCATTCTGTGACGGTCTAAAAATAGACTCATAAATCCATACTGAGGCACTTCAACAACCAACCTAGTTTAGTAGAACTTAACACCCGAATTCAAAGCTCAGGACAGCATGACTCCAAATTTTAGATGTCCTTTCTCTGAAAATCGTTGTCATCAACTTTGAAGTGTTACAGCACAAAATGCAAAATACAAAATACATTGCTAAAAAAACCAAACCAAACCAAACCAAAATCTGCTAGGATGCTACCGTTAGTATGTCACTGATTTATATAGCAATACTTCAGATTACAAATAAAAATACTTCTCTTCCTCTTGTCCTCAGTCTGAGAATTAAAAGTTGTGGTGTGTTTGCTTTTCCTTTGACCTCTGTAATCCAAGGTATTAGACCTCATGCTCTTCACAGTGAGTCCTCAGGACCACCTGTGCCTCCTTACTCCCTGCTGTGGATTTGTGGTCAGCAGTAAGACTCTGTTACAATCAGGATAAGAGCCCAGGTGTCCTGCTGTATGGAGACATATTCTTAACAGGGCAGGCAACACTGATTATTTTACCACAAATTCCTTAGCTAAAGGTCTGCACGCAAGGAATGAGCATGCAGCATGCCTGAGGTATAATTTTGGGGAAACCTGTTTGCGCCACCTTTCAGGGGTCAGGATAGAGGGCATGGTCTTCAGTTTCCTTCTACAGAGATGTAGTGGAGGGTGTCTCCCTTCTCCCAGCCTTTAGCATTTATACCTGCATTAAAAAGTATTACGTATTCTTTTTAGAGCCGTGAACAAAGGTGAGGGACTGAGGCATATAAAGAGATCAATTTTGCATTACCTACTGTTTCTCTGCATGAGGGTTTTATAACATAAGTAATTTATTTGATTGCTAGGTATGCTTAAAGTGGTTGCCCAGAAAGCTTTGAACTTCACTGAAGTACAAAAAGCAAGCTGTTCATTTAATCAGCACATTTAATTCATCCTGCTTTGCATGCTGTGCCACACTGTCTTCTTTCCATATAAGGATTCTGTGGTATCTTCCTGCAGCACCCCTGCCTCTCTTCTGAAAGCAGCCAAAGATGGCTTTGTGCATATTGCTTATATATGCTATAGGCCCAACTCCTTTTCGGTGTGCAATGTAGCAGCTACCTCCTTCTCATATATCTCTTCTCTTCAGGTGAGTTGTTTATATTCAAGGGTTTTTTTCACAGTGATAGAGAGCATGTTCTTAATTTATCTTGCTTTTAAATATTTATTTTTGCTCTGCATGACTAAGTGGGAAATGAATCAGCAAACTGAGTTTTGGTTATATTAAGGATCTGTATCATTTATACGTGTCTTCTGCCTTTAGATGTTTCTTTTTGTTCAATACTTGTTATTCATCACATTTCTCTCTAAGCAGCCATTGTTTAGAATCCAGTGAGGGTTTTCTAATGCAAAAATTTTAGAAAAATCTTCAAGGCAAAATTGAGGAGAGGGAGGAAAGATTTTCTAATTTAGCAATCATATTGTATTAACAAAAATATGGCATATTTGTTCTGGGATTTAGTAAGATTAGGGGTATCTGTTTTTTCTCTCAGACTCATTCACATATCATATATAAATATGTAACATGTAATTTACAACAAATTAATAGGACCTTTTGTGTCCCTTTCAGTGGTCTCTATTTTTTATCTGATTTACCTTCTTATTCTAAATTGTTTAAGGACAGTGTGGCACTTCAGCCTTCAGAGATTATCTGCCACAAATGTTAGAAAAGGTACTTGATTATCCCTTAGCATCTGTTCATGAATACCCCACTTTACTTAACTGGACGGGTTTCAGATAACTCATAATTTCTTTCTCAGTCACATCCTTTCTCCATTCTAAGTCCGTCCCCTGCCAGACATCCAGAAGGTAGAAGTTAAAATTTGTTTATAAAATGATTGATCTATTTAGCACTGCTGTGACAAACGGGAAAAGAGAATATAGATTTCAACCTTGTTGTCCAAATTCTCTTCTCTACTTCTTTGTGGAAGACTGAAGCTATTGATGCTCACCTGGAGGTTATGGGTTTGCTGTGGGAAGCACTAGGTCCATGAGACAAGCCCTGTTTCTCTGCAAGCTCTCTGCCTGTTCCCCAGGGACTCTGTGGCCCTCAAGAAAGGAGAGCAGTTCAGTTGCATTGCAATTCTTTCTGCTTCCCCTCCCAAACCTCCCACATCTGTGCTTCAAGATGGCCTTGGATTGCATGCATTTGTTTTTATAGACTGTCTATCTGAGAGGTAGTCATCGTTTGTGTCTTTGAACACAAGCCCTGATGAGACTGAACCACCTGCTTGAAATTTCTTCTTTTTTTCCGTTAATAGAGTACCGCTGACCTTCTCTTTACCACTTGATGGGTCCCACTGGCAGTTCCCCAATCTGCAAGTCCACAATCCACAGTACAAAAGCCTACTTACAGAGGACGCTTCGTGTCTGTGAGCAGAGCTATCAATAAAGTCCTTGTATTAGATAACAATCTGGAGATGACCTTTTAGCTGTCTTGGGCAAATCTTGAAAAGAAGGATCAACACTCAGACCACAGTAAGATTTGGCAGAGCTAGGAACTAAGCACTTAAACTCCTTTTGGGACTCTGACCTGCAGCCCCCATGCCTATAAGGGTTAAATGAGCTCAGAGCAGCACACATTGCTAAGAAGACAATGAGGGCTAGCTGAAGTTTCTGAGGTGTAAAGGCTTTATACCCAGAGATTTCATGCTCTAGTACCATCAGATGCTGATAAAGGCATGTATAAATGAAGCCAGGTTTGCTGTAATCTCCCATTCAGCTGTGAACAACAGAGACCTCACTTTCAAATGTTGCTATGCAGAATTTAGCTACAGTGAAACCCAGGAATTTTCCTAGATGAAGATAGCCATAGCCTGTCTTTGTTGTGGGACCTGGTGGTTATACCATCAGGCTTTTCGGATACATCGCTCCTCCCTTTTAGTCTTTCTTAGCTCTGCCAATCAGCATAGGAAAACACATGGTTATCCTCCAAATACGTTCAGAGTCCAATGTGGTGCCATTCACAGACAAATGGTCGGATGAGGAATTCTCCTCCCCGTGGACTTTCTAATAGGCCTTCCTGAGTTACATCCAGCTGCAGTGAGTGAGGCTGTTAGTAGCACTTGGGCTTCTGGTTCCCTGCATATACAAGCAGTAGCATTACTTTTGCCTTCTGTTGTCAGGTGTTTTAACCGTCAAAATCATTGAAGTTTTACCTTTTTGAGAAAATAATGAATACTGAGATTCTGCATAGCAAAATGAAGCTTTAGAAACAGGGAGTAGGGTCAATGCATTTTGAGTTGTGGTCACAGACTTGATACAGCTGAACTAAACTCAAAGGAAGAAATGAGGTTTGTTAACCTTGGTATGTTCTGTTCCTTTTTCTTTTTTTTTTTTTTTTTATTTCCCAGATCTGTTTTGTGGCAGTTGGGTAGTTCTTGGGTTTGCAAAAAAAAGACAGAGTTTGCCTTCTCTTTGAATACATGTGATTACATTTGAGTGTGTTTAGTGCTTATTTTACATCTTATTCTGGACATAAATAGTTAAATGGTTCATATGGAGCTAATTGCTGCAGCATTTAGGATTCTCACAAGGAATTCTTACTGATTGTAAGTGATTTTTCTTAATTAAGTTAGAGTCCCTACTAGCACTTGGTCTGTGGGAGATATAGGTCCCTGCATCCACTGTCCTGCTGTCTCCAAGCTGGGGCTTCTACACATCTCTAAGGATGAGGAAAAGGCAAAGCTGGGCCTGCAACCTGGTCCAGGGTCAGGATGATATCCATAGAGTTTCCACATGACAAAGGAGCATTGGCATTTCTCGTCTGCTCAGCCTAGGAAATGTGCCCAGACCTCCACAGAATTCTTCATGTCTACCCATCAGGTTTTTTTTTCCACTTACGCTGGAGATGCTTGGTTTAGACTGCAACTATGTAAAGGAATATGAGGAGAATAATACTCTTTCCACAGCAGAGATGAAAGAGAAGAGAGCCTCTGCTCCTTCTGAGAAAGAAATTAGAAGACAGAGACTGTAAATAAAAGGGGGAAAGGAAGCTGGGTGGCGGGAAATGGTGCCGTCTTGCCCCAGACTGTAATCCTTCTGCAGTTCTGCAATACACACACAGGTGTATACAGCTGTCCTTGTAGTCTGCTAAGTCCCGTGTTTTTCCTTCTTGAGTTACAGGTAGTGAACATGCCTTAGGGGATCAGTCTTGACTAGAAATGTTTCATAACAACAAAGCTTATATAAGTTCATTAGCTAAACGATCTCCTGCGTGTTAGAGCTCTGCAGCAATCTTTCTCTGGTGTGTGAGATAAGTCTGCTTGGATGTTTGCTAGTTTATATCTGTAAAGTAGAGGTGTACGGGGAACTTTCACTTGCTACTGTTATTCTGTAGATAAATCTTATAGTCTATCAGTTAGTTCTGTAACCCTGGAGACCTTGACAACATCCAAAGCTGTGGGTGAGACTCCTCAGAATAAATTTAGCTGATACATTGCAGACATCCATATCCAAATTAAATGCATGAGAATCCCTTCTAGTCAATGGCAAGAAACAGACACTTTTCACTCGTTACTCATCTCATTCTAAAGCAGTTGTCTAGAATAGACCAGAAGAATTGCACCCAAAAAGACCTCTGCCACCCCATCCGTGTCAGAGCTGTGAAGAGTTGTGACTCTTAACCTGTCTAGCTCTGCCAGCAGAAATGTCTAATAGAGATGTGGTTATACAGGCAAAAGTTTTATTGCTTTATTTGGATTTGCTATAGGATCAGAGTTGGCAGTGCATGATAGTTTATTACATTCCAGGGCAAAATACTGTTTTGTTGATATAGTTATGTCCACACGGGAAACACTTTCTGGTAAAGTGCAGTCATTTCCTCTGCTCCATGCCTTATAAAGACCCACTGTCCAACTCATTCATTCACACTTACTTGTTTGCAATTGTAAGCTTTCATTTCTGGAACAGTGCATAGCAAATGTTGTATTCTTTTGATTTTCCAGTGCATTACTTCACTCTACTGCTCTGGGGATACAGAACAATTTCACTGATGAACTTTTGATTTTGTGATGCTTGCCCTTAGAAGTTTTCCATCCAAAGATTACTGTCTGCCCAAGCACCTGTTTAATGCACACACATCCCTCCAAAAGGGATCTCTACCCACTGAAGTCAGTGACAAAGTAATAAGAAGATATTAAACACTTCTTTTTTTATTACCAGAGAGAAGCTGTAACCTTAAAAATGTGTTAGCTAACATGGTTCAAACAGTATGCTTTAAAGTGCTCACAGGCAGAGTAAGATAAACTTTAATTTATGAAAGTTCAACATGAACCCTAGGAAAGGTTAGGCTGTATCATATTGAAATGCCACTGTGTTTCATTTTCAAAAGTGTTGGAAAGTTTTAAATCTAATCTCCAAATTTTTTACCAAAAAATTGTATTCATGCCTGCATACGTTGCTGACAGCTTCCGCCATACTCAGGATTTCCTTTTAAATCTGGCTTCTGGGGTCAGGGCCAAGCACTATACTTTTGTTTTAAGAATTGTGATGGAGAACAAAATTAAAATATAGAATAGCTAGGGTTTAAGAGTGTCGTGGTTTAACCTGGCAGGCAGCCAAATACCACGCAGCCGCTCACTCACTCCCCCCACCCCCAGCGGGACGGGGAGAGAATCGGAAGGGTAAGAGTGAGAAAAACTCGTGGATTGAGATAAAGACAGTTTAATAGAACAGGGAAAAAAAAGGGAAAATAATAATGATAATGATAAAATATGCAAAATGAGTGATGCACAATGCAATTGCTCACCACCCGCGCTGACCGATAACCAAGTAGCGATCGGTACTTCCTGGATCACGCCTACCCTTCATATACTGAGCATGACGTCACATGGTATGGAATACCCCATTGGCCAGCTGGGCTGGCTGTCCTGATTATGTTCCCTCCCACCTTGTGTACCTAGCTCAGTCAGTAGGCACGGGAGCTGTCCTTGGACTAGGAGGGCACTTAGCAACAACTGAAAACATCAGTGTGTTATCAACATTCTCCTCGTACTAAATCCAAAACACAGCACTAGGAAGAAATTTAACCCTATCCCAGCCGAAACCAGGACAAAGAGGCAAATACATATATGTGTATATATACACACACACACGTAAATATATATATACATATACGTGTGTGTGTATATATATATGTCTCTTGATTTGTGAATCAGGTAGCAGCACTACCGACATTCTGAATGAATAAGCAGCTTCTTCATTTTTTTGCAATGTTTTTTCTTGCTTTATTTTTAATCCTAGAAATAAAATCTAAAGTCTAATGCCTCCCATCATCCTCTGTGAGTGAGCAGAAATAAACGTGCAGTTTACTTGCTTGCAGGGTGAGTCAGCAAGACAATCCTGCCCCCCTGTGCCAGGCAGGATGTAGACAGTGAAATGGGTTTTACTGTTTTTGGCTCCTGGCAGCCCTCACAAAATGAATTTTGATCAGCAGTATCCCAAAAGCAAAGTGTGACCAGACTAATTCGAAATCTACCTTCAGGGCCTCAAAGAAAAAAAAAAAAGGTACAATTATATAACTCATATTCATCTGATTAACCAGTATCAGTTAACAGTGAGATTAAGGTAATTGCCATTTTGCCAGTCCAGTTTCAGGTGTCTGTGAAAAAAGGCAGAAGACCAAGTGTTCAGATGAAAACCAGGCCACATGTAGTCTGACTCAAAATTTCAGACCTCAAATCTCTTGTGCTTGCAAGCGTACAGCCACATAGGGAAGTTAGGTATTGGTGCAAAGACGTAATGGTGGAATCACATCTTTATGCCTAAGGTTCAAGTATAGTTCTGAATGTCTCGTTTGCTCTGCTTCCAGAAGTTAACAAGATAAGAAACTAAAGACAAAATGCTGAAAGGATTTATACCAGTTCTGGTATAAAATGTACTATTACATAAATAACATATCCTTGATGTTTTAGTAAAACAATGCTATCTATCTTATCAACAAGAAGTAAAATGACTCACATGATAGCCCTGACACATGGTTTGCAAGCTGGATGAATCCTTAACAAGGATAGTCCATGATAATTTATCACAGGTGGCTTCAATGACCTAGTAAGCTTTTTTAGTGATTAAAATTAGGTCTGATTGTTTTAACCCCTTCGTTAAAACATGAACACAGGCACTTCAGAACACAATTTATGTGCATATAAGACTGAGTTTTTTATGAAAGAGTTTGTGCAAAATACCAAATGAGAAAAATAACCCAAAATGATCTAACAAGATTAGATATAAGAGAAGCAATAGCAGAATTCATTTAAACTTGAAAAATGAAGGCTAAAACAATAGAGGAAATAAAATCCAAACCAGTGAATTTGAGAAGTGAGAGAAACTTGGAAGGCATTCCTCGAGAAACAGGCAGAAAGGGATTAATAGCCATAAATATGCAACAAATTTCATAATGAGATATGACAGTAAAACATCACGGTCAATCCAGAATTCCAGAGAATTGTTTAATGAGAAGTTCCCTAAAATAGGAACATCTTGTTGCCAGACACTTGCCATACATATTGCAAATATGAATCTGGATTTGCTATTTAAAAGAGAAAAAGGATAAATAAATAACTCTGTGTGACCCAGCTAAATTATGGCTACAGAACTCTCAATGTTGTTACGAACCAAAAGAACTTGACTGTGCCTGTAAAAAATTTGCTACTTCCAGAATGCCATTGCTGTGCAGATGCTCACTGGGGCTGAAGGCGAGAGGCTAATAGATAACTCCAGAAGTGCAAGGGAGGCTCTTCGGCAGAGTAGTGCAGTCCAGCATTAAGGGATCATTGCTGGTGCAGTGAAGAGGAAGGTATTAGGTAGGACCATGTAGGACCAAAAGGACTTGCTCAGCATCAGTATTGCTTGCTTAACTTTTTTTTTTTTAAATTATCAAAAGCACATCACTATGAGAAAGAAAAACAGCAAATATGAGGACGCATACATACATGTCTGTATCTGTTTCGTGATATATATATATGAATACAAAATGGTAAGCAAAAAACCTATTTTTAAGGGACAGCAAATTGCTT
Organism: Calonectris borealis; assembly: GCF_964195595.1. Classification (NCBI taxonomy): domain Eukaryota; kingdom Metazoa; phylum Chordata; class Aves; order Procellariiformes; family Procellariidae; genus Calonectris; species Calonectris borealis. The sequence goes on along the minus strand of NC_134352.1, from coordinate 66,138,899 downwards.
ATTTACTTAGAAGAGTAATATACTCAAAGAGATGCTGTAGTTGCTTTAGTAAATGACTTCAGTACTCCCTAATTTCACAGCTATGTTTTTCAAATACCAGAGTTAGGATCAGCTGTATTGATTAGGGTCATTACTCAGAGTTCTAGCGACAGTCTGTACAATCAGCATAAACTGGTGATTAACAGGATCATTTATTTGGAAGCATCTGGAACACGAAACCATGGGGATAGTCAAAAGATGTGCAAGTGCAGACTGTATTTTGCCTTTTATTGTTTCAATTAGTATTATTTTCCTGTAAATACTTTTTTCCATCTCCTTTCAAGCCCTAACTTTTGATGATTGTGTGCAGTGTGCATATGTAGTAGTAGCTTTGAAGTATGATAATTTAATGGTGGGTTTCTCAGTGGGGGGGGGAAATAAAATGTACAGTCTTTTGTCTGTGTGGTGAGTTGCTAAATCACTTCCCACAGTATGACACAGCTTGCGGCATTATACATGACATAAAAACTCTTCATTAATGTGTGTCATTTCTGTGTCCCACTGTGAAAAATGTGTTATATTAGTTGGTCTGATCATAAGTAAACCTTGTTGTAGGAGAAGATTTTGTATTTCTGTGAATAAGAATGAAATATTGAAATGTATTTTATATTGTTTTATCATGACACAAAATACAAGGAAGTAGGTTGGAAGATCTCTCTGCCCTTCACGTCTAACACAGTATTTGTTGTCTCTTCTCCCACTGTCTGTATAAACATCTGTTCAACTTTTCTAAGCAAAAAGAAGTATATACAACACAATATCAGAAAAGGAAAGAAATACAGTTGACTTTAACAGGGAATTTACTGTCCGTTATTAATTCAGCCAAAGACCACCTTGCCTAGGAGTAGGTCAGAAGCTTCCATAGGAGTTCTCTGTCACCTGCCTCCACGACAAAAAAGCCTCCAGGGTGTGCAAAGTCGGGGTGACATGTTGTGTGTTGGGACCTTACTCTGCCTAAGGCTGTTCTTAGACTTACTGCCAGCTGTTTAAGAGCCAGCTTCGGTGTGCTGGCTGTGCAGGTACAGGAAAACACCTCACCTGGTGGGCTTTTCTAAAGAGACAGCCATCAGAGCTAGTGTACAAGAGATACTGGGGAGGAGGGATATGGAGTATAGTACTAACTTAGAACACAGTCTTTTTTTTTTTTTTAAACTTTTTGTAACTTTTTTTTACTGTTTTTTACTGTTTTTTTACTCTCTTTGCTTTTCTTTACCTTTTTACTTTTTTACCTTTTTTGTTGCTTCCTTTTTGTTGTTGCTTCCTTTTTGTTGCTTCCTTTTTGTTGCTTCTTTTTTTTTTAAAATATAGTAAGTGCATAATTGGGAAGAAAGCAGGATGCAGTGATTATGCCAAAGTTGCAAAAATTAAGGACATCTGCAACCTGATTAATACAAATTAAGTATGCCCTGCAGGCTTCCGGTCCTTCATTGTAACTCTAAGTAAAGGAACATACGTAAGAATTAGACTTTGAACATGAATGTCTTTTGCCCACAATATATTCATTTGATACCATATACCATTATCCAGTGGATTTGCATTTTAGTGTCCAGCATCATCTTCTGACAACAACGGACACTTGGTACTCTTATTTGAAACAACACTATACAGAAAAGGCACCAAACCTAATTCATGGTTTATTAAGAAAATTATTTGTATATTACATTAAAAATGGAAAGTAATTCAATAAAGTATTTAGCAGAGGATTCTGGATGGGAAGGCACTTCTGTGTGCAAGGTAAGAACAGATAGAAATAGTTGATTAGAAAGAAAGAAAATTCTGATTGATGAATCTCTGTGATGCCTACCTCCCATCTTAGCTACCACACAGAATTACATAGTTATCCATGCCATGTCAATTCTTACTGCATTGTGTGAAATGCAAACCCAGAGTGGACATTATTGAACAAGCATATACTTCCTCATTACAATTATGGTAATGGATTATCACTAAGATATTTACGTAAGAATAAATGTCAACAACACACAGAGAATATCAGCTCTTACATCTTTACTTGTTCTCTCCTTTTTCTTTTTTTTTTCTTTTTTTTTTTTGAGTAACTAAACATTTTGCAAAATGAAATGTCACATTTGCTTACATAATGTTATCAAAATGTATATATTAAAGATTAGCTCAGTTTTACCCTCCAAAAGAACTGGATTTGTTTTGATTATCTTTATAACCTGTCAAAACTGAAATGTGGCACATGGTGTTCTAAAATGAAGTTATGGCCTCAGAAACTTGTAGTGGAGTCTTCTGTTAAGGTAGCTTTTGTGTTTTGTTCACTGGCAAAGCTAGATTTATTTTCCTTAAAGTAGATGCATTTCCTACTAGAACAATGAAAACCTGTGATAGTCTGGGTAATGTGCATTTTGACTAGCCTTCTGGCTGAAAATGAACCAGAAATTTGTTAGTGTCACATCTGTCATGCAGCTTCTGCATCATCAATTTATCTTCCTCCAAGGGAAGGTTAAACGTGTAGCATTTCATTGCATGGTGTGCACTCTTTGGCTCTGCACAAGGAAGATAAAGCCTGTCAGAAGGAAGTCGTGAGTCATTGGTATTCTGGTTTCTTCAATATCAGCTTATTTCACAAAAGGCATTTTTCATTCATTTGCGTTTCAACCCAGACAGAAAATATAATATTGTATAAACAATAACTGAGCCTTCAAATACAGTCAGTCCTGGCCCATATTAATATACCCCGGTCTGTTGCAAGAGTAAAGGGGTTGGTATATCCCATTTTTGCTATTACATCCACTTCTCCCCAGATCCTTTTCCCTTGCTGCTTTGTGATACTGAAGATGGAAGAAATTTATTTTGTTCCTTTTTTCCCCTTCTTTGCCCCCTCCATCCATGTTCAATACTCCCGTGTTGCTGGGACATCTCAGCCTGTTCTCTATCACATGTTAATAAGCACTTGCAGTCAGCAGGTGCTGGTACCATCACTGAAAATAAGCATCGCAAATTCAGTCATCTATTTTAAATAGAAGTGGAGATGCTAGGATGTCCACTAGATTTAAATCTTCCATGAGAAGGATTGAGGTGCAATTTCCCCATTCCTGTCACAGGTTCGTCTACCTCAGCTTTCTATTTTGATAATTATTTCCTTTATTGATTGCTTTTCTTGGTTTTCAATAATTGCTTCAATAATTGTAAAGGGATTCATGAATTCAAGAGGTAAAAGAATTTGTATTAGCCATAATCATTTAGCTTTTATGGCCCTCAGCTGGAGCATGCCAGAATGAGTAGCAATAGCCTGGATTTAAAAGTTGCAAATATCCAGATCTTCCTCATCAGTAAGAGAGGAATGATCCTGAGATGTTTCTCAAAGCTAGTTCTGTTTCTTGGGGCTCTGTATCCCCCCAGCTACTCATCAGTTCTGGCAAATGTTAGGATCTTCTTTTTATCATTACCGATGTTATTACTAATTATTTCTAGTATATTCCTACTATGCCAGTAACCATGGCCACAGAAAGTCTAGTTTTCAAGTATTGCAGGATCTTCTGTCTTGTTTTTGCTCAGAGTGCTTCAAATTTTTAACCTCGGCACTGTCTTCAAAATCCCAATCGGAAAGTTGAGTTGGGGTTTTTGGTTGGTAGATTTATACATTTTGGATGGCTCGTCTCCCACTAACAATGGATTATTTACTGGAGAACAGATGGAAAGCCTGAGGCCACCTCTCTCCCTGCCCTCCCTGCAGCAGGGTCTGAGCGCCAAGTGCAGAGCAGCTGGTACAGAGCCAGCTTCCAAATGGCCATCAAGATGGAGCATTGCAATCATTTATCGTGCTGTATAGAATAATCCGATCTAGGCCCCATCTCCATCATATTCCCCAAGATGAGTGGGATAGAGAGAGGAGATGGGAAAACTCCAACATACAGGGGCATTTCTAAGGCACATAACCTATCAGGATTGCTGGAAATAATAGGAGACATAAAGGAGGGCATGGGGAAAAGAATAGAGCATATGGTACACACTTGGTAGTATGAGGGAGACCTCAGACTCACCCTGTGGAAAAGACGGCTTGCATGGGGAGAGTGCCAGCAGCTCCTCACAGACAAGGAGGGTGGGAAAGGGCTCCTGACATGATCCCGTCCCCTGAAAAGATCGGAATGGCAGAGCTTCCACTTACCATCCCAATATGTGTCAGGGGTTGGAAAGGGCTGTGCCATACCTTTCCACACTATAGGATGGAGACTGGAAGGCGGGAAAGATACCCTCCATTGCCTCAATTACAGAAGGAAAATTATGTCTCCTGAAAATGCTGGAAAGCAAGCCTTCCTGCTCAGAGGTAGCCAGGCATTTGGCACGGTCACTTGCAAATAAAGGAAGCAAGTTCAAGTGGGGACACTGAATGCTTTTGGATATACCTCCAAACTCATAGCTGCTTCTCTGACACTCCCCCTCACCAAATACTTAAACAAACTGAGAAAGTTTTAGAATAGATAACCTGGACTCCCCCCCCCCCGCCCCAGATCCCATCACTACGCTGTTCCCCTAGTAGTTCAGCTAAGGGGTTTTGGAGGCATCATGCTATAGACAGAGATGGGAGAATTTTAAGGATCAATCAATGAACTCAACATAACAGCAACTTCAAAAAATAAAAAAGTTTTGGTAGAGGTTTTGTTAATTCGATTTTAGGTTGGGGGTTTTTTTGCTTTGGTTTTTTTTATTTGTTTTCCTGGCAAGATGATGCACCCTGGTTATTTGTGTACTCCTTTCTGAAACCAGAACATCAGAAGTACAACATGTTCCCTGAACTTGCTGGAATAAACATTATACATGGCCCCCTCTGGAGCATTTTCATTAGCGTGCTTCTCTGCTGTCAGTGCATGTGACTTACTACATAATTCATCTAAAAAGCCCATAGAAAGCAGCCCCTCTAGGGATAGCAGGCATCCTTGGAGGACTCTAGGTCCAAACAGTGTTGTGTAGATTGTGACTGTCTCTAAAAGTTCATATTTCTGATATAGTTACTATATGGGCATATCTTTATTGAATATATCTGTTTGCTATCCTTGCTGTCTGTGGGTGGGAATATACTAGAGACTATTCCAGATTAGATTGATGTTTGTTCTGGACATATATGAGTTAGTAAAAAGTGATCCTCTGGAGATATATTCAGAGTGAACCCTAAGGTATGCCAATCACTGGGTGCAACCTGAAATGTACAGAGTACAGCAAGGTGGCAGGTTTGGCTTCTGTAGCAATTTCTCCAGGGTATAATGCAGTGTTACCCAGGCATAGCCGAGCTAATTCTGAACTCTTAGGGGAAAATATATCACGCTGGATCTGACAGCTCGAGAAAGGCAAGGCTGCTGCAGCTCCATGCCCCAAGTCCAACCAGTGGTGAGGCTGAAGATGTATTCTCAGCAGGCATATGCACACAACACACACATGTACAACACATGTATATGCATATATACATGGCCAGCCACACAGATCAGAGACAGACACACAGAGCGCTCCCACAAACACAAACAGCACCAACAGCCTTATCCTGCTCCCTTCCCTTGCAGAGCAGCATGGAGGTCCACTAGTGAGAATATATATCTGTGTAGACATATATACAGCATGGGTCCCTCCATCAGCTGGGCTCATACACTCAGTCTGCCCAGTAGCTGCCCCTGGATCCCAGCCTCCCCAGTTGTTGGCACCTGGACATACAAGCCTCCTGCATTGAGCCGTGGTGACAGTTTTCATGCCTGGACAGTGGGGCTGAGGCTCTCCTGGGACAGCTCTGGGTGGGGCCTGGATGTGGTGTCCCTTCTTCTGAGTCCTTAATTTGGGTTGTCACCTGCCTTTGTGCCCCTGTGCTCCTCTGGGCTTGTGGACACGGGCGTTTGGCAGGCTGACAGCTCCTGCGATAGGCCTGGAAGCAGCCAGGGCCAGGATATTATTTGGGCTCTCCCACCTGCCATTGTCTCTCTGTGCTCCTTTGTGGATGTGCAGATGAGCTTTTACCACGTAATTTAACGTGAACAAGCTAGTTTGCACAATGGTAACATCACAGCAGTGCTCCCATATTGCTCTGTGCTAGTTACCTTGGCTTCCAGCATCTTGGCTATCTCAGCCGAGATGGGGCTGTGTATTTCTGAACCCCACTCTATCATGCTGTGCAATACTCCTTGTCAGCTGCCCACAGGAGCACGCACAGACACACCACCATTGTGGCCTGGACAATTATTTGAAGCTCTTACATGTTCAGAGGTGCAGGGTCACGCTGCTGCACAAAGGTTAGTCTCCTGCTTCTTTTGTTCTTTCATGGTTGGTTTCAGTCTTACTGCTAGAACCAAGTTCTTTATGAAACTGATTCTTTTATAGACCTCAAGCAGAGTCTTACCTGAAAACAGATGTAGCCCTTTAAGATTGTACCTGATCTTTTCCTAAAAGAGAATGTGCTGCAACGTAGACCTTTCACCTACTGCTTCCTCTCTGTCATGAAGGTGCATTTCACTATGCTTGGTTATAACCAGAACTGGCATTTAATTTTTTTGGCAGATTTGGAGGGGGGTAGTGCATGATAATAGAGTCTTTGGTCTTTATAATGGTGTGTTCACCATTTGAAACCTGTGTGCTCATGAGAGATGAGGTAACAGTGGATAGCTTTGCCTAGGCAACACTGGTTTTATTCTCTCCTTATGTAAATGACAGTGTTAGAAGTGGCAGCAATACAAAATCTCATTATACTCTATTGAACTAAAAAGCAATATTTTCAGAAGAATATTTTGTGAACTTACAAGTATTACAAGGCATTTCCTAGGAGCAGAACTAGGTAGCACAGTAATACTGAAGCAGTGTGCATACGAATGTGTGCCAATGTGAACTGTTTCACTTTGCCTTTCCTTTAGGGTTCATTTCAAACAAAGTAGGATTTTTGTGTTTTTTCACATAGTATTTCATTCCGTCAAACAAAGGAAAAAGGCCTCCATATTGTCTTTGACAGTCTTCTGTCATAATAGTCCAAAACTCTTTTGGAGATTTATTTACGTAACTTTACAGTACTTTGAACCAGTAATAGAAGATACAGCAGTGTTTTAAGATGGGCAAATAGCATTGCTTTAGTTAGCATTCAGCAAGTGCTCTTTTCTGGGAAGGAATATGGCAGAATTGCAACACAGGGAGAACAAGTCTTGTGTTGATCACTGTAATGGATCATTGAACTCCTGCATTAATCTGCCTCTCTGGTGTCTATACATTACAAAAATTCAAGCATGTTGCAGATTGCCTGCCTACCATACAACTAGAATGTAAAAGATTTACAGGGTAAATTACTATTGACACACACCAGAATGAGAGAGAGACTGAACAAGAATTGCTGTATTCAGCTTACTGCAAACATCAGCTTTGCCTTTTCATGTCTTCAATCTTCCTGAGACTAAACTTCTTTACAAGGACAATGGTTTGTATTTTGGATTAATCAGAAGCCTTGGTCATTTGAAAGGTCATGTATGCAAGGAATAGCAAAATCTCTTTTTTAAGTGACCTGTGTGTTGGCTTTTGTGGAGAATTGTGGGAATCAAAATCTATAGAAGTCATTAGTGGAAATGTCTGAAAGAAAACATAACAGTGATAAGCCTATTATATTCTTTGAATCCAAGCTCCTACTGATGTGGGGTTGGGTAGGGATACATTTGACTGATTTTCACAGTCAGTCAGTCGTATTTTTGCACCACAGTCTTTTGCAAAACATAAGCCTTTGGAATTGTTACCAAGGACAAGATCTCTTCTCTTGTTGCTTAAAAAATTCTTTATAACTAGAAGATGAAACATAAGCAAACCAGATAAAAAAGTCTAAGAATAAAATAAGTCGCTTTGGTAATGAGAAGCATTTGAATGCACAGGTTCATAGTTCATAGAATGAAGAATCATGTCTGGCTGCAGTAAAATGAAGGGGGTTACATTCTTAAGAAAAGAAACTCATGTAAGGCTCTGGAGCAAAAGTCTGCAAAACAAGGCTCAATGAATTCTCTTTACACTGGTGTGACGATATTTCTCCGGGTTGTATTTCTTCATTCATCAATTTCTTATATTTCACCTTTGCAAAATGTGCAAGTAATTCCTTCTGTAAAGCTTAATATTTTTACTGTATATTTTGCTTTTGAAATGTCTTCAATTTCCTGCTGACATAAGGGGAACAAACTGACCCCCAACTCATAACTGTTCAAAGCTAAGCTCTTTTAGAGTCCTTAACAGACTAACATCCTCTGACGTTTGAGCTACTAGTATTTGCAAAGTTGCTATGGTGACAAATGTAGTTCTGGTTAAAAAAAAAAAATAATAATTCTATTTTGCTTAACCACAAATTCCAGAAGAACTCAGCATGGTTCCAAAAGAACATTTCTGCCAAAATGAATGCACGGTGCCCTTTTTTCTGAGCAATTGTATCTTTAGTAAAATATAAGTGTACAGGGAAGTCTGACCTCTGCTTTGGTCACAGTACCTTATGATTGCCTACTCAAATTAATATAAAAATTTAAAATAGCACAGTGTCCATTTCTTGAAGGAAATATCAGAGCAGGCCCAAGGGAACAATCTGTAGCACAAAATGCCTGGGGCTTGCTTGAGCTTCTTTTTGGTCATTCTGATGAAGTAAAACAAGCCTAAAGGCAGTGCGATCCTTCCCCTTAAATTCCTCTGCCTGGCACTGCAAACCCATCACACATGGCTAAAAGGTGCTTTGACTCATGCAGCGGGGCCTGTAGGCAATGGCATTGGACCCAGAGTGACAAGGATAGCTGTAGCAGGTTTTGCCCATGTCCATCCCTCTGGTCTTGTATAAGCAAAGCCAGCTGGGAAGATTTGATCCATTTTCTGACTTTCATTAGAAATGGTTGTCGGACTACATCATGATCTTCTTTGTGCATTAAATATTTTGCAGACAAGGATCTGAATATGTAGAGATAACGGCTGTGTTATGACAAGGGGTCACTAGTGAACTTAGCACCCACACAGACCAGCTTCCAAAACACTTAGGAGACAGATTTTTGAAGTTATTTCATCTTTTCTCACAGAGACCCAGAGCCCTGATACACAACAGGATTCCCTTCCAGGGCTCCCTCTCCTAAATGTGTAGTTAGACAGGTTAGTTTCTATTTCAGTGCAGTTTTCCTAAGCAGCCTGTATTGTCCTGGGGGGGGCGAGGGGGCAGGGGGGAGAGAGAGAGATGCTCTACATCTTTTTCTCTCTCCATTGATCATCTGGGGACAGAAGATATATTAATATCCTACCAAGCACTTGACTCAGAGCCTAAAGCCAGACATAGTCACAAGTCCAAGGCAAAGGGTAAGTGCTTATAGTAAGCTTGCTGCACCCTGCGTTACCTTCAAGGGCAGATACTGCTCTCAGTTAGAAGGTGGTAGCCAGCAGCATCACTCATGGCTGAGCCTGGAGCCAGAACGTGGAACTTTCCCTCCTACCTAAGTATCAGCAACTGAGAGGTGGTACGAGTGTGCTCCTAAGTTGCCCATTAGCTGCATCACATTCGAAGTGCAGAAAAGAGCTTTGTAGGCTAAGCTGTTTCACCACCAGCACGCAAGGTCCCATGGTGTTTCAAGGCCTCAGATACTCCAGTTCAGCTATAGTCATGGTTAGGACTTGTATAATTTAAATGGAGGGTAAATCAAAGTTCAAACTCAGCCCCTGTCCATGGCTTAATGCACAATGTAAATGTTGATGTCGTCCTGGTAGGTCAAAGAGCTATAGTGCAACGTGCTGGAGAGAAACAACAGAAGGAAGACAGAATGGCTTTGAAGTTTTGCTGATAAATTTAGATCCTGATTTTAAAAGGTTAAAGACAAGAAATGAATAAGCTGTTGATTTTGTTTCAAAGCTCTGATTTTAGATTATAAAGTTTGCATTGAAATGGGAAAATACTTTTTTTAATTGTGTAGGAGAAAGTGTCACCACTTCTTTCTAAAAATATAGGAAGAATGTTGATGGCAGGAGAAAATATTGAAAGACCGTCTTCTTTTCACAAGCAAAAGTAAAACCTGTGTTGATATTATTCCTGTAATAATAATTCCTGACAGATAATCCTTAGTTTATCTGAAATCCAGAATTAAACAGAATCGTGTTACCCTAGATGTCAAAATCAGTATTGTCTTTTTTGTCTTGTTAGAATTCTGTTTGAAATTGATTTAAGGGGAATTTGCTTTGCTTTGACTACTCTCTCTCTCTCTCTCTGTGTCTCTCTTTTAAGGTCAACTCAAATCAAAACATACTCCTGGGATAATGCCCAGGTTATTTTGGTCGGTAACAAATGTGACATGGAGGATGAACGGGTAATCTTCACTGAGAGAGGGAAACATTTAGCAGAGCAACTTGGTAAGAAAAGAAATGACAAAAGCTTTATGATTGCTTGTGAGAATGCACAAAGTAATGTTATTAATTGCCACAGTACTTGTAATGAAATATTCGTGATACATTCACTGTAAAGGAATACTCATACACTGCCTCCCTTTTGTTTCTGCAGTCTGAGGTCTGAACTGCCCTTGTTGATATCACTAATACTGTAACATCGTTAGAATGGACATCTGTCCAGGGACGACCTTATGCAGAACTGTGACATGTCTGTCATCTAAAAGTGTCCACAAGACCAATGCTGCCTCAGAGGCTGGCTTAGGCTAAAGATGTATCTGATAAAACATTATTTATGCTGCTGCTTAGATAGGAAGTACATTATGGCCTTTGTGATAAGCAGCAAGATTATACAATATTTTTCGATAGTTATAGCTATAGGCAGATACCTCCTAGCCAGGGAAAAATTTTTTAAAAACCACCAACAATCAACAAAAAAAAAACAAGGAGAGGAGAGGAGAGATTGAAGAAACAGCTTACTCAAAATATAAACTAGACTTTTTTGCAAGTTGAGAACATTTAGGTTATGATTTCCATTACCTATAATCCAAAACAGAAAGACGCCAATATCCAGCTCCCACTGCTAACAGTTCATCTACTGCACATTTACCGAGGTGTAAATAACATGAACCTCTGTTTCATAAAGTCTCCCTCTAGGAGGCAAATGTTGTCCACACAGAAAATTATGGGGCTGTGAACATCTCTGTTCTTTCTGTTTCTGCCCAGCAGTGATACCCTTTCATACCATGAAATGTTTTTGAGGTGTCACTGGCCAAATTGTAATGGAAAATCTCCAGAGCATCATCATCATCATACCAGCCTGTTTTTTTCCTTCAAATTTGCTGATCTCTGGAAAGCATGCTCAGCTGGTGCACAAATCAAACCCTGGCATCACTGGAGATCAATTTCTGTGCCGTACTGGGCAAGGGTTTGTTATTATTTTTAAAACTGACTGTGGTAAAGGCTCAGTCTGGTGAATGTGTGTGTGACTACGATCTCCTTGTCACTCTTCCTATATAGGTGTTTAGGGGAAAAGGTGTTTTAAGAGTAACTGCATGGGAAACAAAGAGAAATGATGGCATTTCACAGTGTACCACCTGTGCTGGATCTAATTCCATGCTGGTGGTTCTTAACTTATGTATATTCATAGCTCGTTGATCTTATTTTTTTAAATAATTTTTCTAATTGTACAATTGCTTGTCCTGGTAAATAAATTCATCAGAATAATATATCTTCCTGTCGCATCTGTCTAAGTAAGCATTACATATCTGTAAAAGCACACCTCAAAAGTATACATTAAAAATGACCATGAATTAGTCCTTGAAAGGTGACAGAAAAGATTTAACAGCAGGTTATGTCCAGAAAAATTGCCAACATTTGTGCAGAACTGAGTTTCTAAAACTGTTTACAACAAAACCCAAATGGTTACCATTGCACCTGCTTTAACAGACAATATTTTTCTTTACAGAAATACCTGTCACATTATATATATTTCTATAATCTGTTCTTCCCTCTGTAAGCATTTCTAATATTTATTCATTTTAATAGGAGCTAGGAAAGTATATTCAATGGAGAAAGAGATTTAAAAAGTGTAACTGTATACTTTTACCCCAAATTTAGATCAGGCACTAAAATGTCTGGCGATGGACATAAATTTGCAATGTAGCGTTTCAAGATTTTTTTTCAAGCCACATAACTAATCTGAATTTCTATTCCTTGAACTATTTTCCTATAGAAAGATTAATGCAGTGAGTTGACAAGGAATCCCCAAGGTCATGAATTTAGCAAGATGAGAAGGAACTTTGCATGTTGTACAGTCAAGATTCCTCAGCTGTAATAATCAATGCTTGCAAAAAAAGAAAAAAAAAAAGAGTAATGAGATAGATATCAAAACTCATGTTGCTTTAAAGCAAACTCAGACTCTTGGGATTTAGAAATCAATCTTTATGGAAGCAGATTATCCTCGTTCCCATCTTTATCTACTCTGGGGTTTTACTTTCTCAGGTACACATCCTGTGGCTATCTCAAGGGCAGATTATTGTATTGGATAAATTGTGGCTCTGATCCCATATGTCATTTACTGGACTCAAACTGCACACACAAATGTTTACTTGTTTCCTGTACAGCTGCAATCGTTTCTTAAATCTGCTCAGAGATTGTGGGAGGTGGTGTCAGGAAAAGCAGAAGAACGAATTTCCCTGAATTGTAGTAAGTGCTCTGACCACATTGGCCCGTTTGAAGGGCACGTGTTGTGTCAAACACTTGGGACTGTCTTTTCTTTCTCTGCCAATGAGTTGATAACATCTCTTGCGGGCAAGTTTTAAAAATAACAATATAGATTTTTGTGTCCAGCAAGACATTTGAAGACTGTGGGTCCTTTGAATGCCATGGTCTGCAACGTTGATTGCAGCCACAATTACAAGCAAGCGCAACGCATGAGTGTTGTACAAAGAACATATTGTGAAACACTCTGTTCTCAAGTGTGGTTTTATTTTCAGCCCTGGTTTATTTGAAGTCACTGAGAAAATGAATACATGTACATTTTGGGCTGGGTTTTCAGAAGGTCAAAAAGAGCACTGGGCATTTAACCCTCAGGGCAACATGGTGTCCTGTTGAGAACAGCGTTATCGGAAAATTGTGCCTCTTTTGCGGCTGCTGACCTCCTTGAAAAGTGTGGCCTTCAATTTTATTAATGAGGTGTAATCAATCATTTCTTTAAATCTCAGTGCTGGTTTATTTCTCAAGTGTAACCCGAACAAGTGGTTTAGATCAACCAGCAATAGGCCTCGTTACCTGCGAAGGCCTGGCTAAACTAGGCAAGTATCCTGTGGTAGCTCTGAGTATCTCTCTCATAACACTGATGGAAGTTCACAAAAGAGAGAAGGAATGGTTAACAAAACCAGATCTGACCTTGAAAGGAAATTAACAGAATGTTTATGAAGACAGAATTTGTCTCATTTCCATTTTACGTTTTTTTAAAGTTTGTTGTTAATGACATAGGGCATGACACTGGCGACAGATCATAGCAGCAAGCAGTGTACTACCTTACCTACGGTAACGGCCAGAAGTGCCTTCTGAAAGATATAAGAGGGCAAACATACAGTGATACTTTCCCAGACTGTAGCAAATTATATTCATGGGTCTTATGAACCAAAGGCAGTATCTTCATATTCAATAACCCTTTCATGATTTTTTCCATGGACTTGTCCAATTATGTCTTTGAAACCATATAAAATCTTACTATCCACAACATCCTTTAAATATGTGCAGTTTATCTGAGTTTTCTGCTTTGAATTGATGACCACTTGCTAGTTTTATCTGATGTTTTTTCACTGTTAGAAACAGTGAACAATTGTTTGCTGTTACCTGCTCTGTAACCTGTCGGACCTCTATCATACCCCTCCGTTTTCTCCAGGCTGAAATTCCCAGACTATTTCATCATTCCAGACACAAAGACCATCTCACACCTTAGCCATTCCTTGTCACCCTATTCAGTAATTTTTGTAAGTGGTACAGCTTTTTTTCAGAAATTAGTTCATGGTTGTTTAACATAATAGCATCATTAAAAGAGTAATGTTAGAAGGAGGTGAAAACAGACAGGATCAAATAAATTCAGTTGAGTCACGTAACTTTATCTCACAGAGATATCATACTGAGAAAATATAGAAACATGACAAACCAGACAGTAGAGAGAACTAACGTAATGTTAATATTGACACAGGAATCACAGCAAACACATTTAAACAAGTTTATTCACTAATCATTGCAAAAAAAGGGGTGTGGAACATCATAACATTTATGCTATTTTGTCTCTTCCTGAATGTTTGCTCTCAGCACTACATGCATTGGCTATTGAGTGAAGTCCCAATATTGTCAGCACTTACATGCTTTAAAGCATTTTAGTAAAAAGTGCTTGGAACTTCTTGCAAGCAAAATGCATGCACACTTGCCAGCTGCATTACTCACTCTTTTGACATATTCATCTCATGCATGTCAGCTGAGTTCAAAGCTTCATATGTGCATGAAAGTTTGGTGTCACTTGTCAGAATAGAAATAAAAAGAATGACTCACAGATGGCATGAATTTCTTGGTCCTTTTTATTTGTGGTCTCTATGATATATTGTGATTTACATTCTGGCAAAGGACTAGCAGGCAGAGGTTTACACAGAGCTTTGAATAGACTGAGTAACTGCACAGTTGCATATATGCAAATGGACAGTTGCATATATAGCGATGTACAGCATATGTAATGGCATACAGTTTCTCCATTTATTTATGACATTTTGCTGCACATGCAAATTAGGTACATAATCTTATATGTGTTCTTTGGTTACTCATGTGCTTCTGTACAATTCCTATTTGTTATGTGTGTGCTACACATTATTTCCACACTCATTAGTTTTTAATTGCAAATACTGCCATTACAGAGTATATTATATCTTTAAGACCAGGGCCCCTAAGGTTGTTGCAAAAGTACAATTCTACCATAGGTCCAAACCATGCCTATTGTGCTCATGCTGCACCAGCTACTAGGTGGGGTACTGTAAGATCTGCCCCAAAAGTCTGGCCACCTTTTCTCTAAGGTCCTGTTCGTCCTGTCCCACCTTTTTGACTCAGGTTGGTTAAGGCTCTGGGAAACGGAGCTGTTGTATCATAGAAATGATAGCTGGAAGGGAGGACCTCTGGTGATCATCTAGTGTGATGTCCCACTAAAATCTACTCTGGCTTTATGTTCTGTCCAGCAGTTTTCAGGGCAGTGCCCTTCCCAACAGATTTTCTGTGCCTCCACGTTTCTTACACTCTGCCACCCGGGGTCACTCGTGGCTGGGGGCATCCAGCACATCTGAGCATGCCTTAGGGTGCACTCACCTGCTTTCTAAATGTATCCTGGCACACTGTCTCTCCCAGAGGCCACCAACCAATGTCAGAAAACAAAACGAAACAGGTCCTTTCTGGGTGAGCTCTCACATTCCTTTCTGCAAGGGCCAGCAGAAGCCAGCCCTCACACTGCATTCAGCACACCTGCAAAGGGCTCTGAACGCTACGGGCCCCAGCGTCAGCAGTGCCCGGGGCTTCAGTGCTCCTCCACAGCTTGTCACTCAGAAGGGTAGTCATTTTACACCTCAGGTTTTAACATATACCTTATTTTGTATATTTTGGAGTGTTTTTCCCCTCTCCATCCTTTCTTTTCTCATCTCTTTTGGGCCATTTCTTCCTCAAAGTCTTTATTTTCAGCTTTTTCTTTCTTTCCTTCTCTTGATTCCCAGTGCTTTGAAAAGAAATTCCACCAAAAACGAAAAGAAAATTTCTCACTTCAAACCAAAATCAGCCTGCCTTGCCTATTTTGTTTTCATTTTGTTGTTGGCTCAGGCATGTATGTACATAATGGTCATGCTGGGGAGATGCCAGAGACACGATTCAGGAGTGATTAGATTTCTTCAAATTAAACCCATTTAGCATCCCAGCAAGCCTGAAAGTGGAGCGTTTGTCAGTGTTCTGTGTTTATACAGGGTGCAATTCAGCATCCAGCACTTCTGTGTGATCTGACCAAGCCTGCAAGACCGGGCGGGCTGCTGAGGTGGGGCAGGAACATGACTGGTTTCTGAATCCCGCCAGGGCTGGGGTACAAGACAGCAGCTCCCAGGCGCCACGACTAGCGTGAACCTTCATTTGCCTTGGAGGATGAGCCCTGCGGGGTAATGTGTACATTAGGCATCTGTGGGTACACTGGAGGTATTGGGCATCTGTGAGCTTAGGCAGCAACTGAAGAGGCATTTTTAGGGCTGTAATTTTGCCATCTAAATTGGGAATCAAGTGGGACTTGGCACCTCAGCACACAGCTTGCTAGAACAGCAAGTTCTGTTTTGCCTCTGTGGCTGGCTGGAGGCCGTGATGCAGAAGGCAGGGTCGCCAGCAGCTTTGAGAGCACGGACATATGGCTGTTTCTAACTTTGCATTAGAAATGAAAATAATTGGGCTGTGCAGGAACATGCCTGTTCATAGTTCCACCCTTCACTGTTTTTTAGCTCTTTTTAAAGAGCAAATGTTAGTGCCAGGGGAAGGAGACAGACTGAGAGCACTGACTGACAACAGAGTCTTCTGTTTAGTTACAACACACACAGGGTATTGGCAGAGCAATTAAAGGCTCCTGTCCCCAGGATGATTTTTTACAGTGGGGAAATGCCAACCTGCCGTTGCTTTCATGCATTTGGAGCTGTGTTACAGGAAAGTTACTTAATGACAATGGGAAGCAAGGGATTGTGTTTGCTCAACAAATGTCTCATGTAAACAAACAAAAAAAATTTCTTTGCCAGGAATCTAATTTATTGCCCAAATGCACTCATTTAAAAGGTATCTGGAAGCCACAATCAAAACCAGTACAACTGGAATTTATATGGAAACCTTCTGTTCTGAAAGACTGAAAAAGAAGGTGTTCGCTATAGCATTACCAGTAACTGCCCCTCAAGTTTGTCTGTTCTGTCACAGCTGAGAGTCCCCCTTTACTTTTTTTTTTTTTTTTTTTTACACATTTGGCCACCCTAGGGGTTGGATAAATATATCAGCATTTCTGCTAACAGTCTTTACATTAGCTCTATCCAGAATGGTGCTAAAGCACTGCTCTTCGCAGAGGTAATATTAGCAAAGTCGTATTTTGGGGCTTAATGTTGTTTTAATACTTTTCTTAACATAGTCCAGCCCTTGGGCTTGTTTAGACTGCAGAGGTCCCATCCAGCTGGTCTACAAAGCAGAGCACAGTGTAACCAGATCTGCTACCATAGTTGCAGGTGTAGGAGATACTTTGAAGAACAGCAATGGTCACCAGCTACTTTCAGACAAGTTTCCTAGGAGAGATGACCTTTGCAATCATGCCACATGTGTCTGTCTTTCTGTGAGAGAGGGGTAGAAGTCTCAAAGATATTAACAGTTCTGAGGAAGTGGACATCTGAGCAGAGGAGAAAGGTCTTGCCGTTGCCTTGACTGACAGCCTGCAATGAGAATGCAAATCTTATTAGATACTACTCAGACCAGGCAAGAAGATAAATGCCTGGCAGTGCCCCCTCAGAACTGCACACAGGATGCAAATGCAAGAAAATAAGGCATCATTAGCTCCTCTCCTTTATATACTATGACATTGCTAAATGATTAATTCCCACAGCTTCCTAGATTTTGCCTTTTGTACACTGCTGTATTACAAAGGGAGCAGCTTCCTGCAGCCACTTCTTGCTCTGACGTTGCAGTCTCCTACTACTCCTCAAAATACTGGATTGAACAGGGCACTTGCAAGAGCAGCACTAAGAATCACAGTTCAAGCTTGTCTTCAGAGAAGGATAATTATTGTGGGAACACACCCTTGAGGACATCTGTTAAACGTAACATAACATCAGGGATGTCACCTGATCTCCTTCTATGACCAGGTGACCCGCCTAGTGGATGAGGGAAAGGCTGTGGATGTGGCCTACCTGGACTTCAGTAAAGCCTTTGACACTGTCTCCCACAGCATTCTCCTAGAGAAGCTGGTGGCTCATGGCCTAGACAGGTACACTCTTCGCTGGGTAAAAAACTGGCTGGATGGCCGAGCCCAGAGGGTTGTGGTGAACGGAGTTAAATCCAGTTGGCGGCCGGTCACGAGCGGTGTTCCCCAGGGCTCAGTACTGGGGCCGGTCCTGTTCAATATCTTTATCAATGATCTGGATGAGGGGATCGAGTGCTCCCTCAGTAAGTTTGCAGACAACACCAAGCTGGGTGGGAGTGTTGATCTGCTGGAGGGTAGGAAGGCTCTGCAGAGGGACCTGGACAGGCTGGATCGATGGGCCGAGGCCAACTGTATGAGGTTCAACAAGGCCAAGTGCTGGGTCCTGCACTTCGGCCACAACAACCCCAGGCAACGCTACAGGCTTGGGGAAGAGTGGCTGGAAAGCTGCCCAGAGGAAAAGGACCTGGGGATGCTGATTGACAGCCAGCTGAACATGAGCCGGCAGTGTGCCCAGGTGGCCAAGAAGGCCAACGGCATCCTGGCCTGTATCAGAAATAGTGTGGCCAGCAGGAGCAGGGAGGTGATCGTGCCCCTGTACTTGGCACTGGTGAGGCTGCATCTTGAATCCTGTGTTCAGTTTTGGGCCCCTCACTACAAGGACATTGAGATGCTGGAGCGTGTCCAGAGAAGGGCAACGAAGCTGGTGAAGGGCCTGGAGCACAAGTCTTGTGAGGAGTGGCTGAGGGAACTGGGGCTGTTTAGTCTGGAGAAGAGGAGGCTGAGGGGAGACCTCATCGCGCTCTACAACTACCTGAAAGGAGGTTGTAGCGAGGTGGGTGTTGGTCTCTTCTCCCACGTAACTGGCAATAGGACGAGAGGAAATGGCCTCAAGTTGCGCCAAGGGAGGTTTAGAGTGGACATTAGGAAAAATTTCTTTACTGAAAGAGTGGTCAGGCCTTGGAACAGGCTACCCAGGGAAATGGTTGAGTCACCATCCCTGGAAGTATTTAAAAGACATGTAGATGAGGCGCTTAGGGACATGGTTTAGTGGGCATGGTAGTGTCTGGTTGGACTCAATCTTAGAGGTCTTTTCCAACCTTAATGATTCTATGATTCTATGATGCTATTATCAGGGGTGGTAAATAAAATTGTCTTGGTTGTGAGCAAACACGCTCAAACCAGATGGTCTTCCAGATCAGCTGGTGAAATATTAACATAGCTCTTGTCCGTATTGTCTGTCGAATTGTGCTTAAAATTTGCTAGGTAGTGTATCCTCTTGATATCACATTTTCTCAGGAAGATGAGAGGGTGCAGAATGTTCTTCCCTTTGCATATGGCTCTCCTTTCTGGGTTTTTTTCTTCCTTGTTTTTCGAAAGCAGGCATAAACAAGTGTTAATGAGCATTGATGAAGAAGCCTCTGCACACCCAGGACAAGTGTGAGGCAGAGAGGGAACAAAGTCAGTAATTCAGGCTCTTCATGTGTTTCAGGGCATCTATCTAAACTGCTCTGTGTGCATTATAGCTCACCAGGTGAACAACAGCACCATGCCAGTGTCCTGGCTGGCCCCTGCTGCTGTAGTGCTCTGCGGGGGCTGCTGAGAGCTTGCCAGCTTTCTTTGAGTCAATACTGTTGGGAAGAAGGTAGATAAGGGAAAGAGATGTAGTGTAAGGAAAGCAAAGGGAAAACTGAATTAAACACAAAAGAGGCATTTAAATTAGAACATCCTGATGCATGTTCCACACACATTGTTCGTATGTTCAGGCAGCACTTTCATATTTTGGATTTTCTCAGTTTCAGCTCTGTTTTGCCTTACCTACCCACTTGCCTCTTGGGCTTTGTCATATCTTTGCAGTAATCTGTTCTGCCCGGTCTCATCCACATCGGCAGTACAGATCATTACAGGTGGTGGGAACATTGTGTTCTTTGAGCTCTGTTGCCCTGAGCATCACCAGAGAGTTTCCTCACTTCAGGCTTATACTCAATAATTTTTTCTCTCCATTAATAACGAGCAGTTGAAAAAAAACTGAAGAAAGTATTAAAAGACATAGATTTGAGGGCCTCAGACACAGGCATTTTAGAATCTTAGGGTGTCTAAGCACTATTAGTAAAATAATTGCAAGTCAGGAAGAGAGGAGAGGTCATGGGGGAAAAGGCCTGCAAAATATTCCATAACAAAATGGAAAACAACGAGAATTCAGATATTTATTCCAGGCATACTCTGCTAGGAAAAATGCTCCATATCTCTTTGAAACTGTTCCACCGAGAGAGTTTCTGTTAAACAAGCAAAAAAAAAAGAAACACCACTCTAATTTATTGGGATCTTTTGCATAAGGGAACACTCACGTGGGGAATTGAATCCCCTGTACAGGACAGTCAGTTGCTGTCCGGATGGCACCAGGAGCCTCCGTTGCAAGGGTCTTTGTAATGGTGTCTTCAGCTGCATCAAATGGGACTCTCTGAACTCTTGTTCTGCTCAATTCTTGTAATCCAGATGGTCCTACTGCCCACTACATACCATGATCCTTTGGCAGTCATTACTTTAAACTGTGCACAAAACATCTCTCAGCTGGCTTGACTGGCTTCAAAAGACTGTTCTGTGTGACCATTTCTGCATCTGCAAGAACGGTTTCCACAGACCACCTACAAGTGTCTTACCTATGTGCAGCTGAATCCATTCTACAGCAGGAACTGCCTGCGGGGAGCCCATCAGCATGCCCATCAGCATATAAGTAGTTCATATCAGATGGCCTATGCACAGCAAGGGCTGCATGGGGGACTGTCCAAAATTCCCACCTGTACTGTTCCTGTAAAGAATAAAGCAAATACTTTGTTGTGGAGGCAGCTGGGAGTTCAGGTCAGCACATTGTCTCATCTATGCAGGGTCTAGCTGGGGAGGTCCTGGATCACCCAGGCAATTAATGACTAAGTTGATGGGATGCGTATACAGGCATAGCCTGATACCAGCTACACCACTACTGTGACTGCAATTTCCTTCTTACATCAAAATTGTAACTGAAATTCCATAGATTTCACCACAGCTGTAGTGTCTATTTTTATTTTATTTGAATAAATATGTTTGTAGTTGCATTTGAATTTCAAGTGACCTTTCGAAACAGAAGATTAGCCCATTCACTAGAAAACACACACAACGTTAAAAAAAAACACCACAAAAAGCTGTTTTCTGCCCTCTGCCAAGAGTTTCAAGTGATTGACATTTTCTTACTGGGATTTTTCTCATAATTAAACACAGTGATAGTTGCACATTGTTATACAGATTTAATCAGAAAGAATCAAAATAGTTGTGCAAAGGCTAAGCCACTTCTGTAAAATTGCTGGTGGATTACAGGTTCTGTAAACTGTTTTAATATTGAACCATTAGGTAGTGGAAAGACAGAAGTAGGAGAAAATTTTAAATTACCAGGGAACCTTCAGGTGAGCGATGTGGTAACTGTGGGAAAAGGTGGAGCATGGGGAAAAAGGCTTAGAAACCAAACAATTAAAAAAGACAAATGTTTGGCAAAGGAAGCAAGAAGATGGGAAGACCCAGTGCTGGCAGAAGCCTGCTGCATTGCAGGCTGACCAGCAAGTTGCAAACCTGGCCCAGATGAAGGAGGCCCAGACATGGGAGATGAGACATGGGACAAAGAGGGGCAAAGAAGAGAGCTTAGGAAAGCTGGCTCTGCTCCATAAAGGCTTCCAGTGTCCCTTCTGAGTTAAGGATGGCTCTGATTTTTGCTTTTGGGGTAGTTGTTGGGAATGGATAGATAAAAAGTCCTTCTCTATAAATTAATTCAGGAAGTTTTCTTCCTTATGTGCATTCATGTATTTTTTTATTAGTTTAGTTTGTGGGGTTGGGAGTCCCTTTGGTCCCACATATTCATCTCTAACTTAAGTAGATATCAAATTGCAGAAATCTTTGCTTGTCTTGCTTGATTTTTTACCTGGTTATTTTCAAATACAGTTGTCTGTTTTGGCACCAGGTTAATGACATGATGGCTGTGGCTGTTTCCAGCTGAATAATGCTCAGAGGAACACAATAGTCAGAGATGGAGCAGTAGATTATTCCTTCCTAATGGCTGGATATATAGGGCATTTCTAAAACAATAATACTCTCAAACTGGTGTCAATTTTTAGATTAAACTGTTTTAAAGTAGAATTTGTCTAAGGGAATGTATTTGGGCCAGTTGATTTTATCTGGCTTGGTATAAAGCAAATAGCACTAGTATACTTACTCTGATTCTGTTATAATTTTAACTGCTTTTCTAGTATCACTCTTTCATATGTGTGCTCTCACATGTTTGCTTTCTGAGTGTCTCTCCACTCTTCCTTGCCCAACAGAAGTTTGTATATTTATTGGAGATACTGGAATATGCATTGAACATAAACGTGTTGTTTATTTTCTTAGGATTTGAATTTTTTGAAACAAGTGCCAAGGACAACATTAACGTCAAGCAGACGTTTGAGCGACTCGTGGACATCATCTGTGACAAAATGTCGGAAAGTCTGGAGACGGATCCCACTATTGCTGCCAGCAAGCAGAACACACGGCTAAAGGACACCCCTCCTCCACAGCAGCCCAACTGCGGCTGTTAATGCAGCTATCAGCAAAGGCAGCTCCAGTGTGTTCTGTTGCCAACAGAGTATTTATGAATGGTCTATATGCCTTTATTTATACTGTTTTATTAATTTATCTGGGAGAAAAGTGTTTTATTTTACATCAGCAGCTGGTTGAGTATGCATATGGAGATGGAGAAGTTATTAGTTTGAAAGGACGATCCATTTTTTAGCATCTGGCTTTTGCATGCAGGATGGCTATTAGTTTCTCTTTTCTTTTTACTGTTTTATATTACACTTACTTCAGCTGGTGCCATGTCCTCAGACCACATTTGCCTAGAATTGACTCTTGCTTCATCAGTTTCAAATTATATAGTTGAATCCTTAGGGTAGTGGCCAACGTCTTTTAGAATAAGCTTCCTGATGCCACTTATATTTTCTCCTGACTGAAAATCAATTTAGAAATATTCCTCTAGTGAGCCAATCCCTCATTCTGTCCAGATCATTTGTATAAGGGACACTTCCTGGAGAGTATTGCCTTGGCAAATCTGCATTCATTATATTACACATCATGGCTGATTGGAAATTGCAGAAGTTAGAAAGAAGTTAGTTCCTGGACCCAAAGACACCAAACTTCCCTGTGAGTTTTCAACTGGATGTGGGTATTCAGTGCAGACCCTCAGAGATACTAGGTACTTCATCCTGTTTAGATAGCTGGTATGTTTACATTTCCACGGGAGCTGCATGTCTATCTAATACTTTTCTGAAACTGGACTTAATTTCTCATTCCATCATTACAGACATCCCATTAGTACCTACCCCAGTAATGGAGGGCTGACTAGCTCTTTTCATTTCTACTTGCATGAGATATTAACCACACAGTTCTATATTACCCCTGACAGAGCCAAATCCATTATGCTCAGTGGTTCATAGCCAAAAACTGTCTTGTCAAGTTGCTGTCAAACCTGCATACTCAAATTTTCAGGAATTTCATCTCCCATTCAGTCACTGAGACAACCATCACCACACTGGCCACAAATGCCTGCATTTTATTCAGACCTATTGCAGAAGTGCTGCTGGTGCCAGTGAACTGGAGTTTGACCTCAATTTTACTTTGATGAGGATATCTGTTTTGACAAGACAATCAGAATTTCACAAAATTTTTAAAAACTTAGAGAGTAATAAAAAATTGTCAACATTTGTAGTGTTAGGCAAATACATTTATAAGATCAGCAAAAGGCTGTGAAGATAGCAGAATAAAGTACACAAATTCTTTTTTAATAAAGTGTTAAAAATAGTCATATTTCACAGCTTTAAAAAGTACTCCTCTAGTAATTAGTGTGGTTTCTTACATCTGTGCCCTGGAGTACTTTGTACAACTGCTTTACTTGTGTCACAGTGCCATTTTTTAACTAAATGGCATAATTGAAGAAGTGTTAACTGTTTTATTGTTCCAATTCAACAGAATTTAGGACAAGACTGACATTTCTTAAATTGTCTGTAATGGGAAAAATAGGAAGACAAATGAAAAAAAAGGAAGTAACACAAGATACTGCAAACTGCTCACAACTGCAAAGAAATCCCTCTACAGACATTACTTTTTCTGAAGGTAATTTATATAACCTCTGAAACACACTAAGAGAAATGGTCACTTTTTTTTTACCTTTTTTTTTTACTTTAAATAACCTGTAAAATGAATATGCCATCAGGGAGCTACATTGGCTGCCTCACTTAAATGAATAACTGTTCTTTCTTCAGTCTGGGGTTTTAAACCATCTTCCGTCCTGTTAGCTAGTTTACTTAAGCACTTGTTTTCCTAGTAGACATGGAGACTGGACTTCATTTGTTTACTTCCATGAAGAGAAAGCACTGTCCTTTGGGACAGCCCCCACTTTGGGGCCAATGAGCAGCCAGAGGGAAGAGGCATGTGCTATCCCAACCATAACCCTGCCTCTCTCCAGGGATGCTGCTTTTCTCTCCTCCATCTAAGGCAGCATGTTGATAACTGTGCTGAGAGACTTTCATTAATACCTCTTGACCCACTGGGTACCAGCTGCTTTGGAAAAAGAAGTCATAAGAAGCTGAGGAAGCTTTGTGTGAGATGGTGGGCAGTTTTCCATTCTTTTCTTCTTATGTGCAGTTATTCCTGCTGGAGAAAAAGGAGCAGGGAGGCCTTGAGACAGCACTCAGCTTCAGCCCTCATGTCCTTTAGAAAAGGTTTAGGTTGTATTACTAGTCTGAGCCATCTCAGGCAAGGCAAGGAGAGAGGAGGACATAGTCACATATTACATGAGCTTGGGTGTATCCTGGATGATGCAGCATGGCTACGAGTGCAAGTATTCTTCCAGTTTTGCTCCGGGATTCTTGCTGCAAAATGGTCATCTCCTGTGCACATTGTAACAAGAGAAAAAAAGACTCCAAGATGCCTCTTGCTACAGCCACAACTTGCTTGTACTTCATTGCAATGAATTCCAGACCCTCCTTGCCTCTTTATGACCATGTAGACTCTAATCAGTGGTGGCAATACTTTATTAGCATATACCTTTTTAAAAAAATTGAGTGATAGATAAATAGTTCTTTACTTAAATAGGATGAACTAATTGCTTTTCATTTACCGTCAAGAGTCCGGGCAGAAGAGTAACAGCAAAATCAAAGAGGGAGAATCTCTCCTTCACATTTCTGAGACAACTAACCTCCTAGGCCTCCAACATGCCTGACCTTCTGCATGGGATGGGGAGGATGGGGGAAGCAGCTGCCAGAGTAATAGTGTTCATTAGACTGCTGGCCATGTGTTATAAGGAAAAGGTTCATCTGAAGTACAGCAGCAGAACCAGTCAGTATTTAAAAACTCCTAGGATCTTTGTATTGACACTCAGACGTTGTCATAGAGTTCAGAATTAGTGAGATTAATTTTTAAACTGTTCGCATCAAATCTTTGGAGGTTTTCAAGACCAGACTGGCTAAAGCCCTGGGCAGACTGCTCAGACCCATTAGTTGACATGGTTTTGAGCAGGAGGTTGGAGATGGATAACCTGCTGATGACCTATCAAACCCAATTTGTCCTATCATCCCTTCCTCTGAAATTGAAAATGTGTGGAAGTTCAAGTAGACCTTTTCTTATCAATTAGGGTTACCTGCTGATGGAAAAGTAGGATTTGCCATCACAGGTTGGCTTTTGCAGCCACATGTCTCACAGCAGTATTGAGTTTTCTGCTATAAGTGTCAGCTGGAATGTGGCTATTGTAGAGAAACACAAAAGACAGAAAGGCTTTTGGGAAGTAATTTAGTATCCCTTCCCCAAACATTCTAAAAATTGAGTTTGAATTCTGGGGCAACCAGCAGGATTAGGATTTTCTTTCTATTTAAAATTATTCCTTGGCCTGTTCATAGGGTAGGATATCCAAAAGCGGCCCATGTCAATCTAGTTCAGTTCCTTCAACCTAGTTTGGCTCTTATTGACTTATGTGATAGAACTGCAATTTTCTTAAATGCAAGTAGAGTTAGGCTGAACACTTTTGAAAATCCCATCCCAACCTGATCAGGGCCAAAATTTAAACAATCAGTGGCTCATTCTTCACACATACCCAATAGTCACTGATTGTGAGTTGTTGGAGGAGACAAGCAGGATTTGGCTAACTGGTGTAGCACAGTTCCATCGTGAGAAAGTGCCAGGCTAAAAAGAGTTCTATTTTAGCGATGGAAGACGGCTGGATTAAATTGAAACCTGGGATAAGAGATCCAAAACTGTTTTCAGCCTCATCACAATTCTTGGTGAAAAAGTACTTACACATTTTGCACGAACTTGTTGTCACACTCAGCACAGAAATAGGACTGAATGTCATGGAGCCTTATTGGTCCAGCCACAGACAACCTCTTCAGCTGAGATTTAGGCCACTTGATGAGATACAGCAGTTGACACAAAGAGCATGTCAAATTTCTGAGAGATTAGACACCTTTGGGCAGAGGGTCCTGAGCTCCATAGTGCCAGCTGAACTAATACTACACAACCCATTTTCCAAGCTTTGATGTAGTCTAAAGCTTTTAGCAACTAGCTAATGCTGTGCATGGGTAATGCACAAGCCTTATGATGCTCTGACAGTGTCTTGCTTGCTGCATGATCAAACTAGTGCTCAGAAAATGCCCTGGGAGCACGCAAGAGCATGGGATGTGACTGGTTCCTGCGGTGCCTCCTGGCACCGACCTGCTGAACAGCTAGCAAGCCCTGCTGAGTTGAACCTTCAGGTGCATGTTTTCGATTCTGGTAAGAGTTCATGTTCACAAGACTTCTGGTCCTTAGAGCGCAACTAACTTAATACTATATCTTTTTGTTGTTGTTGTTGGTTTGTTTATTTAGACCTGTTTGTTTGGTGTTTGAAATACATATGAGCTAGCCTGATTTTCTCTCTGAACAGCTGTGTACGTGACTGTTATCTGGAACTGTTTGTTCCTTTGTGCTTATACTTAATGTAATGCCTAGAGAAACTACCTGAGCAACTACATCTATGTGGCCTTTCCAGAGCACCAGTCTGAAAGATTAAGTTTTCTTTGCAGTCTGCTCAGCTCTGTATATTCAGCTGTACCACCTGCACCTTCTTTATTTTAGGAATGAAGTGCTATTTCAGGGTGCAAAAAATCTGCTGGAGTTTGATCCTAACTTTGAGAATGCTTTGAGTTTAATTGTCATTTTTAGGAAAAAAAATGGTGGTACAAATTCTACATCTGATGATGATGCCTTTGTTTCTTCAATAGCAGATGAATTATGCTGCATTTGCATTCCAAAAGAAGCCCCCCTCCCAAACTCCCCCCCCCCGCCCCGACTACTACTCTTTTCTATATTTGTTTGTGAAAGGCAAGTTTTATTACTTGCATTTTTAAGGGCATCAACTAAATTACCGTTCTGCTGACAGACAGATTCCTCCTTGGCCTGTTTCATATAGACAGACACACAGCGTATGAGCCTAGCTCTTCTTTAGGATGACAGATTTAGCCATGTGAGACCATGAGTATGTAAATCCTCATAGATAAACCCTCAGGGGGTGTAAAGCAACACTTCACTTATGCCAAAAGGGGATTGAGTTGTGTTGATTTACACCATTTAATCCATACACAAAGTCTCTTCTGTACACTCTGTCTCCAGATTCTCTAAGGTTCATCGTTTGTCAAGTCTCATGTAAAGCAGCAACTCATTTCAATTATTTGAATGATTTCTACCACTTTTCTTTATTAAGGGGTAAATGTAGTTCACCTTTGCAATTTAACCTTTTCTTTTTCTTTCTTTTACTTCTTTTTTTTCACTTTGTTTAAACATGGATGTTCATTGAAGCAGAAATTGTAACTACACACATATAGTATACACATATAGACAGCAGTACATCTTTGACACTCATTCAGTTCCTACTCTTACTTGTTCATGTTCAGTGCAGCCTTCCCTAAATGCCACAGTGGAATTTACCCATAAATTGTCATTAGCACTGGAAATCAGCTGGGTTACATTCGCAGGTTCCAGCAGATGTAGGTGGCTTGTCATTTATAGAATAAAGCACCTGGTATTTGATTTGGGGGGGAAGCAAAAGTCCTAATCTTCCAATAACTTCGGGATCACGCATAACATGCAGAAATGAAAGCTAGAGATTGCTTACCACTTCGGGCGATAAATTTCCTCGAGTAATTCTGACATGTACCTGCAACTAGTGTTAAATGAAATGTTTGTGCTGTAACTCCTGTTTAATATTTTGTCGGTAATTCAGATGTGTCGTGGCTCAGTTGGACTGTCAGAATGTGTAGCCTATATACTAGTGTTTGTGGAATTCAAATGTCTTAAATGTTGCATGAAAATACGTTGTAAAAATAGATATGTTTCCTATTTTTGAATACCTCAAAACTGAGGAATCATGGGCCAATAAGTGCAATATTTAATTATTTACTCAGTGTATATAAACTTGTGTGAAAGGGAGAAGTGTCATGTATGTGTGATAAGCTGTTGATGATGCCTGTGTGGCTTAAGATTTCCAGTAGATGTACGTGTCTTGTAGTAAAATTTATATAGTAAACACTTTACCAGTGTAGTGTAAGAATACTCTATTCTTAAGTCATTTAAACTATTTTTCATATATGAGACAATGGTAAAAGATATTTGTATGTTTACTGCAAGTGCATGTCAATTTTACTTTTAGAGTTGTGAGTGTCCTTTTTGAAAATTATCATGTTACACCAACACTAGTGGGACAGCGCTTTCAGTCAGAAGATGCTTGTAACCATTTCTAAACTACCTGCCTATATTTTTAAAGCATGTTCTCTAGAAACATTAAAAGAACCTCCCAGGGCTCAGCAGTTACAGTGAGTTATTTATTCTTAAAGAATCTGTTACATGCTCTATCTACCTGAATTGCATAATATCATGCGGGCCTGTTTTCTTTAGTCTGATACAGTTAACTCATAATACTTACCTGAAACATTAAATAGGAGTATCCAATACTATTGCAGATGACTTGGCAAACTTCAGTTGGTGCCCTGAGTTAACGTTTTTGGGAACAAGTCAAAATGGTCCAGCACAGTGGATGGTGACCTTAATTAGTCACTTCTGCCAATTAAGTTTCTTAACTTTTCTAGATCCCAAAAATGGAAGATACATCCTTAATTACATTGACCTAGACTCTTCACTCAAGTGTTATATGGCCCTCAATGTTGAACAACCCCACTGTTAGCAGTAAAGCTGAGGTATAAATGGAAACAAAATGCAGCCCAGAATCTAACCATGAAATTAAAAGGAGACATCCAATCATTTCTTTTTCCTTTCCTGTTATCCTTGCATATTTCTAACAGTTCTCTAAGCACACGAGCAAGGCCATTACTATTCAGCAAATAGTACATTTGGGCACATTCAAGACCTTAAACCCTGAATCACTGATCTGCCGTGGGTTCCCAGCTGTGCCCACAGACTGCAGAGAAGCTCATTCTGTTAATTCTTGCTACATCTCTGGTTTCAAGGGAACGTGTCATCTGCCTTGGGAATTTGCATAATAGAGATGGGCCACTGAGTCTGGGCCAAGGGGAGTAACTGGTTTTGCTGAACAATTTTCATAACAAATTATGTTAATTAGTACCACATCAAAAGGTACATAAGTAGATTTTTAGTTTGATCTGATGCATTTTTGTGACAATGTACAAGTGTTGATTTAGGTTTGGAGTTTTTGTAAATCAGCTTGATCAGGAAAAGAACCAAACTCTAAGGCCTACTGGAAACCAGTATCATGGGTTTCCTTTCCTATGTCATCAAATAGTTTCTCTGAGAAAGCAAAGTAGCCAGATGGTACTTGCAATGACCTGAGCAGCCCTTAAAATTCTCCGGTTTTACACCTTCTGCCACGAAAACTTCTGCAAAATTACACAGACCAGACTGAAATGAAAACATATGTGGAGAGAAATTTGGGATTGCTCAATAAAAAAAGCAAATTCTCAATATCTTTGTAGCTGAGCAGCAGAAAAAGTAACAGTCATAATATGAGGTACCACTTAAATATAGATGGAGACTGCTACAGAACTGAGGATGCTTTATCTAAACTTTTTATTGCTAAGTGACCTGACTGTTCAAGGGCTGGCAGATAATTTTACCTAGCATTTTTATTATTCCTCATAGACATGTGATTACATATACAAAGATAAATGCTTACCTTGAAAATATGTAGCTGTTCTGGCTCCCTCAAGCCAACTTGCTTGCTGAATTCTTCTTGAAGAAAAGTTGAAGTACTTGCTTAGGATACATTTGTGAGGGGGTGAGACTCAATCTGTCCCTCCTACCCCAATTCTTACTGCAATATAGTTACTGTGGTTCTAAAAAATATGTTAGTTTAAAACGCTGCTGGGTGACAAATTTTGTGAATCTTCTGCATACATCCACAGGAGCTCTCGTCTGAACGTGAAGTACAAGTTTTATCCATGTGCAGAGTTTTAATTCTATGTGGACGTAGAGACCATGTGTATTCCATTGGATATTCTGTTTGTATGTGAATTCTGTATACCAAGTGGATTTTGTTTGTCTAATTTTTTGTTGGAAGTTTTTTTTCCTTTTGTGATTACAATAAATATTCAAGAGACTATATTCATGAATATCTCAGTTGTGGTGACATGATCTCACTCTCTTCCTCCCTCTATTTATTTCCTTTCACTTACTAAAACTGGGAAAGAATTACTTCAGTTTTGACAAAATAATGGACAATGATACCTCATCTGCAATAATTCATTTCATTAATATCCTCTCAGTATCACTGGTGAGTCGTAGTTCTGTCTGAATCCCACAGAATTCACTGGAGACTTTCACAGAAACATAGAATCATAGAATCACAGAATAGTTTGGATTGGAAGGGACCTTTAAAGCCCATCTAGTCCAAGCCCTCTGCCATGAGCAAGGACATCTTCCACTAGATCAGGTTGCTCAGAGCTCCATCCAGCCTGACCTTGAATGTTCCCAGGGATGGGGCATCTACCACCTCGGCAGGCAAGCTGTTCCAGTGTTTCACCACCCTCCTTGTAAAAAATTCCTTCCTTATATCTAGTCTAAATCTACCCCCTTTTAATTTAAAACCATTACCCCTTGTCCTGTCGCAACAGGCCCTGCTAAAAAGTCTGTCCCCATCTTTCTTATAAGCCCCCTTTCAGTACTGACAGGCCGCAATAAGGTCTCCCCAGAGCCTTCTCTTCTCCAGGCTGAATAACCCCAACTCTCTCAGCCTTTATTCATAGGAGAGGTGTTCCATTCCTCTGATCATTTTCGTGGCCCTCCTCTGGACCTGCTCCAACAGGTCCATGTCTTTCCTGTGCTGAGGGCTCCAGAGCTGGACGCAGTTCTCCAGGTGGGGTCTCACCAGAGCAGAGTAGAGGGGCAGAATCACCTCGCTTGACCTGCTGGCCATGCTCCTTCGGATGCAGCCCAGGATGCAGCTGGCCTTCTGGGCTGCAAGCGCACATTGCCGGCTCATGTCCAGCTTTTCATCCACCAGTACCCCCAAGTCCTTCTCAGCACGGCTGCTCTCAATCCCTTCATCCCCCAGCCTCATGAGGTTCACACAGGCCCACTTCTCAAGCTTGTCCAGGTCCCTCTGCACGGCATCCCATCCCTCAGGCGTGTCGACCACATCATTCAGCTTGGTGTCGTCTGCGAACTTGCCGAGGGTGCACTCGATCCCACTGTCTATGTCATCAATGAAGATATTAAACAGTACTGGTCCCCATACGGACCCCTGTGGGACACCACTCGTCACCAATCTCCATCTGGACATTGAGCCATTGACCACTACCCTCCAGTCCCTGCCTTTGCCTTCTGCGGCTTGGGCGGTGAAGACCGAAGCAAAAAAGTCATTGAGTACCTCCACCTTCTCCATATCGCGGGTAACCAGGTCTCCCGTTTCATTCCGGAGAGAGCCCACATTTTCCTTAGTCTTCCTTTTATCCCCGACATACCTATAGAAACTTTTCTTGTTGCCCTTGATGTCCCTGGACAGATTTAATTCTATCAGGGCTTTAGCTTTCCTAACCTGATCTCTGGCCGCTCGGACAATTTCTCTGTATTCCTCCCAGCATACCTGTCCTCGCTTCCACCGTCTGTAGGCTTCCTTTTTGTGTTTGAGTTTGCCCAAGACCTCCTTGTTCATCCATGCAGGCCTCCTGGTGTTTTTGCCCGACTTCCTCTTTGTTGGGATGCATCGCTCCCGAGCTTGGAGGAGGTGATCCTTGAATATTAACCAGCTTTCTTGGGGACCTCTTCCCTCCAAGGCTTTATCCCACGGTATTCTACCAAGCAGATCCCTTGGCTTCACCAAGGTTCATGAGGTTCAACAAGGGCAAGTGCAAGGTCCTGCACCTGGGTCGGGGCAACCCCTGATATCAGTACAGGCTGGGGGATGAAGGGATTGAGAGCAGCCGTGCTGAGAAGGACTTGGGGGTACTGGTTGGATGAAAAGCTGAACATGAGCTGACAAAGTGCGCTCACAGCCCAGAAGGCCAACCGTATCCTGGGCTGCATCCAAAGAAGCAGGTCGAGGGAGGTGATTCTGCCTCTCTACTCTGCTCTGGTGAGACCCCACCTGCAGTACTGCGTCCAGCTCTGGAGCCCTCAGCACAGGAAAGACATGGACCTGTTGGAGCAGGTCCAGAGGAGGGCCACGAAAATGATCAGAAGGATGGAACACCTCTCCTACGAATAACGGCTGAGAGAGTTGGGGTTGTTCAGCCTGGAGAAGAGAAGGCTCTGGGGAGACCTTATTGCAGCCTGTCAGTACTGAAAGGGGGCTTATAAGAAAGATGGGGACAGACTTTTTAGCAGGGCCTGTTGTGACAGGACAAGGGGTAATGGTTTTAAACTAAAAGGGAGTAGATTTAGACTAGATATAAGGAAGGAATTTTTTACAAGGAGGGTGGTGAAACACTGGAACAGCTTGCCTGCCGAGGTGGTAGATGCCCCATCCCTGGGAACATTCAAGGTCAGGCTGGTTGGAGCTCTGAGCAACCTGATCTAGTGGAAGATGTCCCTGCCCATGGCAGGGGGATTGGACTAGATGACTTTTAAAGGTCCCTTCAATCCAAACTATTCTGTGATTCTATTATTCCAAGACAGAAGATTTACAGCTTAACTGGTTGACATGAGGAAAAAGATGTGCTTTAAGCCATGGTGAGCTCAGGTCATCAGTGGGAAGCACAGAGGATGGGAAGCTGCTGTGAGGTCCTGTCCTCTGTGGTGTCCTAGCCAGAGGGTCTGCCTATCGTCTGGTCCCAATGCTCTGCCAGGGCTTGAGAAGCTGGAGGTGCTGGAGGAGTGGCAGGATGAGGAGACAGCCCAGCCCAGTGAGTGACCTAGCCCAAGAGTGAGCTCAGGCAGCTCTGCAACCCACCGCAATGGGATGGAAAATGAGACCAGAGACCATTCCAACCATAGAAAAAAGGTGTGGAAGGGCCAAAGCCCACCCAACCCCCCTGTTAGGAAGATAAAAACCATCTTCTCGTAGAGTTAGAAACTCTAGTATTACACTCTTCACTTCCTAACAGCTCCCACAGGGGAGGGTATCTGGCCCTCCCCTAAGCAGGAACATGCTCTCCTGATGAGATACTGCCTTTTCCTCATGTCCAAGCACAAGCAAAGAGTGACCTTGGGCAGGCAAATTATCACCCCTAATGGTGCACTGCAGCTAGCCTGATACAGCTCGACAAGGCGCAGACATAAGCATGCTCATAGCACAGCAACCTCGTGCTGTGGCCTGTGCTGGGTTTTCGGAGGCCCCAGGAAATGCATACGCACTTGTTACAAACCAATGTCTGTGGCTAGAAAATAAGTCTATGAATAGCTGTAGAACATCTGGGGATGTCACACAGGATGTCTGCCTCTCGCCAGCCTCTTAAAGTTTTAAAGCTTAAATACGGTTTTAGGAATATAACATCAGACAGCCATTTTTTAAAACCCTGCCCTGCTTTTCTTTCAAGAAGATGCACCTTAAGCGCAAAGCTGGCCACAGTATGTCTTCATTTTACTGTTATCTTTAATACTCAACAAGGCAGAAAAAAGCTTAGCCCCTGACCCCCATACTACCAGATCCTTTGCAGGTCAGCAACACGATGCGTGCAGCTTGTGCTGCTCCACACGCCACCCAGCCAGCCTTGCCTTGCAGCAGCGAGGCGGCCATCAGCTCAGGCAACATCTGGTGGGTGTCTCAGGTGGAACTTGCCTTTGAGCCATCTCTTTTATTTCTGTTGGGGAACAACATCAGAAATTGTGTAGAAAATAAAGCCCATTTCAAATAGCAGTTTCTCTCTTCAGCAATTAACAACAGGAAGACAAGTTTTCTGATGTCTTCCCTGCAAGAGGACATACAACTCCACATGCCACCTAGCAAAGCAGAAAACCACTAACGTTTTACTGTATAACTAAAGTCAACATGCAACAAATGTTACTTTGTGTCTATGCAGGATAAAAACATCTGCACTAGCATTACTGACAAGCTGGTTAAACAGCCTCCTCTCACCTCGCAAGGAATGGGGACTGTCTACCAGGACAGAGGTACTTGGTGGCCATTTCAAGCCTGCAGGAGGTCACTTAACCCAGGGCACGCACAGGATTTCAGACACAGCCTTTCATTTCATGATTCCTACACTTTCGGTCAATAGGCTGGCTGCTATGCACTTTTATTATATGGGTGCTTTCCATACTATGGTATTAGGGGACACAAGCACCTGGCCCTGGGATGAGAATTTCAGCCTGGAAATTGCCTAATTCCTCTTCTGCATGTAACTTCCAGTTTTCTTCCACTAATTACTTTCCTGAAATATAATAATAGAGATTCCTGAAATATAAGAGTAGGGATTTTTCCTATTGCATTAGCAGATAATGACTTCGCTATTACATTTCAGAGGGAGCCAGAAAAACAACTTATTAACCTGCTAAGCCTTCCTTTTTGCATTACCAATCTTGGCTGAAGGTAGCCCACTCCTGCACAGTCCCATAGTGCAGAAATCACTAACTCAGTGTGGCAGGTGCCTGGCAACTGCTACCAAAGCAAAACAGAGAAATCACAGAACTACATTTTGGAGACATGCTGACAACAGACTTTCCCCCTGCATTGAGCTCATTGGTGGGCTAACCTCATGAGCTTGGGTCAGTGGCTTTGGCGTCTCAGCTACGCAAACAGATGCTTTCTCCCCCATTCACCACTTACATTCCAAAGAGAAACTGTGACTTTTTAGTGCTGGGATTCTGGGAAGTGAGTCTTATTTTTTTTGAAAATAAGGTCACATAACCAGAACCATTCACTGTACTAGGAAAGGTGCAGATAAATGCTGCACTCAAATAATAAGCCACAGCATATACGCATGACAATGATGAGAGACAAGCCACAGCAGGAAAAGGCAGCTGGGCCTGGATGGTTTTGATGACCACAGATACCGTGCAAAGCTACTTCCAAGTATGAGCAACGGAAACTATGTTCTTGTGGGCAGCTTCTTTCCTGGTAGTCTGTTTGCCGCCAGCCACCCTTCATGATCCAGCCACGAGATTTCTGAGCACTGCATTTACTTGGAGGGTGCTGCTCCAGCCCAACAAGCGGGGACTCACATAGCTCAGCTACTGGTTTCATCTTATAGTGCTACAAGAAGATATGGGGAAAGGGAAAGAGGAGGTTCTACGAGAGCTGCACAAAATCTTGGTGTAAAAGCAATAATCTTCAGGAACAAGAGCAAAGTTAGTAAATCAGGAATGACCTAGTCCCTTTGTCCATTTTAGAGGTCCCAGGGCTTCTGGCAAGTCAGAGTCCTGATGTGTGCAGTTGGTGAAGCTTACCATGGGTCTTACACCCTGGGCTATGCATGCCTGGGTACAGATACCACAGGGGGTGGTCACTAGGACTTGCTGCTGCAGCCCCATGCTGCTGTGGTCAGCATGGCCAGTCCTCAAATTGGTTGGGTTATTTCAGCATGACATTGAACTGCCCTGTGCTGATGGGCTCAGCTAAAAATCTTGCTTTCTCCATTCTGCCTCTGTACTTTTCTTTGCACTGATAGGAAAATCAAACGCCAGAAATGTCTTTTAACTGACTGTCACTTCTGGTCTCACAGCAAGAACCAGCCCTTGCATTACCCAACACCCCATACAGGTGCTACTGGCTCAAATCTCTCCCAGTTCCCTCCCAGTCCCTTTTTTCCCCAGGCCCCTCGGGAAAGGAGCAGCAGGTGCCTTTCTGCTGTGCAGAATGTTTATAATTGCATTAGATAGCCCTCTAATGTGTGTGTGCCGCAAACGCGCCTCGCTGTGCATCGCAGCCACTCGGAGACGCCTGGCAGGGCCCTGTCCTTGTCCCTGTCACTTGCCAGGCAGCAAGGGGAGACACAAGCACACAAGAGGGGAAAATTAACCTTTTTGTATTAAATTGCCTAAAAGAAAGCAGTTGAGAGGAATCTGGATCAGAAATTACTTTCCTGACTGTGCCTGCAGGTTGAAGGGTGGCTGCTGGCCTTTTTCTTCATGCTCGGGAAATTTGCTTGTCAAAGGGGCGGTTGTTATTTATTACTTTTGTATTTGTTATGGGTATTACTGCGATCACCAGAGCATCCACCCACCTCCGCAGATTACTCGTCGTCTACCTGATTGGAAGCCATTTAGAAAGGGGCTTGCTTAGAAACCGATCCTGTCCAGCAGCAGCTTCAACCATCAACGCCCGTTTTTTTAGAAACACCACAGGGATCCATACTGGGAAATCAGGGGAGAGGGCAGAGGCTGAGGCATGCATGGGGCAAGGTGGGCACCAGAGCTGACCCTGGGCACAGCCAAGAGGCAGGATGAAAAGGGGCAGCTTTGGGGTATGCAGCTGGAGCTGGGCAGCAGCAGGAGACGTGGCAGGGGAGGTGGCAGTGGAGGTGGCAAGGGGCATGTAGAGCTGCGGGGAGAGCTGGTAAACACCAGGACAGGAGAACGTGGACTTCAGGGAATACATGATAAAGCGGGGAAATTAAGCAATCTAGGGAATATGAAGAGAAGGAATGAGATGGAAGAGCTGGCAGAGCGCCCTGCTGATGGGAAGCAAGAGTGGGGTCTCACCACAGAGCTGCTGAGGACACCTGTGCAGCCACAAGTGGCTCTGAAGCTGAGTGTCACATTGCGATGTTCACAGGGGCTGGAAGGGCTGCCTGATTTGGTTCAGCAAATATGGCTAAAATACTTGGATTAAGACATGACAATTTTTTGTTTGACTCAAAAATGAGGATAAAACAAGTCAAAATACTGTAATCCCTCCAAAGGCCAGCTCTGGAGAATGAACAATTTGAACTTCTGTTGTTCAGTGAAGAAATCTCTTTCTTCAAAGAGCAAAATCTTTTTTCAGAGCATTTTGCCTTGGGAGCAGTTTTGTCATTTCAGCTTTCATGAGAAGAAGTTTCCATTTTTAACCTGCTTGCTCAACACCAGGCTGCTGCTCAGCCTGGT
The DNA here is from genome assembly GCF_964195595.1 of Calonectris borealis. Taxonomy (NCBI): domain Eukaryota; kingdom Metazoa; phylum Chordata; class Aves; order Procellariiformes; family Procellariidae; genus Calonectris; species Calonectris borealis. The sequence continues at coordinate 66,101,515 of NC_134352.1, read as the reverse complement.
CGATAGATTGAGCTGCCCCATCATGTGAAATTCACTTTTCCCGTCACTCTGATCTCTGTAGCTGAGTGTCAGGCCAGAGCACCAAGCCAGGCTGCATTTTCGCGCTGCGGCAGTGCCCTGTTGTTCACCGTGAGCCACAAGGCAAGCCGGTGTGCCGCGCAGTCCCTCGGTACAGGAGGGGGTGATGCCCAAGAGCTTCTCTCCTCATCAGAGCAAGAGTTGAAGTGGGGGCTCAGTGAGCTTGCAACGCACACTGGTGCGCCGGTGACCACGGACAGTTGCTTTGACCACCTTCCTCTGCCTCACCCCACAGCTGTGTGCCAAAGAGGGACTGCTGGAGAACAGGTTGTGCGGACGAGCATTACTGTATCCCAGGAACAGCCCAGCTCTAAATCTAGAAGGGATTATATCGGACCAACGCGCATTTTGACCTAACCCTTCCCCACTGTTTCCTGTTTCGAGCGCAGCAGGACGGGGCTAACCCGCGCCCTGACCCCGCTTGGGGCTGCGCTGGGAGCAGCGGCGGGCAGCAGAGGGAGCGCCGGAGCCGCCGCAGCGCAGCGCAGCGCAGCGCGGGGGCGGGGCCGCCCGCCGCCCCCCCGCCGCCCGCCACCCCTCCACCCAGCCGCCCCCCGGCCGCCCCCGCCGCCCCCGCGGGGTGCCCCTTTTATGCTTCGCTAATGTTTTCATAATACTAATTCCCTGCATCTTGCCTTTACGTCTGTGTACAGCTCTTTCCCTTTTTTTCTTCTCAGAAGAAGAGGGAGAAGGGCTGTTTTCTCCACGCCAGAAATGAGTGGCTTCTCTTGGCCACGATGTGGCGACAAGGCTTTTTTTTTTTAGCTCGGTGCCGCCTGCTGAATCCCTTGCAGATACCCGTATCTGCTACCTTTTAGCTGTCCGGATCCAAGCGTGGGAAGGTTTCTGCTCCACTCCGGCCCTTTCCCCTTTTCCCACGTGGACCCCATCCTGCTTCGCCCGCAGCAATATTTTGATGGCAGCTGCTGACGCTTTTCAACTCTGTCTTTAATTATAGATTTCAATATTGTCATTCTTCTAATTTCCCAAACCATGAGGCTGACTCCAGGAAAGCTGTGAGATAGGCGCCTAAAAGCTATATAATATATTGGCTTCATCCCTTCTATTGTCTGGTGCGTAGGGTTTTTGTCCTTACTCCAAGTGCGTCTGAGATGTGTGTTTAGTGTGTTAAGAGTTGCTGCTTAGGTGAAGGGAAGAAAGAGCAAGAAGGAGAAATACTTCATGCTCTCAGCTCTCCCAAATATACAAAGTCATCAAGGATGCTCTCCCACCATCCCTCATGGGCATCCCCGTCTCTGCCTCCCCATTTGAGCTCAGCACCACAGTGTTCCATCTGCCCCTGACACCTCCCATGTTGTCAGCCTTGCTCCGAGCACCGAGGGCTGGAAGCTCCCTGGAGAATTAGTGCCAAGAGACTCTTTTTGTTTTCTACCAGCTTTAAGACAAGACATTATGGTTCCACAGCCAGAAACACCTCAGCATAGACAAGCTTGGAGGCTTACCCAAACTTCTGCATTTTTTCAGACAGCAAGGTTAGTTATGCATTTGCCAACACTTCCAGGTGGGCTCACAGGGCCACCCAAACCGGCTCTCCTGTTCAGGTCCTGCAACCCAGCCAGGAGGAGGAGGTGCTGCTGCACAGGATCCGCAGCCTGCGGTGGCCTGGGCAGGGGGATGGCAGGCAGAGAGAGCTTCCCACCTGCAGCAGCTGCAGCGGGGGGGAAACACACACCTTTAATGTGGGTCCATGATGCAGGTGTGCTGTTTGTGTAAGCGGAGGTTTCATGTCTGTCCCCCCCATTTCTTGTCCCCCCTGTGACCGCAGGGATAGGAATGGGGCAGAGATGGTTCCAATGGGGAGATAGGAAACACCTTTCCGCCCTTCCTTGTAGCCTAATGCATCCTACCCTCCAGTGGAGAAAGTATCCTGACATGCCATGGGAAGGGGTTTTGCCAAGATAGCAAATGAAGGAAACTTTACACAGTGTATAGGAAACGCCCTTTAGCACGTTAGGAAGAATTTGCTTTGCCACATGGCAGGGATGTGGTGCGTGAGGCTACAATCTGCAAAAATGGTGTATCCCATTGCTAATTCACATGATATTATTGCAGGTCACACACTTTCTAGGGTTCCTCTTAAAACCTTAGCCCTAAGACTGACTCATCAGAATGCCCAAAAAATGTTTACATTTTCCAAAACATTTATTATAGAGGTAAGCTTGCAAACCTGAATTTAAAGGCTACCAGACCCACTAGTGAAATAGCAGGAACACCAAGGATATTTCTTATTAACTCATTGCCCCGGAGAAGCGGGCCCACTCCTGAACTGTGGTCCTCTGCGTGGGCAGTATGGTGCATGGGGGTGTGGAGTGGTCAGGGACAGACCAGCCCCACTTTGCACCTAGCAGAGGCTGTGAATATCTCAGTCCTCCCCATCCTTCCATCTGCCCCAAAGATGGGGGCCACCGGGTTTGGAGGCTTTGGGCTGGCGTTTACATTAACTGGAGGTTTAAAGCTTTGAGAGAGAGCAGAGCTGGCTATAAACGCTCAGCTAATGTTCTCCTAAAATATCAGGGGAGCCTGCCCCATTCCTGTGTGGGAGAGGCGGCTGCTTCTCTCCTCGCGTGCCCCACATCTAAAATATTGCAACCTACTGATCTGCTCCTGTCCAGCCAGAAGGCGGAGTGAGAAGATGCTCAGCTCAGACAGACAATGCTCGATGCTCCTGCCCTCACCAGGGAACTGCGCAGTTCCCCAGCCCTGGTCTCATGGCATCGGTGGGGCAGGCAGCCGGGAGCACAAAGGCTCCCTTCATGGGGTGCCTGGTGGTGTCCCCTCTTAACCTCCATTGCAGACAACGCAGAAATATTTCTCAGCAGGGACACACACAGGGCGTGAATCCCAGTGCTGCCTTATGACTCCAGAAAGGATGCCGACCTAATTTCTGAAGGCTTTTGCGGGAGGAACATGTGCTGTTGCCCTTTGTGTGCAAAAGTGGCCGGGAGGGATGGCCGAGGTAAAGGGCACTGCCAATGCTGCTACCTAAAAATGTGCTCACAGAGGAGAAAGGGAAGATTTACGTTCCATGTAAAATCTATTAAAGCTATGGGTTTCTCCCTCCCAGTCTTCCCCACCACTTCTCATTTAAAGATGTGACTCCTTTTGTACTGCTTTTTTCCCCAAGGGAGACAGCCTGGCCCAGGCCGCAGCCACAGACAGCTCTGCCGATGTCTGGCTCTGCTGGGGCTGTGCTCCCAGATCTCAGCATCCTGCCTTAACATGCCTGCAGCAAGCATTTCGGATAAATAGTCCAGCTCTAATTTATATAGCAATGGCAGCGATCATTGCCCACAGGAGCATGAAGCATTCAAGACAGGAAAAGTAAAACCCAGAAATGTTGGCGAGACAGAGCGACTCACTTGAGGCATGAGTCTGCTGTGCAGTGGCTGTTCCTGGGGAGGACTGCTGTGACCCACCAAGGGACTTGCCATGTCCACTTTCACCCTTTTATGCCCCTGCTTTATCTTGGCCATGAGTTGGTTGTAGTACCAGTCAAGGCTTTCTCTCTGAACGGTGTCTCTGGCAGAGGGAGCTGTGTTGTAAAATCCTTGCTTCCCTGGCAGGCCAAGAGCCACCTGGGAGAGCTCATCCCTGCTCCCAGCACCATCCTGGTTCTGCCTCCCCTGCAGTTTCCACCCACTCTCAGTTTCTCAGCTTAAACTAAGACAGGCGAGGCCCGAGGAAGCAGAGCGGAGTCTCACCGCAGAGCGGAGCGGGGGAGGTCCCGGGTGTCAGACAGGGAGAGGCGCCTGCAAGCGTAAGGGGCGGCATGGCAGAGGCTGCAAACTTAGACCTTACTGAGAGATGTGGCAGTGAACAGAGCCATTTACGAAGTGTCTGGGTGAAGGAAATGGCATGTGAGAATTAGGAAGTATCAGGTACAGAGCAGGTTGTGAAAATTTGCAGATATTGAGTGAAAAGTGCAAACAATAAGAAAAGCTGAAATAGAGAACATGGGAGCTGCTTCAGACCATGAAAGCATCTTATTTTTCATACCAGGCACCTCTGTAGTTGCTCCTTTTTGAGTGAGAGAAGATGCTGCCCTGCTGCCCTTCTGCAAAGGGAAGCAGAGCTTTTGCAGGGCAGGGAGGGCAGGGTGATAGAGGTTGCACATTGAGTGACCTGTGGTCATCCACAGTCATGTCCTGCACCTGCATTTGACGAGGGACCTTGGAAACCTGCTGGTTTGTGGCTGATTCCATAGTCCCTACAACAGAACAGCCCTCATGGACAACACCAGTGCTCTCATGAGGTCAGTTGCTCCCCTGTTGCCTGCTATAACACTTGGTGAAGGCTACCTTAATCCGGGTCCAGGAGTTGTGGTGGCCCAGGAGTGACTTTACACAAAACTGTGCTGCAGGATCCAGTGATCCCAAGGAGTTGGAGGGCCATGAAAAACTGGTGGAGGTGGTAACCACATCTGCAATGGAAGCGTAATCTGCTTTGCCAGAATGCCTCTGCTGATGGCTGGAGGGCACAGACAAAGTCATGTAAAGTCTTCAGGCAGCGGTCCTGCCCAGGGAAACCCTGGGTGGAGAAAAGCCTTTCAGGGTGAGAGAGACATTTCCTGTCATTTTACTGGAAAATCCCTTCCTTGGACTCATGGGTTCTTACTGTTAGCTCTCCTAAATTTCTTTAAAGCTAGATCACACACTGACATACAAAGGAAAAAAGAAATATCTTGGACTTGTCAGGAGATAATGCTGATTGCTGTGCTGGAGCCTTCCAGTTCTTGATGCCCAAACAGATTCCTGCACAACACACCACTTCCACCAGATAGTGGCTTCTCTAGTTTAAAGTAAGCATCGTCTCAAGTAGGCTATAACTCTCCAAATAAAAATAATTTCAAGTATCTGCTTGCAATCTTATAGATATTCTACAGTCTCTTTAATTCTCCAGTACCTGGGCTGAAGCCTCTTTTTTTAATATATTTTAGGCTTTTGGAGATTAAGGTTTTACCTGTATTATAGCCACTTAGTGCTCATCAATAAATGCCACTGTTTTCAGGTTTAAAACAGGAGGAACTCTTCAGTGAAAACAACTGTGTTTTTGCTATCAGTTACCGTGATGACTGTCTCTGGAGCAAGTTCACAGTGTGTAACATTTTCACCTTTCAGCAAAACAAAAGAGCCTCCCGAGAGAGTCAGCCTCCCCTCTGCCATGCTCCTCTGTCTCATCAAACACTTTTCATATCGTCATGGTGGAAATAGAAGTCTCCAGAAAAAGCAATTTTTAACATAATCCAGAGAAACATTTGTTAAATGCCAAGTGCTTCCCAAATTTTTTACATTGCTACATGACTTTTTAGTTCAGTTGGGTTTTTTTAAAAATAGTTTTGAGTCAGCAGAGCAACACAAATTAAAGTCTACTGTCATTGTGTGCTAACAAAGGTTGCCTTGCCCCTGCAAAAAAGTCAGATCTACATGAAGAGAAAAGCAGCAGCGTGTATAAATAGAGGTGTTCAACACAAGACAACGGTAATTATCTAACACAGCATAGCACACCGATGACTGCATATTAAATGCGTGAAGTCTGATTCATCCTTCATGCTCACGTTAAACAAGAATTTCTCAATAAAATTCCAAAATTACCTATGCAAGGTTACCAGTTCATGGTGTTTTACTTCCAAAAAGGGCATTTTAGTGCTGCTGCATGTAGAATGAAGGCCGGAGTGTGCTGGCCAGCAGGTGTGTTACTTGCTTTAGGATACAGTAGTGATATAATGATTAACCTTAAAATCCTTATTCATTTAAATGCTGAGGATTACTCTCACCTCTCTATTTATATGCATTGATGTCTGTGGGTATGCCTCAGGGGCATGTGTGCACAGGAGAGGAAAGAGGATCAAAAGCTGAGCTCTGAGGAAGTAGCGCTGCCAAAGCCTGTGCAGAAAGAGGGACAGAGACAGAGACCGATGCAGGTGGGTCTGATGTAATCTGATTTGGTTTTGCTTGGTTTGGAGGGGAAGGAGGGCTTGAGCAACAGTCAGGAATCACTGCAAGAAGGAATCCGTGTCTTTCTCACTCCTGTACCTATTCAGAGCCTTCAGTTTCTCCTGCCTTCCCAAAGACACTGGTATCAGGTCTGCAGGTGTCCATGCATTATAATTTCATAAAAGGCTAAAGCTATTGGTGGTCTGATGTTGTCTCTCTGGTCAACCAGAAGCAACCACATTGGTATTACTTTTCAAAGTCCAGCTTGGCGCACCAGCTGTCCTCGTCAGATAGCATAGGATCAGGTACCTGCACCATCCATTTCCTTCCCCAAGACCACTTGCACCAAAGCATTACCGTTATACACTTCGCCATGTCCTTCCTGAGCTCCAACGAGGCTTTCTAGGAATCCAAGTTGTCACCATGCTGTTACTTACTTTAGGGTCCTCAAAGATCCCTCTTTTTTCCCCACAGAAATGCCCTGTCAGATGTGGGGAGGATGTTGACCATGCTTATATACTCTGTATACAAATAAACCCTGTTCTAATCACGCACCGCTAAGCAGCATCATGACAGCTATACTGTCAGGTTCCTCATTCAGCAGGGAAACCTGGACATTTGCACAATGTAGAGACTTCAGGTGGGATTTCCTAGTCCTCAGCAGCATCTTTGTGCCCTTGCTCAGACACCCAGGCACTTTCCTGTCTTGCCAGTTCAGACAGGACTTGCGCATATACGCGAATTTCACTTTTGAAGACGATGATTAGTAAGAGAATGAATCATAACACAACTGGGAAGCCTGTCAGTCCAGCTCTGACAAAAAAATTACCCTTTAGAGAAAGAAGTCTCTTCAGAAGAAGCAGTTTCTCCAAACGAAAGAGAAAGCACTTTGGCGTAAGAGGCGAAAAGAAAAGTCTTCCAGCTACTTGAATATCATACTGGAAGATTTTTTTTTTAGTCAGACACTGTTTTGAGTAACTACGTGTGATTCCAAGAGCTGAAAAGGTCAGATTACATGATCTAATGACTCTGCAATCCTCAAAGTCTGCGTGTGGATAAGTAAATGAGGAGGGAGCTGGGGATTTTGGCTTTTCTCAGCTGAATGACTCCGAAGTCGAAACCGCAAAGAATTCCTGCCTCCACTTTCAGTATCTATAGCGTTTCCGTCACCAGGACTGACGCTTTCTTCCCCACCAGATCATGTCACTTGCTTTCACCAGTGGATTCACACATTGTTTGGTTCGTATGTGACACGCTAACGAGAGCCCATCTTTAAAATAGGCATTTATGAGTCACCTGACATTCCGCCATGCTCTCGAAAAACCACACTTCGAAGACATAAGACAAGGGCATGAAAAAACACTCTTAAAACCCCTGAATCATCTCCCCTGACGCTATCATTCTCAAGCAGTCTGAAAATGCTGCACATTCCTGGAGCAGTGCAGCCTGATTTAAACACAGCGAGCACATCTGACCATGGCTCAGGGCTATTTTATTTTCCTTCAGGCTGACAACTTTGACGAGGACCTCTGGAAGCAATAGTCAGGTCTCAGGGCAACGTGCCCACTTTCCCACTGCTGCCTGCCAGGCTGGAAAGCCTCACATTTTCCTACTGCGGGAGCTGCTAAAAGCTGGAGGTATCGGGGGGAGGGGAAGAAGAAAAAAAACCCTCACATGCCCGCAAATGTGCAATTTCATTCCACCATTCTGTGAAATACGTTTGGCTTTCAGCTCGTTTTCACATGGTGACATGTTAGAGCATATGTTTTCAGTACTTAGAGAAAAAATTTTCATGAATGAATTTACTGCCATCAGCTTCCCGAAAGCAAGCCTTAATCGGTCTTCCATGGCAGGCATTTAAAACTCTCCATGTTTCTAATGAGACCTGCATAGCTTCAGATGGAAGAAAAAACATCCTTTAGGTATATAACTGTTTCTACACATGCCCCTTGAGGTCTGCATAGCAAGATTTTTTTACTTTACATTGATCAAATTAGGTTAGGATTAGGTGGCACAACCATGCTGTAGCGCATGTGATGCTCATGGTGTAGTAGGTGATTCAATACAGGCAATGAGCTAACATTATAATACTCACTCTCTAGTTCCTGTTGTTTTCATTAGGAGCCCAAATTTCCAAGGCAATTTATGATTCTAGTTACAAGACAGCTAGATGAAATTTGCACCTGCATAGGGGATCCACGAAGACCAGTGTTCCACTTACATCCCACTTCTAAGCAGTGTTTTGAACAGCTTAATAGTCTGTATTGATTTTCGGGAAGAATCACCCCCATCTTCGATATCAATCAGAAGTGAAGCCACTGTGCACGTGGTGGTTTACAGCAGTCCTGCCAGGTCACAGCACAGATTCAGCCCTTACCATGGCCTCCTTGGGAATGTGGTAAAGACGTCAGCTTCAGCTCCCCGTTCTGTTCCTGACATCCTAAATGTGCTGCGTGGGGTACAGGGTGCAGGCTAAGCCAGAGACCTCAAGCTTTTGCAGTGTATTGTGGAAAATGAACACGTCAAGCCAAAACACCTGCTTGCTTACGCTTGTTCACAGCATTGAGCCATGCAGAGAGCAGGGACTTGCAGCTATGTGTTATCCTCGTCCCTTTGCCTCTTCCCTCTCCCCCGCAAAGTTTCAAATTCTGTAAGATTAAGTTGTAAAAAAAACAGCTCCTGGCACAATTTTTGCTTTCGTACCAGGATGTCCTCTGTGTGGCTGAATGAAAAGCCTGGGTCAGGATGCAACACTGATACGGGAAGTGAAGTCTGAGGCTGTTGTGGGAAAAGGGTTTGCGAAGTTGGCCGACAGGCGTTAGTCCAGAAGGCTATTACCTTGGGAATAAGCTTTTCCCCACAGCACAAGGGAGCTGGGTCTGGTCAGCACCAAGTGGCCTGGACATGAGCAACCGAGGGTTAACCTCTGCCACGGTCAGGTTGATGACCCTATGCTGCAGAAAAATGAGGCAAGGGAGTGGTGTAATTCTGCCATGGACAGTCTGGCACAGCTCCTGCTGCTTTAATGAGCATTGCACACAACTCACCTGAGAGCCCAGCATGACCTGGTGCAGACTAACGAAGCCATCCATGCTTGCCTTGCCCTGCCACTGCTGCATCTATTCATAGGTATTCGTATCATCAGGTGTCACAGCGAGAAAGCACAAAACAGAACACTACCTTATTTTTCCTCCTTATAAAACCCCATCATTTCATAAGCCCCCCTTCATGTCCCCCTTTCTTGTCAAGCTACAGATACCTGCCCAGAAGATAGGTGGGAAAAGAGGGTGGGAGGTATCAGTCGTTGCTTCACATGGTTTGGCATTAGCCTGTCACAGCGTGTCAGGGGACTCATCCGAGGCAGGAATAGCAGGTGACTCATAGGTAGTGTGTCTGTGCTTTTGTACATCCCTGGTTCAGGTAGCGCATTTGCTCATCGGGTTTTATGTGTCACGCAAGTGAGATGGGAGGCTTGTCAAGGCTGAATCCACCTGGGGCTGGCTATCAGCGTGCGATCCCCAATGCTCGGTTCACAATCTGCTTCCCTTGCTTGTTGAGATGAGTTTTCCACAAGGCATTCAGTACCTAGAGAGGTGTGCTTGCTGCCAGGGCTGGGTACAGAGCAGAGGGGCTCTGCATGGGGCAGTTCCCTGAAATGGTGGGGCCCTAGGACATGTGTCCTACTTGCAGGTCCGTACGGCTGCACCCATGACACAGAAGGGCAGATGTCACAGTGTGCATCGCCCCGGGAGGAGCACCTGCGCTGGCACAGCTCTGGCTCGCTGCACACACATGCCCTCAAAGAACTTGTTCAATGGTCCGTGCTGCACAATTCGCATCCCAATACATGGACGCTGATTTAGGTCAGCGAACTTGCTTATTAGGGTGGTAGCTGGCACAGGCTGTGGGGAGAACTGCCTTGCAGTCATTGCTTTTCTACGTCCCTAAAGCAAAATAGGTCTTATGACCACCTTTCCTCCCCCCTGCCCTTTTGCTTTTTTCTCCTGTGCGGGAGAAGGAATCCTTTCAGACACAGACGGGATTTCCCAAGGAGTGTCTTGATCTGTGTCAGGTGTTTTGCTGCAGAGTGAGTCATGAGTGTCCTGGAGACCTGGTGGCATGATCTCTGCCGCTCGGCAGCTCCCTGCTCATTTCAGCAGCGGAGAACAGCATGCTATTTTCATTACTGTCTCTAACTAAATACTGGGAGGATATCCAGGACTAGCACTAAGGCACCCAGCCATAATTTGGCCACTAGCACATGTTTTCCCATGCTCCAGGGGGAACCCAGGCTGCAGAGGAAGTTCCTTTGGTTGGGAGATCTCTCCATGAGATAGGGCAAAGCCCTGGGCTGTCTCCAGGAGCTGGAGGAAGCCAGCTTGCACAGCAGTGCCCTTCTCTCTCTTTACTTCTCCAGTGCCTTTTAGGGCCTTTCTCCTTGCAATGCAGACAGAGGCTCCTGTCAGAGCCTACCGCCCTGCTTCCAGGCCAGCCAATGTCCTGGGCCTCCATTTTCTGCTTGAAACACTCCTGTGAAGTCATCTCTGCAGTTATTCAGTTAGCCCCATCTACATTTTATCTTGGTGCCCACGTGAAATTAATTGCTCAGACCCAGTTCACAGACCATTTTGGCAGGCCAGAGGGTGCACCTGGATCTGACTGCCTGCAGACACCACCTTTCCCCACAGCACTTCTAGGGAGACCAAGTGACCTGCCTTAGTGACCACATACCTGGAGCCTGCAGGGCCAGGCTCCGCGCTCCCACCCAGACAGCCCACGGTAAGGCATGGTGTCGGCATGAACACCTCTTTTCCCAATATATGCCACTCAAACCCCTTCTGGTTGTGGCTCTCTCTCCAAATACCGTGTGAGGACCTGCTTGATCCTTAGATTTAACAGGTATCTTTGCAATTAGTGGTAAACCACTGCCTGCCCCAGGCGCTGCTCTGCCCTGTCCCTCTTCCAGGCACATGCAAAGAGCTTTAATGCAGGCAGAAGGTGCTCTTGCTCCCACCGAACAGATGCAGCTCAGAATATGGGCTTGAGCCCAGGTTTCATCCCTTTCCAAGTGGCTCACCAGCTTTTTCTGCACTGAGAAGTAGCCTTGACAAGTTTTGACACTGCTGGGCTTCCCTGAGCCAAGCCACAGTTATACCTGGGCACTTGGGCTGTATTTTGCTTTTTTTGTTTTGTTTTGTTTTTACCTTTTTCCTATGCTGACATCTGCCAAGACCAGCTCAGCTTTTTACCTCCATATTTTTTCGTTCTGATTGCAGTTCTCCAGCAGCAGAGAAGACCGCTGGGTGCTTCAATGCAAGGTATCGTCCTTGTACTGGTGGACCACAGCCCCACGGCTCAGTGAACAGCAGAGAGCCTGTGTGCACGCGCAGTGAATTGTCCCACTCCATCCTGTACAGAGATGTGGATAGTGTCAATGTGAATGCAGCTACACCCATTTGGGTGGGTAGGAGCATGCGATGACAGCACACCATTTACACTGGGCTGGCTTCTCTATTCTCTGATGAGCATCATCTCTGCTGTTTGAGAAGTTGCCGGCCCTTTTCCTCTGCAGAGACAGGGGAAGGGAACAGGCACCCCAACATTAGTCGTTTCAGTGCACATTTCCACGTCTTTGCACAAATCCACCTTCAGTAGCAGTGTCATCAGTGATGCTGGGCTTTGCGTTGCAGTGGTTGAGTTGTGGGCAATGTTCCCTACGGGTGACTGTGCTGTGGGAGAGGTACGTCCCCCAGGGGTACAGCAGGCAGGTCAGGGATCCCACAGGGATCCCACATGCTCATTATCTACTTCATCCAGAGTCACCACAGGGAACCTTGCATCTCCTGGTACCTGGAGTGAGCCAACTTTTCCTCTGATGGGAGAATGGGGCCAAAATCCTTTTGCATAAATGCTGCAAGGGTTTATTTCTAATGCAGCATCGAAGATACCCTTTATGGTTGAAAATACTTGCTGTTGAATGATGTTTACCAGGAAGGAACGTCTGAGGAGGATGTTTCTGGGAGACTCAGCACCACAAGGAGAGTAAGTTTCTCTGTTATGTATCTATTTACCTATATTACTCACTATAGGTATCCATTCCAAACAACATAATATGGTAGAGGTGAGTTGCCCCATCCTAGCAACAGCAAAAAGATCATAATGACATTCTTTGTAGTGCTTAACCAAGGAAGTGGAAGGTGCGAGAGTATCGAGGTGATGACATACGAAGTACAAAGAAAGAAACCTCGTGGGACCAGGGATAATGACAGCGATTGAATGCCCTGGTCTAAAATGCCCCATGTGTGCAACAAAATTGTGGGAGGGCGGGGAGTTACTCAGAGGAAAGGTGTGAGAAGTGATAATGAAATGTGATGAATATTTTAAATGCAGTTAAAATACAGTTGACAAGTGGGTTAGCTCTGCAGAGCTGCGAGAGAAGTGGGTTTGGAGGAGGGCAGACAGGGTGCAGCCCCTCCAGCACTGCAACCTCTTCCAGCCCCTTCCCTCCTGCCAGAGCCTGAGTGGTGCTTCGAGGAAGGAATTTTGTTACAGCCTAGCTACTGGAAGGGGAGGTAATATTTAATCCCTTTTTCAGTGCCTGACAGGAAAAGGAGTGAAGATTGGAGGTAACATGTTTGGGGGTGAGGGTGCAGAAGCTAGGAAAATGAATATGCTGCTAACACAGCAACAATGACAGCCCTTTGCACTCTGCCCATAGGATGGGCTTGGTGGTACAAAAAAAGCACTCTGTTATTCAAAGTGCTCTGGCTAACATGCATTATTTGAGCCAAAGGAGATTGGAATAAACAAAGCTTTGAGCAGGAATGCTGGCAGCGAGTCCCAGGAGAGGGGTGTCAGCCCCTTCAGCACGGCTGCTGCAGCAAGCTCCAGGCTTTCATCGGCTCCCCGCTGACATCCAAGAAACTTACTGACCATTGCAGATGAACATAGCATTAACCAACTTCCATCTTTTCACTCATTCAGTAGTTTTTAAGATGGCCCTGTCAAAACTTACTGCCAGTGACTTTGTCATGAACAAAAACCAGACATAAACAATGACAGAGTTCTGCAATTTTGTTCCGTTTTTATCAGAAAGCCTGTTCTGCTCTCTCTCTTCATTTAAATTGGAAAAAAAAAAAAAAGAAAAAAAGATGAGGCAGTATTTTACCACTCACTCTAGTCTGTACAGCCAGCCTCTGTGACTCCCTGGCCAGCTCGCTCCTCCTGCAGCTAGGGTGAACACACAAGCAACAGGGCTGTGAGCTTGCTCCATTCATCTCAACTGAGTGTTAAATTCAAAGTCTATTTTAATCATTAAAATGATCCTTGAGACTTTCCTAACCACCCCAACACGGAGAGTACGAAATACTTTTAAAGTCCAGGCAGAGTTAGTTCTGTTGCATGATTTCCCCATGGCTCTGTCATTGTGAGCCATTTTAAGGAATGTCTGAGCTGTGTTCCTCATACGTAACACAGAAACATCTTAGCTTGCATATGTGTATGTGTGTGTGTGTTTATAATTACTTGTGTTTAGCTACTTAATTGTCTTAAATCTTACTTGTAAGGCACATGCATTGTGCTGCTTCTGTCCAGAGCAAGGGGGTGGTGGCTCAGGACTGCGCTTGTCCCCCAGCTCTCAGCCCCTTCACAGCAGAGCTGGAGGAGTGAGACCAGCCACAGCAGCGCATAGTCCACCACCGTAGCTTGCACGGCTGGTAGAGGTGAGTGTAGTCAAAGCCTGCAGGCCTTGCATTGAAACATTCATATGTTCCTTCTTGTTGACACTTTTGCAAGGAAGGTCCTTTCTTACAGACAGCCTGACCAGACGTTCACCCCTGGTAACTGCTTGAATTGCTCCAGGTAGACTCACTAGCCTGGGCTCTAATGAGCTGTGTGGGGCAGCTGTTTTCTGCTTGGTGCAACTACACCAGAGAACCATGTTCACCCACTCACCCACACACCCACACAAGGTGGGTGCCTTCTCAATAAGTAAAAAAGGGAGGTATATATATACATATATATGCGCGCTTTGTCACACTAAGAATAGATTATTTCATATGCCTTTCACTGATAGAAACATAATAAACTTTCCTAAAGTGCTAGTTTCAAAAACCTACTAAGCAATAGTGATTTCTGTACTGTAAAAGCTTTTTGGAAAGCCTTAACGCACAGACATGTACAACGAACTCTATGTTGAACTAAAGCTTGTTAGCTGATGTTAAACCCACCACCTTGACACAGAAAATTGCTCGAAGTAAGCAGACATTAATCTCCCTCTGTATTGGAGGAAGTTACTACTTTATTCTTGGTGAGAAGAGATGATAAAATAAGTAGATGGACTAAAATAGGATCCCAGTCTGCCACGGACACGATTAAGCTGTTCACTGCTGTTCGCCAGGGCCTGAGTTACTTTACACAAGCTGTCCTGTAGACATTCCTTCAAGGACTTTTTCCCTCCACGTCCCAGGACTCTGACAGCAGGAGGTCCCTTCCTTGCCTTGTGAGCAAGCTGTGGCCCCTCTCTCTCAACACTTGCTGGATGCCGAGCTTTACCCCTGCTGTAAGGGTGCTCCCAGCATCCTTCCATCCACCATCACCCTCTGTGCTCAGATGCTCACAGGGAAATAAATTCCTCAGCCAGGATTACGCCCCCTGCACTGCCCTGCCCCATCCACCAGCCCTCCCCGAGAGATGCCCCGGTGCGCGTTGGGGAGTTGCTCCAGGCAAGCAGTGGAGCCAGGCACCTTCGCAGAGCGGGACCGGGAGGTCACGGGGCACCAGGGGCTGGCCCTTCATCTTGCTGTAACCTGCCTCATGAACAAACTCCGTCTTTTTTATCTCTTAATTAAGGGATCCTCAGAGGCCCTGTGCTTCCCTCGCCTCTAACAAGCACAGTTATGTTGCTGTGCAAGCCTTGCTGCAGGTGTCAAGGTTGTGTTTCTATTGTGTGCTTGTTTCCTCCTCCTGGGGAACTTTCACTTCACCTTAGATGGTGCGCTCACCTTTTCTCACCTACCACTGTTAGCTACAGGAAGAGGCACAGATTTTGTTTACTTCTCTTACACACCCAGCCATCCTTTCCAGAGCTTTGGCGTAAGAGCGGCTGTGCAGATCTGCAGATGTGCTCTCCCCTTTGGCTGTGACAGAAGACAATGCGGCCGAGCCCGCTTCCCCGCTGTATTAATTATTAATGAAGCTGAACACTGGAGCAGTTCAGCTGAAGCAGCACATAGGAGAAAGGAGTGATTCATACCCGCTCTTGCTAATGCTTTCAGAGTAATTCACTGGATTTCCAGTGACCCACAATTAAATCCCCCTTCCCTCCCCTTTTTTTAAATCAGGCACAAAACTCTACCCTGTTAGAGAACATTTCAGTTTACCAGAGGCAGAGTCGTCTGTCTATGATTCCATCAGGCCACGTACAAACCAGCCCCACTGAAATGCAATATGGGGTTTCGGATATGGAGCCTGTTTCAGTGGGATTTTTTTCGACTATTGATCTGTTTTTCACAATAATATGCTGCTCTATACTGAAGTGAATGTGTAGAGATTAGCGTGTGCCCAAAGCAGCATTTCCCTTCTGCCATGAACACACAAAATGCTATCAGGGCAGCCGGTGACCTGTCCCCAGAAAGCGGTGGGAACCCACTGCCTGCTACTGAGTAGCTACTGGGAGGGGAAGGGGAGGCACTGGGATTTCATCTCCGTTGTCCTTGAATCCAGTACAGCAGAGGAAAGCTTGGGTACCCCCATGAGGATACCTTTTGCTAAAAGGAGCCAAATCCTAACATCCGTTCGCCAGGAAAAAAGCCACCATTAGTGCTGCCAGGGAGGGCTGTGACTACAAGGAGAGCTGCAGGACTCTGCAGAGACGCAGCAGAAAATGGCCCAAATGTATCTAAAAATAAACTGCCAGGCTTTTAATGTTGGCTGGGGATAAGCAAGAGTACAGGTAGCCCAAAACCTGCCCCTGCTCGCCACACCACCTGTCATGGTTTAACCCCAGCCAGCAACTAAACACCACGCAGCCGCTTGCTCACCCCACCCTTGGTGGGATGGGGGAGAGAATGGGGAGGGCAAAAGTGGGAAAATTCATGGGTTGAGGTAAAAACAGTTTAATAATTGAAATAAAACAAAGTAGAACAGTAGAAATAATAATAATAACAACAACAATAATAGAATACCCAAAGCAGGCGATGCACAATGCAACTGCTCACCATCTGCCAACCGATGCCAGGGCATCCCTGAGCCGCGATTCCCCCTTCCTGTACCACGCCTCCTAGTTTATATACTGAGCATGATGTCATATGGTATAGAATACCCCGTTGCTCAGTTGGGTCAGCTGTCCTGGCTATGCTCCCTCACAGCTTCTTGTGCACCCAGCAGAGCATGGGAAGCCAAAAAGTCCTTGACCAGTGTAAGCACTACTTAGCAACAACTAAAGCATCAATGTGCCATCAATGTTGCTCTCATACCAAACCCAAAACACAGCACCACATGAGCTATTAGAAAGAAAAGTAACTCTATCCCAGCTGAAACCAGAACACCACCCCCAACTTGTCCGCGCACAACATTGCCGTTGCACTTGGTTGTGATTTTGACCGCTCACCAAGCAGGGAGCCCTGAGGATTTTGCCAGCCCATCAACCTGCCAGAGAAACATCCTGCATTGCCACCCATGCTTCCTCACACCTGGCAGCTTGTGCAAACAGCCCATCTGGAGCAGACGAGCTCCAGCACAGCCCCCACAGGCATCCCAGAGGAAAACAGCACCAGGGCCTTGCCACCATCCCCAGCTGGTGGAGTGCTGGGACCAGCAAACCCAGCAGAGCAGAAGGGCTGAGACTTGAAGCGACCTGAGTCAGACACAAGGGCTGAATGGGATCTGCAACAATATATTTTAAAAGGGCATCCCTGTTAGTCTCTCTGGACAACTGTGGGCCAGTGAGACGCACCAGCAGGTATTAATATTTACGCAGGTAGGGCTTGCACAGGAAACTTTGGTGGGGAAAAAAGGGACAATGCTATCAAATATTTCTAATAGAGCTTGAGTTTGAGAGTTGCTTTGCCTACCTGCAGGGGAAAAAAACAAACTATAACCGGTTCAGTTACAAGTCATGCTGCTGAAGGCTTTTTCAGCTTGGACAGTCTAATGCACAAATTGTTTGAATACTAATGGTGTTCATTAAGACTAGTTACTGACTGTGGAGGAGGGCATAGGGGACAGCCTGGGTCTTATGGCTCCCACAGGACAGCTCCTGTAGCCCTGCTGGGGACACTGCTTGGTACCACATCTGCCCTGGCCTTGCAGTGCTGTTAAGCATTGCAGATCAGAGGCTCCAGCAAACAGCATAGCACCCCACTCCCATTTTGGGAAGTAGGATTTAAAGACCCTTTAAATTTACAGACCGCTCTGTCGGTGCTGGCCGGCTCCAAGCGAGGGGGCGGCGGGGGCAGCAATGCTGCAGGGCGACCCACAGGAGCGCAGCGGGTTTCCCTCCCACCGCGGCTGCTGCCGGCACCACCTGGGAGACTTTTGGGGGTCAGCCTCAGGGCACTGGCGGTTTTCCAGGTGATCTGTCCCTCCGATGACTTCAGAGCAGCTGGCACCCCAACCTATGTGCTGCATTTAGCAATGAGCAGCTACTCTGGCTGAGCCCGGGCACGTCTGCTGCAGCACTGCATGAGCAAGGGAGCCACTGTGCAGGCCAACCCGCCGGTACATAACACTCTCTGATCACAGTGGGGTTTTTTGGTTGAGATTTCTAGCTCTTTAACCCTTTTCAGAGCAGCAGAGTATCTGTGGTTGAGATATTCCTTGAGTAAAGCTTTTTTCCTTGGTTTCCTCCTGTTTCTCCCTCTCTCCTCAGTCCCCCCCAGCCCCTCCACAGCTTTTCAGCATGAAGACCCAGGTGCCTACAGCACCGGGGAACTGTGGAGATGAGAGGACACAGCAGGAGGTTGTATCTCTGCTAAGAAGTGTCAAACCCCTCAGCCAGATGGCAATAATCTCATTTTCATAATTTTTTTCCCGTTTTTCTCTAAATTTCCTTGTAACATTTCTCCCTTCCCTTTCCTCACTTCCCTGAGGGTTTCATACTTGACTTCAAGGCAATCCCAGACAGACCATTTTTGATAGGTTTCAATGAGATCTCATTAGCTAATTGCACCTGAGGCTAGCTTATATGAGTAACCTTCAGCAAAACTGGAGGTCTTGCAGACATACTCTTCTCCTGAAAAAACAGACTAGCTGACACCTACTGTATCCTAATCATGCTCCTTCTACATACAGACACTAACTTGTTTAATTAAATGGAAGCGTACCGGGGGGCGGCACTCACTGCCCTGTATCTCTCCCCGCTCCATACAGCACTGTGCCCCTTCCCGCAGCCACTGGTGCTGGGGAGTGGGAGGCACAGCCCCCCAGGAGGGCATCTGCCACTGCTTTTGTGTTTGGCATGCACCGGGAACCATCATGCTTCTTTAATGGACAGTACTTGCCAGGGAGACGATGCCTCTGGCAAAGCAGCTCTTTCCTCTGGGGTCCAGGAGACGGCTGCCAATTGTAAGGAGTGGAGTCCCCATCCCCCCTGACGCCAGGAAACACAGCCCACGCACCAACACCAGCTGCCTACATGGCTGTCATCTAACTTTTGAACCCATAGCCAAATTTTACCACATTTAAGGGCCTAAATTTCTAATAGTTTCATGAAGATAAACAGCCATCTGGGGGAGGAAACCCCCACATGTATCTACCCGTGCAGCGGTAGGCTCAGCCGGGAGCTTACGACTTCAGAAAAACCACCAGAGGAGAAGAAAACCAGCGTCATAAGCTCTGTGACGCGCAGAAATGCGTGGTTGTCTTATGGCAAGTGTCCAACTCCCACTGAAAAGGAGCCCCAGGGAGCGTCCGGGGTGGGATGCCGTCACGCCATGCATCGTCACGCAGCCCAGCACAGTGCTCTGGCACGTCTCCGGACAAACTGCAAAACTTTCCTCTCCTGCCGGCCAGGGAGAGTTTCTTCCAGCGCTGGCGGGTGCAGTGCTCCCTCCTGCAGGGATTTTGGCACGGTCTCACCCGGAGAGCGAGAAACTGGGGAAAGGGGCCAGGCCGTCCTCCAGTTGTTGGTTGTGGGCAGTGTCTAAGCACTAAGCACATGAGAGAGGCTTCGGAGCTCCTAAATAAGATGTGACTGCCTTCCTTAGGGACGGGGGAAGAGCGGTACATGAAGCACAAGCTGCAGGAGCTGGTGAGGCCATCCAAGTGCGAAGTTATCCAATGTACATGGAAGTGAAAGACGCAGGTTTCAAAATGCACACACACACATCTGTGCACACAGCTTAGTCATACCACAACAGCAGAAAGCAGGAGCCTGCCTCCATGAACTGCACCCATCCCTTCCTGCGACAGAGCTGTCTTCTCCGCTGGCTGGACACAGCCACGTTGACCAACACAGTGAACCAACCTCATCAAACTTAGCTACCTGACGATGGGAGGAGAAGGCAACCCAAACCCAAACATATGTTTGGATAAGAGGAAAAAGCAGACCAGCCCGGTCCTTTTGGACGCCCTTACCCCTTACCCAACTGGCAGCCTGGCTGATGAGGGCTGTGCTCATTAAAAAAACGGGGGGAGGCACATGTGCAATTACACGCCGCTGTCTCAGTTCAGCTGAGGAAAACAGGGCCAAGGCTGTGTTGCTAACGCAGGGTGACACACAACCGCTGCTGTGAACAGCACAATGCAATGGTTGGAGCACTGCAGCCCCATCTCCCCTCCCCAGCAGCTCACAAGCCCAGGACCTCATACTGGCATTAGGAGGAACATGACTGCCAGCACCCCTAAATCCTGCTGTATCCTTTCCCTCCTACAAGCGTGTGCGGACGGAGCCGAACAATGCAGAAGGTTAAGCAAGCATATGAGGTTAGACTGGAGGCTGTTACTAGAAATAGAGATAGAAAGCTTTTTGCTTGCAAAGAAAATACTTTGCTATTTTGCAATAAATAGCCCGACTGCTTTATGGTTTGAAAATTACTGTAATAGAAAAAGCCCTTCCAAAGAGCACTTCCCTCTCCTTCACCCCACACTCTCCCCCCATCATTTGCAGAAAGGACCAGCCCATTCTCAGGCAAAGCTAAACCAAAGTGAATTGCATGTGTTAAATACCTTTAAGGGTAGGACCTGCGGCTCCCAGCACACACAGCACATCGCTTACTTGTAACAGTGACTTCCCCAGGTCCTGGTCCCCAGCAAGGTACCTGCAAGCACAAATTGTGAATGAAAGCAGCTGACACAGCTCCTGCAGCCTGAGTTTGTCGCACATCAGCTTCCAGTGATTTGGCTCCCTCGCCAGCAGCTGGCTTGGTCTGCTAGACAAAAAGATGGACTGAGGGACTATCACATCTCTGTCCCCATGTGATCAAACCATTTTAACCTTCTCTTGGGTAAGGTAAATAGGTAAATAGGTCATATTCCTTGAATCCCGCTAGACAGCAAAATTCCAGGTTGTTACTTATTTTTTCATTGCATTTTTTTTTCCCCCTCAAACTGCATCTCCAAGCATCACTACCAAACCTGAACACCGTGATTCCAATAACATCCTTAGCAATACTAAAGGTTGTTTAAATAGTCTCCTATTTACTGCTTCTCAAGGATTTTTTTAGCCCTTTCACAGGCACAGCTTTGTAAAGGACAATTCCCTGCAGCTGCCATCAGCACAGCATCATCGCACACATGCTGTATCACTGATTCCTTGATAGTCTCTCACCTGATAAATGTGTCCCACATTCTTTATCCCCAGATGCATGTCGTTATTAGAAACATACTATCCCGGTTTATGGGAGGAAATGAGAGAGAAAGCGAGAGAGCAAGCAAGATTGCTTTGAAGCAGGGCTACGGCTGCTTCTTTGCTGCAAGCTTTGTCTTTGTGGTACATGCAATAAATAAACACAAAAAATTTTAAAACTCCACAGAGCGCTTCTGTTCTCCTTCCACATCACGACAAAGATCCTAAAACCAAGAACTGCTTTATATGTGGAGCCCTGTAACAAACCCAGGTGCCGGTGGAGGTCCACAGCCAACTGGATTATAAAGGCAGCTCCACATGGGCTGGTGCTGCTCTTTTCATCAGAGGAGGGGCGCTGCTCAGTGTCTCTGCACACCAGTGATCCCGCCTATCAAGTAGGCTTTCTGTCAGGCTTCAAACAACACCACAGTTTTGGAGGTCTAGCTCTGGCTACGGTCAGGACAGCCAATGTAAGCTGCTAACCACAGTCTGAGAATGCACAGCTCTTAGTTTGGTCAACACTGCAGTCAGTCAAAGTTTTGAAAACTTAAGTTAATAAGAGATTTGGAGTATTAGTTTTCTGGAGAGTTTCAACTGTCAGAAGGTACTGAAGTTTTTAAGCCACCTTTAACTGTCTCTGTCTCGCCCCATGTAATGATGGCTCATAGGCATTTGCATAGGCCAACACATGTGCAATGCACACATGTACAACACACATGCCAACTGTACTTTAATTACTACATGCTGCATAACGTGTATTTTCTTTTCCAGCCTTCTTCAGGTAAACAATTGTCTCTGCTGCATATTAGAGATGCTGATAATGTAGGCATCTGGACTCCATGGATGCTGGAGGAGGACAGGGTAAGGGCTGGTGGGAGTGAGAAGTTCAATGTTTGGAGGTAACCGTGCGACGTGACTGCTGAGCTTCTCATCTGCATTTTCTGTCTGCGCAGCACCGTCAGCACCAGCATCAGTTAATGCTATCTGGGGCCACAAGTCCGGGATCTTCTCCCTCTCACTCAGAGCTGTTTACCCAGATACAATGTCGTCATCCTCTTCCTCCTCCCATGCTAAGGTCTAGTTTAGCAGAGGAAGTCATCACACATTTTTAGTCTTTAAAGCTGTGCTAAACTCTGTATTGTATCAAACAATTTTTTACTGTCTAAATGTCCATCTTAAATACATATGTAGTTCCTACTACTCCAGGAACTCCAAGGACCTCAAAACACTTGCTTTGTGAAAAGTAAAAAATACACAGCTTTGTACTTGGGGAACTGAGACAGAATCAAACTGAAACTCAGTTCTCCTAATGTCCATATCCAAGGCACGAGATTGCCTTTGACGAGGTGAAATTATTTTAGTTGGATGGTATTTCTCCCTGCCCAAGTTTTGCTCCCAATTTGTCACTCTGATTTCTGTTTGGACTTCCTATCCCCCTTTATTACTTCTGCAGATTTCTCAACCGTTTTGACAGGAGGAAGCTGGAGATTTTCTTTACACTCCAGGCTAAACTAAATTGAGCTACCTAGAAGCTTTTATAACATCTCTAAACTTTCATGTTGGGTTCCCCCCCCCGCCCCCCCCCCGGAAAAACTAAGCAAAATTATTCACAGCTGGTAGAGAAACTGGGCTGGTCATCCCAGTAAACACTATGCATGCTAGCAGCTGTGACTTGTGTTTTCAATGCAGCAGAGAGATCAAGCAAATAAAGCTGCAGCTATTCAGACAATTTGTCTCATTAGGAAACAGAAGAGTCATTCATTCAAAAATACATTCAACTCCTATAGCAGCAGCTGGTTGCAGTGAAACAGGGGATCCATTTTGGTTTGGCTCTGAAATTCACTTGCCTATTCTGACCCATTATTGCCATGCACAGAGACTGACAAAGTGCTGCCAGAGGATGTAGGAAGCAGTGGGCTAATCCAGGCTCACTGCATGCACAGCTGTGGTACCTGAGCTCCTTACTGAAAAGGTTTTAGTAGTGCCCACAAGAATTTGGGATTCCTGCTTCTCTTCATAATAGCTGCTAGGCTATTACACAAACCATTTTCCCATTGGGGCCGCTGGGAACCTGTGAGGATGAGCCTGCGAAGACAACAGGCACCACCTGGTTTATCTGCCCCGCTGTGCTCAATGCAGCATCCTTCATCTTCCCAGCACAGCATTTACCAGCCTCTTCTGCCACCAAGGTGTGATTAAAAAGGAGTCCTAAGGCTTGGTACTCCTTGCAAACTAATCCCAAACAAGGATCTAAGAGACTTAAGGAAAAAATGGACCTAGAATTTTTCTTGTACTCAGTCAGAAACTATTTTCAGTTAAGCAAACAATCAACTCCCCAAACAAAACCCTCACTCTGATCAAGGAGAGGTGCATGAAAATCACCTCCAAGAGCTGGACCTGCATTAAGACCACATTTTTTCTTCAAGACAACAGCTGTCATTTATGAATTTTATTTTAAAAAATAATTTCTTTTTATCATCCATTTAGAGCTGAGATTGTCTGGTCAATATTTAACTATGGTACACTCTTTCTTTTTTCTTTGTGGTATCCCAGCATATTGCTCTCTCTAGGCAATCTGTAGTCTTCTAGTTTCTTTAAAGGTTAAGTTTTGTTTTCTCAGATTAGGCTGCTTTTGCCACTGAAGCCAATGGTAAAATTTCCTGAAAACTGAGATTGAACGCCTTTCTATAGAACTGTATAGCACCTTTGTGGATTAGACTTCTTTATGAAATACCACATTTGATTGACTTTTCTGATTTGCCCCCACATTTATTTTGTATTACCTATGCAAAACAGTATGATGACAAAAATAGGGTAATCGAATTATTCTGGAAATATGCTTTCTCTTAAGATGTCACAACTATGGGATGCATGTAAAAAAACCTTAACTTGCAAAAGAAAATCAAATACAGTAATTAGGCAGAATCAACCCATGCTTTTATTTCCATTGCATATAAAATTTCATATGAAGGTATTGATGTACAGTACTATCCCATAGGCTGTAAGAGAGGCTAAGAAACCAGTGAAAGAATAGTCAATGTGCAATGTTCACACAAGTTGCCACTCTCAAGACATACCCAAAGGAAAAATCAAATTAAAACAATAACAAAAAATTGTTCAGGATTTCTGTTGTTATAGTGTCCCTTTTTTTACCGTTTAAAACAAAAGCGATCTATTTACTTTGGGCCAGGGCTGCTAAAATCTACAGTTTGTGTCAAAAAGGAGGCTCTGTTTTTCCTTGAAAAAGAATCTCTCCTTTCACAAAGTTGTCGTATGCTACATGGGCTGGGCATCGCTGGAATGGAAGAGAGGTATCTACCTCGCTCTGGCAAATTCATTGATATCAGCTCTAAGTAGTTTGGAGCAACATGACAAGTCAAACAGCAAGAGATGCTCAGTCCAACCTGGAAACCTAATACTAGTGTTATTAAAAGATCTAAAGGTTTACCACTCTCCTGTAGATCTAGTGCATTATGCTATACACACCTGTACAAAGCCTTAGATACATCTATATAAAATAAAACTTTGGCTGCTCATAACACTAATATTGGTGTTGGAAAGCATTTCCAAGATTAAAGTTGTCTTTTGTCCTACTCCATGGATTCTGCTTATACAGTGATAATTTGTGCTACTAAATAAAGAAGGCATGTTACAGACGATTATAAAAGTGTATGAGTTACACCCTTTTAATTCCAATTATTCCATTTCCCAATATGCATTAAAATCAAATGCTTATTAGAGATGCTTTCCAAAGCTGTTTCAGTGCAATTCAGTACTGAAATACAGCACCAATTTTTATTTTTTTTAGGAGCAAAAATGGCTGCAATAATCCCTGATGATAGCCTGTAAAAAGATAATCAGAGAGGCAATACAACAATTATATTGCCAGAAGTTTGGAAAAGCTTGAACTTCCAGAAGGGTCATGAATGAAAGCTCATAGCAGTATCATGCATATTAGCTCGTACAAGTAACCCCATCAGTTAGCATCTAAAAATATGGTAGAAATGCCCAGCCCTATCCCCACAGCTACCTTACTTTCAAATGCAGCAAAACAGAAGAAAATATTGTTTAAAGTTAAGGCACAGCCCTGGGACCAAAGACCTGCAGCTTTTTTTATTGATATATCTTTATGTATTTTATACTTTTCTTGAATCTTCCATAAACAAGCTCTAAGGTGACATAGAATATATTACAGGAGAAAAAATGTACAAGGAATATGTATACACAATAATCATTCTCTCACCAAGAGTTTCCAAATATAGCAACACCATCCTGACAAGGATGATGTTATAATAAGAACTGATAATTTACAATTAACATTACAGTATGTACATTACAATAAATACATGGTTGTAAACAGAGACAAACAAGACTGTATTACAGGTAAGGTCATTTGGTGAGAAAAATGCATGGCACAAATAAAATAAATAATGCATTTGAAAAGAACTGTCAAAGCTTTCTGTAAAATCCATTTCATTCAAGTTTTTTAAACTTCTGAATGCTATTTGTTCTATCTATATTCTTTCATTATTGTTTTTAATAATTACACAAAACAATTTAAGAATTCAAATACAGCATTACTGAGTACAGTAACTTGCAAGCTAAAGTTAAAAGCAAAGTGAATTTTCTTTTTTTCCCCACTCAATACCCACTCACTGCATTTTCTTATGGCAAAAGTATTCAGAACACATAAAGCCACTTGTAAATTGTATTTACAGTGTGCAGTGTGCAATGCTAAAACACACTTTGGCAAAAGAGGAAAAAAAAGATTGTACAGTGCATTATATCCCCATCTCTAAGAAATGATATAATTTTCTATTATTTGATTGTCCACATGTATGGGTGTATATCTCACAATATGGTGTTATTCTTTTCCCTTACTTTCAATTAGTGCAGATACAAAATCTTTTCAGGTCCCTATTGGTTATTTTGGAATTTATATTGCTTTTCCATTATTAAGGTTCCAGGCACTCTTGGGGACTGAAAGGATTTTTAGATGGATCAAGTACAGGAAGAAATGATGAAGAACAAGAAGAAGAGTAAAAAACCAAAAAAACCCCATGAGTTCTCTTCATTCTCTTTCCTCCGTTAGCATCTTCTGTGCTAAGGCCCTGTGTGGGCTTAAGGTAGACAAAACTATGACCTGGACATAGAAGAATGCAAAATCCATTTAAAAGCTGAGTTATTAGCCAATTGTTTTTAAACAGGTTTTTATTCTAGATCTCAGACACTTAAAAAAACCCCTGTATTCATATCTGCAAATTTACTACAAAATGAATCCAAAGGGGAAATAATGGCTCTTGCTATCTTCTTTTGTGAAAAAATCATCTTGGTATTGTCATTTTACGAGAATTTTACGAAGTGGGAGTCTGCTAGCTTCCCTAGGCAACTATTTCCCATCTTCTACGCTCAAAACTACAATTTTAACGAAGAGTAAAGCAGAGGAAATAAAATTCCTTCTTCTTTCATGTGACCAAACAACAGGACTGGAAAATGACAAGTCCAAACTCCTACCTCCCTTTAACTTTCCAAGTTACAGAAGCTTTCAGTACCAACCAAACTGAAAAGGAGGATTCCCTCAGCACAAGCTGGATAAAGGATTAAAAGATCTGAGATTGAAATAATGTGGAGTAAACTACAACTCTCATGATGCATTGCTCATTTACTTAAAAACATAAAAAGAAAAGTCTGACCTGGCTCTTCTTGCAACAAAGACATGAAAAAATAATGCTAATCATTATTTTTATGTTGTATAATCTCAGATTAGCAAATGGTTTAACTAGATAGCTGACACAGATAAAAAGTTATTAAGAGAGTCAAAATTGGAAATACTACACTAATGCTTTTTTCGCCAGAAAGAATATTCCATACATTGTATTGGCCCGTTCTGATTAAGCAGTCTATAGCTCTCAGACAAAAATGGTCTGGAAACCATGTTTCAGAGGGACAAATTTTATTAGTATAGCAGAAGAGCTGCTTTTGTATTAAGATGACAATTCATTACCTTTCTTACAGGCTCTAGTCCTGCAAATCCTTATCTTAGTGGTTCCAGTTGGTTTCACTGGGATCACTTCTTGTAGTAAGACAGAATTGGCAGAATCAGGCCACTATGAGGGCAAAAGTACAACCTAAGTTCCTCTAATAAATTTGGGAAAATTGTGATAAAAACCAACCAAACAAAAAAGTCATCATACTGAAAGAGTTTTATGTAACAGAAAGGATATATAAAATAGTAGACTTTTACAGCTCAGTATTACCATGAGATTCTAAGGTGCAAAAAAAAGAAGGAAAGGAAAAAAACACCTAGAACTATTATCCAGTGTAGCACAGATTTGTACTGAAAACTTGCAAGTTACTCTTTGGAAAAAAAAATAACCAGTGGCAGATGCAGTCTGAAAGTGTTTTTCTTTAAATATAATACCTCAGTACATTTAATAATAAAAGTAAGCTCTACAAAAGATCTCTCTTTTACATATTATACAAAATGCAGAGGTTAGTGCAACCCACTGGGTCACACTTTTTTCAGTCACGTATCAGGAAGACTTGAAATTAGAAAATTATGCAATTTCCACAGCTCATCTTCCTATTGGTAACAGAATCATGTTGTGTCCCATCATTTATGTGCATTTGTTTTCCAGTAGGAACCTCAGTTTATTTTCTGTCTTTTTCCTCTCATGATGAACATTATCCAATGCTTTGCTTGTGAAATACAATGAATTCAAAAACTATCAAAGCATACCAGCATTTGGTTGGCAGGTGGTACTCCTCTGAAAACATCTGCTTTATTTAATCAAATCTGCCAAATGGAGAGCTTATTAAAATGTAGTTTATGAATGTTCTCCCCCCTGCTTTCTGATGCCATGGAGGTGAAAATTCTGGTTACAATATTCCTGAGTGCCAAACTGAGTCATCAAGGTCAGTTTTTATCAACAAACGTCCTGGCAGATGACAGCGAGTTGTGACCATGGCTGTAGCACATGACATACACTTTGGAAACCATTACCTAATCAAAACAAAACAAAACAAAACAGAGAAAAAGAGGAAAAGAAAGGGAGAGGGCAAGAGAGAAAGAGACTGCATCTTCATTGTTACGTGTCAGGAGAATGGTCTTCTACCACACAAGGTTCTGTCTGGTTCTCCTCCTCTTCTTCCCCTACTTGCTCATCAAGAGGAATTTCAGTGGATTCTGAATCCTGGGTGCAAAGAGTCTTGGAGTCACTGCAGCTGGTGTCTTCTTCTACTTGACTTCCACTGTCCTTCTCGGTGTCTGACTCACCATCTTCCTCCAGTGTTAGTTCAAACTGGAATTTTTCAGTTTGGCCCTGCCTACCCTCTTCCTGGTCATCAGGTGCAGGAGAGGGACTTTGAGGGATTGTGCTCTGGTACCATTCTCGATTGTCCTCCAGTGTATCTAAGATATCCTGGGCATCCGGGTGAACAAGATCTGCCCACGTCTCCCACAGAGGATGAACAATGTAGTCTATAAAACCCACCTGTTTCAAATGATACAAAATTAGGATGAGCTCTTATTCACAAAGAAATAAACAACTATGTTTACAAGTCATGCAAAGTATGAGAAATATAATGCTAGTAAGAGACACTAGATGCTCTACCCTTAAAGGTGGCTGAAAGGAAACCATGCTGTTTTATGTACTAAATAGGGTCTTTTACATTTCAAAAGTCTGATTCAGGATATTGGATAAAGATTTGGAAAGGATTTGTTTTCAAATGAACTGTTCATTCCCAACAACTCCACTGCATCTAGTGAGCTAACAAGCTGCTTTATATTTAATTCTGCTTTTGAAGGAAACCCTAATGAACAGCTGTACATGCTTCATTGCAGATCATGATGTGTATGCTTCATTGCAGATCACGACAGCGATGGAATCCCTTCAGCAAACACACTGCCATGCACTATGTTTTCACAGTAAAAATCTCAGCTCCCCTCACTTACTACTCAGGAGCTGAATTAATTAACTGGGAGGAAAAAAAGGAAATAGTGCATTCAGAAATTAATCAAAACATGGCTACGGACCATCCTTTTCTGTTAAAATGTCATACTGTGTTATTCAACTGCCGACTCAAATCAATTACCTGTGATTTTTCTACAGATGCATTGTGCTTATCACACATGGGACTTATCTCCATTCCCCTCTCTCTTTCCCGATCTCCCTGACGGAAAAATTCCTCCATTATTCTGTCTGTCCATTGGCGGTAGAGATGGAGTGGCTTGGTTGGATTGCTTAGATCTGCACAGTGCACCATATTCTGGAGAACCTAAAATAGATTGAACACCTGCCGTGTTATTACACTGGAGAAAACCAGCTCCTTTTCCATTTACACTTTTGCTGGCTGTGAAACAGAATCTTGAAAATACATGCAGTGCAAGATTTATTCTAAACAGCAAAAACTTAGGCGCTTGGGTGTTTTTCACACTTGCAGTAATAGCCATGAATTACCTCGCTTCTGCTGCTTCTGCCTGTATAAGGGACAGAAAATCTTTGAGAGAAAGACCAATCAGGTGCTGATAATGTGAAGGGAAGGCCAAAGCCTCATTTTGTCCAGAAGTACTCTAGAACCTCGTTACTCTCTCTCTCAGAGAGTCACTCAGTACCTAACAGAGTATGTCACAGGCAGGAAACATAAGGAGTAGAGGGAAGGCAGTGAGTCATGGTGTGAGAATGGACAGCTGATCTATCCCATGCTGGAGAATGGGCAGGCCAATGTTATTAAGGATGTAAGTTAATACAAGTGGCCACGTGCAGATGAATTTTCTTACCTGAATCCTGTCTGAATAGTTATCAAGAAGCAGGACACCAGAACTAGTCACTTTTTTGGTTTCAACCATAGTTTTTAAATCAGCCAATAGATTCATATGCTTAGACATGTCTGTTGCAAGTACCTTGAAAGAAATAAACAAATAAATTAATATTACATAAATTATTCTGCTGATTTTTAAAAAAATCTTTGAACGCATAAATAGACATTTTGGGGGAACCCCTAACTCCTGTGTCTGAATACACTATAAAAGTCTGAGTCCTGTATGTCATTAGTGTCCGCAATAGTAAGTTTTCATTTTGTTTTTTTTAAGAATATGACAAAATGATTGTTCAGAGTTGTTCAGAATGATCTGATCAGCCTAAATTCATTATCAATTCAGTAGCAAATTTCTAACTGTGATGGTGAAATGGCGTACATGCCAGTACGAAAACAGCTTGAAGCAGGATTGACCTTCTAAAAAGGTATAGATGGTTATTGAAACTGAAAAGAACCCACTATTCATGTTTGGATAAGACACGATAAAACTTCAAACTTTCACTTCATTGGTTATGGGTCTCATGACACGTAATTTATCATAAAATGCTTCTGTGCTTTATTACTCAGTTTCCTAGCACGACGGAAGAGGGACTCTCAAGCAGAACTCACAATGTCAATGACCATTTTCCTCAATGATTGCCTCTGTTTTTTGGTCAAATTCTGGAAAATGTCACAATTTTCTTCCTGCAGCAGCTTGAAGCCCACAGCTAAGTGATGATTCTCCAGTACTGATGAGTCATTGTACATCAAGGCAAGTTCAGAATCTGCAATAACAATCGCAGGGCAGAACGTTACTGAAGCCTGTGCTTCTACCAAATCCCGTAAGATTTTTCAAATCCGTTACATTCATAACAAGATTTACAGATGAACTTTTAGAAACAGAGTTCCTGTAGTTCACACAGTATCAAAAGTTACAGAATTAATGACTGAACATCTTAATGAATCAAGGCAAAGTATGTTGAGGAAAATAAAACACTTTGCAGTGAAGCATGTACACGTGCCTGGAGTGGCACGTTAGAAAAAAATATAAGGAAGGTATTTTTCAGAATACTTTTTCATATCTGCATGAGGTCACATGGGAAATATTATATGTATAAACGCACCTAAACTAAAACACAGTCTGGTGTTCTCTCTTCTCATGCCTCCCTCCCATCACGACTACTAAAATTCCGTTGTTTAAGTCAAGTTGCAGCTATCCAGCACTCAGACTGAGAATACACAGCTGAAGCTTTGATGCAGGTCAGGCAGAGAGCACACACCTTGGTTTTCAAACCATGTCCTTCTGCAGTTAGCTAAGGCACTCAGATGCCTAGCCATTTAGGCCTATGGGTCATTAGTCCATGACAATTGGATATTTTGAGAGGAGGCTGGTAGGATGGTAACAGTTATACCCCTGGTCTTTTTCTTGGAAGGTCATGTGGCTTGAAAATGCAAGCACTGGCCTTGCCTACTGCCTCGTACTTGAGTGTGGTCAACGCCTGATGCCGTAATGCTGCCTTCTCCAACAGAAGTATTCTTAACTTGGTCACTCCACATGGCTGTGAGAATAACCTACACCTTCCTAGCAATGCTTGTGCTAAGGTACACACGCAAGATCTGCATTTGTCTGCTTAGACCTGCTGAACAGCCAGCTCTGACAAATAAAAGCGGTTACAACAATTTTCTGCACAGCTTTAGATTCTACCTGGGGATACCACAGTCAGTTTGCGTATGTTTTAAGACACAGCTCGCAAATGAATCTGTCATAAAAAACAAATATTTTTTACGCAATCACACTTGTCATGTGTGATACTGGCTTCTATTTATTACAGCTGTTCTACCCTAAATCTAACCATACGTCAGTCTATTCTACTGTTTGTTCTCTTTATCTTCTTTTACAGCAGCTTTGTTTTAAAATCCCTCTGGCTCAGCAGGGTGCCTGTAAAAGCTCTGTTCTTCAGATTTCATTAGTCTCATTATCCATTCTCCTGCTGTCTTCCTCTCCTGTCTTGAATACATCGATCTTTTGAAACCCTTCCTCTACCTTTCCTTATCCCAATGGCAGCAAAACCATAATAGCAAAAGGAAAAAGAAAGTGAATTTGTCAAATGATCTCTCTTTCATCTTTAACAGAACATTTACAAAGCTTGCCTATTTGTTATTTTTCTTACAAAGACAACAGGCACTAGTTTATTTTCCTTTCAAACAGCCTTCTCATGAGACCCAACTTCAAAACAGTCAACATTGCCAAAACACTTTGGAAGGGCTGGAGCTACACACAGAGCTAAAATGTGCTCAACTTTGTAACGGAGGTGGAAATGGAAGAAAGTTCCCCTTTGGTAATCTTTGTAACACATTATAAACTTTAAGAGTATTTGTCTGGAAGGACAGAGTTGCAGTGATTGAATAAGCATCTCCTCTGATGCTAAAACAATCCATATTTGTTTGTTCTTTAATAGCATTCAAGGGGGATCAGATTTTTAGACAACTGTGTAAATACACTTTAAATCCTTAAATAAGGAAATAATATTCAGAAATATCACGTGAGTAATTACAAAGAATAAGCCGAAATATGGTAAATATGTACATAAAGTAACTGTGAGTCTATTATGCTTATTAAAATGTATTCTTATATTTCTTAGTGAAATGTTAATACATTGTAAGGTTCACTGGAAAACAAAACTAGGTGGAAGCAAGTGATCTGCTAGAGGTTAGGAAAATCTAGGATTTGAGAGACCTAAATTAGACGGTCTTTGTCTCTGTCCCTACAGTTTCCTCTCTGTGCACAGAACAACTCAAAAGGGATAAAATCCCTTTGTCTCTTTCAGCTTGGCAACAGCAGTTCCAGTTAGTGATGTTACTTGATTGACATGGAAGCCTTCTCTATCAAAAGCTGAATCGAGGAAAACAAGACATTTCTTCTAAGTCACTAAATAAGCAGCATCAGAATCACTCCTAACTTAGCCAAATTTCAACTGTCTGCCTAAAGTGAAAGCTTTGTGTATCACTACTGGTCCCTTCAACTAGCCTTATCCTGCTTAAACCTGAACAACTTGGTGGCAGCACCTCAGAGTCACCAATATATCCTGATATTCAATTTCTGATTAAACTAATAAATAAAAGCTTTACTTATATATGCTGACTCTTAAGAATTTAGGTATGACACACTGTTTTGTGCACAAAGCTTGATTCACTCTCTTCCTATATGATGCTGCTGAACTGTACTGGTTACGAACAAAGCACCAGAAATCTAGAATCAATCCCAATCCCCCTCCTTGCAGATGAGTCATCAAATTGAATTTCACTACAGGGCAGCCCTCAGGCCATTAAGGCAAATAAAATTAGATGCAGGCTAAACTGGAGTGGAGGTCTTATTTGAACGTACAGCAGCAATGAGTCAGAAGAGGAGTTCCCTTCTTCAAACTATATTGCTGATTTGGGGTCATACTATTTTAGCATCAGTGCAATAGATTCACCCACGTGCGGGAATGACAGTATCTAGAAATGTGCAACCAGATGGGTCAAATACACAACCCTAGGTACGTTTCCATTTCTGTAACTTTTTCTTCTTCTGTGCTTGGATTATTAGTATTATTTCAACTTTTGTACTTCTGGGTCAGTTATCATAAAAGGAGAAGTTTTCAGATGGCAAAAGAAGTAACATTGTATGACGGAACTTGCACTGACCTACAATGTGCTACCCACTTATAATAGTAACATACGCCACTGAAATCAAAGCAGGTTACATTGGGGCAACAAGCCATTCAGTAAATGTGTCATGATCAGGTTCAACGATGCTAATAATGTTTTTCTTCTAGTAGAAGATTAAAGAGGGGGGAGAGGTTCATGCAATGCTGCAGAGAATGGCCTTGAGAAATGCAGAACAAGTACCCTGGGTTTCAAATTTCGAGATGACATTAGGGTCTCATTTCATTAGGGCTTTTTCCTCCACAGATGGAGTGCCAGCAAGAGACTCACATGCACACACAAAAAAAAAGAGGTTTGCCACAGCCTGCAGGGACAGGCTGAGAAATTCAGTCCAAGAGGCACGAGTATGCAGATCAGAAACCAAGTACAGCAGCCAGGGAGAGACAGAGATGGGCCTGTCAGTCTGTTTGCTAAAAAGAAACTTGATTTCTAAATTTCTTAAAAATATATGGCTATCTTTAGTCATATCATAGCTTCCCATATAAACCCATAAAGTGTGGTTGTCTTGTTTTTTTGATTTTTTTTATTTAATCTTCCTTCATTTTTCTCCTACAACTTTATTTATTTAATGTAAACCAACTAATTTCCAGAAGACACCACATCCAATGCATTGAAACAGTGCCAGGATTATAGTTCATGTCTTAGTAATTCTTGCTAGAGGGTACTATGTATATTATTTCTGAAGTTACAAAAAATGCAAAATAATATGCAGGTTAAAATACAAACACCTATCTATTTACTGAGAAAAAGTACAGATAGAAGCAAACAAGGAATGAACTGTGTATTTTTCAGGTGCTACGTGCAGATCTTGCAGCAAATTTTTGAGAAAACCACTGAACATCAAACTTACTTGTGTTGATAAGAAACTGGTTTGAAACCCCAGGATGATCTACATCATGTATTGCACTGGCAAAAATTGCTGCAAGAATCTCCAAATCAGTGAACACTGCCTAGAAAATCATGAAACAGAAATGACAATCACTAATCAATAAAAAAGTGTTTTCAATAAAAAGGACTCTACTTTTAATCTAGATCTGAACAAGGAAAACACATTTGAAATGTATCTCAAGAGATTTTACACATAGGCTATCACAACTTTTTGTAATAATAGTCAATTATGTAGAATTTCATAAATATTTCAAGTTTGGCCCAAGTAAAACAATCCTTACTTCACACTGACAGCATCACTAAATTCCGTAAGAACTCAAGTTTTTTCAGTTTCAGTCTGTAAATAAATCCACTTTTACTAGATCACCTATAGCACAAATTGAAGTTAAAAATTTCAGCCCGACTCCTCCTTTCAGTCCTATAATTGAAAGACGCGCATCTCCTAAATGATGCTAATGTTGGCAGACTACAAGGCATCTTACTTAACATTTACTGATTTTTCTTCCGCATGAGATTTTTAGGAAGACAGGAAGAGAGGACTGCAATGGACCTGGCATGTCACTGAGCCCCCTGTTGTCACAAGCATCCACATTATATAATTGCTTTCATAATTGATCAAGAACAGCTCAGAAGTGTGTAGGTCAGCAGTGGCACTGGGCAGACATTGCTATTTTACTGGCTAAAGCTCTGCTGAGAACAAGGCCATGAAAAAAGTTGATCTGGAAAAAAACCCGAAAATGCTACTGACGACCAGTTCAGCTGTTTGGTGAAACCAGTGGTGATTTAAGAACATAATCTGATCTTCCTTCTTGAGATAATGAAAATCTTTGCCAAGAGAATTGCCAAGTCTTTGAGGATCGAGACCTGCCAACAGTCTTAAGGTTCACTTACAACCCTCTTGCAAAGCAGGTGGTAAAGCAGAAGCATTCAGTAACATGAAAGATTGGTCATTATGAAAAAGAGTCAAAATGCAACCCTCCTTGAAAGTGAGGGGAAATCCTTTTAAACTACTAAAATTTCAACTGCTTGCTTTATCTGCCTTTTTCCAACAATCTACTGGGCTATATCAATGTTTGCTATGCTGAG
Organism: Calonectris borealis; assembly: GCF_964195595.1. NCBI lineage: Eukaryota > Metazoa > Chordata > Aves > Procellariiformes > Procellariidae > Calonectris > Calonectris borealis. The sequence continues at coordinate 66,066,220 of NC_134352.1, read as the reverse complement.
ACCTGAATTGCGCTTAAAAAAAGGAAAGTAATCTCCATCTTTCTTCCACTTCCTTCTACTTCAGAGATTTACGCACTTTCGACAAGAGAATTCTTCAGAAAAGAACATGTGATATGTTTCTTCTTTCCAAACAATTTTGAAATATTTATGAAAAAAAAAAAGAGATAATCCAGTGAAAATCTACTACATGTTCCACTCTGCCTGAGAAACAAACACAGAAGTAGCCTTTCAGGACCAGAATGAGTATGCACAAAGAAAAAGCCAAAAAACAAGTGGCCTATTCCCTATTGAGGGAATCTCATTTTATCACTATCTTTCCTAAGCAATTCCACTAACTGTGGTTAATGAGAATCCCACATGGGAAATAATGACAGAACAGGATGTAGTATTAATAATGAGATGGTGGAAAGAAGTTATGCATTGTGTTACAATGAAAAAGGTTATGACAGCACAAATCTGCAACTATAAAACCACGATTTAAAAGAAAAAGATGTGACATTTTCTGCACAATATTTACATGTAAATAAGCTTTGATCCTCACAAAATATCTTTAAAAGAGCACAATTAATGAAAGAGATGTTAAGATTTCTTTTAAAAACATTGCAGAAATGAAGATCTTTAATATTTAGTTTAGAATTAACTAGAAAGTCCCTTTCTCTCATGCCTGCCTCTTTCCCACCTCAGCGTAGTTTACCTCTAATGCCGGGGTTGATAGCAGGACATGGGTTGACTGAACAACATCTGCAGCATGTATGTTATTGTGATATGCCACATCTGCATGGTAATGGTCTTCTAGCGTCATCAAGTAAGTTATTAAAGTGTCTACTGGAATCTTAAATGTTTTTAACAAGTCCCGTTCCTAGAAAAGGGAAAGAGAAACAATTACGATTACAAAGCACAGAAAAATCTCCAAGATAAGCAAAAAGCAGCACGGCTGCTGCTACTTGCCTGAAAAATGGTGTGCATGATGACTGTCAAAGGTCTGTTTCCAGATAACTCTGCTACTCTGAAAACCTGAAGGCCCCATTTGTTCACATCCTCTAGTTCCTAGAGCAGAATCAAGCAACAGACACATTGAAACCTAACACATAAATTCCAGCGTTGTTTGACTGAAATAGCAACAAACAGCAGACTCATGAAGATTCCAACCTTGCCACTGTGAAAGTTATATGCTAAACTCTGCAAGGGGGAAAGCTGCTGCTACTAATCTTGTAATATTTGAATTTGCAGCTACTAACTTTTCAGATTTTAATTCACTAAGCAGGAAAGAGTTCCCCTTAAGTGGATTGCTCCAGGGAAAAATGCTACAGTATCTTGAATGAGCTGGACTGACACAGTTTGCTATCTCACTGCCCAGCGACAGCAGAGTTCAGCAAGGAGGAAACCTCCAGAGATACTGTGGTTCTGCTGCTGTCTCCCTGGTTCTCAGAAACACTCTTCAAGTAAAGGGGGAGATTCCTCAAAACATAAGGACAAGCAGATTCCAAAATGCAAAACTCTAAAATTAAATGAATAATCACTTTATGCCAGTTTTAGATTATTGCCAACTAGTTAGCTGCGGGTGCAAAAATCATAGGAAATGCCACTAAAAACAAAAACACAAATGATGTACATCAAATGATACAGCTAAAGATAGGATCTGGAAGGATAGCTCTAATGCTATATATCAATTGTGCATTTTCAAAAAGCATAGGGCTGCTGTATATTTTCATTCCTGTGACAGTATATGGTATATTTGCTCTTCATTCCTTAGATATTATTTATGAACAAGCAGCTTTATTAATGCATACACAAATGCTAATTCACATTCCATCTCCAGATGAAATCCTGCTCATGTGGAAATTAACCCTTATGGTCTGATTCAGATTTTACTTGTTATTTTTCCACTTCACCAAATTTATACTATTTCAAGTAAGACCTGCTTTTGGTGCTACAGCTTGAAATCAATGGTCATAAGCAGAGGATGAAATAATACTGACAAGTCCACCCTCTATTTTAATTCAATGGTTTAAATTAAAGGATTTTTATATTCTCTACCTTGGCAAGAACATCTTCTTGGTCTGTTTTAACTCCAAATCTGGGAATACTGGAATTAGTTAGGCTGGAACTGTGCATCAGTTTTTTGACTCCACTGATCTGGGACATTGGCCTCTTCTTTTTCTCTTTCTCCTTCTGCGTCGGAGAAGGGATTTCAACTTCATGTTGTTTGTCTTCAAAAGAATGAAGAAAAAGAGAGTAACTTTTAAAGGAACTACAAATATTTTTGTCCATTTCACTATTGAATAGCATCTTACGGATACTGTAATTCTTAACAACACTTTTTTTATTTTTATGTTTGGAGATTTTGCAACAGATACTTCATATCAAGAGTAATAAAAACATGAAAAGATAAAGGTAGATCTATACCTCAGTATAAGCAGATCTCTATTTTACAAATTGCCTTATTATTTCTGAATTGGCTTTAGATATGACTTGTGACTGTCTGATTTCCACTTCTCCTGCACCCCTAGTGCTGTAGAGAGGGTCAAACCTTTCATTGTAAAAATGTTACTACAATTGAACAGAAATCTAAACTTCCATTTTGCAAGAAAATTAAAAATTTCTTCTTTTCCAGGAAAAACACTCTCTGAAATTGTATTTCAAAAACAATCAAAATGGTATCTCATGTAAACCTTTACAAAACATTTTCAGGACTCAAAGGACCTAATACTTGGGGACTGGTCCTGTTTGTGTTAAGACTCTGTGCAATTCAGAAGGCATTTTACCAGCCACATCTACAAGCGCTTTGGATGCAGAAGCAGTTCACGCCAGCAATGCAGTGCATTTCTGCACCTTCCAACCAGAGTAAGTAATACCAACAAAAGGAGTGTTTTGCTAAATCGTAACATTTTGCTGTGGGCTTTTGCCTCCATAGCAGTATCAGCAACGTTACTTCATATACCTCATCAATGTATGTGCCAGCAAAACTTTAGACAAGGATTAAACTGAGAGTAAAATTATATTTAGGCCATTGCCAGCTGATTGCTGCAGGAACAGTATGGGGATGTAGAGCATTGCAGACATCCGTGGTCCCCAAAGAAACCTAAGTTAGTGCAACAAAGGACTCTTCTGCCAAAACTGCTAGGAATTTGCATTAAATTTTGTTCTTTTTATTCATACTATATTTCAACACAGAGTTTTAATGACTCCCTCCGAATTATCTCTTCTTTGCTGAAATGTGCTTGCACCTTTTCTAGTCCTCAAGGAATACTCCAGCAAACCCAGGAAAATTCAGAACAGATGTTTCTAACATAGGAGCCTAGAAAAAAATTACAATTTAAAAAACACCTTAGAACAAAAGAAATAATAAAAAAAAAAAATTTTGGCGCTCTTTAAAACATATGTCTATTTGTCCCTTCCTGCAATGGTCCTTTTCAATAAAGACACTGAAACCAGATGAGGGTAGCAAGTCCATTTCTAATTCCCAGATTGTTACTGTGTTTGCTTCTTCACTTACTTTCTTTTTTCCATTTCTTTTTTTTAATTACCCTTTAGCAGCTGCATTTGCTGGACACCTCAAATTCCAAACAAATCACAGCAAAGAAGAGACTGTGGAAATGTCACCAAGCTTTAGCCTGTGGCACCGCGTTCCCCGATTGCCCCCGCCATACTTCACCACTCTCCTCATACGGACAATCAAGAGAAGGGGGAGGCGGAGCGCGGCAGCTCTCGACTGGAGCAAACCAACAACAGATGAGGAGCAGTGACTCGTGTTCGTGCTTTGATGTTTACGGTTTCGGTCATATGCACGAAGTTTAGACTCATCAAAGGGAGGTTCGTAAGCCGAGCTGTCAGGCTAACTCAAGTGAAAGGAAGTGTCTGTCTGAACGACTTTAGATCTCCGGAGGAATTCCACGGGACTGCCTCTGCTTTTGTAACTTATGAGCACACAGGGCAAAGGATCCTGCGCCCACCCGAACATCCAGAAAAGACAGCTTGCCATTTTGACCCTGGTTGTGCTGTGCTCATTGACAGGTTCTCTTACATCTTACGTTCATAGGAAAACAGGTTAGTGATACTGAAAAATAAAAACCTTGCATATTATTACACTCAATGTAGGAGCCGTAATTCTTACACAAGGAATATATTTGCTGTCATTATGAATAACTTCATATATGTCATATAGCCCTACTTGGGAAAACAGTCCTTTTTTTTATAAGAATAACAGGAAAACCTGTTTTCTCATGACATGTTCCTAACTTTTAAATGTCAGAAAGTCTGTAGATGTGCAGGAGATGAATTATGTATGAAAAAAAAATTAACTAGTTAGATTCATTAAAATTTTCTATGGAGAGAATGTTTTCCCTTTTCACATTGTTGCTCAGAACCTACATACTGAGACTGCATATTTTGAAAATACTCTATTTAAGCAATAATTCTGTAGATGAGGTATTTTCCCCGCTGTATTCCTCTTGTACCTACAATTTTAAGTATCCTAGGTTTTCATGGAACCACAGAACAATACCCATGGCTCAGTAACTTTGAAGTGACTGCCTCTCCAGCCTTCTTTCTGCTCAAGAATGAGGTCTCATGTAAAAGGCTGACAAATGCATTTCCTTACCAAAATGAGCCTTAATTTTTCAAGTAAAAGCAAGCAGAAACTGGTATCTCAGTCTTTTCAGCCTAAGTGGGTCACCTTCTCAGGCAACTGCACACTGTGACTTTCGGGGCTCCTGAAGCTGTGCAATATTGCTTCTCCATGACAGGGGCTCATCCCTCTCTTACTGTCTGAAACCCTGCGGTGCCACACCGCCCAGGCACGCTGCTGCAATCATGGGTAAACTGAACAGACACATTAAGCGATCCATTTAGGATATGGTGACAAGCAGGATAAAATGTACTTAAAAAAAACACTTTCAAAAAACACAGAAAGCACCAGCTATGGTATCTCACACAAATAAAACAAGATGTATCTTAACACATGTGACTGACACTTTTTAAAGTACTTGTTATCCTAATTTAGACGTATTCAGCTGCACCTCCCCTTACACGGACAGTCTTTATGAACCAATGGTGTTTTGCTCAAAATTTGTTTGAGGTTAAGTGTATTAGCTTTATCTTCATGTTCAAAATCAACAGCATGGAATGAAGTTTTATTCATTTTCACCAGTTTTAGCAAAAAAATACACACTTAGCTCTACAAAGCCGTAGAGGAGGAGCCATACTCTTTGTAATATTGTGTCAAGCTTTTTTTAATGCTTACATCCCACCATGCAAGCTCTTGAGCCGTGCAAATTCTCCTGGCAGCAGTCTGTTCAGATGTTGACTTAGTCATACTCATCCACCCACTCATGTGGAGGCAGGGAATACCAAAGCATCAGAATTGTGCCCTACGAGATTTTATGAGGTTACTTGTGCTTGTGTGCTTCCAGCACACTGAAACCTCTTCGTGGTAACTTTCATAAGGGAAACAGAGTGGAAGAATTCTTTTTAATATATAATTAATTCATTATAGATTAATTTCTTAACACGGTAACAATATAGTGGTTGTAATGTCACATGAAAATATGTATATGAATATTTATCTGTAATTACACACACAAGGAAACCACATACACAAACTAAATGAGCTGTGAGGAAATGGATCTGACATGATCTCTCTGCTCAAAAACTGCATGTTGAGATACTAAACGTACAGTTTCTGAAAACAGAAATTAATATGGAAAGCTACTTGCTTTTAAGCTATATCACAGCCCAAAGAGAGATAAAAAACCAAAAGGCAAAGAAGTTAATCCCATCATAGTCTTACCTAAGAATGTGTTTGATATATATTCTGAGACCTGATTGCCTGACCTGCTCATTTCAGATAGGTGGGTTAGCTCCCGGTTGAGCATTCTTTTAAACTGGAAAACAAAACAAAACAAAAAAGCGTAAAGTTAGTGATCAAGATGTATTTTAGTTAGGATGAGAAAATGCAGTCAATTTATAATTGGGTAAAGGACATGACGTTAAGAATATATACTAAATTAAGGTAATTATGAAAGCAAAAATCACATGTAACATCACTGTACCCTACTAACTTATTCGTCAGTCGGACAGCGTAATTCTTAATCTCCTAAAATACTCCATGGTGATTCAATTACTAAGGCACAGGGTCCTCTTAGTAACTGAAAACTTAAGACATATGTATACACACAAATAATTAATATTACCATCTTTTCAATTTTTTTATTTTAATTTGGAGAAAAAATACAAATGTATTTACATAGGACTCCTTCTCTACTACGGTTTTCTTATCATATGTGTAAATTAATCTATTTGTGCATTTTTTGCAATCCATTTTGTAATATTTCAAGTTCAGCTTACCTCTCAACATTAATCTACTCAAATATATTTGACAGCACTGCTCAAAACAATCAAAATATCTTACTGATTTCCTACACACCAATATGAATAGAGGTAGGTTTTGTTGTGTTTGACTTAAAATTATTATATTGGATCAGCCCAATGATTTGACCATTCCACAGTCTCAGAAAATTGTCAGTACCTGTGTGAAACATCGGAGTAGAAAATACCCAACTGTGGAAACACCTTCCTTTTCCCCTCTAAGTTAGCAATTCACTCTAGGCACTCTATAGGATAGAAGTGGATATTAACATTCCACTAAATGTGTAATTGATTAGGTGCCCATCATCGAGCCTTTCTTGATTCCTACTAGACTCCAGGGTTAAATGATATCTTGTGGCATTGTGTCCGACAGGTTAATTGCATAGTATAGCTCTAGCTATCTTACATGCATTTTCATTGACTATAGCTCTGCTCTGGTATCATCAATGAATAGAACTCAGCAATATTTATTAGCAATTCAAACAACTCTTGCCAATGTAAATTAGCATCCATCTGTCGCTATTGAATTTTGCCTCCCATTGTGCCATCCTTTTGCTGCTAGATTTCTCAGTCATCTTTTCTCTTAAAGCTAAATGATTTGTGCCATTTTCAGAATCACCTCGCACCTTGTCCACCCAGTTAGGACTATTTATTACATCAAGCAATACCTATCCTTAGTATATATCTCTGTAAACATTCCTCTATGTTGAAAACCAGTAACTTATTATTCTATACGAGATAAAGCACTAGACTAAACATTAACCACCTCCTTTCTATCCCACTGGAATCATCAAAGCCCTTTCTTCAAAGAGGCCTTGCATAGTGAAAGGTGTTATTTTCTTCACAATGTCTTTGTAAGTCACCAATTACCTTATTGCTCACAGTGTGCCAAATAAAAATTACCTTTAATATAACACTCTAACCATTAACCACTGCGTTTCCTGCCATCTTGACATGCCATGAGCTCAGGAAGTTCCCGCTACAAAGACTGAATCCTACTTCAGTCACAAGCCAAAGGCTCAGCTTTGATCTCAGATATAGCTGTGCACTAGCAAGTGCTCAACACATTCCTGAAAATTAGAACCATACTGCAAATACAGTTACACATACTATGAACTACAGGACTATACATTCTGCACGAAACCAGTATCAATCTCTACAGTGAGGTCTGCTGTTTGTCACCAACGTCAAATGTTAAAAAAACAAGTAAAGCTTGCCAAGCAGTAAAGTGACTGGTCCAAAAATCCTAAGAGTATTTTTAAAAACCTTTCTTTAAACTTTTAACATACAGTTAAGTCACGCTTACACGCTTTTTCTTCTGTACCCAAGAAGGTGAGAAACAATTATTTCAGGGAAAAACGGAAGATCTTATAGAATGGCTTGTCTCCAGATGATATCCAGAAACTGCAGCTTTAACTTAAATATCGTCTATAGGAATCGTAATAAAAATGTCAGAAGCTGACAAAATCAGATTAACTTCCAGGCCTGCCATCAGTATATCCATTACCACTCCAATATTCTCTCTTCTTTAATTTAATCCAGCTAGTTCACCGGATCCCAACTGAATAGGTCCTCATCTGTCTGGTTGTTTCCTAGTAAACCATTTTAGATGATGCCCGACTTTGCAATGCTGTTTTTGCTGCAGAGCAACACTACTGGGTCACGTTCTGTGCTTTGGAAAAAGACCATCCAGCCACCGCTGGTACGTACTCTTCAAGAACTCTCCTTAAAAATTTCCCAGCTTTGAAAGGGGAGCGAATTGGTGTTTGTTTGCACTATGGTTTTTCTGCAACTACCTGACACCACAAATAGGAAGGACTTTTTTTTTTCCCCTCTAAATCATAAATTTAATTGCGGGGAGTAGGTAGGGAGAAAGTTTGTTGTTGCACACTGGGAATCATCTTGCAGAACTTATGGAGTGTATGTTATTTAAGAATTTCCAATGAAATATTTATTGTATGGGTGTCCACAACAAATAGAAGGTGCATGGCAGTCTTTTCTAATGCTATGTTCCCCACCAGTCTGATGCAAAGCCTTGTCTTCCCACCTCCCATCATCCCATAAATCACCAGAACATAAAAGCTCAGCCATCAGCATGAAACCTGTAGCTGCTGAACATGGGTGTACAGTGAAACAAGTCCCCCAGCTTCTGCAAGGCCCTCCTGCTAACAGTGAATTCAATAAGTAATTTCCTCATACTCTTTCACATGTTGCTGATGCCACAGCAACCAGGCTTTAATTGACATTTATTTTGAAAACATCTGGACTAAGCAGTTTAGAGAACTGTTTTGATTTTTGAATTATATGACAAAGCCTTACGACCATCACCCACATTGAAACAGACAAAGTTGAAGACCATATGCAGACAGCAGTTTCTGATGCAGAACAATAACGCTCTTTGAGAGCATAACGCCCCCGCATAAGAGATAAACAGTGATTGAGATGTTCAGATATTTTTGTTGATTATACCCTGTTTCTGTGTATCTGTATGTTACTTAAATTCTCTGATGTTTAACAACTTGTCCTCTGGGGAAAAAAATCTTTTTTCTGAGAAAAAAGCCCCAAAACATCCCAAAGCCCCTACTTTTTCGTGATTTTACTTATTTCTCAAAGATTTCATTTGGGGCCAAGTGCAGCCATACGTAGTTGCTGCTTCAAAGAGTGTCAACTTTCCACATATTTATACATCCCTGCACTATTACTTTATCATGAAACTCTGCCTAACTCTCACATGGCTCCCACAAGATCTTACTGCAAATCAGAGAAGTTTCTGTTACATTTGCAAGTCAACACTGTTTCAGACATCCAGCGGACTCCTCTTAGGTGCCTGAGAGTTGGCTAGACTGCCCATACTCTCATCATTTGTCCTCTCAGAAATAATATTTAGCACTTTACTCAGAACAAGTCAAACAAAACAAGACACGAAACCACCTTGTCACTAACGTAATGTAAATGTTAAAGATAATATTTTAAATAAGAATTTTAAAAATCTGAAAGCCATATACTTTCCTAGTTGAAGAAAATCTATCCTAATGCATCAAAACTCTTGTTACTAATAAACATTTTTACCTTACACTTTAATTATGATATTGTCAGCTCAGCATGTGGAGGAAGCAGAGGTTTTTGGCTGATCTATGCATGTATTGCGTTCTCCCTCAGAAAGAAAGATTTTCCCACGTTAAGACTAGGCATTGTTAAATTGGAAAAATGACACATATATATCCCTTTGGAATATCACAGCCCTTGACTATAGTCTAGGAAATTCCCCCTGGACATAAAATGTCCATTAAGCCAATCATATACAGTTCTCCACTCCTGAAGACCGATGTCGCAGCAACAGAGCAGTAAAGTATTGTCTGAAAAAAATCCTAAAAATATTTCCTTAAGCAGAATTTTTCATTTCATTTTTTTCTATTGATTTTAATGTTTTTATTTTACTCTTAGCATGGGGGGGAACCCACAACACAAACACAGGCACAATATTTAAGTAACTTTAAAAATATCCCGAAGTAACAAAAGTACATGTGCACTTTTACCTCCCTTCAAAAACCTAGGAAGGAGATAGAAGGAGAACTCTAATACATGAAAATAAATGTGCATACATTGATGAAACAAGAACAGTTTCCTGAACAGTGGTCACCTCCAAAGAACAGGTCACAAAAGAGGGATTGAGCTTGGTAGCTTAGGTCCTTCCAGGCTGAAGCCCACTATGTGCCTATCTGTGCATATATATTACTGCTGTCAACCTAAGATAAATATACATGGGGTTTGGGGGGAAAAAATAGGATGCTTTTTTGATGTCAGCAAAGGTACATAGAAAAATTTAGACAAACTTTTGCAGTAACCATGCTCCCAGATGGCAACCAGAGCACTGATACAATTTTGGGAAGACTTTAATCTATACTAGAAAGAAACTGCAAGTTCAACTCCAAAGATGTGCAGAAGATCCAACTAGAGTCAATTCATGGCCACGAAAAAGTTTGGGCTGCATGCTTAATATATATGGGGTTTATTGATTACACTTTAGAACATTTTACATTTTTTGCATGAAGTTCCTGAATCGGTAACAAAAAGCTTAAATGAATATGCAGCCTGCAGTTAGTTGTGTTGGGAGAGGAAGCACGCAGAACCACCCTTGGTATAGATGCCCTATCTTGGTAGGACCTCTTCCACCCAGGCTTTCTGTTCTTGAACGGGTGATCTGCTGCATCCCAAGGACTGTAAAGAGGCTGCCTCCGCTAAAGCCTTTGGCACCAGCACAGAAGGTGAAGCTAGGGCTAGAAGGTAGTCCATGGAGCAAAAGGCCCCATCCTGCCTGTCCTTCAGTTTGAGTGTTAATCAAGCTCCATGCCCAGTGGAAGCTGGAACCAAAATGCTCAAGAGCACCTGGAGCCTTTCACTGCACTGGCTCCCAAACCCACATGGCAACAGATCCCAGTTTCAATCTTTCTGGCTGCCTCTTTTCTATGTAACATTTCTAAAAGTACATGAATGGAACACATCCATGGAACACGCATTCAAAACTTGGAACATTAAACTGAAATACCTATCAATGTTATTTTAAAAAGACATTTGTAACTCAAAAAAGAATAAACTATATTATTTTACTGGATTTGAAGTGTCTTGTATTCTACAAAAACAAGTCAAGGAACTTAAAATAGGCCAACCTTACAAATTAATGTAAGGCTTCTGTTTACATTACTTATCAGTGCAAAACTATCTTTTATTTTAGAGCATTCTTAAAATATAAACAGCATTCTTAATAACTATTGGAAGCCCATGTGTTTAATTAATATCAAGGTCACGCACTGGTTTTTATACATAAGCTATAGTGAGGTACCTATCTCTAAGCCGGATGGTGTGATAGGGGTGCTCATTGTTTGAAGGAAAGATACCCAATGAAAGCCAAGGGTAAATACTCCACATGACATTCTCCAAAATATAATTAACAGAAGATAAAGTACAGCCTGAAGCATAGAGAAATTACAGAAATATATGTATAGTAAGGAATGTAAACATCTGTAATGATCTCTGAGACTAACGTGTTTCATTCCTTCCTTGAATTTCATAAATACCCTAAATCATTGTTTTGAATGTCATAAAAAGCAGATGATCTTTGCCTCTCTTCACGTTTTTGCTATAATGTGTATACTGTGAACTCAGAAAGCACTGAGTACTAAAATTGTGTTCAAGAACTATTTAGCTTCTTAACTAAAATCATTGTCTATAGACAGTATAGGACACTGTCTATACAGAGGACATTTTTTTTCCATGTGTAATCGATTACAGCTACCCTGCTCTCTGCTGAACTTCAATTATCAAAAAATCTATCAATTTTAAAGGCTAAACTGTAAGAGTGAACAATTTTTGAAGACTGATGGTTGAATCTTTCTAATTTAGCAAGTAGGAACATGACAGCAGCTGCTTGGAAATGCAGCAAATACTTCCCAGTAAATTACAATAAATACCTCACTCTTAGCTGAATGGAAAGTAATTTCATCTTATTTTTTGGTAAATGAGAAAGGAATCCACCTAGTTAGCATAATGGGATCCAATTTCTTCACAGACAACTGATCAAAATCCTTGAGAATACACTGTAACGATTTTGCATTAGCGGAGAATGGTCACAATGACCTAATCGGACAAAATGACCTAATGAGGGTTTTACATTTCTATTTAAAAAAACATGACCTATGATAAAAGTAGGTATTAATACAAGCAAGCATAAGAGATTCAGTCATGTGTGAATATAATGCTTGTATTATTTTTAGTCATTTAATTCAACACTTGCATTATTCAGTTCAGGAGAAATCAGAATTTTCTTTAAAGCAGGATGATTTGGAACAGTTATTGTATGTCAAGCATAGGATGATGTTTCTTTTTCCTTTTTACACACTGTGGTTTTATATTAAGTGAATTTCAGTTCTGTATGTTGAAAGGCATATTGATTTAATTCCTTGGTGCAAAACTTTTCCATAAAAGAGGTAAAAGCTTATTTAATTCCATTTTCTAGCAGTATTGCAGTTTCAAGCTAGTTCAAAGCTGCTCTACATAATAATGTAGACCAATATTAGAAGATGACAATTTCCAGTGTTTTAATTAATAAGCTGTCTCTCTCTCTCACACACACACAGAGGCTACCAAAAAAAGCTGCTGGAACATACTGTTGATAATTTCACATTTCTTCAGCTATTAAAACCGGTATGAGTCATGCATTCACCCATTATCCTCAGCCTCTTTACTCATGCTGTCTCCTATTGTATGGTATCTCTCAGTTTTGATTTTTTTTTAATAAATCTTTTAATGTCTAGAAATACAGTTTTGTAGCAATCTTTTTTAAAAGAACACAAAACTCTTCAGTATTTCTTTGGCTTTAGAGTTGGTCTGAATATCCACTGAAGCAACGTTATTTTAAAAGTCCCAGCACAGTTTCTAAGAAAGACCATATGCTGTGCAGTTCATTCTCATTGCTGAACAAAGGCTTTTCTGAATTTTTACTTTATATTCATATTACTCATAGCCATATCACCCACAAACACTCATGCTATCCACTGATCATGCAATCATGCACTGCAAATCAAGGCTCTTAAAAGGTAAACCAAAATCCTACCTTTATGTAGCCCCAGGAAACTGACAGTAAATAGTTTGCCTCAGGCATTTTTGATTTTTTTTCTATACTACCAATCTAAGCTAAACAGTTCTTTGCTCTCCGATACTGCAAAAGACTTCCAAGAAGAAAGATTCCTTCTTTTCTCTCCTAATTCTTTTCGCTGATCTTCAGGTTCTCAGCAACTGTGTGCAGGGGAGGCATACTGAAATGAAATCCAACCGCATGGTCTTCTGATTGTATAAATGCCATTTGTAAAACTCCAAGCATTCAGAGGCAACGTTGAAGAGACATATTGTACGAGCTGAAGAAATATCTGAAGAGCTAGGGATATTCATATTTCCTGAACACCAGGACTTAATGAATAATGTATGTCAAGATGCTCAGCTGCTGGGAAGACTTGCTCTATCAACAGCTACCAAATAAGGACCTGAAGGGGAAGCCACAAACAGTGCCAGTAATCCCTCCCATAGAGCCCTAACTAGCAGCCAATAGTATGTCACCCTAAAAGATATAGATCCGAGGGGCCGGAGGCATCATGTACTGTGATTTCCCATTGGCCAGCGCCGGGGACTCTCCTCGGCAGGGGGTATTTTTTTTTTTTTTTTTTACGGCAAATGCCATTTAAAAATGGCATCCCTGCCTGCAGCATTCACACGCCATTCAAAAATAATTGGGTTTAGGTCTCCTCAGCAGCATTTACCAGCTCTCTTCAATGGACGTGCCATCCAAGCAGTTAAAATTAGTATTGAGTATATTCATGTGGATTGCCTAGCAGTTTTAATTTTTTATACGGAAGGGATGTATATTTTGAGATTTTTGTGAGGAAAAAACAACAGAAATAGAGCTACCAGGTTTCTTGCGCAATCTGTGATACACTGTAACAATGAAAACGTTTTTGGCTCTTATGCCATCTAGATTAAAAACTGATCTACTTAAGACCACTGGACCAGTCTGCCAGTTTCTATTACTTTTTTATTTTAAGAGATAAAAGCAGTTATTATTAAGATAAAGCAAGTCACGTGTCTTACAATTCCCAGTAAACGTTAAGTTTCCATGGTGAAGTCAGAAGTGAGATAATAAGAGTCCTCAAATTCTCACTGTATTTATTCAACTTTTGTTCCTTCTGCCTTGGCAGATTAATATAATCAATTACAGCTATACATCACAGGAAAAAAAGGGATTAATTGAAAGTGGAGTGTGTCAGTGAGCTGACTCAGAGCTTTAAATAAAATACCCCACCATCTGCCATTCAAAGACCAAAACTTAAAAGGAGGAATGCATTATCTTGCACCACTCTGCATGTGCACTACTGCGGCAAATTTCTGAGCCTTTGTTGTATCAAAAGAAGGGAGAGTTTACCAATATGACAATGGACAAATGTCTAAGGACAAGCTGAATGAGGTGCAGCGTTCAGCCTAAGCCCACACTGCTGATTCACTGGAAGATGCTGACCGACAACAGTCATAAGGGAGGTTTTGGCTGAAGTGGTTTCTACTTCTCTGGGTGATGCTACACAGCAATGTCAGCCACACTAAATGCTTGAGGAAGAGCTGAACCTGCAAAAATCAATAAGGCAAAATATGATATTAACAAATTTCTTCCTTACAGGAGAGAAATATATAGCAATATGACAACTGGATACAGTCAACAGATCATCCAGCACTTGTGTATTTTCCTATGGAAAGCATATTTTCTTCCTTAAAATAGCTAATATAAAAAACATGTGAATGAACACATTACTGATGCATAGGTACAGTTATACCTGTCCTGGATCTATACAGGTAGATGAATATAAAACAATTAAGTTTTGAAAACAGACCTGGGTTATTAGAGACTCAGCAAGACATTGAAATAGCCCCAAAAGTATTTCTGGAAATATTTCTCCTGAGTCTTACAGCTCAGCTTTGAAACACTGAATATGAAGCTTGTCTACCTCTGCGTTGCATTGTTTTCTGATCACTCGCAAGAGAGCACTGCTGCCACCTACCCAGCATTAACACAGAATTGAAAACATGCGGACTCCCTTCAGAAGGCAATTTCAGTCACGACTTAGAAAATGGTAAGATAACAGCCATTATACTTCTGGCACTTAAGAAGTGAAGCATGTGGGTTTGAAAGTTCGGTTGCAATAGGTAGGACAGACAGAGATTGGAAAGCCAAGTTTTTAAATCACTTCTTTTACTTTGTTACTTCAAAGGCTGGTTCCTCTTTAAATCTTATTAACAACTGTCCCCAAATGCACGGAACTTGTTTCAGATGAGGAATACTTAAAATGGCTGCTAGGTAAATTACACTAGTTGTTTAGCATGTATAAAAAACCTTCCTTGAATTTTTTTATTCCCCACCAACATACAAGACAAAGGCACATCCATAAGTTACTGAATTACAATTTATTTAATTTATTGAAGGATGTTATTTATGGAGCTATTAGCTCGGTAATTTTGATGTAAAACCATGAAAAAAACATTTTCCTCCAATGTACATATATGTTACAACAATTTATTTTAGCTACATATTAACTATACTGATAATAGGAAATTACATGTGATATTGACAGCTTATTACTAATTTGTGTGATTTTTCCGAGACCCACAGCCTCAACCTCATAAAACTATCAATTGCTGTGATATAATTTACTAGTACGACTTCACTGACTCAAAAAGCATGCCTTCTGACTTTGGCTACATGTAAAAGTATGACCTTAGAAATTTATAGTTGGGAAATTCACAGCACATTCACAGCACTGATTTACAGTAATCATTTTGGCTGATTTTCATCCTCAATTCCCAGGTTGGAATAAGTGAATAATTAGCTTTAGAGGAGGTTACGGTGGATAGATAAGTGCACAGCAAATAGCCGCCACACACAACTAAATACCTAGAGTAATTCAAGATACGAAAAACAGAAGTTAGTAGCCGCCACACACAACTAAATACGTAGAGTAATTCAAGATATGAAAAACAGAAGTTAGAGATAAGTGGAAATGCAGCAACGTGGAAGGGAAATTCTTGTTTTCATACACACATACAGCCATGAAGATAAAACATGGGGGAAGAAGGGAATAATGACATTTTTCTACAATGATCCCGATCAAGCAAAGAATGAAATGAGAAAGGTATAATTTGAAATGACAGTAACTGAGTAATAAAATAGTTCAGAAAAAAAGGAAGTTTTTAATGAGCACTGTTGTGTGTTTTGAAAGAATCAAGACAATGATCTTGAAAGGCAAAAAGATGATGAAGTCCCTTAATACCCACAGGAAATGTTAGCCGTTATTTAATCAACAAGCCTGGACAACTTTCTCCACAGGAGTCATAAAAAGAGGTGGCAGAGATCCCAGGAGCTGTAATGTTCAGCTTTAGTAAATTTTGAAAGACTGAAAAAAATGTTGATTTTGTGCCAATTAAAATTTGCAAGCTGGATGGCTGGGTAACTTCAGGCCACTTCACAAAACATCAGTCCTAGGTAAAATAATGGAAAATCTGAAATATACATATTCTGGCATTGCCTGATAAAGAACTAAGACACAGGAATGTAATTAATGTCAGTCAATATCATTTTATATCTTTGAACATGTAATATTCTTGGATTGTTGTAGGGCATTTGATTTAGTACTGTATAATATTCTGCGACAGCTCTCCCAATGTTGAGAGAGGACACATTAAATGGGTTAAGAACCTGATTATTGACCCATTTCTAACAACCATCAACAGGCTGTCTCCATCTAATGGGACAGTTTTAAGTCAGGCTCTGCAAGACCTGAGACTATTTTATGGTATTCAATTTCTTCATTGGTGATTTGGAGTTAAGTCACTACTATGAAAACTTCCACAGTGTGAAAACTTCCAGAGAACAGAAAAATTGGGGGAAGGAGGGGCGCGGAGATAAACTATGAGGATGTGGAAGTCATCACCAGCAGCCTCACTCGTTTAGTGTGTTGACACCGTTCACGTGAACTACAGTTCATGGAATTTAACTGCAAAGATACCTAGCAATAAGGAACACAGTCTATGAGAACAAAACGCTGGACTACACTGAAGAAAGCACAAACCCTGAATAGTTTACAGAGTTACAACAGGACATCTCGTAGCGATACTGTGACGCCCCAAAATCTGCATCTTCTGTGATGCTAAATAGAGAGATACTATGAACACACCATTCTGGCAACTCTGGTGATGGAATAGTATATACAGCTCTAGTGTCTCTGTCTTCCTAAACGCTGTCACGTAGACAGCGTTTCTACAGCACGTAGAAAAAAAATACAAATATTATTCAGGGGACAGAGAAAGTGTTTTATACTAAAAGAAAAAACTCAGGTTATTTAACTTCAAAAGAGAATACAGGTTCTGTGTAGAACCCTGGCGAAGAGAACATGGAGCGTACCAGACCTGGGTCACTAGCACCAAGGAAGCAACAGGAAGCAATGGAAGGCAGCTGAAACTGCCTCAAACCAACTGAGCTGAAACCAACTCAAACCACGAACAAGACAAGTGGATTAACAACAAGAATTACTAAATTAGCATACACCAGCAGTGAAGTGGTAGATTCGCTGCTGCTTGATATCTTCAAATCAAGAAAAGCAGTCTTTTTGGAAGATACGTTTTAGCTAAATGCAAGTCATATATTAGCCACGCACATGTCAGTGAGTTCAATACTTCTACAGTTATGTGCAAATTAGCCTTCTGAGAGACACAGGAGATCTAATAATCCATTTGGCCCCATGAGTCTATGACAACTCAACCTACCTATTGCAGACCTCATTCTAGAAATTTTACCTTCCAAATAACTTGTATCATGAAGGTTGTTTATACATCTTCTATGAACATGCTCTGCTTGAAAGCAACTTTAAGAATTTAAAAGCTGTGCGTTTGTGATGAAATCAGGATTGCCGTAAGTTACCTCAAATGTTGTTCTTACAATTGAAGCAGTAATCTCTACCTCTGTGCAAACTTCTGGAGCTGTCAGCACTCATAAACGATTTCTTGATTCTCTATAAAGCTCTGTACCATTGCCATAGTCAGAAAAAAATTACTATTAACGTAAGTTTTATTGTCCTTCAACAAGAATGTGAAGAATTTCATTATTAGGTTGCTCTTTTTTTTAATCATTCCAAGTGCGTGATTTCACCAATATTAGTGAGGTTTTCATCCCTTTATTTATCTGTCATATTGATGATCACAATGTGCCAGAAGGACCTATAGCCTGCAAACCACTGTAGAGCATACAGACCAGACCTATGGAATACAAGACATTCAAGGAAAGCTCGTTTTTCCCAAGATCCAGGATAGAGCTTCTGATACAGAAATACATTATTAACAAGGACAAGGAACAGAATCACATCCTCAGCAGCCTGGGAGAAACCTTGATCCTCTGAAATAAAGTATCTGTGTTCCTTTCTGGCTCGTGTTAGTAAGCAAAGATTCCTGATATTTCAGTCAACAGGAAAGTAAGATGGCAATGTTTCAGGCTTGAGGAAAAGGCTAGAAAGGAAGGCTGAAGGGCCACTTTGTTCATTCAGTTGCAGTGCTTTTGAACTGTCCCACAGGAGACTTACAATCTTGGTCTTTTCTTCCACAGGTCAGTAATGGGTAATATGGAAGCTCCAGCAGAAATGTGCTTAGCTTTGAGGGCCAGAGAACAGTGCTTTTTAACTCTCACTGCAACCCCTGGATTGACTATGAAGCTGCACTAGGAACCTTCAAAGAGATGTCTGAGCATCAATCCTCAATACAAGTGTGCTGGACGTAGTGCATATTGTCCAGTAAGTGGCAAAAAGTAAAACAAAGAGGAAGACAGCTACACATATCACAGATTTTAATTTTCAAGGTCATGCGTTACAAACAGGAACAGATAGCCTGAACATACCTCATGAGCCAGATGAGAACCCTGTCTGAAAATATCAAAAGACATTTTTAGGCTGACCGCCATGCAGCAGAGAACAGCAATAATCACCCATGTCAAATCCCACTCCTACTGGTCACAAACACAAGACACTTTTCACAGCATTAGCCATCTGGCATTTATGCTGGCATGCACCCTAGCAGAAAGCCTCCCCACAAAATGGAAAGTCTGCTCACTGCTGAGAGACCACAGCAGCAAAGAATAGTCTTTTCACCCAGCAAGCAAGGCATGTGGATGGACTTAACCCAGCCACAACCTAGAACTGGTCTGGAGGAAGAAACAGGACAGCTACAGACAAGGAAACCATGCTGAATCAACCAGCCTCGCCAAACTTCTCTGGGTTCCATCTAAGACTCCCTGACTGAAGAGAGAGAAAATGTAGAACTTAATTAAAAAGAAAAAAAAAAAAGAAGAGGACTTTTACAAGAGGAGTTATTCCAGCTGCTGCAACCAGCTGCCACACACCCAGTGAGCAGCAGGGGTGGAGACAAAGCTGGGTTTTACACTGATACCAGGAAGAGATGAACTCTGCTGGTGGCTGAGAACCAATGGCTGTAACTGGAACAAATCCCTAACTCTTCCGAAGGAGTCTCAGCTTTAAGGATCATAACTGTAGCATAATTACGCTGCTTTAAAAAGGCTTTCTTGGCAGCTTCCCGCTTGTCAGAATGGCATTCATTAAACATGATGGAATAGCCGAAGCTGTATCATTTTATAGATCTTTTTATTTGGGAATATATAATTCTCATGCATCGAATATGGAAATTGCTGAACAGACTGAGATGACAACGTTCTTCTGAACTATTTTAGGGGAAATACGTAGTAAAACCCAGGAGCTGAGTTGTTTAATAAAGAGTTAGGCTCCTTATTAATTAAAAAAAAAAACAAACAAAAAAACCAAAAAACCAAAAAACCCCGACTTTCTGGTAAAACACATAATTCAGTGTTTGTATTTACTGCCCTCTAGCGATAATATAAGCATTGACTACAAATGTATAGGAACAAATTAAACTTTTTTCAGACCAGAAATCTCAAAATTTGGCCCACTAATTTTCCACTATACCACAGCAGGGTCTTTACAGCTATTCTCTACAACTGCAGTATTTTCAATAGACATTCCTGAACAATTGCACAAGCAACAAAAATTACACCCTATTACAACCCGTGTTTTGGGGACCACTGGCAATCTGTAAGACGCAATATTCACCTACAGTTTTCTTGCAGGAATTCTTCTACATAATGATAGAGTACAGTATGCATATACTGGTTTCTAAAAAAAAAACCCTGCAGTAAATGGAGTTTAATTTCAACAAATATTTTGCTGTTTACAATATTCTGCTATACATTTATTTTCCCCTTAATTCAATGCTGTCAAAATGATGTGAATTACAAAAAAGCTACTGTTAAAAGCTAATTTAGATCAGAGAAAAGTGGATCAGGGTGTGATAACAGTGGCAGTTATGACAGCAGATTTGAGGAGGCGGTCGCCCTAGCAGAAAGCAGTGATGAATAGCTCAGGTGGTTCTCTCTTTATCCTGCTCGGCAACTGACAGAAGCAAATGCATAACCACAATCCCGTGGTTTCGTTCATGAAATTACTATTGTGAACAGTATCTGATGTGAACAGAAGGCTTTTCCCTAAGAACGATGTTAAAAAAAATACCTTTACTTGGATATATATATATGGATAGATTTTTTTTATATATATATCTATATCTATCTCACATCATAAAACCACAATACATATCATGATTTTATGCATGTATCAATATGTATCCACAGCATATTGACACAAACATACAACACATCTGCATCACAACGGGAGAAGTTGTGAAATAACAGACCAGAGTTACTAATACTCTGGCCTGGAAATGCTTCAAACAAATATCCTAGGTTAAGGCAATATTTCTTAAAACCATTAAATTATTGCAGTGTTAGTGGAAATACCTACTCCACTCAGTTAATTCATCATAACAGCATATTTCTCAACAGACACCAAACTGATTTGCTCAAAGTTTCTCTCATTATCTATAAAAGATGCTGGCGCACAAATCAAATGGGTGCTCAGCTTGCACTGGGTATGAGCTCAGGGAACAAACTGAGATTTCATAATTTCGTATTTTTCATATATACTTGATATGCAAAAATCCATCACATTTATGCTATCTATTTTAATGGCACGCTTCTCTTGCTATTACTCCTCCAACCAACTTTGGAGGGAACAATCTAAAACGAATCTTTCAAAACAGCTCTAGCAGAAGCCACAAAATACCACCACGAGAGGGCCCTAACCTGGACTCTTATATAGTGATTCGTTCTCTTACAATATTCTGGCAGCAATTTGTTTGCTTTACATTAATTCTCATATTTTATAGAAACTATAATTTGGATGGAGAAGCAGAAAATAAAATAGAAATTATTTAATTATCACTTCACCTCCAGGAGTCGCCCCAACACACTTCTTACATGAGCTGCTCAGGCTTTACTGCGACCAAATCTCAGAACCAAATATTCTATATTCCATCAGAAGACCCATTCCCTGGCCTTCCAACCTTCTTTTAGGAAGTGTCTTCTCTTGGAAGAGCATAACCAAGACCTATCACATATGGAAAGGAAAAAATATTTATTCTCGGTCCCTTAATGCTTTTTTTGTATTTATTTACGTATTATGTAAAGTGTATATATATGATGACTTAGAATCATAGAATCATAGAATCATACAGGTTGGAAAAGACCTCTAAGATCATCGAGTCCAATCGTCAACCCAACATACTATGTCCACTAAACCACGTCCCTAAGTGCCTCATCTACACGTCTTTTAAATACTTCCAGGGATGGTGACTCCACCACTTCCCTGGGCAGCCTGTTCCAAGGCCTGACCACTCTCTCAGTAAAGAAATTTCTCCTAATGTCCAATCTAAAACTTCCTTGGCGCAACTTGAGGCCATTTCCTCTTGTCCTATCGCTACTTGGCAGAAGAGACCAACACCCACCTCGCTACAACCTCCTTTCAGGTAGTTGTAGAGCGCGATGAGGTCTCCCCTCAGCCTCCTCTTCTCCAGGCGAAACAACCCCAGTTCCCTCAGCCGCTCCTCATAAGACTTGTGCTCCAGGCCCTTCACCAGCTTCGTTGCCCTCCTCTGGACACGCTCCAGCACCTTCATGTCCTTCTTGGAGTGAGGGGCCCAAAACTGAACACAGGATTCGAGGTGCGGCCTCACCAGTGCCGAGTACAGGGGCACCATCACCTCCCTACTCCTGCTGGCCACACTATTCCTAATACAGGCCAGGATGCCGTTGGCCTTCTTGGCCACCTGGGCACACTGCCGGCTCATGTTCAGCCGGCTGTCAACCAGCACCCCCAGGTCCTTTTCCTCTGGGCAGCTTTCCAGCCACTCTTCCCCAAGCCTGTAGCGTTGCATGGGGGACTTGTACAGGACAGTGAGATAGCTATAACAATTCTCAAAATAAAATAAGGAAAAAAACAAGTGAAAAATAAATCAGATATGGGACAAAAGAAAAAGATAAGACTTCCGCCTCAAAATTGCATCCACGGATGGCATAGCAACTCATTCGTAGTCACATCTTTTTGTCCATTTTCCCTTAGAGACTTAAAGACTTGGGGAGGATCTGCTACTGCCATTTCTGGTCCTTCTCCTCAATTCTTTCCGTTACACATACCCATTCCTGTCTTGGAAGCAATGACGACCAAACAGCCAGAGCACTGCTATCACCTTCACTCCTTCCCCTTACCTGCAAATAAAAACACATCCTGCCTCTCCACCTTCTCCAGGCAAAGCGCAGTGAGAAAGCCACGTGGAAATCTCAGCCTCAGATACAGCCGCACAATTTAGCTTATACCGTATTTTGTGTTTCATTGAGCTGCCACTTCTTTGTCATGAATCTGTTTGAATCTGGACATTTTCCAAACAACATATTATTACCACTCCCTGATTCTCAAAGTGCAGCCCCAGCCAAGGATGCTTTGTCAGGGCAACTAATAGATAAAACTGGCAAGTTTTGCTGTAAGTGGAGTCTCCGGGCTGCTCCTATGCTCCTCAGCAGTAAGCTCCTATGCTTTATAGACACTTCAACATGCTTTACCTAAAGCAAAGAAGAAAAAATAATCTGACTTGAAAGACCGGTGTGATCTAATATATGCATCTCCTTTACATGGCTATGCCTACTGTCTCTGCAGCCGTGCAGAGACCTGCAGTCCAAAGGCACTTAAGAAGAGTAAACGTGTCAGAGGTGCTGCAAAGACATAACACTTCAATAATGCATCTAAAATTATGGAATACCAATGTTGAAGAAATGCTGCTGTTAATAAAAAATATTGTGCCTTGGAGATATATGTACTCTTGGCTCCAGCTAACAGCCCATGCCCTGCGGCACAGGAATTCCTACAACTTGTACGTGTTATCCCTGCTATGGCAACCGCAGATGCCTTTTCTACAGCTTATTAGCATAAGTAAGATTTACAAGCTACGTAAGTGTAACGCCTCATAAAGATACTTGTATTATAGGATAAAAACACAGTGAAGTTTAAGCCTTTCCCAAGACAACTTGTGCTAAATCCCTAAAGGTATTCACTCTAGAGAAATGATAAAGGTGATTTCTTGTAATATCAAAATGCTTCTCTGCAAATAGGTACTTTCTCATTTAAGTATCATGAAAAGAGAAACAGGATTTTTTTTCTGAAATATATTTTTAGGAAATTCTATCAGTTCCCTTCTTACTGAACGGAAAAGGTTTGGCTTCAAACATATCTGACAAAGTTTTTTCTCCTTTTCATAGTTCGTATCCAGTTAACATTTGCCTAGTTAACACTGGCAGCCACGACTGACAGACACAGTAGGTAAAAAATACGAGTAAAAAGTTCCAGCTTTCCACCAGGAATACTGCACTTATTCCTTGATCACCCCACAGATCTCATGCATCTCTCAGGCTGTTACTCACAAACAATTTAAAGATATCTAGAAAAAAAAACTTCTGCAGTTTTCCTCTCCTTTTCTCCTTTATGAGGGTTTTTTCCCTCAACACATAAGTGTCAGTTTGGGCTAAGAAATAGGTCTGTAATAGAAGGAATATAAAATGAAGACTCATCTGAATAACTTAAATTTTTTTGATATATATGTATATGCACCCTGCAAGTCAATGCCTACACCCCATAAATATCTCCTGTAGCACAGCCACAATGAGGTTTGCACCCACATTAAGGATTTTTGCATTCAGCTACGTCTAACAAATGGGCAAAGAGGAACGATACTTCACTCACAGCGCTGTGGTGAGACACTCACCCTAAGACTGATACAGCTATACCAGCAAAAACTAAGCTTTATGGGTATTGCCTATTTCACACAGAAAACTGGCTTGCTATGTACGGACAAAAAGCAGCTTCACTGGTATCGCTGGACTAATTTTACTTCTCCTGTAACGTGACATTCTTATTTTAATGAGGTGTTCCTGCCGTAGACCTGGCCAAGCACATGCTTTAACAGTTCATCAGAAATCTTGTTGAATAGTTGCCATTTCGTATTAAAAGAAATGAGTCTTAATAATTTTTTAAAGCTAGAGTCATGCTTAACGTACATACTGTTCTTGTGAAAAAGCAAAAATTAAATATGACTTTTTTTTCCTAATTCTAGTATATACGAAAACCAAATACGAACCAAACTATTTCCTATCCTTCTAAATACTTGCTCAGTTTACAAAAAAAACACAGAAGGTAAAAGCCATCCTATGAAAAAAAACCTATGATACTACAGACAAAAGCAGAGAACTGTGGACTGCAAAGTAACTACTAACACTGCAACGAGCTCAGTACAGCTCTGGTATAAACACATCTTAGCAAGTGTCTTTAAAATCATCCACATTTTGAAGGCAGACTGCAAGTTGCTTCATGCAATTTTGTTGGTTCAAGCTCCAGTTCTTATTAAACCGTTGCTGTTGTATTTCTAACTAAAGTGCATGTGATAGTGCCATTGTTCTTTCAAGGAAAAAACTCAGCAAGGATTACTCTTGCTACTATTCATTCCAATGCGTCCTTCATACCTTTCATTTGATTATTTATTTAGATGCTCTAAACATGCTCTAAATCTATGTAGATTCACAAAAAATGAAGATCTATCCATCCAGAACAGGAGAAACAACCAGTCTCATCCATTACAGCCTGGTCTCATGCATGCAGGGAAACACACAAAAATGTAATCCTCCTTTTTTTGTCCAAGTGAGTGCTTCACCCAAATGCCTCTAGGTCAAATTAAGCAAACAAGCATGAAACCCAAGTGGTTTCCAGTCCCTCATTCAGGTGTACTGTGAGGTTGGGTTTACCAGTACACATGAGAGATGGAGACAAGATAACAAAACCAGGCCAAAGGTAGCTCTGTAGTTTCCCGAATTGCATACTTATTACCTGTGTGATTTAAATCCCTTTTACAAGAAGTCTCAGTATTTGCATGAGGAAGCTCATGGTATATTCATGTTTCCTTACTCCGTGTCTCTTGATACCAGTAATTTGCCTCTCATCCTACACGTAGGATCTGAATGTCTTTTTGGGCGCCGACTTCTCGCGTCGTGGTGACAGCGTGCGGTGGGGTGCTGCTGTGCTCGGCTCACGCAGAGCCATCGCTCCGCTCCGTCACCTGGCGCTGGGTTCGCCAGCTGTGGATGCCTGCATGCCTGGCCGGGGTTTGGCAGGTTCAGACCCAGCCACGCTGGGGAGGCGTTGGCCGAGTGCTGGTATGGATAAGTGATGCACCCACGCCTGACAGAGAACACTCCTCGCCGTCCCCTGCCAACACGGACGGGTTCCTTTGGGTTTGGCAACCCTGTTTAACCTTGCGCTGGAGCAGAGTGGGCGAGTGCTCAGGCTGGGCAGCAACGAACAGCTGAGAGGGAGTTGAAGAAATGACTGTTAGCATACTTCATCCCTAGCTGCTGGAGTTTCCACATAGCTCATCGTTTGTAATGGAGGCAGGAAGGAACATACAAAGGATCGGACTTGCTCGGGAGAGCACGGTCTTGGGAACTGAAAGCATCAGGAACAACAACTGAGGGTCAGGAGATGCAACTGGATGCCTGGTTCTTCCACGAGTGTAGACCTGCAACGTCGATCTATCCTGTGAACATTTTGTTCCTTCCCACACTGTGGACTGTTGCGAGACGGGGGCATTAGCCCAGAACCGCTCTCATGCTGCGTGGCTCATGTACCCTCCAGGCCGGAGCCGGTTCTCGTCTCGCCAGCTCAGAGCCTACGGGCTACAGCCAGGAGCCCTCCCAAACACAACCGGTTATGCACTAAGTTTTATTTAAGGTAGCTACAGAGAGCTGATGAAGCACAACTCCTACACCTATTAGTCTCCAATACAGTCTCATCACAACAGCTGAAAGGATTTTGTAGGAGCCCTCTCACCTGGGTGAATTTCACTTCTTGTTACGAAAGGAAACTAAGACCAAACAAAGCACCAAGATTATCTCAAGTCACACAGTACGTAGGAGTATAAACATATGCATTTCTCATTAACTTTGTAGAACTGGATTTCAGGTGAGAGGCGCACTTTCGATAGTCCTCCAGCTTTTTTTACACTATTTTTGCATTATTGACAACTGATTTTTCAAACATCGAAAACATCGTCATGCTAACTTTTCTAGAAGAATAACTACATGGAATATACAAAAAGATACCAAGGTTTACTTGCCGCATCAATGTACTCACCCCTCAGTAATGTTACTGTGGGTTGCTCCTGAGCAATCCCGGTTTGACAGAGCACCAATAAATTGATATTTACAAGGAAACAATTTCACTGCTAAATCAATATTTCCTTTGAAAATGCTCAAATGTGGCTTGTATTTAGCAATTTCCAGTATGTACTGTAACACCATGCAGTAATCACCTTTTGTAAACACTGCTTTTATTCATGGTTTATAACCAGTGAATATTTTGTATTTAACAATGATTAAATGTACATTAGTAATTAATTAATTAATATGCTTTAGCTTTGATAATTTAGGTCACTTATGAACTTGTATAGCATAGCAAAGCATTAAAGATAATTTCATCTGAAATGTAAGACCTCTGTTTAATCAATGATAACGCACAATCACGTATTTTCTTTTCTGAACACTGAACTGTAACAAATCCTGCCATTCATGCAAAATTAGAAACCAAAAGGTAGACTAAAAATCATGAAAGTAACATCACGTACTGAAAACTGATTAGGTTCCACTAACAAAAGCAAAGTATATCATTAGATTGGGATATATTTCTGATGAACTTGCAATATGAATACAAAATACACAGATATTATTCAAGTAAAAGATTATCTATTAACCTTTCATTATTACTACGTATCTTATCAAGAAACAAGGCGTTTTTCATATTTCAATCCTCTTAAACAGATGCTTTTAAGTCTCTATAAAAGTCATTCCTAGTTTGAAAAACATCTTAAAATCGAACAAAACCAATATGCTCTAAATAGACATGGCATCATCTTCGGCTTGCATTTTTATCAGTAAAAAAAAAAGCTGGGAAAATTTGGCTGCTTTTTGCGCATTTACACACGATGTTTGGAGCAGCTAAAAAAGCTCTGAGTAGCGCATGAAACACTGGAGTGACCTCAGCAGATGCAGAAAGACATCAGTCTATCCATTGACGTGGGGGCTTACACACACACACAAGCCCATTTTTGCCATGAGAAGGACAGAAACATTAAAAAGGCTCACAGTCTGCAACAAATTAAACTTCCTCCAGTCCTCCAAAACCTCTGCTTAACAGCCGATTCTACTAACTCTTTATCAAAGAGATAACGATGCTAAACAAAACTGGCTATGGGCTCCTTCCACAGCCTGAAGAAGTACATTTAAAGACTCTCATTAGCCCCAGCACGCACTAGGTCAAGTTCTAGCTGAATCCAAACAAACTGTTGAAATGCCCCAGGCAATGGGAGTGATGCTCTAGTACCACCTTCCAGCCCCCCCCAAAAGCCGTACTTCTGCTCAATCTCCAAACCAGAGAACAAAACTGAAAGGGTGTAACAAGTGTAGTTCATCTGTATTGGACTGTATAGTTAACTAGGGAATTTATGTCTTGTCTAAGGCAAATCCCATTAAAAATGAGTTAGGATGTAACATTTGATAACTTCAGTGAATATTAAAGTTAATTTTTATACCCACTTCACCAGATTGATGTGCCTATCCTAATAATTACTGCTTAATTTAATGCTACATGTGTAAAAAGCATATTCCTAACTTTTAAAAACCAAACATGCTGCTCACTTTTAGACTGTTTTCTCAGCACGTATTAGGTGATGCGGATTCCCGATATTGCCCAGCCCACTGTAAGCACAACACATTTTTCCTGACTAGAACAAACATTTGCCTTGTCTATTGTTCAGTGTACTGCTGTATTAATTATCTCATATTAAAATAACAGTATAAATACATAAAGTCCCAGGTATGATTAGAAAATGTTCCAAGAGCAAAATGACTATGAAGCAAAGTTGAGCTATTCATCCGAGCCTGCAGACTCCAAGTCCCCCAGTAGTCAAAAGGTACAAGTCAAAATGGATCTTATCACTTCCAGTGCTGCCACCTCCGAGCCCATCAGCAGGCCACCCGGCAGACGCAGCACGGGTCTGCGTGACTCTCGCCGTCCAGCAAAGCTACATGCATCAGCAAAGGCAAGAGACCATCGCTGGGCAGGACGCGGGGTGAAAAGACAGATTGGGGAACAGATCGATTTGTGTAGAGCATGGTATTTCACAACAGCCAAGACACTCTAAAGGAACCTAAAAAAGAAAACAAAAACAAACCCCAGATGACTCCTCCCTCAGGAGCAATTAAGGCATGGTTTTGTCCTTGGAGGCACGCTATTCAAATGCCTGGGTGTAACAAGATCTGAGACCACCTGTCCTCTCAGCCTCCACTTCGGTCAGTCAGACAGCTTTAGTTTTCTATGACCAGGACATTTTTCAAGCTCTGATAATAATTGCAGGAACAAACCTAAAAGCCCTTTGTTCATCAGCATGCTTTTATTTATACCACATCTATAAAAAACTAAAAGGCACATGAGCACAGGAATAGCATCCACCTGGAAAGACAAAAAATTCACCACAACATAGTTATCAAATTCTTTTTCTTCCTGCAGTTCTACTTTAACCCAACAGTAGAGTTTTATTTTATATTGTTATATCATTCCTATAACCAATCTTTCACAGCTCTGTGAAACAAAGATCAGATTACAGATGTATATTCCTGACCACCAAAGAAAAATCATTACTTAATTTTTAGCCCCTAAATGCCAAGATTTGTTTCTGCAGAACTTTTCCAGAGCACTTTATCTTCTTGTATTTAAAATTTAGTCATTCCATTTTAAAAATCAAGTTCTGTAAGCAGGGCTGTACTGAAGGCTGTGCTAGAAATGCCAAGCTCTGACTATGTATCGACCAACTGCATCATCTTCACAGTCATGAGCTTCAAGAGCTCTCCTATAATAAAGCCTCTGAGACCTTTTCAACAATAACCAAAAAGAGCTGCAGAAAATCCCTCCCAGCTAGAAAATGTAAATATTTGTTTTTACTGATGCTAAGAAAAGAGGAAAAAGCAACTAATTATGAAAAATTACAAAATGCAATCTTACCTGGGTCCAGTATTCAGACATACAAAACTTTGGCCATGCTTCATAGTACAAGAAAAACACAGTCATTTTACTGAGAAATCTGAGCCCTGGGCTTTAAAGTTTATGCCATCCAAAGAGATATTCTACGATTTGTCAAATAATTCATCACATTAATATTTCTCAAGAGTAAATGTGCTTATAAATTTTCCAGCTAAAGTTTCCATTGCAAGTGAAAAATAATTTCATTTAAAGACACCCTTACATACTTAATTTCAGATTTTGGTTTTTGTAAGCTGTCTTCTTGCAACTAGTGTGTTTCAGAAAACCTCTGACGTGCACATACAGAACAGCTTTGTAAATCCAGAAAAGATACTTTCTGGCTTCTTGTTGAGCCACACTAGCCTGCATTTACTCCAAAATGGCACCCTCATCTCTGCTGGTTGCTATGGCCGCACCATACGTCAGGCTTGCACTTTTTTTCCGGACCTGTTTGTTTATGACAGGCCTAGGTGCTTCCTATTATGGTGCCTGCATCAGCACAGCGTGCATTCGCAGGAGCGGCGCCGGGAGCCAGCATCCACGGCCGAGGCGATCAGCATGCAGCAGAGGACGGAGATGCTGAGGAATCCGAGCATGCTCCCTGCAACACCACACACAAGGGTTGCTTCGAGACACGTTACACAGCATGCAAATAATGCATCCCATCTGGCTGAAGAAGGCCTTTTAACTCTAGTTTTCTGTGGCAGCAAAAGCTGAACACGGGTGAGCTAAAACTAAGAAGGAAGAATCCCAGGAAACCACATGTTTAGAAAGCAAATAAATACTGCATTTTGCAAGGGCTCAAGTACTTGCCTGTCCCCCTGGTTCTGAGATGCTGCTATTGAGCATCAACGAGGCAAGCATTTTAATTCACATAACAAGAGCACAATAAAAAACATCTTTGCAAACGTGCTCATCATTAACTTTCAAATGTAATTCTAGTATTTTATAGCTTGTTTCATTCATTTCAGCTATGAAAATGAAAACATTTTGTTTGTTTCATGTGTACTTGTAGGGGAGGTCCCTTTCTGCACAAGGGAAACACAGCCAAAACCAAAGGTATGGTAACTCTCACACTTCCCACACACCACTCCTAACGTATCGGGGCTTACCCACCATACAGTAGGAAACAAAGCGACCAACGCCATGTCTGTGGCAATAAAGCTTACCAGCGATAGCCAAAGATTCACGATACCGCTGACATACTCAAGAACCCCAACCACCTGCAAACCCAGCAGTAGCATAACTTAGGGCCCGGTCATTATCCTTCAAAATCATCTGCAGAATCACAAAGCAAAGCAAAACTTTTTTCTCAAAAAAAAAAAGGTCATAAAATCTTTTAAAAAAAAAAATTCAAATGTTCCTCTATTTGTCATCACTTATCACAGCCCCAGTAAAGTTTGGCAAATTTCAAGCACAGAAAATACGTTAACTGCTCAAAAGATGGTGTGTGTAAAAAGTCTATTTTCTAGTCCATCTTGCCCATTTTTCATTAAAACATGCGCAAAGATGCTCAAGTCCACAACGTCTACTTGGCAGCCTACTTTTCAGTTGTTTCTGCTGTTCATACTCTTTCTTGTTCTATTAATGAAACAGCACTACCTTGCTATTTACACTAACCCCTATGGTGCCTTCTGCTTACCATTCTTTCCTGCTGGAGTTGCACTACTTTTCCAGCGTCCCAAGCATGAAGTCTGTAGAAACACTGCTAAACAGCACAGCCAAAATGTCATCTTGGGTGTTTATCCTTTCTTTGTTCAGATCAGCTCTGAAAACTAACAACTGTTTCCTTGATCAGCAAGTACACGTGAATCATAGCCTCACTTTGCAAAACACACTCTTCGTTTAGACCACCCTTTGAAGCTCCAATAGGTGGCTGATGTAATATGAAAATCATTGTTCCTATATATATGAAACCTTCAGGGTGAGGTACCTTTCAGTTTACATTTTACAGCACGTAATATACACTGACACCTTGAGAAAGAGTAAGACAAAATATCTGGCACCTTCATTTGTAGTCCCTGCAGTTAAAATAACTTTTTCGGTACCAACTGGTGCATTGCTGGCTTCCTGAATCTATTGACTGGTATCAGGATACAACAAGGGAAGGGTATTCCATAATAAAATTCTACCTATCCACTTAATGGTCCTCCTCTTAAAATTTTATTTATGTTAATTAAAATATCCGTATTGTTAGTCATTTTGCTCTTGGCCATTAGAAAAGACATTTCTGTTACAACTGTTCATTCTAAATCGCAAAAATCAAGTTTATGAAAACATTAGTATCTCAGCTGGCAGCATGAGGTTGTCTGTAATTCTGGGTAAAATTATTGAATTAGGGCTATACGGCCAACCTTGGCCACAAGAAGATCAGATAGCCTGTTTAAATACCTGTTAACGCCCGCTTGAACAGGTCCTTTCAATCATGTAAACTAATTCAATTAAAAACCACATATCATTATATCCATCAAACAATACTCTGGGCCTTATGTATCTGGGGAATATGACTGATGTAGCGGAATGGTTATGAGGTTGCAGTCAACCATATACATTTCCTCTAAGGTCCAGCTGTTTATTCCAGAATAAGAAGAACACTGACTTTGTTTTGATTGCTTCATATGATTTTGAAAAACCTGCTTGTAAGTGTCTTCAAAAAGACAAACTTCAAGCAAAAAGAAAATGCCACTGGTTAGTGAACACAGGCAAATGAAAGCTACCATTAACACACATTAAATTAGTGAGGGAGAATGACGAAGGAGCCTGAAAACCAGCCTGGACTAGTGCACATTAAAGTAATTGCTGCCTCATTAACATTTTGCCAACATCTAGTGTTGATAAGACTGGATTGCATTCTGATGTTCAGGAAACCTGCTAATGAGTGATCTTCTAGCTGAAAACCCACGTATGCAGCGGGGAGTGCAGGGAGTCCTGCCGCTGACTGCGCCATGCAGACACTAACTGAGCAGCACGGCTGAACACGTGAGAGCGGCTGCAAGATGCTCTGATGGATGTTTCCAGACTTGGACTGCCACAAACGCATCTTAACTGCTCCACCTCAGTTCCTGCGAAACAGAAATACTTCTGATCTGTAAATCAAGTGACGTGAAAGTCAGAGTGTATCACTGTACCACAGTGCAGGCAATTTTATTTTAACCAGAACTTGCAGTACATGCAGAACTTGCAGTAGATGGAAAAACAAACTTAAAGATCTGTGCTGTTTCACAGGTGAACAGCTAACTCAGATAATAATATTATGTGTTTTATATTCTGGGCTGTTTTAAATAGATCCATAAGCTACTTCCATACTTTTTCTACAAATTAGAAACTACCCTTGACCAGGAAAGATGAACTCTTACTATGCAAAACTACATATTAATTGCAACTCTGATATTTCTTATCTATAATAAAAGATCAAAATCATTCAAATTTTAAACTGGAAGCAGACCTTCCAGTTACTTTCCTTTGCCCTTTTGCTTTCCCTCCCCAACTAAAACAAATGGCAAAAATGCATAAACCAGCAGCCTCTTCCATAGCAATTATGAGCAGAGGGTTCAATTAAACGTTGTCTTGCTAAGCGATCTTATAGAAGTATTCAGTCAGCTCAATTTCATTAGCTGATCATGTATTAGTGGGTTACAACTTAATTCATTAGAAGTAGAAAGCTGTCTAAATTTTATTTGTAGATAATCTCGTAAACAGGCCCTGCACATCAGCTTGATCCAGTGTTGCTCTGCTGCTTGTGATTTATAGCAGATGATACTATTGCCTTTGCAGCTCCATTTCCACACCCGGAGCAGGCAAGCAGAGCCGACGACAGGCAGAACTTGCCCTAGCACAGCAGCGTCTCCCTTGGCTGGAGATTCAGATGGAGCAGCAGTCCCACTGCAGCACGGCTCCGCCACCAGCCACCGCAACAGGGCAGCCACGGGGAAGCTGCAGCTGACCTGCTCAGAGGTGAACCCCAGCTCAACAGGCAGTGCTGGCCACCGCCCTGCTCACACGGTTTCAAGGCAGTAGCATCACTTTCTGTCATGCCTTCGCTTGCCTACATTCAGTTTTGCAGCTACACAGGGGACTGGCTGCAAGTTAACTAGAACTGGGATCAATTTCTATTGAGATACGCTCTATTTAAAAAAAAAAATCAGAATAGGACATATCCATCCACAATACACTTAATTCTGTGGTAAGTCTCCTAAACTCGGGAAGTTTTGGCAGATGATACCAAAACCCCTACTAACGTAACTGAGACAGGAGACCAGTTTCTTAGTGCAGTTTCTTTATGAGGCAGGGGCTGAACTGACGTTTCAGCAAACACCACATTCATTATACCACAACTTTACATAATAGCAGAAGCTGCCTCTTACTGGAAACACAAAATTTATTACAAAGAAAAAAAATAGAAGAAAAAAAAAGAATGGCCACTGCTCTCTGAAATGCTTCATATCTTACAGTGTAACCTTGATTACAGCAGCACACTACTATGAATACAATGCAGGAGTTCTTGGTTCTAAATACTGTCACAAGGAGCCACAAGTATTTAGATACTTATCATGCCTTTCAGTAGCCATGAATTCTACCTTTATTATTAAGCAAGAAGTTATGAAGTACTCATGTCCATGAAGCCTTTTTGAAGTAAAACCTTTGGGGGGGGGGGGGAATCAGTATTTTTTGTAAATGCCACAAAAAGGCACATCGATGTTTGCATCTTAATTTTAAATAATTCAACTGCTGGAAAAACTTCATAATTTTAAATTCCTCTATTATGGTGGTTGAAAGGAAAGTTACTTTCCCACATCAAGTCCTAGTTATTTAGTCTATAACATTTTGTCTATATTGTTCTGTGCCATTACCCTAAAAGGAAAGAATCTTTCATGCTGTGGCATCTCCTATAATTAAAGAGGCTACAAAAAGGGCTGTTTGTGTGCTGGTATGGACCATTTGCTTATATTTATGGAAAAAATTATCAAGTTATTAGTGATTGGAAAGCTATGCAATCCTAGAAGCAGCTAAGAAGCTGGAAAGTGTTAAATCATAGCAACCCTCAGAGAGTCATCATTCCTCTTACGTAGCTCTCACATCCAGGACTTTTTAAGGAAGCAGCAAATGAGAAATGCAGCCATCAATTTGTTTTTTTCTAAAATTTAACGTACAGCCTGAATCTGTGAGATTAAGGGTTCCTAACTTGTTTTGGAGCCTTGAAATGCCAGTGTTCTTTGTATCAACCATTATAGGTCAACTGTAGGCTCCTTTCCGTTGGCGCAGAACAGGACAGCCTGCACGGTGTACTTCTGTTGGAGAAGAGCCCCGACAAAGAGCGGAGGGGACTCACCCCACCACCCAGTTAAGATGTTTCCAAATCACAAACGCCTGCTCGTCATGGCCCAGGGAGGCAAATGTTTGCCATCGTGTACCCCCACAAGGAGAAGGGGCTACTTGCAACTCAGACACCTTGAGCCTCACCCACCACACTTGCTTCTTTCTCAGCAACAGACCTACAGCTCTATCATTCCACCAAAGCCCCCACTTACTATCCCCACAGAAGAATGGGACATTTCATGGTTTTTCTCATTTGACACCAACGCAAAAGCTCCTATGGAAGCAGACGCGTTTGCACAGAAGAGATTCAGCCACTGCCGAACTGGCACCACTACTCCATCCACTTGTTTCTGAGAAGACAGAAGTGTTCATAAATGATACGGAGGGGTTGATGCAAGCCATCTGCACGACAGCAAGTTTCACCCATGATCTCGCTGCAGCACGTCCTTGCGCAGTACAGCCAGCAAAGTGCTATCTCCTTGGGGGGGTGGGGGGGGGTGTGTGTGTGCACGCGCACGTGTGTGTGTACACACGCGCACCCCCCCTCACTCATCACTGCGGTTACCCGAGGGCAAGTCTGCTGTTCTCCAGAAGCGTGAGTAGTCTTATATGGGAGCAAGTAAGGTTGTGCACAGGGAACTGCACTCCAGCCCAGGTCTTAAAATCCTTCAGCGCATGGAAAGGGAGGAGTGTGCCTGTGAAAGTAGTCCTTCCTTACCTCCACACTCCTCTTTCCCTTTTGTCTTGTTATGAGGTACCACAAAATTGGGGAACCCACACAAACATGCATTAATTCAAATTCAGGCTCACCACTTTATCAGTATCCCTTTACTCTGTCACTGTACAAACTAAAATCCTTAATGTATAAAAAATTTCCTGATGCTGCATTCAACAAGCTTTTTCTTGCCAACAGCTGTCCCTTAATTGTAATCTTCATCCGAAGCAGCGCTCTAAAGAGCTAAGCAAATCCTCGGATTTTCCTAGAAAGATCTGGGAACATCAGAACCAATTAAACTATCGTGTCAGCCAGCCAAGTGCAATGGTATTGCCAGACATTATGTAAGAAGACTGTCACATAACAAACCCCATCGAGTTTTTCATCTGGATATACAAGCTCTTTAAATCTGAGAAGCAAAACAGAGATACTGCCTGCTCTGCAACAATTTAGTCATGACAACAAGAAGCTTCTTTTCTACTGTTACATTTCCAGCACATATTTTTCCTGTGCAATAGCTGAAACTCAAGAGAATGACTGATGTTTAAATCCTCTTAAATGGATATGACAACATTATCCTGTCCCTTAATTGGAAACAGGTCCCTCTAATCGGTGGCTATGACAGAAGAGGATACAATTTTATTCTGGCTGAGGTTCCACATTTGGAAAAAGTGTTGCAAAAAAATTACGCTCCTACATATGAAATGTAATTTCTGACGACAAGCTCCTAACCGTGTGACGAACCTATCCCCAAAGTTGGCAGCAAGAATTAAAAAAAGACAACGCTAAAAAATAGTCTGTTAATAAAAGACTGAGCCAGTGGCATGAGCTATGTTTACGAGTTCTAGACTCAGCCCATCTAGGCTCCTACAAAATTACTGACCACCATAGCACTTAATCTTTTCCACAGCATAAGACAAAGATAAAACAGATGAATGGACTAAATCAGGAGTCAGAGCCTGTCATCAGCTCCATAAATTTTGGGCATGGGAAAACTCATAGAGCTGCTGTCAGCCTGTGGGAACACGATGCTGCTTCTCCATCCAGTGGCCGGTGCCTATGAAGAGCTCCCAAGAGGCAGGGGGGCCTTCTGGCCCTGCTCCTCTCGCCCCAGCGAGGGTCACGCAGGAATGTGGGCAGCCGGGCTCTCCCCTGCCCCTGGGAAAACCCAGCAGAGGTAAAACATCACTTCTCTTTGAAGCATGTTAGGGAATTTATACATGGTCCATTATTTGAATTAAGTAATTAGTTTAGCCTCACTGTTTCCCCAGATATTACATTAGCCAGCTCTCCGTTGCCTTTGTGAGCCTTTTAGCACTGTAAAGGAGGAAAGGAAAAACACTTTTTAGCAGCAGGAAAATGTGATGATAAAACAGCTCAAATTAGCAAGGGACTTCAGGAGGGAATGTAAAAAAAAGTCACCGAACAGATTTCAAGTTGTCTTTGTTTCCTTCAAGTGTAATTTTAGTTTACATTAAATGTTTACAGGTGGGTAATTTTTTAAAATAAAGTATCATTAAGATTATTGTTTGAGCATATATAACAGGTGACAAGTACAGGACCATAAACATAAGCCAAAATCCCACTAACATTTGCACCGAGTGTTACATTAGCATACTCTTTGGAAGTGCTTCGATAATGATATACAGTCTTCGGAATGCTTTGGGCATCTTCAAAGCACTCAATCTCAGAAAGTTTTTTTTTTAATAGTAACTAGCACTAGTAACTGCCTGTAAATAGACTTGTGCGTTAATCTGTGAGCATTTGCACATACTGGTATACAAGTTGGACAACTCTAGGACAGTTTATACTTAAAAGTGGTTTCATAGTTAACATGGTCAAACTAAATGAAACCTAAATCATCTTAGCTTTTATAGCTAAAAAAGCTTCCTGGAGAAAAGGCATGCACATAAGTTTACAGTGGGAAAGAATACCCAATGAATGACCTTTTCCAAACTCTTGTGCATTACCAGTTATCAGCAAATCCTGCAAAAACGCTGTCATTTGCAGTAAACTGAAACAGAAGCAACATGAATTGAAACTTTTTCCGTCTCTAAATTCAGATACGCAGACACGCAAAAGGAACACACTAGAGATGTCTGATGCAAAATCCTGATTACAGAAGTGAAAATACACTTTTGCATATCAGTTTCATTATAAGTATTCCTCCACGTTCGACTAATCTACAATTAATGCTGATTAGCAGACAGTGGTTGCTACATCTTTATTATTGGCATTCTTCATTTATTTATTGTCTGCCACAGAATAACTCTCAGATCCATAATCAGGGACTTAAGCTAGGTACCGCATAATGGAAGAAGATAGTTCTGCTCCCAGAGAACTTAAAATCTATTAATTTTTGCTTTAATCTTGTTTGGCAGAAAAAGAAGAGGGGGTTATTCATTAAAAAAAGAGCAAATGATTTAAAAAAAAGGAAAAACCATCACCCTGCAACCTGGAAATTTTAAAAAGATCATTTGCTTTACAAGTGTATCAAAGCGTACCTCTGTCTGAAGTTAGAAATCACAATCAGCAAGCTAGTATCCATCTAAAAAATATGTTTTTCAACACAGATACTACTTACAATTCAGTTTAGCAGAAACTGATATGGGTTAGCAACTCTGGAAATCAGAACAGTTAAATACAGGCGTCTAATTATGCCTTGGAATCCTATCTTTAGTGACCCAAATTGGTAAACTACCGCCTAAAATGAATTTATTTCTGTTCAAGTAAGCATCATGCAGAAAAACACAACAAAAGAGCCACAGCCCACTGACGTTAGCCAACATGAACAGTACATGGTATAGAAAATCAGAAATAGGTCTCCAAAAATTTAAGACATCTTAGTCGATTTTCCGAATTTAAGGTGCTTCTTATTTGTCTTCTAGTTTCGGAGCCTTTCAAGACTACAGGGTTTCTACAGGAGAATGAGAAACTTCCTGTGCTTTTAAAATGAAGCTGGGATTCTCTTGTTAGTACCCAATTCCAGAAGCTGGTAACTTAAGAAAGCTCCAAGTATTGTAAGAATTGTAACAACATAATGACAACCGACAATATTTTAAATACTATGTCCTTTTGAAAACAGATTTATTTATGAACTACGCCTACGGGTGCATGACAGACCTATCCATCAGTTACTTCATGCGCAATGCCTCCAGGCACTTGGAAGTCTGCTTTTCACAGGGATGGCTGGGAAATGGGACATCATCTGGATATTACAATCATTCTGGTGTAACTTCGGCAGTCAAGCATTACAGCTGGCTTCCTACAGAGCTGACCTAGAGCACGTTTTCAAAGTTTTTGGAGTTACACTTACTGCCACAACGTGCAGGGGGTCATCTGGAGATTGTGGAGAGCACCCCGCTCTGCTTCAAGCAACTCTAAGCAGGGAAAAGGCTCTTTTCATACATCTGCATCATCCCACTTTCAGTCATCCAAAGCTGTGAGCTGGCACGTCATAGACTACTGCTAATTGAGCACGAGGGGCATCTAAACAAAATAAATACCCTTTGATTGGGATATGCTAACGCGAGTCCTACGCAAGCATTACCGATGGTAAGGGGATTCCACACAGACGTAATCAACTGTTCAGACTGCCAACTCACTGGACAAAGAGGGATCGGAGATAAGACTCATTCCTTGACCTACTTCAGGCACTCAGGACACACAATGCTGTTTCCTCCCTGGATTTTTTTCCTCTACTATGGCAGCCTTTGCATGATGGGCAAAAGCTCTTACCTGGCGCACAGCTCAGCTCTTATGCCGCCCCTTATGTCTTGCACATGCTCACATAAATAAGGAAAACTAACACTGATGAAAATGCTGTTATATACAAAAAAAGAGGGAAATAAATAAGGGAAGTGGCTGAGAGACTGAAAAAACCCCAATCCATCAATCTTGCGGGCTAGTTCTTAAAGAAACCCAGAGAAAGGAGGGAAACACTGTGAGAAACCATGTCTGTACCAACAACATTCCTTTTCCTGATTTTGTCATCTGATTTTACAGGACTTACTCTAGGGATAGAGAACTGGGTACTCTCGAATATTCATTGCTGTACTGAATTCTACATCCTTTGCCTTAAGCGAAGTTTCTCTACTTCAGTTTTTCTGTAAACTGAAATAGTATAATTTACTTATATGCCTCACAGAGATGTCACAGTTTGCAGTTGTATTACAATAGCAGGTGCTGTATAAATGCCAGATACATTTTAATAAACAAGAGTAAAATGATTCTTTAGAACAACTTGTTACACACCTAAAAACAAAATCCTCCTGCACTAAATTTTCTCACATTATTATATGGGCTTGCTGGTTTACATTCAAGATTGTTCACATTATGGTTAATGGCACTGATTTACTTTTTTTTATTTCCTTAAAAAAAAACCCAAAAAACAACCCCCCAAAAAACAAACACTAAAGATGTCACAGATTTCTATACAAGGGGAGCAGATGTCCCAAAAAAGGGGAAAAAGTTTATCTTAATAATTGAGCATGACCTGCAGAACCAAACAGCAGCTATTCCTTCCCAATCGTGCTCTTTCTAAATACTGCCACATGAAACAGTAAGTAGCAATAAAGTGCTTTAGACATGTATATCCGTTTGTGATAGACCAAGCAGACTGAAGCAATACATTACTGCAATATAAAAATCCCAGTGTTGATGTAAAGCTTGGCATCATTCTTAATGACCTTCAGATTAACTATGACAACTAGGCTTACTGCGTACCCTGCATTGATCCCTTGTTTGCGTGATCTTATGTCGGAAACAACAAGATGAAAAACTTCTTCTGAATCACATTTTCCTTTTCATTTGAATAAACACACGTGAAGAATGTTTATCCTCTAATGTATGGCAAACAATTCTTTAATTAGTTCAAACAAATACAAACAAAACATAGTATCAGATGTAGCACCTTTATGTTTACTTAAAGATGCAAAGCAGTTGTCATGTTTTATTTTAAAAACAAATTCTCTTTAGGATCTGAATATAATTGGCAAAACATAAGACGCCTTGATTCGCAATTAGTTATATCTGATTCTAAAAATGGCTTGTCCTCACTGTTCATAAAATATACTGCATATTCTATCTGTTTTAGGGAGGTAATAAATACTTGAAGAATGTCCAGGATCTTGTGAAACAGTGGCTACACAGACATCACAAATCAGGGAACTGATAGGTGTTCAAACTTGTTAGCAAGGAAAGATCAGGCCCTACATGTTAGTCTGATCTTACTTTCTTTGAAAACAACGTCACTGGATTCAAACAGTGCTAAAACAGACTCTGAAACTCTTGACTTTGTGACTTGCCGGTACATACGCAATATGCCCTGAATAATGAGATCTTTCAACTGGCAATAAAAAACTGAAAACACAATTCTGAGAATAGGGCCATGCCAGGCAGATAGTTACTCTTAAAACGGAGATTTAATTGCTGCTAAGAGTCTCTAAAGACAAGAAAAGCACATGGCATATTATATTATGGGACTAAACCTCAGGAGAGTGCAAACACCTCACATCTTACACACAATGAGTTGAACATGCACTTAAAAACAGTCAATAAGAAACAGCAGGTATTTGGTAAGGGCAGTCAAAGCAAAACAGTGGAATTTTAAAAAGGCACAAGCTGAGTCAAAAACACTATTTTCTGACTTAAAAAAAAATCCTAACTGCAATTAAAATGGTTAAAAGGTGCTAAAATATAGATCATCAGCTGCTTTTGCAGACATATGAGAGGCAAAACCAGCCTATTTATTTGATTAAAACTTTCTTCTTCTTTCATTGCACATGTAGCTCCCCATATACTCAGAATATCAGTTGATGACAAATATAAAAATAAATTCTGAAGCAAGACAGCAGGTTCATTAATTCGGCTTTAAAAATTAACTCCAGAAATGTAGCTACATATCGTTTGCAAACCAAGAACACGAAAGAAAGCGTACTCATGAATGGAGCATGGTCCCCGGCTAACACACATCCTCAACTTGCAGGAAGGGAAGGAAGGGCACGCTCTGCCTCAGAAACATACCTCTGGATCTAGGTGTCTATCGTGACTATTGTGATGGCACCTTGGTTCTGAGTGAGAACTTC
The DNA here is from genome assembly GCF_964195595.1 of Calonectris borealis. Classification (NCBI taxonomy): domain Eukaryota; kingdom Metazoa; phylum Chordata; class Aves; order Procellariiformes; family Procellariidae; genus Calonectris; species Calonectris borealis. The sequence continues at coordinate 66,024,569 of NC_134352.1, read as the reverse complement.
CATAACAAATCGTCTTATGAGAGCTGTTAGCATTACTATTTACAAATAAAATTCAGCGTGCAGCTCCCCTGGGATCAAGAACTACCTTTACCACCTTTTCATGCCACTTTCTACACCATTTTCCAGGAAAGATCCCTAGTTCAGAACGGGATGCTGGAAAAGAGCGAGCAACTGAAGGGATTATCGCCAGCAGCCAAAACCACTCTCTTTTTGTTTTTAAATTGAGACACATAGGGAAACACTGTAGCTTTCCAAGACCTGCATCACTTTCACAACTTGTCCTGAAATTTAAGAAAACTGTGGCTAAACCACAACAAAAGCCTTTCCTGCACCCACGCGCGCAGAAGGCTGTTGCCTCCCGCGGCAAGTTGCTCAGCCCGGGGTGCTCCGCCGACACGGGGATGCGGGCCGGGGGGGGCCCAGCCGCCGCAAGCGCCACCTGCCCCGGGCTGCGGCTGCGGCTACGCCACCCCCGCCCGCGCCCCGCGCGGTGGGAAGAGCCGGGGCGGCGGCGGCGGGCTCCTACCTTGTTCGAGGCCATTTCGCTGACGGAGTGCCTGGTCTGCAGGGTCTCCAGCTGGTCCAGGCACCAGTCCAGCTCCTCCAGCGTCTCCCCGGCCAGTTTTTGGTAGGCCTCCTCTGCGAAGAGAGAGGGAAAGGCGTACTCAGTTCGCAAGCGTTTCACAGGGCTAACGGCGAGCTCCAGCGGCTCCATCCTCCGCTGCCCGGTGCGCACACATGAGTGCTGCTCCCTCATATTGCCAGCCCGGGCGGCGGGCGGCGCGGCTCTTCCCCGCCGCGGGGCCGAACTCCTCTCCGGAGCCTCCGGGTCGGCGAGCGGCGGCGCCGGCGGGAACTTTCCGCCGGCCGGGCTCGCCGCCTGCCTCGCCCGCCCGCCCGCCCCGGAGCCGCGGCGGGCCGCAGCGCCGCCCCCTCGCGGGCAGCGCCGAGCTCCGCGGGCGCGCAGCAGCCCCGCGGCGGCGGGAGGCCGGGCCTGCCGTCGGCGGGGCGACGCAGGCAGGGATGAATCAGCGCGGCCGCCGGCTGCGGCCACCGCGCTTCCTGTTTTCGCAGCTCGCCGGCGGCAGGGCTGCTGGCGGGGACCCGCCGCCCCCCCGCCCGGAGCCGCCGCGGGCTGGGGAGCCCCGCAAAACCCGGCGCGGAGTCGGCCCCGGCCTCGGCGCGGCACCCACCGGCCGCGCGGAGCGGTCGTCCGCGTGTTTTCTTACCTACCCACAGGGGCACCATGAGAGATAATTGGTTAATGTTTATAAAATGAGGGGAAGATGTAAAAACACGTGTAAGTGCTCGGGATAACGATGACCCGCCGCAGCACCAGCTGTTAGAGGAGTGTTCAAAGAACTGCAGTAGTGTCGGCGCTAACCCGAAAGCCCCTCCGTGTGTGTGTGTGCCTGTGCGCGAAGAATCACATGCTGGCTGTAAGCAAAAAAAGGGCTGATGAACGTTCTGGAACTGGACCCGGCAACACAACATGGGAAATGGACCCGAAAACGGTATGGAAAGTCACGGTTTAACCAAAACTGCTGTATGTCACGTTGGAGCTAAACTGTCTAAACACTTGCAGAAGTTTCACTTACAGGGAGGAAGGCATCCCCTTCTTCAATAACTCTCCAACAGCAGGAGAGTTGTTGGTATGCAAATAACTTGAGAAAAATAATCCCATGTCGAGGGCGCGAGCAACACCTACAAAGCCTGGCTATTTTTTTTTTCTGATGTAGATCGGAAGGGTAGAATGCTTCTCCACGCTGAACTCAGAGCTGAGTGAGTTTTAGCCCAGGCACGCTGTCTTGCAAGCTGTGTGTCTGAAACATCAAGCTTTGAAACTCCTGGCATGCTAAGTGCAAACATAACTCCAAGGTAGAGAAATGTTTGTTCAGTGGGCTTGTTATTGCCATCTAAAATATCTCCCTTAACTTGTTTCACATCAAATTAACCTTATTTTCAAAATGTCAGACAAGCAAAAAATCAGGCAAACAAATTAACTAAAACTCCTTTTTAAATAGAACACCCCAGCATGGGCTACTGCCAAATAGCTCAGTGCAGTACTGTTCAACATCTAGGATACTAGATTCGTATCTTTTCACATTTCAGAGCACATGCGCAAAAACTTCGGGTTCCTTCACAGCTATTAAACTTTGCATACTTGTGGCTATTGCAAAAACACTCCACAATTTTGAATAATGTCCATTCACCTCTGGAAAAAGGCAATGCGAGAAGAAGAAATTTGGCTTGAGATTAATTGGCAGAACCATTTAAAGAAAATTTTGCAGTGCCTGCCTATATCATGATTAACCTGCTGCTTCATCAAACGCAACGCTAAACGATACCCAACAAAAACCATCCCCATTGAATTGTAAACACTGTCTTTCAGACGTGTCATACTTATTATAAATGCTATCTGATCCAAAAGAATTCCCCTGGCAAATAAAGTCAGGATTTTCCAGCCTGTTTATCCATCAAAAGAGAATCTGTGACGTTCTGCAACACAGCAGACACCAGAGCTCACTACTTCTTGAACATGACTGGTTTACTGACCTCACAGTGTAGATTTCATCAAGATCAGTACTGGAAATAGAAATAACTCTGTTTATAATATGTTTGTAAGTGTACTGTGTTAAATGCTTTTGATGAAGTGGAGACACGATTAACGTATGCATAGTTATCTGATGACCTTATACAATGATTTCATTGAGGATAAAATGCATAATGAAGTGAGGTAAAACGAATCTGTATGACATTATTTTGTTGCTACCCTGCAGCATGCCCTTCAGCAGTTCTTGAAAATCAGATATTGGGAAACTTGTGTTTTTCTTCACAAGTAAACGTCATCCCTTCTAATACTTAAGAGAGTAAAAAGGTATGGTTTTTCTGAGAAGTATGAAAAGAACAAAATAAACTTGAGGGATACCATATTTAGGTAAAAGTAATAAAATGCTCAGTTTGTTATTTATTTTAAAACTTATTTTTCTTGTTATCCATGTAGCCGTAATAGATACTACTAACAGCACCTTACATTCAGGAATCTTTACCTACTATCCACCTTCCCAGTATATCTCAAAGCACATCAGAAGCCAGAATCCATCGCTCACAAGGAAGTCCCATCACCTTAGGATGTTTCTCACAATCTGTCATTTCTGACTCCCACACTTCACGAGTCTGTGGCTGCCGTGGGGACCCGACTGACCACTCAGACCAAGGAAACTTCTGATGGCCCACGCTAGGCTAAAGACTTGCTGGACTCAGCACCTCCTGCCAGTTCTCAGATCGCAGGGCCCTCAGGCCAGCCCTGATAGCTTAAATGGAAATAAAAGGGTTTCTAACTGGTGACAAATTACCCATCAAACAAGCACGCCCGCTTTGTTCCCGCAGTTCTGAAGGGCAGAACAACCATAGGAAAGCTTTTTTCTAAACAGTACTGAAGCTCTAAGTTTGGCCCACACTTTTGTTGTTATACAATATGGTGGAAAATGTCGAGGTTAACAGCTTTTCAAGTATAACACCCCTCACCACTAAGCTAAGAATAAAAAAATAATTATCAGCCACGCAGCTTTGTCAGCCTCACAACACTGTTTCTGACCTCTGTGTTACCTCTAAGGTAGCACCCTGTAATTATTCCCAGTCAGGACTGATCTACTAATCAGTTTTTTTGGTATAGGCACATGATCAAGCCCCCCTCCCTGGTGATGAAGTCCTAAAAAAGATTAACTTCTGTAAATGAGAGGGTTTTTGAAATTTCAAAGGTTCTTTTTATATCTCATTAGGCTTTAATAAGACGGAGAGAAATATAGTTTAATACCAGTTGCTTTAACAATTTGCATGTTATTTCATATATGCTTTTAGAAAAAAGGAAGTGACAGCAAATGTTCTCTTTACAGTTCACAGATTACTACAAACAATTCCACCACATGTAGCTTTTAGTACAGTACATAGAAAAAACAAATGAAAGGCTAGCAGAAAGAAAAAGCTCAGCCATAATCATTTGGCACTGCACACCTATTTTTTTAAATAGGGTGTTCTACTGTCTGTTTTTATAAAAGACTTGATTCTTAGCACAGCTCCTAACACAGCACCAGAGATAGCTGTACATGTATTCACACTCTTATTCGGGAACAACTTCTGTTCAAAATTTTCAGAGGGGAAAATTACTACATGGCAATAATTAGGAATAGTGTCCACTTTATTTAACATGATTTTCATATACTGCCCTACTATTCCCAGAAAATGAAAAGCAATACTAGACTTTTCTACTAGCACTCAAGTGTATTTGTACTAACCTTTGCAGTACTTGAAGGAATTTCAGCACAGCGGAAGGAAAAGGTAAGTACAGATTCTTCATTGTTGTCTGCTCGGTTGGGATTGTCTGAGTGATGCAAAGAGGCTGGAAAAGAGTTGACTCAGCAAGCGCACAGCCAAGGGCTTTGACCACTGTGTTGCCTTAAAATGGGAGGTCTTGGAAGGCAAGACAAGGTCACTGCTGAGCAGTGGTGTGATCTAGATAGGCTTGGCATATGCGTTGTCTTTTGAAGGTGCAGGCAGCTGGAAGAAGCTCTGGAAGCCTCCAGGCTACTCTAAATGAAGAAGAGCTGAAGATCTACTGTGAGACTTAGACCCTGGACATCTTCCCTGATTTTCTGACCGTCTTTTTGCTCTTCTACCTAGCGTAAGCTTGAAGTTTGGAGCCACAGAATTGCTGGGCCAAGAGTTTCAGTTTCTCTTACTACTACAGCATTTCAAAAAAATCCTCTGTGGTTCGAACTAAGAATTTTTCTGTAAATGAGGATGTTCGTACTTACAGCCTTAACTGATGGCCTATATATTGAAGTGACTGACATTTTAGTCAATGTTGGCACCTTCTATTAAACATAGCCATATTAACACTGATTCAGCGTAGAAATAGCATGTTTTCTTAGTCACCCATTTTACAACTGAAAAAAAAATTCATTTTGGTTTTAGGTTTTACTGAGAAAATCGTAAATATTGTGACTTAAAAGGCTATCTTTGTGGAGTGTTCATATGCCTTACTGTTGATAAAATGTAATTATGAAAGATACTTTTGTTTAACATCTAGAAATTTGCGGACATCCCTCCACAATCACACGTAAAACAAAATACTTTTGATGAGATTTTGGAAGGAGCATCTGGAAAGACAACTCAGCTATAGCAGATTTCTCAGGAACTGTTTTGATGGTCCCACTCTGAACGCTCACTTTCTTCCATGCCCGGAACCGCTTCAAGTTTCCACTCTAGTGAAGAAAACTCCTTTGTACCGGTTAGTAGCCTTATGCATAGACGGACTGTGTCCAAATGACCAGGACTAGTCTTTTTTCAGGATGTGATGATCTGCAGGACTCCCCCAACGTACTGCTTTATACAATGCCAGTAGCACTAGCCTTAGGCTATGGAAACTGCCTTATCTCCTTGAACAGAGAATGTTGTAACCTCCAGGAAACAATAGGAGCAAAATGATAAAGTGCAGTTATGCACAACTTGTCAAAATACTTGACTACACTTATGTTATAAAAAAGGACCCGTATAAAGAAATACACGGACAAAACACACATTAAATGAGGATCTAGGAAAAAAGGTGGGTTTTTTTCCCCTCAACATTTTGTATTTCTCTCATGGTCTCAGAGAAATCCACATATGCCATATAACAATCCGTCTATACACTAAGACTGTATTTCAAGGGCAAAGGTACGAACAACATGTGTTTACATTCTTACAAAACCAGGTTGCAGATATCTACGAAGAAATTATCGGGCTCTTGGAACAGGCCTATTACAGTTAGTTCAGAGTAAATAAGGCACTTTTAACTCTAAATATAGAAGAACTGTATCATTAGGCTATCTCTATGTAGTTCAGTTTCACGGCATGGGGATGGAGATGTTACTTGTGCTAGCTTCCTCTTTGTTAAACATTTGGTCTACTTCTTGGAAGAGGCTTTGGAACGAAGTTACTCATACTGATACAATTTGTTCTAAAGTCTAGAAGTATTTCTGTATTAAGTATTTGCAAATTCATCCTAAGAAACAGTCTTGCGATGCCAGAGAAGTACAGCAGGCTATCAGAAAAGTATCTTTCATTGAAGCCAAGCAGGAAAACACACATTCAGTCCATACAGCATATTTAAATAATTTACTGCTTTAATGACAGAGCACATTAAAATGTTTGCAGTGTGACTCTCTAAATCCACTCTTTGCTCTTATCAAATATCCAGCAAGGCCAGATCAATGTTCTTCTGTTACCACACATCCCTGCCCAGTGCTCCCTCCCCCCTAAAGTGACCACTTTAGCAAAGGACTAATACATTCCTTACTTCACTGCCTTTAAGAATCTGCCAGAAGTCACTCACTCACCGGTGAAAAGAAGTAAGCCCTTCCATCAATCAAGCCCTGGTCCAATCAACCTTGCTCAAAATAAAAAAATAGAGGAAAGCTCTTGATTTTCAAGTAGTAAAATGTCCTTTGCAAGCATTTTTGTTGGTTTCTTTTCATGAACAAACTGAGTTTTGAGAAAAGGTCTGTTTCTTTTTTAAATCTCTTTTTTTCCCAACAGTTGTAATTATGTTGATTCTGTACTCTGAGGCCTGTGGGCAAGGAGTTCAATAATGGATTCATTCCTCAAGCTGCTTTCTTATCCTATCTCTTGTATCACACAAAAAATATTTGTTATAGGTGAGAGGATGTATCCTCAAGATCAGTTTCACTTGTAGCTGTAAACCAGTTTGTTTCTGAGAAGGATACTGCTATTGATTCAACATAATGAGGGAAGTGAGAGATTTTCAAAGTAGAACAAAATTAGAGGCAACGGGCACCAACTGAAACACAGAGGTTCCCTCTGAACATCAGGAAACACTTTTTTACTGTGATGGTGACTGATCACTGGCACAGGTTGTCCTGAGAGGTTGTGGAGTCTCTGTGCTTGGAGATCTTCAAAACCCATCTGGACACAGTCCTGGGCAACTGGCTCTAGGTGGCCCTGTTTGAGCAGAGTGATTGGACCACATGACCTCCAGAGGTCCCTTCCAGCCTCAACCATTCTGTGATTCTGTGATTAAACTAGCAGTTGAAAAAATAAAAGCCATTTTGGCAAAAAAATGGATCGTTCAAATAGCCATGATGCCATGTTTACTGTTCTGTAGTAGTCTCTGACCCTCGTAGAAGGGACCATTGTCCCCATCAGGATTTTGCTGAAGAGCTCAACTCCTATATATTATTCTGGGCATTACGATGAAAACAAGAAATACAAATCACTAAATTTATATGTGTAAAACGTCACTGTTAAAAAGACCTACTAACAATTTTGTTTTCCTACTTTCTTAGAACATATGATCAAATACAAAGGAATAGATCAAGTTTTTGTCAAAAAACAATACAAGCTCATTAGAAACCATCAATTTCACTTTTAAGCAGATTACTGCTGGTTTCATCTGAGATGTCAATAGTGCCAAGACCCAGAAACTGTGTTCTGTCACAAAATCTTTATTACCAAGTGAAACTTGTTTAGATCAAGCTGAAATGTGAAAATTGGGAGCCCCATCTGAGAAAGAATTTCAGGATCCCTATTTGTTTTGAGAGTTCCTCAAGAACTTTACAAATGCATATTCAGAAATCACTGCAGAATAAAATAAAAATAAAGATATCTGCAAGTACCAGAAAGAACAAAGTCCTGTTTCCCTAAGCATTTGTGTCTCCTGGTTGATTTGACTTCTAAACTTCACAACACCCAACAGTGCAGCCTGAGCTCACACTATATTAAAAAATTATAAATGCCAAAGTTCAGAAAAAGCTTCAGCTGGTCTTTGCCAAAGAAAGCTCAATAGAATTCCTGGTGTCTGATAAAATGGGAAAGCTGAATGAAAGCTTTCCAAGAGTTGAGGCATTCATATTGGCTCTTCTCCATCTAGATCCTCTGGTGTCTAACAAGAAATGTGCTCAAACTGCAGGTTTTTTTCTTAAAAGACAGTGTTAATAGGCTCCTTTATGAAGTTGCACATTTTTATGTAGTTTATATATAATAAATTTCGTAAATCACTACCTCACTATCAGATTTAGGTAACAATGGTCAATGGTTTCAAAAGTTAATAGGTGGCTGTTAGTGATACCACCTATTTCCTAAGGAAAGCACTCTAAAAATCTCCTGAGTGTTTCTGGTGGTAACTCCAATTTGAACCAGATTTGCATGATATTGATAAGATAAACTAAAGGAACTGGTGGCAAGAGAGAGCAGCTGGAGACAGGCTTTATCTCAGCGCCCTGGAGACTGCAGGAGAGAGGAAACCTCTCAGCCTTGCCCCAGTTGGGTAGCAGGAAGCTTGCTGTCTTTCCAACAAAGCAAAAGGGGAAATACAAGAACACGCAACTTCATTCATCTTCATTCCTGAAAAGAGCAGAAAGGGCAGTAACAAGAATTAATTTTCCTCCTTCCCTTTTATGAAACTGTTCTTCTCTTCACACCCAATTAGCTGGGGTGTATTTACATGGCACAAGCGGGCTACACTTTTGCACTCTTCCCTAGACTAAGAACACAAGCAACCAATAAACATTGCTTTTAGCTTCAATATTTATTAGGTTTTTAATACTTCCTTCTCAGGTCAAGTGATGTCTGAATCAGCCTTTGGGCTAGGAGCACACTCCATATCACTGGACTCTTGTGCCCTACTAAAGATAATGGAAAAACGTGAAGTTCCTGTCTGAATGGATACTCTTGATGGATTATTCCCAGTGAGCATGTGCTGAATCAGACCCTCACTCTATAAAATCTACAGATCATCTACTGCATCTCTTGTAAAATTCCATGCTTATCTCTGACACTGCTGAAGAAGTGAATACTCTTTTTGTCTACAAATTATAAGACTAAGGAGATGGATAAACTTAGTTTGGTTTTATTAAGATAATTCTAACAGAACCTTTACTATTATCATAAATATTTTTATTATCTCTTTTGTTTTAGTGGCATCGCTTATGAATAGATCAAAATATTATTATAGTAGTGCCCAAGAGATCCATTCAGGATTAGATCTCATTATATAATAGATGGTGCAAATACATCAAAACTTTGGGTCTTCTCCCCTACTTTTTTAGGCACAATCTCACTTCCTATTTATGCTGGTTTTAAGATAATACTGTTTCCACTGGTTTGATTTTTGGCTTTTGTGGAGGAACACAAACACTCCTTTGGAAGTCAGATACACCTCACTATTATTAGATTTATTCATAGATAAGGGACCTACAGTTTAAACTGAATGAACTGTGTTAGTCATACAACTTCTTTACGCTGGACAATGAGTCAATCATTATTTCTGCTACACTTCTGTATCATATTGACTCAGGAAATTATCCCGGAGGCTACTAACCCTTGAGCTGACACTCAAGTATCAGTCACTGTTTCTGTGGCTGTGAAAAGGCCAGGTTGGGAGATGGTTTGTTTTGGATGACAGGTAGGCAACGGACAAACGTCATCCAGCAAAACCACAAGACACTCAACCTGCTCCTCCATGCGTCAAGTTGAAAACTCGACAAACACTGTGTCAGTCTTTCCCTTACAGCAAATTCCAGCTCTTTCACAATATTCATTAACAGTTCATTTCCCTGAAACCCACAGAAGGATTTTTTCCCTCCTATTTTCTTTTAGAAGCCTGACGCCAAACACTCAGCATTGATTTATGTGCTGCTACAATCTTTCATATTAACTGATGATCTGCCCCTAATTTTTAGGCAGATGAAATAAAAGAGATCAAAAGTAATGTAAGAACAAAAAGGTTCAGGTGAGATACATTGCAGTTATGATTAATCCACCTCATTCTGGAGCTTTTTTTTTGAGAAACATTGCCCAACATGTTCTTTTCTTCTCCCATAGATATAGGTCCAAATTAGAACTGATGGCAAACTTTTTTCCATCCCAGAAAATTTTTGAGATTTAAAAAAAAATGAAAACATATACATATCCTACTCTACAGAAGGGTAACACCAAACTGCTTGAAAGTTGTTTGTTTGTGTTTTTTTTTTTCCCTGAAATGCAATAAAAGAAAATCTTACCCTAAAATAGCCTGATCATTATGCAACTGTCCTGGAACAGAGAGGATTCAAATTTTGTTCTGTTTCCCACATCCTGTGTGAGCGTCCTGAATGCAGGGTTGTTGACTATTTTTGAGGTGGATCTGTTGATTTTTTTCTGCTCAAGTTTTTCTGGTATGGATAAATAATAAAAAGGAAGCTTCTCCCCTCCTAGCCTTGCAAATGATCAGTCTCTGTGGTTCAATTTTTTATTTATTTATACAAAGTGGAGGAGCTCCAAGAAAAGATGCTGAGATGCACACCACAACTGCATTGTTTGAGATCCTTCCTCATTATCATGAGGATGGGGAGATACTTCAGCCCGGGAATGCCCTTTTATTGCTATTCTCTTAACACTCTCAAAGGGAGCTCAGCAATTTTTCCCAGAGTACACTTCAGTGATACTGGTACACTTCCACAAAAAGTTTTTGGGGTTTGAAAATTATTATTTTCTAGTGAAAAATAACACTAAGATTTCTGAACCTCTGAAGATAATCACCTACATTTGGCAGTCGGTCTGGGATCTGAGCAGAGGCAATTGCTACAGGTTTCATAGTGCTACCTGGGGCTCATGTGCACATTTGCCCTGAGAATGAAGGAGTCTTAACAAGCTTGCTAATGATTCCTCATCAGTGCTGCAAAATGAAACTTGGCACAGTAAAGAATCAAAAACTAGTTTCTCAAAATGATTTCCTTACAGCAAGAAAGAGCACTGTGGAATAAAGACCTGTACTTCATGACTCAATTCATCATTAAAAGCACATTGCCTTAATCCTAGAACACTCATCTATGCAAAGAGATGATTTCAACATGTCAACAGGTTCTCTTCGCTTTTTTTTTTTCCCTCCGAAAGATGAGGTTTGTTAATCATCTTTTAAGGTTATCTTTACCAGGTGAACTAGAGCTATCCTAATTTCAAAACATCATTTCTGTAAGACTTTCTCATCTACATGGGTTTCAAAGGAAATACTGGAACATACCTAAAGGAACACAAATAACTGTATTTTTCACTATGGATAACTTCTCTTTCTCTACAAACCTGTAGCTGGACCTTATAGCTCTGTCCCCATATCCTACACAAGAACTGCGCTGTCTGTTCTAGGGTACAAAACCAACCAGAAATCCACAGAGCTAAGTGCAAAACCATTAACATTCTGCAACTCAAGGTATGAATATGAAGGCAGTAGGAATATACAGACATGGCAGTAGGAAAGTAATCAGTTGTCCAGGCCCGGGAGATCTGGTAAAAGTAATCTGTGGGTTTTCTGCCAGCAGGGAGGGTTTAATCAAAGGAAATCTCCTCTGTTAAATGTTGTCAGGAAAAAACCAGTTTTTTTCCTAATTCAGATGTAGTCTACATTTTATTATTCTGTTCCACCTTCTATAATAACCTCTCTAAATAGATAAGTGTTTTGCCAATAATTACAAATCTTTTCCCCATTAGCAATTGAGAGGGCAATTTCTAATTTTATAGAAAATAGAACATTTACCAACATTTACTACAGCAAGCTTGACCTTAATAAAGACTATTTCTTGTTGAAAGCCAAAAAAGAATCATTTGGGACGGCTGCTCATTGCACAGGCTATGACAGTCTGGACTGTTGCAGTTGCCACCAGGTCCTTGACAGCAGTGCTGTGCAGCTCTCTCAATTTTTAAAGCAACTTGAAAGGGGCCATTATTACATTTTGAAAGAGGAGCAAATTGCATTTCTGTTAAAATAAATAATAATAATGTTGCATCTAATATGAACTTTAATACAGTACCTTCCTTTAATGGTGCAAGAGTGGATTAACAAACCATATCTAAATTATATCCATTTACTTTGCACTCATTTTGCTCAACACTGACACACAAGAGTAGTGGCATGGCATTTACAGATTGGTACAGGGCACTGCACAACTGATAACAAAAAGCTATATAGATTATAGAACCTACCTGAAACTACAAGAGCAGTTTAGCCATGAACGTTTTTCCAGGCAAGTCAGCCATATCTACAAACACCAACTTCATATCTTGCCAAATATATCATCATATTTTAAACTGCCAGCCATGTGACTGCCTACTAACTACTGTAGCTTAGAGCTGATTTAGAGGAAAGGACACCAACTCCCGGTGCAGGAGCACCTTCTCCTGCTGCATGTTCCTGAACGCACTGTGTTGGTGTAACCCAACATGACTCTACATTTCCTTTCAGACCTGACAAGTTCAAAATTTCTGGCAAAATGGTTTTATTCTGCTTGGCAAAGCTTGCTTAGTCATCAGTTAGAACCAGTTTCAAAAGCACTGGTTGTTTCTTTATAGCATTTTAGCTAATTTTAAATTAACTAAATTTATGTGTGTAGTTTGATAAAGCAAGTGATGCTGTGCCCAGGCAAATCAGCACTGGCTTTTTTGTTGTTTTTTTCCCCCCCCCCTAGAATCTATTTAGTAACTTTCCGTGTTATGGAAAGTTCGCTATGATATGGTGCTCAGGTCACAGGAAGTTTTGCTACAGCTCAGTTTCTTTAATTTGTGCTTAGGAACAAGAGAAGTTTATAAAACAACAGGAAAAAGCCTCAAAAAAGAGGCAGCACAGCAGGCAGCTCTCAAGACTAAGCAATGTCAGTCATCGTTAAATAGGTTCTCACAAACCTACACTTAATATACTGTCACTGGTATTTTTGTATTTTGTAATGTTTGTTCACTAGTTTTAATTCACTAGCATTTTTGTATTTTTATAATATATATATATTCATATATATAATTAGTTTTTTCCATGCTAGTCATACTGTCATAGACCTCTATCATGTGTGATAAACATTTTTATGCACCTGAGCACATTTGTCCTTTGAAAACCTGTATCAAATTACCTGGTGCTGAAACATGGACCATGGAGAAACATCCTTTTCCACCTCAGCCCAAATCTGCTCAGTAATAGCTCCTTGCTATAAATTGCTAATGTCATCACATTGCTGGCAGAATAAGTTTAAGAGAGCTAGTAGGCTTGAAACAAGAAGAGCTAAGACAGCTCAAGCTGTTTAAATCACTGATCTGAGGTAAATTAGCTGATTTTGTCTGGAGCATATTAGGAAGCACACACAGAAATTACTTCACTGCGAAAAAAATTTGGGCAGTAACTTTTAGCAGCCTGTAGTAACCTCTGTGACGAGAACCTGAAAGAGGACATCTGCCAACAGCTTTAAATAGTGATATTTCCTTAAAAGCTCAAAAAGAAAACAAACTGTGGTGCTCCTCAGTTCTCAAGTTCTCAAGTCTCAAGACTTCAGCTTAAGAACAACTATGCTTGTTGCTCTATTTATTCAACAGAAAAGTAGTTACTTCTCACAAGCTGACACAATGAATGTTGGCAGCTTTACTACAAAGTAGTAACCCCATAAAATCTCTGATATATATACTTTATGGTACAGCAGTTTATTCAGGAACTATTAAAAACATTTTCTCTCTTGCATAATTAAGCTATATTGATAGAACAATTCTTGGTTACATCTGAGACTACATGAAAAGAGTGAACACCTGGTCTTTTCACCAGAATTACCTTTAAAATTCAGAATTTTTTTTTGTTTCACAAACCATCTCTACAATCCAGAAAAAAAGTATAAAAAACAGGAAATGAAACTTTCTGAGAACTCATCTATACACCAGACCTTTGGCTACATGCAAAGACATATACTGTGTTAGTATAAACTAGTGGAAGCAATTCACAAAATACTTTTGGTTTTGGATGTCTGCCTATGTTTGAATCTTTTGGTCAACCTCAACCAAACCTAGCAGAGGTGTAGAGATTTCAAATGTACTAGATTCTGACAGGTTTCTTGAAAATAAGTCACCAACTAAAGGGAAAATCTTTATTAATGCCTCTACTGAGTGAAGAGATGTAGGGTGTGCTCACTGTACCTGTAGAGCACAGAGAAGCTGCAAAGGAGAGAGGGCTATGCATTGGTAGGGAAAACTTCCACTGGAAGTTGCATATGTTAGAATCTAAGGAATCTAAGAGTCAGAAATAAATCCATAGGAAACCAAGCATTGCTAAGCCTCCTGCTTGCAGAACTATCTGTTTTCTAAAAAAAATCTGATTAAAGGTTTTTTATCTAACCATTTCACACAGTCATTGGAGTTTTTTTAATATCATAAGAATTCTAGATAGTTTTTTCACATTTGCCAAAGGAAATCAGTAAGATTCCTGAATAATCTTTCTTTTTCTTTCTTCCCCTTATAAAATCCAGTTTCAGTACCCTACCTGGATGTGCCTGCTTCTGTGATAATATTGACCATAGTGGTGATACACACATAGAAGGTGTCCAGCTTTACTCTGAGCTCTCCCAGAGACTTCCCTCACAAGAGAAGGAAGGCAGTTAGGAGGGAAAGTGATCTTTTTATTTTCAAGCTGATAAAATATGGTAAAGGCAAGCATGAGAAAATATGGGACACAGCAACAGCATTTTTATTACCATGAGGAAAGTAATTCCTGAGCAGATAAGGTATTTTTTCCATGTACTAATGCATTTAGTGTCAGAGATGTGCAGTTATGATACAAGTCAATTCTTTCAAGTAACAAATATAAGAAAATGCAGGAGCTGGCTGTACTTTCTGTACAAAACTGACCGCCTAAGCCATTTTTGTGGTGTTGGTGCTGAGAAGCCAAGAACCAGTGGTAAGGAACAGATGGTATAGCCATTGTATGAAATACAGTCTTTATTTTAAAAAACAAACCCAAATACCTAAGTAAAATCCTAATTTAAGGTATGAGTGAATGGAGCTTCTAAAGAACCCTCTCATCTGACAAAAAAGTGGAATAAGTTGGAAAAAAGTACTTGTAGTTTTTTAAAGAGTTGTAAAAGGCAGAGACGAATCACTGGCCTCTCCGTGCCTCTCCCAGCGGTTACTGACAAGCTGTTGGTGGGATGTCACTCTTGTCCTTGGCAGTCCTTGCTTCAGTCCCAAAAGTGTAAAACAGAATAACGCAAAGTTTGTATATATCATGTTTCCAAGAATGGATCAAAACTACTTTGCAGAAGATAATATAAAAGATGAAGAACCTCTAATAAATAAAAATAAAAGCAGAAATGGAAAAAACCCAATATGATGTAAAAAATAAAACACAAAATTGAACCATGGAAGTAATCCAAAACCTTTTTTTTTCTTAAAGAAGAAAAAAACCGAGTAGCAGTTTTACTCCCAGTAACAAAATTCACGTGTGGACTTCAACATTTCCAGTGATTGCATTTTAAAATTGAAAAAAAACATCTTGAGTTCTGGCAGCCAACATCGTATTTCTCCTGCACCAATTAGAGCATCAGCAGCTGAATGGAGCAAAGCTCCTCTACACGTTACTGATGAAAGGAGCCCACATAAAGGAAACACAAGTCTCTCAAATTTTTTTCAGGGAAGAACAGGCATTTTAAAATATTTTCAGTTAAAATGCAGGTATTGGAAATCAAGATAAATACAATTTTTAAATTCTTTTATGTTTCTTTTATATTTTAGGGACTTAAACTTGGGCAAAAATGCACTACTGCCAATTGTTTTTTGAGCGTAGAGAGATTGAATAATGTGGAAGAGGAAAGCGATAGTTTAAAATCAGGTATTGCATGAACTAACAGATACTTTTTAATAGGAGATACAAAGACAGTGAAAGAACAGATTCAGAAGAAGCACAACGGATGGGTGAGTGACATTCTTCCAGAAAGAGACAAATACAAGTAACTTCCAGTGAGGGCAACCCAAACTCATGGTATCCTTTTAATTGCAAAGGAAGCTCCTGCAATACGTGAAGGAAAGAGATATCAGCAGTCAGTGCATCTCCAAAAGTAAGAGGAAGTGGAAGCTCCAAGATGGATCCCTTCACTTCCATCTGCTTAGTCTCTACTGGGTACCTGTGCAATAAAGAGTTCATGCTAAAGGTCCTTAAAAGAAGGTCTGTTGGTTTTGATGGCAGCATACACACCAAGCTTCCTGTGTGTACCAGATGCAAGCCTCCCAGGGGAGGGGTTAAAAAATACCAGGGGTTTATAGTTTATGATGAACATTTTGTTTGATTGTTTTCGAAGTCATTGTTGTAGATAATGAAACTCAATGAAGTATATATAAGCCGATCGAAAAAGAGTAAGATTAGCTATAAACCGAAAAGAGATACACCACTTGGCCAGACTCCACAATGAGACAATGAATTTTCCGAAAGGGGAAAAAGAAGAAAAAGGGGAAAACTTATAAACTGAAAAACAGTCATTAGATCATAAAACTTTTCAGCAGGAGAAGAACAGCCGTTAAAGGCCCAGTTCCAGTGAATTCTTGCACAGAATTCCCACTGATTTTAACAGACCAGAATTTCACTAAAGAGCCACTCCACAGAGTTGTCAGGAGTGACAGCAGGAGTGAGGAAAAGAGGTCGCAAAATAACAGTGCCGGTTGTGTTTTCGTTTTTTTTAGGATTTGAAAAATAAGCTGCTACTATATGACAATTTGTTTACACCTCAGATGACCTTTTTTTTACTAAGGGTTTCCAACAAGTGCCATCCAACACGGAACTAATATTAGCTCTAGTTGGGTATAACTCTTTTTTTTTCCTAAAAGATAAATTACTTGAAAAATTACTATTTTAAAGGCTACTTTTGGAAAACTTCCCATGAGAAGTACAGTGTACCGTGCACATCAGTGTGCAAAGCTGCTTCTTGTACCATCTGGAAAATTGCACATCATACCTTTGTGGGGAGTTTGAGACTTTTGACACTAAGAATTGATTATTTCAAAAAGAATGTTTACTTAGTAGAAACAAACTCGTAGCAAGCTAGTACAAGTAAAGTAGCTGAACCTTCTGCCGTAAGAAATACTAAATCAGACTTTGATTATTAGGTAAACTCTCTTAACCTCTGTGACATAAATAATGTAGCACTCTAAATCGCACCTTTATCTTACTGGATTTCATCACCTGTTTTAACCTTACACACAGAACAGTGTTCTGCTTTAAATTCCATTTGGTCTAGTATAAAGAAGGACATTGTTTTTTAAGGCAAGAAGAGTTTTTTATACTCATGGGTATAGTCTTAACACCTTATCCTCTAAAACACAGTAAGTGTCTGCAATGGAAAGTATAGAAAAATAAAGGGCTACATCTTAGCTAATAGGTAGGTATCAGTGATTTTAATAGTGGCACACTGATTTACTGCAGCTGAGGATGTGACCCATAGCTTGCATTTGTTTACACAAATGTAGTAAAATATACAAAGACAACTGAATTCAAACTCATGTAAGTAAGAAGCTAAATAAATATGTAAAATTAGTCAAGCAAACATGACAAGCCATCTGCTTCTTGAGATTAGACAAGTGGTCAAGGTAATGAAATCTGCAAGGCAAAAATGAGTGTTTCACATAATCTGCAAAGTTGTCTCATAATAACACAAACCTTAAAATGGTTCATTGTCAACACAGAATGGGTTTCACAAACAGAAATAATAGAATATTAGTGCTTTTTAAGAGGAATCATCATCTCTTTTTTCAAGTTGTATGATTATTTCCTTAGAAAATAATTTACTTCAACAAATTTTTATTATAATTTTTTTTTAAATAAAACCAAACAAACAATTCACAATAAGGGAATCAGTTCCCCAAAGCAGATCACTCCATGGCTGAGTGCTGGCCACACCAGCTTGTCCCAGCTTAAATGGGACTGCATCTTTCAGTCACCAGAGTTGTGTATTTTTTTCCTCCTGCCAGAGGTATTTCTCCTACAGAATTTCTGTCCTGTAAAACTCTGGGCACAACTCTTAACTTCTTTTGGGGTCAGGTGTTTCATGACAAAATAAAACTGAAGTGTGAAGACTGCAGTGGAACCACCATCATTTGCCTTGTTCAGAGCTTGATCTAACTCATAACATGGCAAAACAGTAATTTTAAAAATCAATTGTTTTTGATTGAAGTTTTGTTTTGAATGGAAAAGCAAAGCATATCAGCTACCTTATGCTGGATCGACTTTGTTAGTATATCATCGCCAATAAACAAAGTAGCATCGAATATCAGGGAAATGGAAAGTGCAGGACTGAAGGGATGGTTCCACACTGTCGGTTCCCGGTGGCGATGCTGGCATACGTTGTTCTGTCCTTGCTCTGATGACTGCAGTCATTGTTAGCCATCTGCGTACTACCCTTCCTTTGGGGACACATGGTGATGTAGACCAGAGAACTTGTTAAAAATAACTCTGCAAAACCCAGTTATTTTTAACCTGGCTAAGTTCTCACCAGTTTGTTCTGTGCCTTCATAAACAATAGCACTGGCGCAGATGAGGAGATGGCCCCAGGGTAGGGGAAGAATGGCTTGGGACAGAGTATGGATCTCTGGATGCTGGCACTGTGGCCAAGGTATGTGGCAATGCAGTCTTAGTGGAACAACCATTCACCAGCAAAACACAGTTTCATTAGAATTTACGAATACATATTTTGAGCAATAACATACCAGTGACAATCATTTTGTTTGCAGGCTTGCAAAAAAAAGGTTCATATCCAAGTACAACTCTGCACTTTCAGCGAAATATACAACATTGAGGGAACATTTGCTAAACACTAAGCCCTTGGTTGCCATGGGAATAGTTTTCTAATAAATGGAAACTGGTCAATCCTTGTGTTACAAAATTAGCTGTACTCAGACTGTTTCTTTAAATGCTAACTCTTTAAGGCAGATGCCAATAAATCTTGATATTGGTACTTTAAAGGTGATATAGCTTAGACAATTACCATTTTTGACTGTGGATAGGTAAAGACCTAAGTAGTTTAAAGTCTTTGAGCTCTTCATTGAGGACTAAGAGAAACAAACTCTCTCTCCCCCATCCCTTCACATTGAAGGAGAAAAATACCACAGCACAGTCCAAAAGAATATGTATGGATCAAGAGTGGGAAAAGCACATGAAAAGTGTTTGAAGACAAGAAGACAAGACAGATTCAACTGACCAGAGAACTCTAATGTCTCTACATGTTACAGATCTCAAATCTGAACTGGCACAAGCCTGCTTTTGAGGACATTGCTAAAGTTTAATAAATAGCATATATATCAGGATCTAACAAATTCTTTTAGCAATCCCACACAGAGCACCACAACTCCCCTTGCCATCAACCTGGTGCCAGCAAACAGGTTTTTAGATTTAACAGAAAGTCGCAAGAATGATTGGCAAAATATGACAATCATTAGAAACGCAAACGGAAAGAAAAATGACTCAGATTAATTTCCATCTATTCCAAAGAAACCCAAGACTATAGCTGGAAATGACGATCCCTTTCTTGAGTGCTGCATGTAGCCTGTTTAATAAACATATAAGGAGCCAGCCAACAGGAAGCTCAGCTTGCCACTGCGGACTAATGAAATGCTTTGAACTACAGGCAATATGTACACCCAAATTACATACTGCGATACTCACAATATTTGAGCTGCTCCACAATGCAGAAGCCAATTATTCTTGGCAAGCATCCTCATCATGCCTCCCAGCTCCCCATCATTCACATGTGGAGTAGTGCCACATCAAAAGGACCCAGCCATAAATTCTATAAATCCTTACAGATGAAGATCAAGTGGAAAAAATACTCAACCTTTTGGAGCAAGTAAGATTTTGAATAATGTAGCATTCATCTACTTAGAGGTGTTATCAGGCTAATAATGACTTTTTGTTATCCTATAGAGCAATAAAGTGAGGCAATGGGAAATATGAATTACATTAAATGAAAAAAATCAAATATATAACTTTTAATGGACTTTTCTTGTACATTTCTATAGAAACTTACTCACTAGTTGGTGTCAGCTGAATTAATTACACATACTATAAAAAGTCACAAGAAATTCACAACTGAACTTGAAGTCTCTAGTGCTACTTAGTGCAGAACATTGCATTAAGAAACAGTCCATGACCTAAAATATCCATATTCCAACAGACAGGGAAACACAGAGGGGCAAAATGAGTTGCCCAAGTCTCTACTACATACCTTGTTCCTTCCACAACTGTGACCAGAAGGCAGGTCTCTGAAACGCAGTTCAGGATTCCACCTAGGAATCACACTGCCCCAGATGTGATTAAAAATGGTTCACAGGTACACTGTTACCTTCAAAATCTTCTATTTTCCTTCATAAAATAAGAATCATTTGGGGGCAAAATTTGACTTGCAGCTCAAGTTAATATGGTAGTGATGACAAGTTCTCAGAGAAAATAAAAGATGTATCTAACTCAAGTGTTCCATAACACTGCACCACCAAGGGCTGTGATACTTGAATGACAGTCTTCAATGTACCCAAAAGAGGAAAAAGTTATGATTGGAAAGGGAGCAAATGTTCCATTTATATCTGCTGCAATAAATAAGAATATAGGAGCTTTCCAATTGAGGCAGCTAGCGAATCAAATTAAAGAATTAAGATCTGCTTGCTTATCATAAGAAAAACTTTACTGTTAGCAAAACAGTTAAGTGGAAGAAAGAATTCCTGAAGGAAAAGAATGTGAGAAGAAATGCAATCTCTATAGCATTCAGAAGGAATATGATATGCTTCCTGGGCTGCCTGTGTGCTAACAAAGGCCGCAACTTGGTGATACAATTAGTGGCTTACAATAGAGTCATCGGCCAGCAGTCCTGCATCAGGCCTGAAAAACGGCAAAGTTTGGCCAAAGAAAAGAAACACACTGGTGCCACACAGATAATTTTAAAGGGGACTGTGTATTAGCTCTGCCAGAAAATAAAACTTATTAGTAGGAAAGCAAGGACATCAAGATTATAAGCTTTTAATCAATACAACCAACACAACAAAAGCCCTCAGATGCTTAGGCTATGCAGCCAAATGTGACACAGAAGGTAGGTGCTGAAAGAAAAGCATTCCTAAAGGAAGCTTATTCTCTCTTGTTCCATGGAGAAATTTGAAGTGCAAGAAAACAGATAGTCAATTTTCTCAGTTTTGTAATATTTTTCTTAAGTTCCAAATTATCATTTCATGACACAGATTAAACTTATTTCAGCAAAATTCCTAACCTTTGCTAATACCTGGTTTTATATTTAAATATAAACCTGTACTTTTAGAATATATCACTTAAGCAGTCATTGGCTGTTGGATGGGTAAGAGCACATTGAACTCAACAGTGAAGCATGAGGCCAAAACCCAGGTGTTTCTTGGAATTTTTTTGGGGGACTGTGTTCAGCTAATCCACCACAAATGCAGCTCCTACGACTGAAACTGGTCCCGATTCAAATAATTGGAGATAGAAAGTTTTATTATCCTATTACAAACTCCCAAATGATTCAGTCCTAACACATACTAGGGCATAGCTAAAGCACATTCCATGGGATTAGTAATTCATATTTTAAATGTTTTTGGAAATTTACAGACAACTGATACACAGAAGAAAAAGGCTGTCATCGGGCAGCACAGAAGCACTGTATTTGACATCATTACTCCCACAGACGACCGCAGCAATGGGCTATGGCCTTAGACCCTCACACTTGGCGATGTCCTGAAACAAGACTAAGGTTAATCTTCCCAGACTCTCAAATTCACTCATAGTTTCTCTCCTACTTTAATACAAAGGAGAGCACTTTTGAAATAATTGGTTTGAAATAATTCAGATTACTTCTATTTACTATTTTAAACGATCAAATAATTCAGCTAGTATCTTTAACAGTAGTTTCTTTTTAGCATTAAACCGAAATCACAGCTCTAATTGCTCCTAAAATTCAGCAGCGAGTTTAGGATTCTCTTACTATATTTTCTTCCTGCCTTTTTACACAGCCCATTGGTTTATACTCCCTACACATAAACTATAAAGGATTTCACTGCACTTCTCTACTTTACAAATCCCCATTGAGAAGCACTGCACATTTTGCCCAGATTAGCATTTTTTATCACTATAAATACACCAGTGTAATGACGCTCAGTTAAAGTCTCTAAATATACATAAACATTCAGAACCACTCACCCAGATTCACACCATCCGCAGCAACAAAGTGTGTGAAGCCAGTTAGTGGTGGGATATTGGAGAATAATCAAACCCTTGCCCCATGCTGCCATTTAAGGATCTGATACCAGAAAGTAGTTTACCAGTGTGCACCTGCACGCATAAATTCAGTCTGCCCTGTCATGTCTTACTAACTCAGTATATAAGCCTCCTTCACACAAACACCTAATTACAAATCTCCATGAACATCCATGAGTAGTGTATGTCTGAGTTTAACATTAATTTCTCTCTTGCCTCGATTATAAATATCCTTTTAAAAGGATTTTAACTTCCATTATTTCACCTTTCTTTTAACGAAAGACTGAAATACAAATTCTCACCAAAGAAGGACAAACTCTTCTTCAAGTTCCTGCACTCCTGCCACACCATGCACAAATTAAGGCTTTCAAGGAAGGCTATTTCTGCTTATTTATTTGTTAAGCAGAGTATAATTAAACAGAAAGAAACTGTAGCACAAATACAGTTTTCTGATTCCACATGGTGCCTCCTTCACTCTGTGAAAGATTCCTAACAAACCAGTGCATGCTGCAATCTAATTAAAATTAAAAATCCCACAACAACTATTACAACACTAATGAGGTAAAGAATAATGTCAGCCAACATCCTCTGGTAAGGAAGCTGAACGAGTAAGAGAGAGGATATATATAATGTCAATATACTTCAAAGAGAGTGCCAAGTTCAAATGTAAACAAATGCAAAGCACTAGCAATAAAATTTAAATTAGTGGTTTGCAGTGATGTCATCTAGCAGTCTGATGTCAGGCCCGAAGAAAACAATATACAGGCAGTGGAGTGAAGCACATTTGTCCGAAGTCCACAAGAAAGGACTGTGTTTTCCCCATAAAATTAAATAAAAAAAAAAACCAAACCAAACAAATAAAAGCAGTACCCAGGGCAGGATGCTTATTAATTTTTTAAAAGCTTTTACTCTGTAAGTGGCAGTGTATTCAAATATTTCTTTTTTTTCTGCTTTGTCTATTGGAACTCGCTGACACAAAGGGACATTTTTGTTACAGTTAACGTAGTCTCATGCACATAATGTTGATGGAACGAAGAAGTATTATTGATTTAATGTCTTCTTTCAGCTGCATTTTTAGTGTTCAGATAAAATACCTAGTAAAAAAGTGTTTTGTTATTTTATTAACAAGTTAAACAGAAACGCAACCTTTAAAAAACTCTGTATAACAAGTTCAGTGGACGCCTAACAATTTTTCATTGTTGAACATTTTCTGAGCTATTAAATTACCTTACTGAAAATACTTACAAAACCTATGTACTATGCTTTTATTTCATACCTTGTTTTGCTATTATTTCTTTTATTGGAAATTATGCAAAAACCAGAACTATTTATTAGATATTCTAGTATTCTACCACTATCAGAAGTCACAAATAAAAATTAAACATGCAGTTTTTATTCTTACAGTTTTCTTGAATTCAGTGTGAGCACCATTTAATGACAGCACAGCCCATTATTAATCTTTAAATGAAGTCACCAAAGAACCTTAAATTGTACAACTGGCTAATGATGGGGCACGGGCTTTCTAATTTTCCTCAAGATATTGCCGAAAAGACCCTAGATATTGCTGTTTGTATTGATTAAGTGTAACTCACTTCAGACTTTAAAACCCTTTGCTTTTGCTTCTCATGTTGTTAGCATTGATTTGCAGAACCTAATAGTTCAGGCTTGCACAGGCAAATCTGGCAAATAAATAGCCTCTGTAAGGAACATGTGTTCACCTGTTTAGAGAACATCTACAGCATATAACTTTCCTACTTTGCCCTCCCTCAGTAGGAGAGCTGTAAAAATCAATGCAATTGCAGTGAAAGTAACAAAAGCATCGTTAAGGTATGAAGAAACATGCATATTAGATGCTGCTTAGAAATAATTTCAGAGCTTGAGAAAGAAAATACCCAGCAGGTGCTGCATGGCAGCAGGACCTGGCAAATGGAGGTACCAGCAGACGTGACCCAAATGACGACTTCCATCAAGACAATAGATAACACAATAGATGTAAAACTCCAGGACAGTATGGATATAGATCTGAACTTTGCAACTCGTTCAGTCTCTCTATTCATGACATTATACATGACACCCCCCTTCTTTTCCAGTGTGCCAAAAATAAGCTATTTACATCAGGTTTTAAGTACTTTACAAGCTGTCCCCTCCCGATCTCATTCCTCATTCAGCCCTGAGACATTATTTTCCCTCACTGATCAGGTCACTATACTTTTAAACTGACACATCTGCAGTTCTCCTATCTTGCTTTCACACATGCAGGATCTTAGCAAATCTGCCTTATCATTTTCATGGACAGTGTGTCCCTAAATTCTCCATTGCTGTGATGCATCCAAAACCTTGCTAAGAATGAGACTGTTGCTGTGTTGGGTCCATTGTTTCTCATGCCAAATAATATTGTCAATATTTTTCTTTCCCTCATAATCTATCACCTCATTCCTTTCTTCTCAATCTAGCCAGCTAGTAGCCTTCCGCTTTTACATTGTAAATAAAAACCTCTTCATAGACCACCAGTTATAGCTTACCAGTACAAGTCCTAGCCTAGGCCTGGGGCTCATTTGTGGTACAGTAGTACTGACAATGAAACGACAATGAATGTTGACATTTTCCTTAAGTTTGGGAATGTTTGGATATATGCATCATCTATAACCCAGTAAACGAGGCTTCTCTTTCTTGTTGTTAAATCAGTGATGGCAACACTTGAGAAAATCAGAGTGTAGACTCTATCATCTTCAGAAATACTGAAAAATCCCATTTTAAAAAGCGTATCATAAGCTGCAACTTGTAAATTCTTCTGATACTAAAATACTTCCTGTACTTCAGACTTCAGCCAGTGAGTCCTGACCCTGCAAACTTTAATCAGATGACAAAAATATGACAGCCTAACATCTTCAGTATTTTGACATGTGCACACAGAAGGTCCACCTGACCTCATTGCTTCTGTTACTGCTTTCGTATTTCTAATTGTGTAACAGAGGATAAATATTCAACATCCAGATTTAAAAATAAATCTTCTAGGACACTTTATTAAGTGTTAACCATGTTCTAGATTTAAGAATCTACACAGGACGGAATTGGTGGAGGAAACAATGTACAGGAATTATATATGTGCTCATTATTTGCCAAAGTTGACTATCAATAATCTTCTTTTACAGGACATTTTTAAAATAATATGCAGGGCTTTCACTGTAAATGTTAATCCTTTAAGAAAAACTGAGAGTGTTTTTCTAAAAGTCTAATCTGAAAGGCCACAAACAGCATCGTGCTGTTGTCTTTCAAAACAGCATTGATACCAGAGATGTTGCATCACGAAAAAATCCGGGACACTTGCAAGAGTCACCAGTTGCAAGAAAGCTGCTCTGCAAACTTCCCTGAAGGTGACTCTGCTGCACGCGCTGCACAGAATGGCGACTGCTCCATGCAGTAGCTCAGGCTGCAGCCAGCGGACCGCCAAAGGCCATGTGAAAGGACTAATCTTTTGTAACCTTGATCGATGTTGGCTGACTAGTCCCGGGAAGTACAGTCAGGCCTCTGCTTCTGTGGCTCACGCCGTTATTACAGCCTGTATTTCCTAGTTAAATTGATTAGGCCGCACCATACATACTACCTTGTGTATTAATATTGTACACTTAATCTGTAACTTTACCACTGGCGTACATTTTATTACATGAAGTGATGTAAAATACAACAACTCCCATCCCTGGTAGCTCTTATACTTTTATGATATTCGTAAAAATATATGCCTACATTGTGATGTTCTGAGCAAATATATCAGAAATATGAAAGATAAAAGCCAATAATGAATTAATGCTTTGCTGTCTAATTCAATAATGCACAAACAACCCATGGTAAGTATTACAGACCAAGGCAGAGTCACGCTAGACTTATTTCAAGGACAGCTCAATTACAATAAAAATACTGTAACAATTAATGTACATTGCAATAGTTCTAACACAGTCTAAGGATTTTAGATGGTAAATGAAATCAGGTCATGCACCAAATAAAGGAATACGAGTAATAATGCTTGTCTTGTCCTTAGCTGAGTTATTTCATGGAACAGAATATTTATGTGCAGGAAATATGTCATTGAAGGGTTTTAGGCAAATCCCTTTGGAGAAATACAGAAAGTATCACTGTACATCATCTCTTTTTTTTTATACGTCTGCCCTGTTTCCAACAGATTTAATGGATTACTGAGGTATGATATTCATACAGTATCAGATACATGATGTATAGTGTTAAGCTGAAGACAACTATAAAACTAACTAGGAAAATGAAATAGAAGTTAAGCAAGTTCAGAGCGTTTTACAATGGGTCATGTGTCCTTAGCAAACAGGGGCATTCTGATTTCAGAGCAACACTGCTCTCTGAGAAATTAGTTAAAAAATGTTTCCTTTAAGTGAATTAATCTCCACATCCATAAGGCTATGGAAACTTAGTCATCTTAAGCAGCATTCAGTTATAATCCAGTTATAGATTGCCACAGTTAGGCACAGATTGTTTCTTTTAGCTATGTTTTCTAGGCTATCTCATAATGCATCCACTTTCCATTCTGAAAATGGGAGCTGTTTCACATCACTAACACGTGGATTTTCAGAGGTCACAGTGACACATCCAAAGTCAACAGAGGGAAAGGCACGCGGAGTTAAAAGATCCTCTAAGCAGATTGCTGACCCCGAGGCTTAGGAGGAAAGAAGTTTTTTTATCACGTGTTGATGTTCTAGGTAAGGGAAATTTTTCCTGATGCCTTTTTTCTGACACTACTGCTGTATAACACCGTAATTAATAGCTCTCGGGTGGACCTGAAGGCCAGAATCCTGACACATTACACAGCCTCCCAAAATCTTTAGAAATGTAGAGCACACCTATGTGTCTTTATGTGCAGTATCATAACATAATCCCAGCCTAAAACAGAGAAACCTGTCATCCTACTGATGCTATCTCACTTGAAGCCTATTTTTAAGCATGTATTAGGGGGAGGGGCATTACAATTACTCAACATCAAAAAGGCGATAAAGTCATAAATAAGATTAAATGGAACAGCTATAAATCTGATGAAGTCAGAGATGTCGAGATTTGCTTGCAGATAGAAAAACACATCTGATTTTGATTTGACACTTACTTTACACAGAAATAATTGATGACTCTGATGACTTTATGGGGATACTGATGAGTTAGGGAAAATTCAGATGCGGTACATACAAAATTATTTCTACCGTGTGTGAAAGTGCATCAATCTCTACCTTGGCAACCACAGAATATTTTTAAGGCGACTCCAGTTAACAGACTTTGTTTTCTTCCCCACCAGAAACACAAACTTACAGGAGCGTCTAAAACTCCTCTCTCCCTTAGAGATCTAAGTTGCTACGAAAAACAGTCCACCAACACGATCACACAGATTTCAAGTGCTGTAGAACTAGGTTCCAAAATACAGCGGGCCGTACCGGGGATACAGCTCAGCCAATTTGCTCCCCGCCTTCAACTTCACAAGAGGCAGCTGCCTTCCGGGCTGCCTGCGGCAGCACCCTCCCGCACGGCGTAGCCCCCCGGGCGGGGGGCGCTGGTGGGGGCGGCGGAGCCTGCTCCGCCTCGGCCTGCGCCGGGAGCCGGCGGCGGTCGGTGCGCTGCTCGCCGCTGCCCTGTGGTGCTTTTCGGCGAGCGGCCGGGGCTTTGCGGCCCGCGGGAGCACGGGAGGGTTTGTCCCGGGGACCAGCACCGGCAGGCACCCGCCTCGGGTTTTTTCCCTGAAAATCTACTCGTCGCATCTTTTTTATATTAAGCCTGGTTTAACTATCCACGTGTATTTATTTCAAGCCATTCAGCTCGCAAACGAAGGAATTAACTTGGTTTTGCTCGGTGGCGGGGGCGCCGGTGCAGCAGGCGGGCGGCACGGTTCACGTCGCTGAGGGAGGTATCACCCCAAACGGCGTTTCTCGGGTGAGTTTTACTTCCCCCTGCCGCAGCCCCGCGCCCCGGCGAGATTTCTGCCCCGTCCGGAGAGCCGGCGGCGTGGGGCCGCAGCTCCGCGCCTCCCCCCGAGCCGGCGGGCAGCGGCGCTGCGGGCGGGCCCCCGCCGGCAGTACCCCCCGCCCCCCGCGCTGCCGCCTCGCTGACGTCAATGGCATTCTTATCGCGCCGCCGGTGACAGCAGCGGCTGCCCTCAGAGGCCGCTTGCGCCCGGCGCTCCCCGGCCGCCGCCAAGCTGCGGAGTGGAGCCGGCGGCAGGCGGGGCGGCCGCCCGGCTCCCGGCGCTCTCAAAAGGTTTCTCGTGACGTGCGGCGGCGGCGGGCGCGACGTCCTGGCCTCGCCTCGTCCCGCCGCCTCCTAAGCTCCCGGCGGGGCCAGGCCGGGAGGACCGCGGTTCAACCCGGCAGCCCTCCGGTCACGCAGGGCAACCTGCCTTTCCCTCACGCACATCCGCGCCCCGCCGGGCCGAGGCGACCGTGCCCCCGCGGAGCCCTCCCCCCCGCCGCTGGCCCTCGTACCCCGCCCTTGGCGGAGCGTGTGCCGGTGGAGCACGGGGGCTGAGGCGGCGGCGCCTCCCGCCGCCCGGCACCACGGGGAGCTCAGCGGGGGGAAGGACCTGGCACCCTGCGGTTTCTGCTCGCACCGCAGGCGGTGAGTTTTGAGAAACGGCATTTCTTCCGGAGCGTTCCAGCTGCGGGGATCTGACACGGAATGTTCAGCGCGACGCTGTGAAAACCTCGTGGAGGGAACGGGTTTCAAGAGCGCGTGGCAGCGGGGAGGTCGAGGCTGCTGATACGCAGGTGGGATATGATGTCAAACTGCAGACGCTGCGGTGTAGAAGACTAAAAGGACAAAGACCTGCTGAGATTTTATGGGTTAAATCCATTCCAAGCCTGAGCTGGTGGGAAAAGTGTGGCAGAGGAGGACTGTGATTAGTTTGTCAGGCTGGTTTGGTGATGTCAAGTAGAACTGGATTTACACTGAAATCTGCAGCATCCATGTATTTACATGCTCACAAGGTGTAGCATGTCAGTCTGGTTTGCACGTCACAACTGACTCAGCCGATTGCTAGTTACCCTCATCAGCTGTTACTGCAGATGGCCCAAAATGTCTGTTCTCACAAGCCATCCTCTCCCGTTTGCATCCCTGCTATATGTCTATGCCTTTATGAGTTGTCTGTACATACATATATACACACCCGCCCTGATGTATTTTATACATATGCATACCATATGTACAAAATCCCACAAAGTGAAGTTTTACAAAATTGCTACAGTTTATGTCCTTGTCTCTAAAGCAAAATTCCCCTTTGAATGAAATACACTAGCATCATTCTAACGCATCAACCCGTTTTTCTATATAGCGATATCAATACCCAGATTGTTTCTTTGAAACAGTCAGATACATGCTAACACAGTGTTTGTGCACCTGTACACTGTTACTGTGCGTGGCGTGAAGCAGTAACACCCCACCCACCCAAGAAGTGAGTGCCGAATCACATTCAGCCCTAAAAAAAAAGAGTTAAAACTTCATTACTTTTGAAAAGAATTACAGCTGTTGGCCCTGTGGATGAATTTGGCCCACAAAATGGGAGGTGGCACCTCAATGGATTTGCAGAGGCAAAGCGTAACAGGCAAAGACGCAGCTGCTGCTCATGAGGTTTTTGCACTCTTTCATTGTAATACCTATACTTCACAAATATTGTTGTTACTTTCGTTTTGAAAAGCTTTTCTTCTAATGCACAGATAATGGAATAGAAAACTGATACGGAGACGATACTTGTTTCTTTCCTCCTCGGTAAGCACATCACTGGTTTCAGATGCCCATTTTTTCAATTACAGGAAGTGAGTAATTTCCACAGAAGGCAATAGGACTCAAACAGGTTGATGTGTAAGAGAAATGAGTGGAGATCTAGCAACGTTTTCTTAATCTGATAATCATGTGCTATTCCTGGTCATGGTGGCAGCTGTCTTTTGCAACAATGGAAGAAAATGTAAGGGAGAAAATAGAAAAACAGAGTCTATCCCATTATCTACGTTATTTAAAATAGGTGGTTCCTCTTCAGAAGGTCAGATGTGTTCATGTCCTGCCTCATGAACAGGATTAAGCCACAGTTGGCCTTTGCTGAAAAATGACTGAAAAAACTCTGTCAAAAATGGTTTGTGGCAACCAGGCTTAATCCACTCACAGGCAGCTCCCTAAAGCCAGGGCTAAATTCCTTATTTTTTAAAATTGGCCTATTGTTGTTGTCACTCTTCCAGATGCAGCAATAAAGGTGCAAATACATACCAGATCAGATTTGTCAGTGAAAACAACTGCTACAACACCAAATGGCATGTTGTGACAGGACTCTCATCATTCATGCCACCTTATGTAGCGAGGTGAAAATCCAGAGAAAGCAAAGCTGAGAAATGAAGTCAAATCTAGGCCAGATCTGAAAATGGTTAATCAAATCCTGCTCGCTAAGGTTGTTGCTTCAATCCCAGACTGGACAGTCAAACGGAGAACAGCAACTGAGATGCCAGTGAAATGGAGCACAGCTTTCTAGTCATTAAAATACACTTTAAAAAAATGGTTAAGCTTCATCCGTACTGGCCAGTGACAGAATCTTACAAAACAATTTTGCCTGAATTCTGTTTATATTTGTGGGAAAATAACAGAACATTGACAAGGAGGATTGTAAACTCTCAAGTGATTTGCACCTGAGATATTGAAAAACACATATATCATACTAATTGTTGTTTAGCCTTCTGTGCTTGACAAGCAGAACATCTGTGTTTAGATAACATAGGCCTGTGATAGACTCAGAGGCACCCTATCAAACATGCTTGAGATTCCTGCCCTGCTGTGAGAAAAATCAAAGCACAGTGGTAAACTACACCTGCGTGAATCCCTGATACATGGGCGAAAACAGCAGGTTCGGCAATCCTCTAGCAAGGACCAAGCTCCGTGGTGCCTGCACTCCCGCTTGTGTGCCTCTGCCCAGCTGCTGCTTCAGGGATCCCCCCGTTGGCGAGGTAACGAAAATAAATTTACTCTTTGCATTTCAGCCGTGGTTTTGTGGTTGTTCCTGCGCCCTGCTTGTGCTGACTCACACAATATTGAATACAATAGTTTTAAGACCCTGTAGAACTGGCAGCTTTGAATGGGGAGATTTATGCCAAAAGTCCATTACTATAGCCTATGATGAACTCAGAGTCTCTGGCACCAGGAAAATAATATTTTGCTCTTTGTTTGTGTATAGATTTTGAAGGAAATTCAAAAGTTATTGTGAGATCTCTGAGTCTAAGCTTATAAAAACCAATTCTGATTGTGTAAGTCTTTTAAATGGGGTAAGAATTCTATTTGTCTAGGATGTAGATTCCAGTTAAGATCACCAATATAACAGCAAAGCCTGCCAGAAAAGAATTTCTACACCATACAAAGTGCTTTGTCTCTACTCTTGCAAGAGTAAATAAAATCCCAATGATTGTGACATTTATAAAGGTATTCTAAGAAAGTCTGAAAAGATTATAAAATTGACCCTTCTTATTAGTGTATTTAAAAAAATAGACTTGTAATGCTTTTCTGAGTCTAATATGAAGATATTAGAATGTTATTGACCTGGCAGATACCTTCATATACACATTTACTATATATGCTGTACCAGGATGGGATATCAAAATATTAAAAAGTAAAAGTTAAGCAATTTTAAAGTTAGAAGCCAGATTGTATTTTTTTTTCCAGGATCAGTAGCCAGAGGATAAATATTTCCTCAGGTGTAATTTTTTAGCTGGGTATTTTTGATACATCCAACTAGCAGACACATGCGCAGTTACAACCGCTGATCCATGCTCTTTGCCTGAGGAGTAGCCTAGAAATTCCATTCCCATTTACAGTTGTAATGGATGACAGTCTGTTGTGCTGACATTTCCATTTTTTCGTCAGAAAAGCCTGATGTTTATTCTCAGCTACATATTTCCAAAGTACTAGTTACATTGAAGCCATCTTTTTGCATTACAGGAATTTCTGTAATGGCAAGAAATCGCAGTTTAAAATATGGCCCGATAGACATAGTGGCCGTGTAAGTACCATGAGTAACATTCTCTTCATGGAGAAACCCTTTACAGAAAAATACAGCAAGCAGAACCTTTTTTTCCCCCCCTTTAAAGAACAATTCCGGCTTCCGGCCTCAGCAAACTGAACAGACTGTATGGAGAGAACGAATTTAAGAACTCTATCTCCTGAATCCTCTTCCTCTGCTAAACGACCTCACATGTTAAACAATGACTGCCCTCTATGTCAATGACCAGCTGTAGTGCATGGAGCTCTGCCTGGGGATGGTTGAGGAGCTGACCAAGAGCTTATGAGTCAGGATTAAAGTGAGGGCAGGGACAGGTGACATCACAGTGGGGGGTCTGCTACAGGCCACCCAACCAGGAAGACCGAGCAGATGAGGTCCTCTCTAGACAGATAGGAGCAGCCTCACGTTCACAAGCCCTGGTCCTCATGGCGGACTTCAACCACTCTGATATCTGTTGGAGGGACAACATGGCAGGGCACAAGCAATCCGGGAGGTTCCTGGAATGCGTCGATGATAACTTCCTTCTCCAAGTGGTAGAGGAGCCAACGAGGAGAGGTGCTATGCTGGACCTTGTTCTCACCAACAAGGAGGGGCTGCTGGAGAATGTGAAGGTCAAGAGCAGCCTTGGCTGGAGTGACCATGAAATGGTAGAGTTTAAGATCCTTAGGGTACCAAGGAGGGCATGCAGCAAGGTCACTACCCTGGACTTCAGGAGAGACTTTGGCCTCTTCAGGGATCTGCTTGGTATAGTACCATGGGACAAAGCTCTGGAAGGAATAGGGACCCAAGAAAGCTGGTTAATATTCAAGGATCACCTCCTCCAATCTCAGGAGCGATGCATTCCAACAAAAAGGAAGTTGGCAAAAACACCAGGAGGCCTGCATGGATGAACAAGGAGGTCTTGGGCAAACTCAAACACAAAAAGGAAGCCTACAGAGGGTGGAAACGAGGACAGGTAGCCTGGGAGGAATACAGAGAAATTGTCCGAGCGGCCAGAGATCAGGTTAGGAAAGCTAAAGCCCTGACAATTAAATCAGGCCAGTGACATCAAGGGCAACAAGAAAAGCTTCTATAGGTACGTTGGGGATAAAAGGAAGACTAGGGAAAATGTGGGCCCTCTCCGGAACGAAATGGAAGACCTGGTTACACGGGATACAGAGAAGGCTAAGGTACTCGATGACTTTTTTCCCTCAGTCATCACCTGCAAGTGCTCAAGCCTCACCGCCCAAGCTGCAGAAGGCAAAGGCGGGGACTGGGAGAATGAAGAGCCGCCCACTGTAGGAGAAGATCAGGTTCGAGACCATCTAGGGAACCTGAAGGTGCACAAGTCCATGGGACCCGATGAGATCCATCCATGGGTCCCGAGGGAACTGGCGAATGAAGTTGCTAAGCCACTATCCATCATATTTGAGAAGTCATGGCAATCTGTTGAAGTTCCCGCTGACTGGAAAAGGGGAAACATAACCCCCATTTTTAAAAAGAGAAAAAAGGAAGACCTGGGGAACTACAGGCCAGTCAGTCTCACCTCTGTGCCTGGGAAGGTCATGGAACAGATCCTCCTGGAAAGCACATGGAGGACAGGGAGGTGATGCGAGACAGCCAACACGGCTTCACCAAGGGCAAGTCCTTCCTGACCAACCTAGTGGCCTTCTATGATGGAATGACTACACCAGTGGACATGGGAAGGGCTACCGAAGTCGTCTATCTAGATCTCTGTAAGGCCTTTGACACAGTCCTCCATGACATCCTTCTCTCTAAGCTGGAGAGGTATGGATTTGATGGGTGGACTGTCCGGTGGGTGAGGAATTGGTTGGATGGACGCATCCAGAGGGTAGTGGTCAATGGCTTAATGTCCAGATGGAGATCGGTGACGAGTGGTGTCCCTCAGGGGTCCGTATTGGGACCGGTACTGTTTAATATCTTCATCGATGATATAGACAGTGGGATCGAGTGCACGCTTAGCAAGTTTGCAGATGACACCAAGCTGAGTGGTGTGGTTGACATGCCTGAGGGACGGGGTGCCATCCAGAGGGACCTGGACAAACTTGAGAAGTGGGCTCGTGTGAACCTCATGAGGTTCAACAAGGGCAAGTGCAAGGTCCTGCACCTGGGTCGGGGCAACCCCCGGTATCAATACAGGCTGGGGGGTGAAGGGATTGAGAGCAGCCCCGAGAAGGACTTGGGGGTACTGGTGGATGAAAAGCTGGACATGAGCCAACAATGTGCACTCGCAGCCCAGAAGGCCAACTGCATCCTGGACTGCATCAAAAGCAGCATGGCCAGCAGGTTGAGGGAGGTGATTCTGCCCCTCTACTCTGCTCTGGTGAGACCCCACCTGGAGTACTGCGTCCAGCTCTGGAGTCCT
Organism: Calonectris borealis; assembly: GCF_964195595.1. NCBI lineage: Eukaryota > Metazoa > Chordata > Aves > Procellariiformes > Procellariidae > Calonectris > Calonectris borealis. Next base: position 65,990,114 of record NC_134352.1, on the reverse strand, counting down.
CAGCAGAGACATGGACCTGTTGGAATGGGTCCAGAGGAGGGCCACAAAAATGATCAGGGGGACAGAACACCTCTCCTACGAATAAAGGCTGAGAGAGTTGGGGTTGTTCAGCCTGGAGAAGGGAAAACTTCAGGAAGACCTTACTGCAGCCTATCAGTACTGAAAGGGGGCTTATGAGAAAGATGGGGTCAGACTTTTTAGCAGGGCCTGTTGCGACAGGACAAGGGGGAATGGTTTTAAACTAAAAGAAGGTAGATTTAGACTAGATATAAGGAAGAAATTCTTCACGATGAGGGTGGTGAAACACTGGCACAGGTTGCTCAGAGAGGTGGTAGTTGCCCCATCATTGGAAACCTTCAAGGTCAAGTTGAGCAACCTGATCTAGTTGAAGATGTCCCTGCCCACGGCAGGGGGGTTGGACTGGATGACCTTTAAAGGTCCCTTCCAACCCAAACTGTTCTATGATTCTATGATCTGGTAACAGTCCACCTTCTAGCAACACAATACATAGTCGAGTCTGAGAACTGCTAGAAGCAATCTTGTATAGCGGGGAAGTGGCTATTTGGACATTACACATATAATATGTTTGTTTAAAGCTACGTTGCCACTGCAGCCAGGGATGTGATCATAACGTGAACAGATACAGCTAAACCAGCTTTCATTTGATAGCCATGAAGCTGTGAGACTGTGGGTTTTAGCCTAGGCTTTACTAATACTGGGCTCTTACTCAAAGCACGCTTTCCTCCTTCATTCCTGTTGGTGCCTGTCAACTAAATATAGTGAGCTCAGGTATATCTATATGTATTGTAGTCCTCCTCATTTGCAAGGCTGCCTTAGAACATGCTGGGGAAGCTCTTTCCCTGTACTGAAATATTAACGCTAGCTTCCAAATAACCTTGTCTAAGCATTGCCAGATGATGAGACTATCAGTAACTCAAACAAAAAAAATGGTAATCTGCTGAAATACTGTAATAATGGGCTTTGTCATGGAGAATATTTTGAGCTAGTGTTAACAAATTCATTATTTTTCCTAGAATAAAGTTTATAAGGCATTTAATATTAATAATTTTGTATTTAAGAATGGTGAAATTATAGCATTGGCATAAACTGCACAAAAGACAAAAAAGGAGAATGTTCTAAGTGAGTTTATGACCCAACAGATAGAAATATTTCTTGATAAAAACAGTTCTGAAAGAATTTAAAAGGCTGAAGTGATAAATGTTGATTTGAGACCTATTGTTATTTAACAGATTAAAAAGCATTGAAACATAACTGAATCCAATATTATAAGTAAAGATGTAAAGGTGCTTGGGTCCAGTCCTGCTTTTATAAATGCTTATACACAATCTATTTTGTCAAGTTTTTCCATGTAGGTCTAGAATTATTCTAATCTCTCTAAGCCTCTGCAGCTGAGTTTTTTTTGGGTTTTGTTTGTTTTTGTTTTTTTTTTTTTTGTGGCTGCTGCTGCTGTTTTGTAAAGAGGATGTGAAGGAAAATAAAGATAATAAAGGTAGTAGATCATAAAATATGATCACACATTGCAAGATTGCGTTTAAAGAAAAACATGAAGACATTTAAGTAGGAGAAAACAGGACAGATTATAAGTCAAGTCATAAGGGGTAGAAGAAAAAACTGAATGAAAGAAAAATAGGCATACGGAGAAGAGAGTAAAATAGGGATTTTCTTTGTTTAAGGGAATAAATTGAAAGAAAAAAAATTGGAAATTAAGAAAGATTCAATTTTTGGCAAGATTCTCTGCTTTAACAGAAGCCTTTTCCGCCTTCTGCAACTTGCCAAACAAATCTAAAAAATGACATTAAATCTGTAATACACCCAGCAGACTGTTTCAAGACATTTTCAGACATCTTGCCTTCCTCATGCTATTCCAGACTAGTATGTGCACACCCTAGCAGAGTTACTCCCTCTGTCTTCTCTCTGCAGTTGGACTTTTAAATGGTTGATCACCAGCTTGTCAGAGTATGTCGCAGACATGAATGGATTTGTCCTCACAGTGAGGTAGGCAGCGTGAGAGAGGAAGCCACAAGTGTGTGTGTGATCATACAAGAAAGCTTAGAATAATTCCAGTTGTGAGTCTTAGTGCCTAACGCTGTGTCTGTACAGCCAGCTTCTGAAGGCAGCCTAAGTTGCAGTCAAAGGCTTTAGTGCTGCTGGCCATAAGCAATCTCTGTCGTGCAATTGTGGCAGCACAGTTTCAGGACCATGGAGTCCTGCTCAGGCTGCAGAACTCCCAGCTGCACACTGGGCTCCATGCTCAGCTTGCTGCTGTTTTGATTAAACTGTCTAAGCTTTCCTCTGTGGTCAGACTTATGCACGTGGACCGAAACAACTTAGCTTTTAGCTGCAACACATGAAACTTAGCATTAGGAGCTTTTAGCTGCAACACATGAAAATGTCTTTCAAGTCTCTTGACTGTTTTGTCTTGTTGGAAACATCACTCTGCATCTTGCACCTTTTTCTCAATGAGAAGATTGAAAACAGTCTAAACTGAAAGATAACCTGCATGATAATGTCTAGTTACTGTTTTTGAATATATTAACAACTGATTGTATTTATTACCTTTTGAAATCCAGGTAATAAGCACCGTTAATCTTCATTAAATTCATTTTTAACAAGCTGAATGACACACAGTCATTTTCTCCACAGAAGGACAACAAAACTATTTACCTCAGCAAACTGCTCTCCAAGCTAAGCATTTTGGGTGACAACATCATTGTTCGTTTCAGTTTTTAACACACTTTGCTTATGGAATGCAGTGGAGTCTGTACGGTTAAATCTTACTTTGGACCTTTTCTGTCTAAGAATTATATGTCTTCTTAGCTACAATCTGCGTTAGAGTTGATGGGGGATTGTTTTGTTTTCTTCTTTTCTCAGAGACATGAACTTGCTGTGCTGTGCGTCTCAGTTTCATGTCTGAAGGTCATACCTGGGTAGTGACCTCCTGTACTTCGATGTGCAAGACTTTTTCACATATATGAGAAAAGGGCAGCTAAATCTTTAAAATGAATCACTGTGTTTCAGAAAGAAATCAGCTTGGGACAAGAGGTTAAAAGAAAGTAAAAAAACATGTTGGAAGCATGAAAGCTGAATGTGTGCTTTTGCCTTTTAAATGTTACTCAGGTAGATGAGGGTAATGTGCATATGGATGATGTTTTGTGTAATTTTTATTTCTTTCTAAATATTTTTGAAAGGCTCTATAACCCAACTTCGTTTTATCTGTTTAACTGAGATTCCAATAAACTAGTTTTGATGTATGACCCCTACTACCATATTTCAATCTATAGTTTCATTTTCTGCAATTCAGATTGCCACTTTGTGGGGATTAAATGATGACAGCATGATGAAAGGCAAGCTTATTGGTTCATATACTTCTACACAGTTCCTTAATTTATTTTACAAATGTGGTTGTTGTCAAATCTCTTAATCTGCGTAACTTTTTAAATGGGATTAAATTACTTCAGCATCATATGGAAATGTTTGATTCTGATCTGGGCCATCTTTCTGCCAGTCAAATAATAGTTTTATTTTTGTGGAAACTTTCCAGCTCTGGAATGCGGAGTGCCGTATGCTTGCTAAAGTTTTCAATGGCAGCTAGTGATCTAAGGCAACACTTAACACTTCCATATCTTCAGAAATCTTGTGTAACCCCAGCACTACTTTTTGGCGGTAGTACTGCTTAAGCTAATTTCAAGTTCCCAGGCTATCCCACCATTTGCTGCTTAAATCTATCCTTGCAGCAGCCCATTCATTTGTTTTCAGACAAGTATTTGAATAGCTGTGTAGTGAATCGACTGGAAAACTTATGGACTGAAAAAAAAGATGGAGAAATAATACAGGTTATTTTTCAGTCTGTTGGGTTCCTTGATTATTTCACCCTGTGTCTGCACAGACAACTTGATAGCGTATTGCAGGGAATAGTGAGAGGAAAGAAATGAGTGATGGGCTTCAGGAATTACATAAACTGATTCTTTTGCTCAAAAATACGTGTTGATCCATAGCCTATGTCCCATTTAAATCTATGGGACCTAAATACATGCCTCAAGTTTTCTGAAACAAGGCTTAAAGTAGTTAAATCATAGGCGGTTAAAAAGAAGAATAGTTAATTTTTAAACCAATTGAGTTGAAATTTGGGGGTGTCTTTCAACTGAGCAGTTTAAAATGAAGCAGAATGAGCCACTGTATCAGTGTGCGAGGCAGACCTGGAGAAACCATGCAGAACATGAGAAAGTCAAGTGGCCTTCTTTGATTGGGGTCGCAACTATGAAAGTCAAATGTTCCCACTTGTTGCTAACACTTCTACAGACAGAAAGTCTGCAGATTTTCAGGAAAAAAAGGCTCTTGAGGAGTATAAAGATTAAGTACAGATACTGCATATGCTTCTTTCAGTTGATTACATTATCTAGTATGCATTACAGAGTTTAGATAATAGGCCTGACTACTTTTAAATAAGGATTTAACTCACAGCTGTTTCATACCATTAATGACTCCAAAGGAAATTATATCAATCGAGTTTTAGGAAAGCTTTTTCAGACATAATCACAAAAGTTTGCCTTAAAATGGGATTAATGTCCCTTTGCATGATCACTTTTCATCCACCTTTTTAAAATTGAGAAATTTACTGCAGAACATAGAGGTAGCAGTCAACATCTTGAAACATTGCATCTGGAAGGCAGCATCTAGCATCTCCTTGGGAGAAAGATGGATATTTTATGGTATATTTTAATTTTTTGGCTGGATGGAGTTGTAACTTTTAATCAAAGAACTATAGCTAATGTGAAAACTTTTATTATATTTTGGTTTTATTCTATGAAATTTTATTCTTTAGAATACTGATGTCAACCTTTTTTATTTTGCAAAAGGAAACGTGGCTCTAGTAGATGTTTTATAATCCAGCCCTGCAGGATTGAGCTGTGCTTGGAGGGAATGCCTACAGTACTGGCCTCTCACAGGACCATCAAAACATATAGTTTTCAAAAATCAATGTCTATCAGTAAATCTGCATATATTATGAAGTAAAAATACCTATTTATTTTGACAACCAATCTTCAAAGAGGTTCTTGGAAAATCTGTGCTATTTTTATAGCTTGTATTTCATAGACAAGACTAATGCCATCTTTGGAGAAAAGAGATTTCAAAGTAGAACGGGCAAGTATTTCAACACACCAGGTCTTACCACAAACCAATATTATTTGTTGAAGCAACATTTACTCCTTTGAGCATCAACATTGTGTTCCAGTGGGTATGTTTAGACAATAGCATTTGAGGAACGGAATTGTGCCTTTGTTCTTTGGAATGTGTACTGAGGCTACAAGGATCCTTTGTCTTCCTAGTGTCTTCCACTATGGCTTATCACTGCACCCTGTCATACTGCCACCTGTACCTTCTAACGAACAAATAAGCCAAACAGGGAAAGTGGTGAGACATGGAATTCAAGGAGTATAAATCTGCAAGGACTGTTGAACTGCACTAGGCCAGAGAGAAGTGTTGTAATAGACTCATTGGTGCTGCATCTTCAGGCTTTACTCAGCAAAACAAAGGCTTGCAGACTTCATTGTGAGAATTAGCAGGAGCAAGGAAATCACATTTTGGTTTCACAGTATCATACAGTGAAAAATCTATGGCTGTTAAGTAACATGCTTACATACATTTCCAAGTAGCAGAAGCATGTGAGAACTAAGTGGTTTCACCACCTGACTATTGCTTTCCTGTGTGAAAGGCATATGCGTAGTATGTATGACAGCTGCTTGCTCTTTCTCTGAAAACAGCGTCATGAACTGCAAAGGCATAGATTGCTTTAGGACTAATCCTTCTCTGCCTGCCTCCTTTGTCCGATAGATTTTCAGAGTTGAAGATTGGGGAATGACAAGGTTCAAACAGCCTTTTTATCTGATATGCCAAAAAAGTTTTGAGATTCACCAAAAAAAAAAAAAAGGAACATGCTGGAGAAGAAAAGTGTTTCTGCAGCTGAAATGCTGAAATAGATCATACAGATCCCTTTTTGTTTAGGAAACAGAAAGGACAGAATACAAAAAACAGTTTGGGAGGGGGTTTCATTTGCCATTGCTGCTGCTTCTATTTGCCAAACTCCAATCAAAAAGAAACAAACCTTCCCAAAATTCTGATTTTGCTTTTTCTCTTTAAGAAGTGGGATGCAAAACCAGTTATATTAACAACAACAAACACATCAACAATAATAACAGTAATAGTATTGAAGACTCTTCCCCAAACAAATGTTCGTTTCTTTCCCACTAGCTGCCTTCCGTTATCTGTCAGACCTTTCTGCATCCCATCAATAATATTTAGTTAGCTCAGGTAGCCAGACTATGTCAAACTGTTTTCTGATTTTCTCCTTAATTTCTTTGGCACTGACTTCTTCCTGGGCTTTTTCTTCTAATCGTCTTTGCCCTCTTTCAATTAAAGACTAATTAGTCAAAGGTTCCTACAGTATGTCCACTAAGTAAGACACTATCATATGGCTTACTTAATACAAGAGGAATTTTTAAATACTTGCTAATCTAGTAGTCACTTCTGTAATATAATCCTGAGTTATTTCCTGTTTCTTTAGCATAGTAATAAGTTATCTAGTTGCAAAATTCACTCACTCAGATCTAATCCTACCTTGTTCATTATTATTAACAAAAGAAACCTTTTATTTTTATCATCTTGTCCTATGACTACCTTAATTTGTTGTCTATCATCTTCATTTTTTATCTGGCTTAGAATAAGTTCAACTTCTAATGTAGACTTTCAAATATAAATATCAGTTGCAGAAATTAGTTTAAAATACTGCATGCTGAAAGAATAATGAGTTATTGAATGAAATGGCAATTTGCTACCAGTATTTTAATGTAAATATTTGGGAATAATGTTTCGTATTTAGTATCAACTAAAACTTTATGCATGTGGCCACAGCTGCTTCATTAATTCAGAGTATCATCATAATGGGGATAAAATCAAGACATTCGTCGTACAAAAAAGTCTGCTCCTACACAGGATGGAGCTGAATCTTCTTAACTGTGAGCTGGTTAAGGACTTTGATTAAAAACCCAAGATTTTCCAATTCTTTTAACAGAAGGCAAGAGTCATAGAGCTGTGCAAACCTGCCTGAGTACTATGGCTTGAATTTGATTAGGAAATTTTAAAGAAGTCATACCCTGGTGCTTTTAACAGTTCAAGTGAAAGTTCTCCAGTAAGAACTACTGGCTCTTTCAGTGCCTCCTGTCATTTCCCCTGAAGTCCCAGAAGCAAGTCCGGTAAATTCCGTGCTGCAACCCTTCCCTGGCAGGTTTCTGCTACGAATTGCCTTACAATATCTGGGACTATGTTAGGCTGCCCGCTGCTGGTGTCTCTCTTACGATAGTGACACCAAAGTAATGTCTGTTGGATGCCTCTCAAGGTCTTGCCTAGGCACTTGGGGGGCTATGCCCTCTGCGGAGCACTCGGATTGCCTGAGACACCTGCCTGCCTCCCTGGACTGTAAAGAAAGACTGTGGCTGTTCAGAAGGATTTGATATACTGAGCCAGCCAACTGGAAGCATGAAACACAGGGGCATGTCTGAATACGTGACTAAGATGTGCCCACCAGTTACTTCCATGCTGACCAGTTACTTCCATGCTGACCAGTTACTTCCATACTTCCCAGTTCCCACCACCAAAGGTCTTCTGAGGTGAGTTGCCTAACATAGGAAAAAAGGTCTTTTTGCATGAAAATATTAGAACTGCTGGCCTGAGGGCAGAAGCATGACTTTTAGGCATTTCTGATTCTTGAATTTTTTGATCCCAGTTCCTGAGAAAGTGCAGTAGGCATAAATCGATTTTCCTAGCGCCAGACCTGGAATTACTCCTTCCAGCTGAAGATGAGTCACTTTGCAGAATGTAATGCAAAATGCATGAGGTCAGAGAGAGAATGAGCAAGAGGGAGGCTGTCCCTGTGTTATGGTGATGAAGTCCCTCCTGGAGAAGGTGGTGTGCATGGGCAGGTCCTAAACTGTGTGCACTACTCCTAGGGTAATTTATTCACTTTATCTGAGCACAGACAAAAGGCGACATGGAGAGACCTGCAGAAGTTCCTAGTCCACAAAAGAAGAGCTGTTATTCTTGCTTGTCTCCAGGGTTGTCTGAACCCAGCTGCTGGCTGCTCTGATATACTGCTTTGTTCAGGCTCCATACTCAGGAGCCTGCATATAGTAAAAGGAGAACTTAGGCACTTTAATGGGTGATCTCAATGTGGCCCTTAATTATTAAGGGAATTCTCAGGAAAGCAAATAGGCTTTAATGGACCAGTTTCTCAGTAACCTGTTAATGGAAAAGAGATCTGCTTTCAAATCTATCTTTTCAATTGGACAGAAGATAATGTATCATTGACCAGAGCTGTCAGAAGCTGGATGAAGTGTGAAACGAAGGTACACTTAGACTGCATCCGACAATCATACCAGAAGCCACATCTGCACAGTTTTATTTTCTATATTCATCAGCCAATGGGCTGCATTCATAACAGGAATGAGAAAAATTATATAGACAAGAGTCCTGTTTTTCGTTCTGATTATTCTCACATCAGTCCTACAAACCAAATCACCTTTCACTCTTTTCAGTTGTTCTGCTGTTGTTATCGATATGTAAATGCAGCCTGGGGTCACGTACAGTTCTCAACTACCAGTGACCAAAAGTGACACAGTTGAGCTGAAAGGAGAAGAGGAAGCACATGAAGCTTATCATCCTGTCTGTCTTTCCAGTAAAATGGACAGTTTGGGTGAAATGGTGATATAGGAACTTTTACTGATCCAGCAAAATATGAGATCAGTTTAAAGATAAGAAGCAAAGATCTATGTTGGCTTGCATATCAGATTATCAATGTGGAGATTGATAATGCCTCTCATGTTTTCTTTTTAAACTGATCACTATTCTAACTCCAAAATGTGTAAGTCTATTTCGAAACTAAAGGCTGTACTACACTGCAGTACTAAAGAAAAATAACCTGAAGAGCTGGATGAGCTTACAAGCAGAGGTCAGGCCTATACTGCTTTGTAGTCTCTATGCAGTTTGATAACCTAACCACATATTTCCACCGAAACAGACAGTCAAGAAATGAAAAATCATACATAAGGGCCAAGTGTTGCAGTCTACACACTGCAAAACAACTACAGTTATTTTCTAATTGTTGATTCAGATGGTTAGTTTCAATTATGTGGACATGCTTGCCAGGAACGTTTTAAAGTATGATTGCACTTCTCTGTTTAAGTAACTTGCTGTTTTATTAAAGCTTACACATTTGACTATCAGGTATCCATGTTGAAGTGCAAAACGAAAGGTTCACATAATAGTGAGGAAAATGCATCTTTTCATAATATATGTTAATTAGCATTTTTAAATAACATAATGTAAACCACCATTTTGCAATTAATATAGTCAGGGCAAGTCATTGTTTAAACATCCTAGGTGATCCTGAAAACTCTTAGGTTTCTCATACTTTCGCTGTATGGAAAGCCTGAATTTTTCAGATTTTTCTATGGTACTGTGCAGTAATCAAATGTAGAGAGTATTCTGTTTTGTACTGTGGTTTTATTCACTTCCTTGAATGTGAGATGATACATGAACAGCTTATGTTGTCCAAAACCATGTCAATCCTCTTCCTGCTGTTCTGCCTCAAGAAAGTTTATCTCTGTTTGACAAACCCACCAAACTTAAAGGAACACTAGATAAAGATTTCATTTGGAATCTCTCACTCAGAAAAGTTTTGCAACAGTAATTAAAGGTCTACAAATCAAGCATTCAGTAAGCCTTCACAGATGTATCCTGTCAATAACAACTTCTTGCCTAAATCAAGGAAGGGGGCTGAACTGGGGGCACAAACACTATTCCCTTTAAAAGGGAAATAAAATTTAGTAGTTATCTTTTCAAATGACCCATTTTAAGCGGGTATTTTTTCATTACAGCACATGACAGTGCTGCACAAACTGTGACACGGAGAGCTAGTTTTTCACAGAATATAAGCAAATATGGCCTCCATTTATGAATATCAAATGCCCACAAACTCCTTACGTGCAAGGAAAGAAGCTGCTAGTTCACCCCCGAAGGTGACAAAGTGACTGTGAGAGACTGGGTAGAGAGCAGACTTCTGTCTCTCCGATTCCCTGCCTGTTCACTGCATACGTTGTTTACTATGGGCAGGAGACGTATGAATGAATTACAGTCTGAATGTAATTTGTGCCCTGTATCTCACAAAGCAATATGATTTTGTTTTTATTGCGGATAAGAAGGCTGTAAATGAGATAACTCTCCTTTTAGCTATCATGACCTAGATAAGGCCTTTAATGACTAACTGAAAAAAGTAGCTGATGTAAATATTGCTGTTTTCCAAATCTGTTTTTATTTTTGCAAAATATTACTGATCATTTAAAAAAACAATATACAAGCCTCTTTAAAGTACTTTGTACAGTAGTGATGGGGGTTTGATTCAACTCCACTGAAGCTGATGATTGTCAATCCCTTATTCAGAACGTTCGATGGAAAATTGTGAGCTTGTTTTGCAAACAGAATAGCTGAAACTAGCTAAAACAAAGGACATCTGCATTGCTGATTGGTTACTGAACTATATGGACCAGCTGGAGGATTTCACCGGAAGCTAAATCTATATTTGCTCTGGATTGCACAATATAAATCTGTTTCTTTTTATCTGCTATCTGAATTCACAGAATCATAGAATCATAAAATGGTTTGGGTTGGAAGGGGCCTTAAAGGTCATCTAGTTCCAACCCCCCGCCATGGGCAGGGACACCTTCCACTAGATCAGGTTGCTCAAAGTCCCATTCAACCTGGCCTTGAACACTTCCAGGGAGGGGGCATCCACAACTTCTCCGGGCAACCTGTTCCACCCTCACAGTAAATAATTTCTTCCTAATATTTAATCTAAATCTACCCTCTTTCACTTTAAAATCATTACCCCTCATTTTATCACTACACTCCCTGATAAAGAGTCCCTCCCCACCTTTCCTGGAGGGTCCCTTTAAGTACTGGAAGGCCGCTATAAGAAGAGCCTTCTCCAGGCTAAACAACCCCAACTCTCTCAGCCTGTCCTCATAGGCAAGGTGCTCCAGCCTCCTGATCATCTTCGTGGCCCTCCTCTGGACTCGCTCCAACAGGTCCATGTCTTTCTTGTGCTGAGGGCTCCAGAGCTGGACGCAGTACTGCCGGTGGGGTCTCAGCAGAGCAGAGTAGACGGGCAGAATCACCTCCCTCGACCTGCTGGCCACCTTCTTTTGATGCAGCCCAGGATACGGTTGGCCTTCTGGGCTGCAGGTGCACGTTGCCAGCTCATGTCTAGCATTTCATCCACCAGTACCTCCAAGTCCTTCTCGGCAGGGCTGCTCTCAATCCACTCATCCCCCAGCCTGTATCCATGTTTGAGATTGCCCCGACCCATGTGCAGGACCTTGCAATTGGCCTTGCTGAACTTCATGAGGTTCACACGAGCCCACCTCTCTAGCCTGTCCAGGTCCCTCTGGATGGCATCCCTTCCCTGTAGAGTATCAACCACACCACTCAGCTTGGTGTCACCCACAAACTTGCTGAGGGTGCACTCTATCCCACTGTCCATGTCCCCGACAAGGATGTTAAATAATACTAGTCCCAATACGGACCTCCGAGGGACACCACTCATCACTGGTCTCCACCCGGACATCGAGCCATTGACTGCAATTCTTTGAGTGTGGCCATCCAGACAATTCCTTATCCACCAGGTGGTCCACCTGTTAAACCCATGTCTCTCCATTTTAGAGACAAGGATGTTGTGTGGGAGAGTATCAAATGCTTTGCACAAATCCAGGGAGATGACGTCAGTCGCTCTTCCCTTATCCATCAATGCTGTAACCCTGTTGTAGAAGGCCACCAAATTTGTTCAGTACCTCAGTCTTCTCCATTACGATTATAGCCAGGTCTCCTGTTTTGCCCATTGCAGGCGGGGTACAGTTTCTTTCATCTTCCTTTGTTTTCCTATGTACCTGAAGAAACTCTTCTTGTTATTTTTCATGTCCTTAGCCAAGTTCAGCTCCAGCTGTGCCTTGGCTTTCCTGATCCCCTCTCTGCACTCTTGAGCCATACCCCTATAATCTCCCCAGGATGTATATCCCTGCCTCCACTGCCTATGCATTTTGGTTTTGTGTTTTAGTTTGGCTAAGAGATCTTGACTTAGCCAAGCTGGCCTCCTGCCTCCCCTGCCCGACTTCTTGCACATCGGGATTGAAAGCTCTTGCACCCTAACAAAAATGTCTTTAAATATCTCTCAGCTCTCATTCACTCCTTTGCCTCTGATGGCAGTTTCCCAAGGGCTCCCACTAGCACCTTAAACAGCTGAAAGTTTGCATTTCTGAGGTTTAGGGTTCTGACTTTTTACCCATCCTGTACCCCTCAAGATTGAGAATTCCACCAGGGCATCATCACTGCAGCCCAGGCTACCTCCAATCTTGACTTCTCATATAAATTCCTCCACATGCCTCTCCTCTGGTCGGGCTCTCCATCACCTGTACTAGGAAGTTGTCTGCAACACACTCTAGTAGTTTCCTGGACTGCTTGCAGTTTGCTGTGCTGCTTTTCCAGCAGATGTCTGGGTGGTTGAAGTCCCCTCTCAGGATCAGGGCCTGTGAGCGTGATGCTTTCTGCAGTTGGAGAAAGAACTCTTCATCAACCTCTTCTTCTTGATCGGGTGGCCTGTAGTAGACACCAACCACAAAGTTTCCTTTGTTGGCTTTGTCTCTAATTTTCACCCATAAGCTCTCGGCCTGTGCATTGCTGTTCTTCAAAGATAGCTTTGTGCAATCAATACCACTTTTGACACAAAAGGCAACTCCCCACCTCTCCTTTCTTGCCTGTTCCTTCTGAATACTTTATAGTCATCAATCACAGCATTCCAATCATGTGATTCATCCCACCAAGTTTCTGTCATAGCAGTCAGGTCATAGTCTTCCATCTGAGCAGCAGCTACCAGCTCCTTCTGTTTGTTTCCCACACTGCATGCAGTGGTATAGAGGCACTTCAGCTGGGCTATTGGCCACATCCCCTTTTTAGAGGAACTCGCCCTAATTCCCTTGAGGCAGTTCACAGGAGTTTCCCTGTTGCTTCCTAATGCCTCAGCAGTCCCTGGCTCTTCTTGAGTGCTTAAAACTTCATCCCCTTCCCCCACTAAATCTAGTTTAAAGCTCTGTTTATAAGTCCAGCCAGGTTATTGCCCAGGACAGTCTTGCTCACACTTGGTCAGTTGAGCCTCGTCAGCTGTCAACAGGTCCGGTTTCTCAAAGGTATGCCCAAGATTGTAGAAGCTGAGACCTTGAGCTGGCAGCTACGCAGCCAGCCATTCACCTGTTCAATTCGACTCCTTTTTCTCAAACCCCCTTCTCCAACTGGGAGCATAGGGGAGAACACCACCTATGCTCCCTATCCCTTTAACATTGTTCCAAGGGACATAAAGTCTCTTTTGATATTCTGAGTTGCCTTGTTGCAGCACCATTCAATCCTACTTGGAAGAGTAGGAACGGGTGATAGTCCGCAGGCTTTACCAGGCTTGGCAGCCTCTCCGTGACATCACCGATGTGAGATCCTGACAAGCAGCAAACTTCTCTAGAGATATTGTCTGGGCGACAAATGGGTGCTTTAGTGCTTCTCAGCAAGGAATCTCCAATTACTAACACCCTATGTACTTTTCTGGTGGCACTAGTTCTAATGCGGGTGGGCGGTTGGACCAACTTTGCACAGCTGGGCTTTCCTGGGTCTTGCCCGTTACTCACTCTCTCTTCATTCTCCAGCCCCAGGACATCGTACCTCTTATGTAGGGGCACTTCAGCTAAGTCTCAAGGCAGGGCTGTCACTCAGCTTGTGAAAATGCACAATACCATGTATCAGTCTTTTGCTCAGATGCCCGGATACTGCGCTGCCTGCTAAGCTCCTCTTGTAACATGGCCACTTGCTTGACGAGTTCCTCCAGCTGGACATACTTGCACCCATGACATCCACCTCTGCCTTTGGACCCTAGGGGGATTTCCAGGTTCTGGAGTTCCATGCACAGTTTGGGTCTGGACAGCTCTTTCAGTTCTTGGTGGGTCAGTCTGGGTGTAGGTGTCCACACAGGAAGGTTTTATCACTTCCACCTAGGTTTTAGTCACAGCTTTGCAGTTGTGGCGGGTGGAATCCATTTTGTTTCAACAGGAGGCTACCTCTGACTGGCTCCCAGAAGAAAATAGCCGTTTTCTGAAGGCTGCCCTCCCTGTGTGCCCTTCCATGCAAACTGCCGCGCAAACTGAATTGCTCAACAAGAAAAAAATGCCAGTCCATAATGCATCGCCCCAAATATTCAAAGTGTAATTTATTTTCTCAGACTGAAGCTTGACACATACATTCATAGTAGAGTTTATCACATAAATGTGAATTGGGGTCTGGTCTAAAAAGATAATAGAATGGAGTACTTTCTAGGTTCAGATGTATCTTAAGTTTTACCCGCAATTGCAATATTGCCACCCATCAAAACAAACCTATTCAAGAAGGCACTGTACCCCATGTAGACCGGTCATTTAGTTTTTAATCTTTCTTCCATCTCAACCATCTGTTTCTGCTGTCCTTTCAGTATATAAAGCTCTGAGATCAGTACCTCATGTTAATTCTAAAACATAACAAGGATGCAGACCATAAATAAAATTCAGTATTATATAACAACAGCCTTTTGAAAGCCTTTTGAAACTCCATCCCATATGAAGGACTACTGATCTTCTTCTCATTGCATTCTTATTTTATGTGTTAATACCAAATTTAGATTGATCAATCCAAACAGTGGTTTAACACAGACCAGTGTTAATTGTTTTAAGTTATGATAAAATATATTTTTTGTGACAAAAAAATGTGTTTTCCATTTCCTTAGCACTTTTCTCTGTAGTTTCAAATTGCCTACTGAGTTTCAAAACTTAATGCCACTGTGGATGCTTAAAGGCTGTCAGAAGTACCAGTAGCAAGAGAAAGAAACAGCTGAAGAGAAGAGTTTTCCTTTCATGTTGGTCTGTGCCATACAGAGGTCTACTTAACACCAGCAGTATTTTATTTTATTTTTTTAGAAAGGAAATTACTTCTTTATGGAGGATGGGTAAGTTCTGAAAGGATGTTATAGACATGAAAGAGCAATAGGGTTGCATAGATGATAATTAAATGAATAGCCATGCAAGAAACCAGGGTAATGAAGTCAACTCTGAATTCTACCATGTTTTTTGTGACAAGTACTTCAATTTAATATAAAATAGAATATTAGGCCTGGGATGTGAGTTTCTAAGAGGCCTTTTGTTTTTAAAGGCAGGAGTTGAGTTGGATAGAAATAACAAAATGATAAATACTTATTTATCCGATTGACAGTGACAAATAGCACTTACATGTATATGTGCTATGGTGTCTTTCAGGACACCATTAATATGAACAGCTTAATGTAGGTATATAACCTTCCACATGGTTCTCTTTCAGTTTGTAAGTTCGTCTCTCTTGTTCTACTGCTCTTCACACAGCATAAAATCCACACCAAACAACACAATGTGCTTTTTTTTTGGTCTATCTGAGAAAACAGTTGTAATGAATATGGCTGTCTTCACATACTTCACATAAAAGAGGAGTTTCAGAATCATTCACAGAAGTTAAAAGGACACATTTAACTGACTCTTAGTAAGAATTCTGGTCCTAAATGCGAGTATTGAACATATTCCCCTAGGAAATAAACTGAGGTGAACTGGCACATGTGTGCCAATGACTTGTGCATATAAAGCACTTGTAATGCTCGAATTCAACCACTGGTATATACTGTTAACCTGCTGTGAGTCTGCAGATACACATCTGCTAATTTCTCAAATAATAGATGTCATTTACCACAGACTGAAAGATGTGAAAATGCTACAAATCATATTCAGACTTGAAAATATATGTGTCTGTGGTATTTACCCCGAAATTAAAATAATTGTCTGAGGTGAGTTAAATTCATTCAAAATATCCGTAGGTGTATGGGTATAAGCAAAAGTACAAAGAACAGAGCGGTTTTGTATCATTCCACATACTGCACAAAGAGCAAAGGCCATGTTATGAAAAACATGCCCCTTTAAAACCAGGGTGTCAGGTTTCTCCAGCGCTTCAGGAAAGCACCCTTTACTCACTTGAGTGAGGATTTCAGAACATTTTACCTCACCTCTGCCAAAAGTTTGGCAGTGCAGTTTACCACAGGAATACTCCTCTGTAATAAGATAAAAATATATTCAGTGGGAAAATTAAGTAAGAGTGGGAAGTTCTCATTATAAATGTAATTCTGCTGACTAAATCTGGAGGAGTGATACATATACTGCAATTACATCTTGAATAAGGCATGTTTTGCGTATCTGCCTGAACCTGGGTATGAAATCTAAGGTCTTTAGCGTTTTAAAACGTGACACTGATATTGTATTATGAGTTTTGTTAAAAAAATGAAATATTCTTTATTTTTAAGCCTCTGTTTTCATAGACGTTAGGATCCCTTCAATCCCATATACCCACTTCCAAGCTAGTGGCAATTACCCCCAGTATTGCATGAATTAACCTCTGTAAGGTATGCACTTTTATTTTTTTTTTGTCCACTAGTGTTCTCATGTTTACTTTATCCTCTGCTGTGTTCTGGTAGAATCCCAGACACAGGAAAGAATAAAAGGCATTTGGATTATTGAGGACATCTCCATGCAGTGATACACTGTACAGTCCAGTCAGGCCCTGGAAGAGTCAGCAGGGTATGTAACATTTTGCCTTCTGGACTTCTGAATAGTTTAAAGCACATCAAGAATGTTACTTCTTATTGAACAAGAATTTACTCGATTTTAATTCCATCCTGTTATTCAATAAAATCTTTCAGTTACAGAACTGGTATGAGTAAGAGATACACTTACATAAAGATATACACACTCAAAATAATCTATTATTTCCAATGTCATAAGATGTGACCTACTGATTTTCATCTGTAACCTTTGTTTTTTCTTGTTATGTCCAGCAGCTTGTATTTAGAAGTTTAGTCTGTATGAATATAGATGTTTAGCTTAGTGATATTTGTTTAAGTGTATCACACGGAAAGAGAGGAGGCTAATTTTTAATTAATTAATTAATTAATTAATATTTCATTATTAAATAATGATTGATTATCCTTTCAATGTAATAAAATAAAATCTCTAGCAAAAGACTGGTAGATCCCATTTCACAACCATAAACTTAATTGGGAAACCTGAAGCTAATCAAAACAAATAATGAAACGTGTTGGACAAAGCTCATAAAAAACATGCAAGAAATTCCTTTTAATTGGCAGGATATTGACTTCTGCTGGATTTAAGATGCAGAGCCATGCATATAAAGAGAGTAAATCAAGTCCAATAAGAAGCAATGAAAGCATGGAGTAGCAAATTAATTCAGTTAGATTTATAACCTCATAATCTTTGCAAATAGTTTATTTCTCTATCGCCATGGTTTTTGTATACATGACAAAATCTGAAGTGTTTTTTCTGACACTGAGCCACATGCTTCCTACATTTTAATAAATGAAATGTAGTTTGTTATTGAAAAATTCCATTTTTTTTCCTCTATCTGATGAAATAGCTTTGGGTTAGTTTTTGATGAAAAATTGTTAAGTGTAAATAACTTTTTAAAAGTTTTGCAATTATGATTTATTTTATGATTAAACTAAATGATTTTTTTGTTACATATACAAGTCTTCACTTATAGGTCCTTTGGCACTGCATTTGTCATATAAAGGGCCACTTACATAATCTATATTTATACCCACTTTAAAGCTATTACTATGAATTAGGTATTACGTCTATCTAACATATGTATATGTGAATCAGACCCTGTGTCTGTGATTTCAGGTTAACTAAGACTTGCCTGTTAATCAGTAGTTGTGATAGTATTCAGAGGCTCAGAAACTCATTCTTTTGGACAAACTTATCCCCTTCTGCATGCAAAATCTTTGCATAAAAGCAGCTGTCAGGCTGAGTTTGCAAATTGTCATTAGTGGGCAGAGAAACTGTCAGATGCCCTATCTGTTTTAAATCTGACACATATCAAGAAAGACCTTATATGGTTCCTTCCTATTTCAAATTATTCTGATTTAGAAATGCACTGTAAGAACTATAGTAATCAAAAGATATCTAATGCTTGCTCACTTTTTTATCAGTCAAAAATTAAAACTTGCAATCTCAATCCTTGAGTCACAGCTAGTTTCATTTTTTTGAAAATGAAAAGTTATTTATAATTCACTGATTGTGTTAAGAGAATTACTATCAACTTGAAATGAAACACCATTCATATCACTGCCTGGAAAACGTGACTCATAGCGAGAGAAACCCCTCTCCTGGTTGAAGCACAGAACACCACGCATGGAAGCACTGTAGGGAGTTATCCCAGATGGTCTCAGTCATGGGAGAGAGATGGCACTTTTAGGGAGCAATTTATCTCCCTTTAAAGAAGTCATCTAACGTAAGTCAGTTTGCATGTGTGCTTATTCACACTGACTATAAGGGGACTTTAAAGAGCCTCGACAAAATAGATATCTACATCCTAGATGTCTAAAGCAAGTAAGAAAAGTGCCACCTGAGAAGTCTGTTGTTACATGAAAAGCTCCCACCTCCTACCCCCTAATAAAAGGAGTACTCAGCGTGCTGTAGCATACTTGGCTGATACTGAAGATCAAGTATGCCATTGATATTTATTAGCTTCTTTCAACACGGTTTCCAAGAGGGATTCATGTGGATAAATTGAATAGAACAGACTATATTTTGGTCATCAACTTCTACATACTTACATTGAAAAATCGCTGCAAATTTTAAGGCCACCGTGGTTGCTGTTGCTTCTAAGAACTTGAACATTTGATTCCTGTGCTGCTTCAGTTCTCAATTCCACAGTTCCTTACTGTTTTGCTAATGCCTTTTCTCCTGCATTTATGTCTCAGGGTGAAGTCTTAAAATAATACATGGGAGAATTTTGCTCTTGCTATTTTAGTCACTTGGTTTTACCAAATCCCTTTTTATCTTGCCCTTGTTGTTTTCCCCGTATCTTCTGCAGTTGTTCCCTTTTGCTACACTTTTGCTTTCTGTGATCGTCCCTTTCCTCAGACAAGAGTCTTCCCAAAGACACTTCTTCCAGGAAGCTTAGCAACATAAACTCTCCATCTTAAATGTCTGTTTATGGTTTAGCATTGACATAGTTCAGCGACTGTGCCTTCCAGTCACCTAGTTTGTTACACTGGTGATTGGTTCTCGCTGAGATTGCTAGCTGAGCCATCTGGATGATGTGATGGGGCTCTACCTGTCTGGTGTATTGTTCTGGATACTCCACGACACGAACTCTGAGAACAGCATAACCAGCAGGATTTCTCAGCAGGAAGAATCTGCACAAGCTACATTTCAAACATTCCCCAGAAGAATTTGAAACGCTTAGTAGCATCTGAAAGGGTTTTCAATCATTCTGTGAAGAGGAGGAAAAGTGTTTCTAATATATCTTCCTTCTTGGCATAGCGCTGTAGCGCAACATGTTTTACTAGGATTTTATATGCCCCAAGAAAGCGCCTATGAATACTTCTGCACTTATGCCTTGAAATTTGTTGCTATGGAAATATCAAAAAGTCTATGACTAAGAACGGGCAAACCCGTTCAGGCAAAATAGTACCCAGCCTCAATCTCCATTCAACAGTCAAAATAAATTGTAGCGATTTTCATACTTTATGGTGGCTTAATATCTTTCCTGTATTATTAAAGTCTTTTAGCCACCTATATCCAATGTACACAGGCCCCAGCTCACCCAGTTCAATGCATAATCTGGGCACAGCAATTCCAGCAGCATCTCTGAGAAATCAGATTAAACTAAATTAGATTAAATTATCCTTACTATTCTTTGCTTTCTCTTGCTTCCTTTAAATTTCTTGCACAGAAGTGTTTTCTAGATTAATTGCAGCGCTGACTGCACCACCTTCCTTCTAAACATTAAAACCTCAGATGATTTATTGCTTCTGACATGTAAAGTGCACTCTGACGATTACCTGAATGGAAACCTTCAGATTGGGGGGAATTTAAAAAAAGCAACAGCATCTCCCAGCAGAGTGTGTCTTGGGTCCTGCTGTCTGAGCAGCTTCTGCTGCTGGAGAAAAGAAGCTGACCTCAGCAAACAAGTGTGGGAGAGCACGTAAGGTAGGCTCACTGTGTGTTCACATGCATGCATACCTTCTCTTCTGGATATCACATTTTCTTTTACTGTCAGTGGTTTTAGTGTATTATAGGCTTTCTAAAGTTAGTCCCTTGGAACCAAAGAAAGAGCCCTATTTTCCAGTATCTCTATCTCCAGTTAAGATAACAGACTTCCGGATGACTGCGTTGCAAGAGACAAATCCCACAATTAAAAATAGGTGTAACATCTATCAATAACTGAAATGTGTCATAGAGAGTAATTTGAAACCAATGCCCAAAATTACCTCTTAAATGAATACATTAACAAAGGATTATGATTATAATTGATCTAAGCATTTGTCTGTCTCCCCTTCCTATTTATGTAATTACCATGAATTTAAGTATGATTGCAGAACATTCTTAACTAAAATGCTTTTCTGTTTATAGAATAAATTTAAAGATTTAACCCTCTGCTCCCTCATAAGCCCTACACAGTAATGCTCAGATTACATGATGAGTTCCTAGGAGAATAAAATTATACAGAACTGCCAAGATTGGGTCTTTTAGAAGTAAATATGGATATTGTGTGAGGCTAGATGAAAAAAACTAACAATGTTAACACATTCCAGCGCCTAAAGACAGAAACTATTGAACATGACAAAGCCACACTTCTCCTCAAAAGAGTTGAAGTACCATTTCTTCCTTGAGTTACAAATCTATTATACAATTAAAAAGACAAGTGCTATTTTGAAAATTCTGGAAACATTAAGTTTTTGGTTTAAATGATAAATTGTCTATTTAGTAAGTGTCTGTATACTTTCATCAAGAGGCAAACCAAATGCTCTTTCACTCTGCCAACACACCATAGAGAATGTAACTACCAGGAAAATTACACAGTGTAAGAACACATGGATTAACATGATGTAAAAAATACGAGGTCAAATAAAGTGTGTTCCCATAAAGGTGTCCAAGACCAAGTTGCCATAATAATAACCAAAAGTGCCGCAGGGTAAAATTTTCAAAAGTGTTCACATGACTTACAATGCTAGTCCTGTTTTCAAGTTAGTGTTTCTTTAGAAAAATAGTGTCTTTTACAAAGGAATTCTTTTTCTCTTATGCACCTACAAGTGTTATAGAAATAGAATTTACTGTCCTAAATCAAAAAAGTCAGGTTTGAAAATTTCTTCTCATTGCCTAAGGGCTTGTAATGCAAAGACTTTGCCTTGGTATAGCTACAGAACTCCATGTCCCAAATGCAAGATTGATGCATTCCTCATGCCAGTTCTTTCTACTACATTTAATTGCAAAAAGTTACTAATGAAGGTAATCATGACATGATCACACACTGATATATAAGGAAAAAAAAAATTTGGGAAAGATCTTAAATTAAAACCAGGATAATAAGACAGAAATCAGAAAGCTAACATGATACAACACTAACAGTCACCAATTTGAGTCACCACATGACTCAATTCCTCTTCAATAAAACAGATATAAGAATAAGAAACAATATAAGGTTATTATTATAAAATGCAGTTTTCAGTGAGACGTTTTTATAAATAAATATTGAATTTAGAAACCCATGATGGTTTCACAAAGGAATTTTAGTCATATTAATTCTTCTTACCTGTTATAGTTGCTTTATTAATAGATGGTTGGTTACACATTGGTGATCGTCTGTTTAAAAGAAAAGGAAAAAAAAGTATAAGCCTGATAAACTGACAGATGACTGAATCCTTGAACAATATAATAGAAAATACATTTCCTTAGGAAATTATTTGGAACTGGAATACCCTGACATTGCCAAAGAAAAAGTTTGGTTAGAACTGATATTTCTTTCTAGTGTGGAAGGGAATTCACAACTGACCCTGAAACCTCTCTGCAGATTGGGAACACCAAGACGGGAATATTTTAAGGAATTTACAAGTTCATTAAAAACCTGCCTAATCTATATAGATTTTATATATAGATTGCTATACTTAGAGTGTATACTTAGCTTGACGTTTGATTTATATACATATTTATCATTATTCTAACATGGCTTGCACTTCCCATGTTCTCTGACCTGAAATTAATTCACTCTATTATTCACACCTTAAATTATTCACTCTATTATTTTGCATATACATTTCACATGTTATTTTGCGTATACCTTTCACAATAATCTTTAGGGCAAACAGCTCAGTGGACTGCTTTGCCCATTGAAGAAAGCTAAAAGTTGCTGGACTGACACAGCTGTGTAGGGATGTGTGGATGACTGCAAGCAGTGGCCCCATAGGGTCTGCATATTCCAACCAAGGGGGCTGGAAATATCTTTTAGTGGCACTAAATGGTAGTGCAATGCAATGGTAGGCAGCTGTCTTTGGAATGCTAATTATTCCTAAATTCTAGATATGCACATTTTGAGTGAGGAAAATGACTCCACTACAAAATTTGCCAGTGTAACAAAAGTTAATGTTAACTGTGACGCTGTAACATGATTGGAGAAAGATCATACTTATAATGTCTCATTTATAATCATGAACTACTGTGGGTAAGTGGGATGTCATTATCTTGCATGAGTTAGACAGAGTTCTAGCTTCAGACCATGCAGGTAGCTCACTATGAGTGTGAGCTGTCTGCTCACTTTGATTCATTTGCAAGACTCAGACACTGCCTGAATGATCGTCTTTGAATGATCTTTGACATATGACTAATTTATTGAAAATCATATAAATTGCACAAAACCACTCCAAGTTTATGCAAGGACAACAATGCAAGAGCAATTAGTAGGCAAGGGGGCTGTTGTCTCAGCTATCAAGTATAGCATCTTCAAGGGATTAATAAACTCATTACTCATCTGGATGTTTTATGCAGGTTTGGTGGCACAGACTGAAATTTGTAACATCTAATTGTTAGTCTACATTTAAAAAGTATCACTGCAAAAAGTTCAGTGGCCAAAAATTGACACTCACTTGCTGGGTGCCCGATCTTGTAAATTGGTTAATGCAGCAAAGTTATTCCGTACAGTACGCAGGCTGGCCAGCACCTGGAATAGACAAAATTGTTTCAATCTAAGTTTCTGCACAGGTGAGACTGATTTATCTCTGCTCCATTATGCTGAAAGAAAAAGGAAAGGACATTGCAAAACAACTGTAAAAGGTTTCCAGGGTTGGTTTGTCTGAAGCCTTTGACCATTATTCAACAATAACATGTCTGTAATACAAGGGCGATAGAGTATTTCTTTTTTTTCCTCATAAACAACTCATTATTTGTTTAAAGGCAGACTTACTTGAAGAGGAGGAAAGTTTTTCACAGAGTACTAATTAGTTCTTTAAAATGACCATAAAAGCATTTGTGTTTGGAAGATAATAGCCCATTCAAGCCTAGTACTTCATGCATAAGAAATGATTACAGAATTTTCCATTTGCAGTTCAGCCGCCAGAAACCTCAAAGGACAAAGGGAGTTAGATCGTCTAGACTGCCAGGAAAAATATAAGTGGCTCCTTTAAGGAGTGCAGTTGAGTCAGCGGCTTAGTGCAGAAGGCCAGAGTAAGAGGAAGGTATCACCTGAGCAGGTGGGAAATGTCTGCAGACTCTTACAAGCTTTGCACATTGGGAAAGATGACATAAATGAACTACTTCCTTTCTGGACTTAATTTTGTGGAAGATGGCAGCTAGTGGAGGCAGTAGAGGAGTGTCTTCTTGTTATAAGTGGCGTAGGCACTCTCTTCTGGAGGTAGTTGGATAAATGCAACAAATTTTGTACCATGTAAGACTAATAAGATGCACCTCTTCGACTGGGGAGAGGCAGTTCAGCTGATGTTGGAGAGGAACCACGAGTTGTTTGGAACCAGACTGGGAATGGGAGAAGGCAGCAACACTAATCATTGGTGTGTCTTTGCAGAAGTTGCCCTTTGTTGTTTCTCAGCCCAGACTGGGCTGGTTCCCTGGTGAACCCATCCTAGGAATAACAAAGGTGGGAATGGGAATTTGCGTTCCAGGGTTCCGAGTCGAGGAGGATACAACCCGCTTTTCATAGCCCCTTGAATTTATACATAAGGTAGGAAGGGGGTAGGAGGCTGAAGAGAAAAGAAGGATTTAGTGAAAGCTTCTAACAGACAGAAAATATTCAGGAGATACTAATGATTGGCAGTATTCAAGCTACTGTAGGTAATTCCCAAATGAGTTAAGATAATAAAAATAAAAATACATTTGTTGCCTAATTAGACAGTATTAATTTAGTTATATTTTCATTTCCAAAGACCAGGAGGCAAACTCACATATTTTACATTCAGCGTGGAATAAAAATAATTATGTATGCCAGCAAATTTACATGACCAGGGTACAGTGACTCCAATAAATGTTGTATTTAGATGTTGGATATACACTGATGGAAATCAGGCATGAACTGAGCAGAAGGGGAAAGAAAATCTTGGAGTTCAAAAGTTCAAAAATACATATATACAAAGAAAAATTGCTGCAGTTTGAAAATGTTGTAAAAGGAAAGGATGACCTGAAGGTGGAAGGAGAAGGAAAGCATAAACAGAAAAAAGTTAGGCCTATTAAGGTAAGACACACATTTCAGTAACTGCAGTCCATTTTCAGTTCTCTTCGGTCAATCTGCCTGGGTTCAGTTTATGTGTGCCAGGATGCTGAGACGGCTTGTATATGCTAGTATTGTCAGAGAAACATACCTATGTGGCTCCCAGAGCTGTCTCAGGCCATGAAAAAATGTAGTCGGTTTTCCTGGTTGCAAGTTCCTATTCAATAAGCCCTGTTGAAATCAAATTGGCTGTATATTCAGGTGCACTGAAAACTGGGAGGACGTACAAAGGTAGCTAAGTGACTCCTCGGTGAGTGATCTCAGGTACAGCCATGCTTATTAGCTCTGCTTCTGCTGGATTGCAAAGAATGACTCTGTACCTGCTGCACAGGGCTGAGTTTCAGAAAGGTTAGTAGGCTAGGCACGATGCCACGTGAACCTACATGTCGGATCTGAAATAACAGGACATTTAGCACCTGGGGTGCTGGGGAAAGAAACGTGCAGGGCTGCAAGGTTGATCAGGGCCAGTTATGAGTGGAGGCTAATGAGCGTTGCTGGACCCACGCTTGGGTCCCTGAAGAGCTGTGAGGGAGTCTCTCTACCGTGCCCACCACTATGCACATTGACCAGATTTTTCCACTCTTTGGTTTGTATCTCCTTCTATTTGTTCTTCTGGCAATGAGATAATTGTTTTGTAGGTCCAGGGGTGAAATGACCAGCATCCCAGCTGCTTCAGGATACATGCACGTATTTTGAGTTTCTGCAAGTGCAAGGCATCCCTGCATACATATGAATGTAAAAGTGACAACAAAAACTTTGGCCATTAGCTACAGTGGAGGTAAACAACTTGATTTACTGTATAAAGGTATTAATATTTATAAGTCTATTATATTATAATATAAGTACATAAAATAATATTTCAATTTTTCATCGTAATTTGCTTTAAGTGACAGTTTCTCTGTCTCCAGAGGTTCCAGTTGTGCTTAATGTTTCTAGAGTTAGATTTGTGAGCAAAAAGCAACCAGTCACCTCCAAACCTCTTTAGGTTTAATCCCTAAGTAAGTAATATTATTTTCAAAATCAAGTTATATACAAACAGTTGCAAGTGAATTAAAAAAAAATCAAACTTTTTTGACGATAAAAAAACTACAGAATTGGTCCTTAAATTTCAAATAATTCAAATGATTTTATTTTGAAAAGTGAAATTCTATGAATAATTGAATTACAGCAGTTGCTGTATATTACAATATAGGGAAGTGCAACTAATAATATCCTTGTGAAAGATTTTTTAATTTTAGCTTACCAAATTCCATTCTGATAAAAATAGTAAATTATCTTGTCCTGGGGCCAGATTGTATGTGGGGGTCACAGTATGCCACCCTGCCTCCAGTTAACAAATGCAGCCACGCTACCATGGTGATGTGCTGAATAGTAACTGAAATGCTAAAATTGGAACTATTACCACCAGGTGGCTCATGATCAGATGAAACAAGCCTCCTGATCAATTGAAGAAAATACGGACAGTTTGAAGGAACATGTGTTTCACATGCCATGATCTACTGCCACCAGGAAGCCCTGAATGGATTAAAATGGTGCTTTGGCTGTTTGGAACACAAAAATGCATCTACATGATGAAATATTGCTCTAGGAAGACATTAAAAGGGTGGTCTATACAACGTAACTGGCGATAGGACGAGAGGAAATGACCTCAAGTTGCGCCAAGGGGGGTTTAGATTGGACATTAGGAAAAGTTTACTGAAAGAGTGGTCAAGCCTTGGAACAGGCTGCCCAGGGAAGTGGCTGAGTCACCATCCCTGGAAGTATTTAAAAGACGTGTAGATGAGGCGCTTAGGGACATGGTTTAGCGGGCATGCCCTCTCAACCGCATGTCAATTCCACCTGGGTCAAGGAATGTCACTTGTGATAACTCACTCTGTGACTACTTTGTCTCCTGTTCAATGCAAATGAAAACAGGTTGATTTAAACCACTGCTAACAGGGTTTTGCACTGAAATACTAAAAGCTCTCAAATAATCAATTACAGCACCTTGGTGCAAGTAGCAATAACATTCAACTGCTCCTGCTCTAATTGCTGAAGCTCGTCCATCAACACCAACATGAATATGAAACTATCCTTAAAACAAATAGGGTGTTTTGTTCCAGGAAAAAGATATCCATAAATGGGGTGTAATATTTGCTGCTTTTGTAGGCATACTATAACTGGTCTTACCTATGTGGCATAATTTGTAATAAAAATTCAGATGACAATGAACATGAACTTAACTCTAGTAAATATTATTGGATTGCTTGACCACCATACAATTTGTATTTTTTCTGTGCTCACGGCATAGGGTTTTTATGTTTCCTGAGGAACTAAAAGCCAAACAGGTTTTACTTTTTTTCCCCTTCTTTTTTTTCCTGTAATTTCTTTTCTTCCATTATTGTTGAAGTATATTTACTATTTGAGAGACCTTAAAGTATTCTTAGAAAAGGCCCTGGCTTAATCTTTTCTCGGCTAATAAAAGATGAAGGTATTCATATTAAAGATTTGATCAGCCAGTGTCTTATAAACACTGTATGTTTACAATATAATTAAATATATAATAACCTATTAAATTAATATTAATTGTTTTAACAGCTGATCATTAGACCAAAACAACCTGCATATTCAGACTGAAGTTGGACACATTCTTCTTATTTGAGACTGCTGTGTGACTCAACCTTTCTCTTTTCATTCACCTTCAATCACATATGAGTTCCAGATTTATTTTTTGTCCCTGTAGTCACACTGAAGTAACTTCATTCCTATCTATTACGGGGTAAAACCTATCATCATCAGTTCAAGGAACATCAAGACAAGACAGCTCTGTTGCTAAAAATTGTGGAGTTTCAATCTAAATTATATCGAATTTTGAGCTGGTATTTTAGAAAACAGAATCCAAATGGAAAAATCAAACAAATAGAGATGGTTTTGTAAGGGACCATAAATATTCTGGGTAAAAGGTATCTTGCATCTAAAAATTACCTTGTATTGAATGCATAAAAGGTGTTCAAAAGGAGAAATTGTAATTGTAAAAAAAAGGAGAATAACAGAGAGCACAGATTTATCTTCATCATGACTCTCTGCTACAGTATTTGAAAAGAGATCAGTGGAAGATGTTTATCATGTTGTTGCACTTCAACTTTTCAGATAATCAAAAAGCTTTAAAAAAGAGAGGTATAGATAACAGAGTAGGAGGTTTAGGATGTTTTGTTTAGACAGTTTTTTCCTGTTTCAAGCAAACATACCTTATATAATATTAACAATGGAAAATAACTGGTTTGGCCATTTGGCCTTTAAATTGCAAGATCATATGAGAAATATGGCAAAATTGTGCCTACCTGAGCAAATGGTGTCACAATCAAGTCATCTCCATGTCTGAAAAAATGAGCAGAGTTGTAAGTTAGGTATTACTGAAAACTTATCTCACTGCTTTAACAGAAAGAAAATCAGGTTTTACAATGCACTGTAGGTAACTCTAGTTTTATTCTTCAGCAGTTACTCACTACCGCTGCTTTGCATATTCTTTGAAAAGTAGATATCGACTTGGTTGTTGCCCAACTGCCTGGCACGTCTATGGGATGGCTGATGAACCAGCCGGTTTCTGTGCTGCGAGTTGGGCAGGCAACCGACTGCCCAGGACTGATCTGCAGAGATTTCATCCCAAAGGATGGAGGTGAAAATACCAAAAGCGACCTCATTGAGGGTTACCGGCAGGTTTGAGAGCACTGGACGGACGAGTAACTGCAAAGTAAATACAAGTAGGCTGAAGGGCTGTTGATCTTAAGAGTGGCATCTGTAACACTAAGGGTCTGGAGTCAGACCTCTCCAGGGGACCACAGGGACAGGGAAAACTTGGGAGTTTTCAGTTATCATATCCAGTATATGACAGCAATCAAGATGAAAAGAAATTTTCCAAAGACAAAAACCCAATATGATTCCATTTTTGATTCTCCTGTATTTTCCTACAGTGAATTTATTGTGATGAGTTACAGCTTTCAGCAGAAATTACCATTGCTTTGGTGCTATTTTAATGTTATTTAAGTTTAAGCATAAAATATGAATATTTAACAACAGGTTTCAAGTCCATGAAAATCTAATCAGAAAGAGGCTTTCTGATAAATGGAGAAATATGATTTGCATTTAAGTTGCTACAACATCATTCTTATAATTTATATACTGTCCACAAGACAGTAATGTTTCTGCAGGTATTGCAAGAACCTAATAAAAAAGCAATAAGTACAACCTGTAAGAATGAAACAAAACTCCCCAATATTAAAAATTATCATAATGCTTAATATCTGTGTAGCTGTTTTTATTACTATCTCTTCTATGTCTGTTAGTTGAAATAGAGAAATGGATTTTTACAGACCCTGCGGAAGAAGTCTGCACTTTTAACAAGGTCTTTGCTGGAGTGGTTGGAATAAGGTGTTGCTTCAGGTTGCTTCCAGCCTGGCTGGAAAGCTTGTAAGCCAGATCCTCACACCAAATGAGGAGAAACATGGCACCATGGGAGGAACTCGGAGGCTTTAATTGCCCAATGAAGCCAAATCCAATCGGTTATTATAGACACCATGAATCAGCCCAGGGCATTAACAGGGGAGTTAATTACTAGCTGGGTTTAGTACCTCTTCACATTTTCATTCGGTCGTGAAAACATCAGGAAATGCCCTAGACTATAATTTCTGATCAGGATTGCTTAGTGAGTTACACAGCTACACAAAGGCTTCAGCAGAAGATAAGCCACATCCACCTTTTCTTTTCTCTCCTGTTCTCCACTTAAACAGCCATAGTGTGAATATGTATGCTACCTCACTTCCAGAAATATTATGCTCTTTGTCTTCAAATTTTGTGAAATGGTATTATCTGCTGTGTGACAGCTGGCTTACCTATTCCTCAGTAAAATCTCTTAATTTCTTCCCTTTTATAAAGAATATTTTTACTATTTGCGTATAGCTACTCCATTTTCTCTTCTGTTTTGACACTTAAAAGAGGCACAGCCGTGTAGAGCAAGGAATCCTGCATTAGTCATCTGAATGACTTCTGCAAAGATGGAAAAGCCTAAAGCCTCAAGTAAATTATTTGCCAGTCTTCCTCTTGCCTAACCACTTTCTCTGTTACTCAGGTTATTTAGGCAAAAAGCAAACAAAGGGTTGAGCGAATTCTTAGAAATGAGTGTGTTTTCTGAGCGATCAAATTTTGCAGAGAAATTGTATCCAAAATCAATATGCAAACCCATTTTTTCATAATCTAGTCTAATTTCCACATTTGGAAATCATGAAGGGGCAGAATCCTGGAGATGGAAACTTTTACAAGTAACAGCAGACTGGACAAAGACCAAAAATATTAAATTGTTTCTACCTGTAAATAAACCAGATAGAGTAGAGCTAGTTCTTTATAGCGTCACAAGCATCTGTCAGTGGCAAACACTCTGAATTCCCCACATACGACACAAATGCACAAAGTATTCATCAGTGCTTCAAATTCCCAGGCAACAGCTACAACATAGTTATTAACTGTTAAACTGCAGATTGGCAAAACTATGAAAATAGGATGGTCCTTCTTCTCACCATCTCCTGTGGGCTTTCTTATCGGAGGTGGTACTTTCTTGCTCTTCTTCCCATTCAGTGCCCCTGTTTGCTACCCCTTGAATGCTGAGGCACTTCTAAGAGGCAACAAGTACATGTTTCTGGGCTTTCTGCCCTGGAGGGTTTTTTTTCTTTTCTATAAAATAGCATGACCCCACGCCTCTAATTTTCAAACTTCATTCTACTTGAGCTCTTGCTGGATTGCATTTCATGGAGAACACTGATAGAATAACGTAGCTTGTTATTTTTTAGAGGGGGCATTATTAAATATTAATTTAATTCACTGAAATCAACACAGGATTTAATTTTCACTTTTCAAATGCCCCTTGTGTCAAAAGCAGAATCCCAGAAATTATCATTATTTTGGCGAAAGCGTGATACTGAAAGTGCAGATATCCACACCTTTCGCAAAGCAGTTTAGCACACACCAGACCCACGTGAACAGAAAAGCAATTGCGTAGTGTGGTGAGTAATCTTTAATCCACACTGGGTCAGGAAATCTGGAAAAGGTGAGAGTGCTCAAAAAGGGAGCAGACACGTCTAAAGCGGCTGTGTTATTTTTTGTACAGAACAGCAAGAACATATGATTCAGTCAAAGTGCCATTGATCTACAGCGTACTGCAGCGTAGTAAAGACTACAATGTATGAGTGTGCTGCTGTTTTCTTTTCAGATGATACGGAAGCTGATAGATGATTCTGTCTGGATTCTGGACAGGATAGTGCCACTTGTCTATATTCAGAAAGAGCAAGAGGCAGAGTAAACCCTGTGCAATATATCACAAGCTTCTAAATATAGACAGAGCTGTTAACTTTTAAGGTTAGAAGAAATTGTTCACATCAGTGTTAGACTCTGTTAACTAAAATGCCTGGCATACTTGTTCACATCTTCATTTTTCAAAGGAAAGACAGATTTGAAAGCAGAATAATTTTCACATAGCCCCAAAATTTGAAACGATCGAATCCACCACCACCAAAAAAGACTGCTAAAGCACACAAGAGTCCACATGAAATGAATCACTGTTACATAAAACCCAGGCCAAATTTCCATTAGCAGACCAAAGATTATATAACGCATTGCAAATTATTTATCACGTTAAAGTGATAGAGCTTGGCCTTCTGCAAATTTTCTGGGTTTTGCTTCCTAACCTTTGCTATGGGACATACCTGAACTCACCCCATATATCCTATGATGGTCCCCACCCTGGAGAAGAGATAAAAGTGCTATGCTAATTCAGAAGTTAGATGAACATGTTCAGCTGACTGCTGCCAAACAAAAAGTACAAAAATTTTGCTTCCTTTCCTCAAGATTGCCATTAATTTGTCTCTTCTATCCCAATTACAGAACAGTAATTAACTTTGCCTCCACTAAAAAGGAACTTAGAGATGCATGCATAGACAGACAGAGAAGCAGGCAGGAAGATGAACACAAGGATAGATGGGGTGACTGCATAACCTTTATTTCTTAATTAAGTTGGGATAATTTCATATTATCATCTAATAAGAGGAGTAGCTAGAGAGACATTCTGCAGACCTGCTAGGATAGAGTTAAAAAAGGAAAGGGTGTTTTTTCAATGTGATCAGAAAAAATTCAAGATATCCATTAAGGAGGAGTGAGTCCCAGACCATATAGACCACTAGAAATGTCAGTCGGCACTTGCCAGTGTGGAGTTTTGCAGGGAAGGTCCTGAATAGGTTTGTTTTTGTAAAGGCCGTAGTAAACTCAGATTAAGACTTTCTAGACACACATGAAGAATACCAAGTGAGTGATCTTAAGAACACATATTGCAGATGGGAGACATAAACAGGATAAATAAGAGCTCTGTCTAAATAGAAGGGGGAAATGTACAAAAAATATTTACACCAATTTGACACATACCATTTCATGGACAAGATATGGTCAAAAGAAAATTCCTGGTTAAGCTTGATACAATTTTTATAGCCTAAATTGTAAGATTAGAGGAAAGAATCTTGATGCTTTGTATCAGTTTAAAGCATGATCATACTGGTTGGCCACACTCTGCCATGTGAATGAAAATCTCACTTATCTCCCCAGGATAAGTGCTGGCTGAGGATGCTGGCCAGGCTTTAAATCCAACTGGCATAGTCTGTGTTGGATTCTCTGGCTACAAACTTGGGACACAGCCTATTTGAAAGAATAAAGCTGCCAACAGACTTTGAAAAACCCTAGGGCACAGTGGCTGTCTGGAATCCCTGCACTGTGCTCCACAGCAAGGATTAAGGCTTTTGTCACATTGTCACAAGAATTGACTCCTATTTTACAGTGTTCTTTTTGGGCAATTTTTTTTTTTTTTTTTAATATAGAAACATAGCAAACATAATCGCAAGGGAAAATCCATACTGTCTATACACAACATACAAAATAGGAAAGAAGATGATCATGAAAGCAGTCTTCTGTATGAACCAGAAAATCTATTGCAGCCTCCTTTTTCAGTGTAAACATCTAAATTTGGATTGAACATGACATCCGCTCATTTTTGTATATAAGGCTGATTCAGACTTACTGTCCAATAACATGCTATAAATACAGCTTGAATGAGACATTTGTGTTTTGCTTGCACATATGCTGGAACACAAATATACCACGTGCAAAATCACAAATGGAGAACAGAGAGTGAGGTGATCATTTACCCTAATTGCTAGGATTTTTTTTTCTGCCCCAATAACATTTTACAGGTAAAGCCAAATAAACACACAAAAACCATATGAATTAGGTATGCTGAAAATATGCGTGTTGCTCAGGTTCAGTTTTTAGCAGCAATAAAATCTGATTCTAGATTGCACTCTGATACAATAATGGAAACATCATGTAATGACACCAGCCAGCAGAAGCTGTGCTCTAAGGACAGAGAACAGGAGGGGTGGCTGGCTGCTCCATGCAGCTTGCACTTTATCATCATCTGCATTTGGAGAATCCAAATGGGTTGGTTTGTAATACTGATTTTGCAGGGTCAGAAATCATAGTGCTCCGAGTTTGTTTATTCTGCAAGAACAGTGCTTCAGTTCATCTCAATTTCTGAAGACTTTGAAAACAATTTTCTAGTAATCCTAACATGAGAGAGCCCAGGCCTGGCTCCAAAAACTAAGGCTGACTGGGAATATGAGGCCCCTCTTAATGCTGTGCCCACGTTATGGGGTGTGACAGAAACTGGGTTACAGCTTTTCCCAGATAGTCAGTGGGTTGTCGGTGATTTGCATCTCATTGAAAGGTTGAGCGCCATTTGGGGGATGATCTGGCATCTAAGGCAGGGGCTAGAGGCTACGACACTGTGAGCGGGTTAGGATTTAGGGTTGAGAGAACAAGAAATTGAAATTGTTGATGAAGTCACGAGCTACAGAGGAGGGGGTTGTTTTTCCCAGAACATTTCTTTATTTCTGAGAACAAATACCTTAAAGGATTTTTGAAAGAACTACTTGAAACCAGTTGTTCTATCACACAGTAGACAGACCCTGAATGAAGCAGACTCTTGTCAGCTATTGTCTGAGTGTTTCTGAACACCACATTTTCCTATAGAACCATGCAGTTATGTCCTCCTGATACTTCTTTCTAATACAACAACAGAGCTTGCTCTAGTTAGTCAAAAGTATTGCTGTAATATTGGGAGTTCTGGAGAGTCCAATCTACTTAATTTCAATTGAGTTTGACCAGATGGAAGAGAATTGGCTCAGAGAAGCCACCGTCCCTGAGAAGTACATTATCCCAGCCAAAAGAAAGGCTGGTTATAGTAGTTCTCCTTGGACTACTTAACTAAGCAAGTTAGACTTAGGAATACACACTAAAGGGAAAAAACATTTCTCCAGCATAAATCTCACCAGCAAATACTGCAGACACAAGTGTTTCCAAACACCCTGATTAACTTTATATGGAGCACAAATCAAGTTACTCCACTATGGCATGTTGATGAAGAAAACAATACTTGGCCACCTTATCAGAGATCCAAAAGACAGCTCAAAACAAATGTGGATTATTACACTGGCTAATACACACCAAGATATGCCATGTCCTAACGTACCTGGAGTTTTTCAGGTATAATGGATATTTTGTACAAGAAAGTTTGAATACTTGGAGACTGCTCTGTTGAAGTCATCAGTGTTAGGTTACCCAAATTACAATCTTACTTCCAGTTGAACTTCATTAGGACTCAAGGTGAGGAGCTCTCTCAAGACTTGGAAAGACAGAATGATCATATCCGTTACAGACTAAAGGACAGGAAAGGAACAGTGAATACCAAGGTGTTTTTAAATCAGTATTTTGAGATTTAATCCAGGCAGTATCAGGAAGCATTATCTGGTTACCTGTGTACCTCACTGTGCATGACCAGCGTCATATCACAGTGCCTGTGCTTTGAGCAGATGAGAAAAAAGAGACTTTGCTGGGTGATAAGGGCAGCTAACTACATCTCAGTGATGGTGATCCAGAAGCTTCATTCAGGATTGTTGGATAGACTGGAAACAGAATCAGCTGTCTAACTCTAAGAACGGGAAGTATTACTATTTTTCCCCATTCCGCATCATATGTTATAAGAACACTATCAGGCTTCTTCCAGCTCCCATGAAAGTATCATAGCACCTTTGGAAGAGTTCAAGGAAGACCAAGGTCTCTTGTGTCAGACCCAACTACTTCCTTGCTCAGAGAGTTTAAACATTTTCCAAAGAGACTGCACTCACACATCTGACTTGGGTAATCTGCCTGAGGAAATCATGTAGGTACTGATGTAATGGGCCATCACAGAAGGATGCCAGCATATGTGCAAGATATGAAAACACAGGACAACTCAAGAAATCACCTGTATCATATTGCCCCAAACAGCCACCAAACTTCAACGCTTTAATCCTACCATAATAAAGCAGAGCATTTAGATGACAGGTGGATAACTCTGAGCAATCGACCTGCGTTAAGTCTGACAGAGAATTACTCAGTCCTAAAAAGAAACAGAGCATGGACTTGCCACAGTGTTTCACTGGCATAGGTGGGTTTCCTTCTAAAATCAGAAAGCCGTCTACCTGGGGGTCACTGAGGCGGTGGCGAGGGAACAGAAGCTTCTGCAGCGTGGGGGTTGGTTTGTGTGTTGAAGGAGGAGCTGCATTAAGCCAGAGGATGGAGGACTTTGAACCAGAAAAGAGCTGAACTCAATCAGAAGAGTCCAGGCCAATTCAGCAGTGCTGTTGTTGGACTGCTTATACAACAGAAATCATCATTACAGCCTTTAAGCAAGGCTGTAAAACAAACAAGCATCAGTGACTAAAGGATAGGTTTGTGTTCTGCTTAGGTTAGAGAAAATTAATGAGTGGGTGTCCACACATGACTGGAAGCAATCAAGTTAGTGCAGCTTAATGAGTTACTATTAATCAGTTTTGATTGCATTAGCTGACACACATAAACTCTTGGCTGGTTGCAAACAAAAATAAAATGTATTACCTGGAACTGCTTTTAAGCAGCAGATATTTGGTTGCTTGCTTGTCCCTGCCCCATATGCTTAAGTGTTGAGAACAGATACGATTGTGTTACTTCCGAGGAATAAGAATACGTGACTTTCCATGTGAATCTCCTACTGATGCAGGCTGAAAGATTTCCTCTCTAAAAGAAATAAGAGCAGAGCTTCTGAGAACAGCACCT
The DNA here is from genome assembly GCF_964195595.1 of Calonectris borealis. Lineage (NCBI taxonomy): Eukaryota > Metazoa > Chordata > Aves > Procellariiformes > Procellariidae > Calonectris > Calonectris borealis. The sequence goes on along the minus strand of NC_134352.1, from coordinate 65,954,132 downwards.
ACTGAAGGTAACTTCCCAGCCTGAGCGAGCTTGCTCTCAGCCAGCCACAGGAAGATTGTCTCAGCTTCAAGGTTTAGAAAAAAGGGTCCCCTAACCAAATTCAAAGATCCCTAAATGTACGTATATAAGAAGAAACAAGAAGACTTCAATAAAAACAAGGCAAAACCACCAGAATTTCAGTTTGTCCATTTTCAGGGAATGAACTCCACAGCTAACGCAGCATTAGTGCCATTGCAAGCATACAGAGCGCTGTTTGTGCCCTGGGGGGTGAAACAAGAACTAATGTTCTTCTGGGTTGTGAAATAAATCCAGCTGTGCGTGTAGGTGGTCAGTGAGCTGGAAAAGCAGGATCCCCCAAAACATTCAAGTCCCTCTTTACAAAGTTCCCTTTCTCCACACCGCTCCCATCCTTCAGTGTGGCGTGCACACACGCGCACACACGAAACGCACCCATCCTCCCTCCCCTCCACTGCAGACCTGCCTAGCAAGCCCAGAGATGAGTGGTGTTGTGATGTAGCTGAAATCCCAGCTAAGAATCGATTTTGGTACCATGGTTTTAATAACATGCCACCTTTGACTGAAGAGGTTTAGGAATTCACTCCGCTTTATTTAGCACAGGAACAGTAACTTGCCACCTTTGTTTCAAACACTCATTATTTGCAGAAGAGGGGAAAAAAAGCCTGATGCGTTAAAAGTGTTTGAAGGGGAAGTGATGGGTTTCACAACTGAGAGTTATATTTGGAAAATGATTAGGCTTTAGATTCGGACATAAAAACAATAATTATTCTGTATTGTCTGAATGTAAGACAAAATCAGTTTGCATTTCATCAAAAAAAATCCTGATTCAACCACCATATAAAGGCATGTTAGAACACCTTAGAACCTCCTGAATTAAAAAGCAGATCAAAAGACGCCAAATATTCTCATTTTGTTTACAGCATAACTGATTTCCTGATCAAAAAATGAAGATAGTGCAAACTTATTATTTAAATTTAAGCAAACTGGATATTACTGAGTTCTTTGTTTTGGATTCCATTTGTAAAATGTCCCGAGCATCTGGAAAGGACACAGTGGTCGTCTTAAAAAATGTTTTTGTTTATAACTCAAAAAAAGATTGTACTAAATATGTTATAACTAATGTACTAAATGTTATAACTCAAAAAAAGACTTACTAATTACTTAGCTTAATTTAAACTGCAACCTGGAGATTTCTTCAAATTAAAAGATCTTAAGAACAAAAAAGCAAAACCCAAAGCAGCAAAATATCAGCCTATTTTTCCTAAAGTCAGGTAAGTACATTTCTTTCCATGAACAAATAAATGTCTCAAGCAATTTAATACATTTTTTCATTAAAAATTGTTTCTAAGCTGAAACACACATAGAAAATGCATCTTAAAAGATTTTTTTAAAGCAGGTTGGACTTTGAAGTTTAACTGGCTCTTTTCAGCCAGTTAAAAAGATAAAAGAATCTGATGAATCATAAAGAATTTCAACAGCAGTTTATCTGGAAAGACAGACGATTATTTCTAATTTGTTAAACTGAGGTGCAATTACTCTGCTCAGTAACTGCATGTCTTTTCTGCTGTCCTACAGTCTTGGCGAGAACCTTGCAGGGAAAAGGTTTTTTTTCTCGTAACTTCAGATGCATACTCACAGCATTTTATTAACAAATCCAGGCCTCGCTGGCTCAGAAACAGAAGAATAAGCTGTATCACTAATAATTTGGCTTCCTATTCCGGATGAGAAAATATACCCTCATTTCATGATTTTATTGTCATATTAAAGGCTCGGGTGAACCTTATTAACTGTGCAGATTTGCCATCTTTGTCTGACATTATTTTAAAGTACATTCCCTTTATGAATCTGATCCAGATTGAATACAATGCAATATTTTTAAAAGATGAGCAGACTGTCCAGAACTGGGAAACATATGTGCGAGTTTACCTCAAAAATTCTCTTCTCTGGCGGTTGTTCCACATGCCAGTTAAAGGGATATTTCAGCCCATTCGCAGCTTCAGGTCAGGACCAGACCTGTCAGTCACTGACAAATCAGGGAACTCCCTGCCTTGGAATTTCCTTTTACTTAAAGTAATATTTGCAGCCAGAATAATTCTGTTATTCTTTATTCTTTGCAAAATTACAGATTATTTTTGCTTTATTTTGGAAAAAAATATCCACACAAATTAAAAATCCCACAGCTATTTCTCCAGCTATTGAAGAAGGGGATAAGTCATCCTGACAAAACAACCCAAATCTCTGTGTGTTAGTATCCATGTTTATCAGACTACAGAGGCTCTTTTTGTTCCAAAGTAGTCCACATTTGGGTTTTATTATTCGAAGAGAGGACTTTTTAGATTTTTTTTGGTAAATGTGGAGCCAAGGCTTACAGATATGTTCAAATACAGTCTACAAAGCAGCACGTCCTCTAGGAGAAGGCAGGGTAATACTGTAGTTATAGGGAAAAAATCCTGGAGTAAATTGCACCCTCTTGACATTTGTTTTACCAGGAACAGCAGCAGAGGGATGCTACTATTTACAGAAGGTATTGGCAGAATAGCAGTAGGCTGGCCAGGTTGGGGAATGGGTGTACTAGTGGCCATTTGGCCATTTAGCAGATCACCAGGCCAATGACCCTGCAGTCCCCTGTGGTCAGTGTTCCCTGGCTGGGTTCTGGTGCTTTAAAGATGGAAGCAAGGTTTACTAGAAATTAGCAAATTTTGTGTAATTGTACTAATCAGAGCTTATCACCTGAGTGCTAAGTCTCTCTAAAGAAAGCCAGAAAACTCCCCACACCAGCTACTTTTTTACTGAGTGAGGTTCAGTTGGCCAAGTCCTGAGAAGACCAGGATGTTGCTGCCGAGCTGTGTTCTGTGATCTTGTGGAAATGGGAAAAGGGTAGACTTAAGCAGTGCTTATTGTCACATACCTTTTCCCCCAGATACATTCAGAAGACATAGTCGAGCTCAGATAGGCTTCTGTACCGAGAGTGTGTTGGTCCTCTACTCTGGTCTGCTATACTCTCGTCTGCTTCTTCAGGGTCGCAGACAGGCTTCTCTCCCTTTAGAGTGGCAGTTAAAATATGGGCTCTGCCCTAGCTAGTGGACTGCTTATTGGCTTCTTTCTAGTGTTCATGAGAGCGCTAATGATTTCACTGAAGAATCCATTTTTTAACCTGGTGATTCTCTACAAATTCAATCTCATGCTCTGTTAATCAGAGCAGTGATCCCTTAGCAAGAAAGACATAAAAAGTGTTACCACTGCTGCCTCTGTCTGCATTTGCAAGCTCTGAGCAGCAACAGCAGTTCAAACAGGTGAGTATTAAGTAATCAGGCCACCTTTGCAAGACATCCACATTCAGAGCTCCCTACTTCACTGATGCCTTCAAATGTAAACCTGATAATTCCTCCAATACAACACTGATGACTTCTCTCATCTTTCAGCTGGCTTCTCTTCCCTTTTTTCCCAGTGTTGCAACTGTGCTGTTGGGGACTTTTTTGTTTTCAATTCTGCATTCTTTATTCTCCTTCTCGTTAAAATTGTTTTCCTGTCTGTCATCACAGATCCTGCCCTGTAATTCCTCATATTAGCTCACTGATCCTCACTGGCTTGCTCATTCACTTCTCCTTCTCTTGCACATCCTCATCTCTCTGCTGGAAATCCCATAGCCAGGCTTCACAGCACATCTGTACTCCTCTGCCTTGGACGCTGCATCTTCCTGTCTAAACCACCTGTCTCTCCAGTTCACCACCTTGAATGGCTTTTTCTCATCTCCTCCTATCCATACTGCTTTTTTTTCCTCTCTAGGACCACGCTATTTCTTCCAAGAGATAATTGAAAAAATGTGTTACTGACTCCCACTCCTTTTTATTTGTTTTTCCTTTCTTACCATACAGCTGCTTTTTCTGCCTCTTTCAGTGCCATAACTGCACCCACGTTTGTCCCACTAACCTCCTCTCATCTAAGCAGCCCTGCACTCATCCTGTCTTTTATTCTTTTCCTTAGCTAATCTGGCTCCTCACTTTAAAATACACTTTAATCTCTCTGATTTTAAAAAACTTTCCACCTCCCCCTTCTCTGCCCTTGTTTCTGTTATTTTCCATCTCAACTCGCTGAATGAAACTGTGAGGTTTACTACTTTGGGCATAGGGACTCACATTGTACCTTCTCCTGGGGATAGTATCTGACTGTGTTAGTCTCTGTTATCACCTTATGCTTCAACTTTGAGTTGTTTGTAGCAGAGCCCATCTTTTCATCTTGGGTTTGCAAAGAGGTGAGCATGACTGTGTTCCCTTCCTCGGCTGGAGCCCAGAGCTGCTGCAGCAGCGAAATAATAAATAATGACGGAATGATGAATTCAGTACTTTAGCGCTGCCATCCACTGGCCGTCTTCGATTATGACGCTCCAATATTTGACTAAAATCTTGAAGTTTTGTTTTTGTTTCATCTGCTGTTACTGAAGTGGAATGCATTATTGTAAGCACACTATTTGAGAGTAATGGAAATGCCAGAAATCTTTGTGTTACATTCCTTCCAAATAAAAGATGCATGCCCTTTGCTTTCTATTTTGCTTTACAATGTGAAATATTGAGGTTGGTAACTCAAGTGCTGAAGAATCAGGGGATTCCAGGTTAAACTGTTATGTACAATTAATTGATCTGCATTACCTGAACGATGTGTATGTTTTGTAATATATTTTGCTCACGCTTAAGAAACATGCAATACTTAAAATTAAGCATGTAGATAGACGCACAAGGGAAACAGGATAATTTGGGAGTAATCTAAAATTTGTGTGATACTTCCCCTGACAACTCTTCCAGCCTCCACCACGTTTAGGAATGGTTTCTCTATTTTAATAATCTTCAGTGGGTTTCTTTTCCATGAGCACATCTAGTTTCTCCTTGAACCCATATATAAAGAGCTTGTGGTATTTTTTCTTCATTTTTTTCCTCGCTATTTATCTTTTTAAACTTTCCCCTCTTTCATTCGTTGGTTTTCTTTTACTTCATTTCTGTGAAATAACCAAGCTTGTTATAATTAGGCTTACTGATATATGATTAATATTCCACAGTTACAACCACTTGTCTTTTACATTTCCTAATGTGTTGCCATCCTAAACAGCGGCAGGAATATTTACGTTCTTAGTACAACAGCTCCTCTATGGCAGGAGACTGTGAAAATCTGTGAAAACCAGATGTGAGGTCCAATAAATTTTATACGCAGATGTGTTTTAAGAAAATTTTGAAAGGAAGAATAGATACGAATATCCAAAGCGAGGTATAATTAGATGGACTAATCAACATTTCTAATAATTATGTGTAAGCTGAAAATAGAAGTGTTCAATTAGAATGACTGCAAGTTAAATATCAGGTGAAATTTCACTCATTATTATGAAAACCTTTTTCCTTTGTTGTGCGTACTAATGCTGTTATTTTTTAAAGAGGATACTGATTGGGTTTTGCCTCATTAAAAACCAGCATTTATATTAATGCTGGGTTTTTAATGCTTTAGACTTCCTTGTTCACTAGGGGACCCTTACAAGCCTGGTCCTTTATTTTAGTGATTTATAATTGAACCATAAACTTGGCAGTGACATTTGGAGCAGATAAGGCAAACAAACAAACAAAAAAATAGTTATTCTTAATTTCTACTACTTAGAAGTGACTAGAAGCTAGGACATTTAACATGTTTTTAGCATCTTACAAATAAACAGAGATTTGCATCTGACTCCTTCTACCCATACAACCTGGGGTCTACACCGACTTGAAAAGTATGATCCACTAGCAGAAAATACACACATCACAGAAGAATAGTGAGAGACGATAGAATAACTTTCCAAAGGCCTTTTGTTAAAATTTTGCCATTTAGTTAAAAGGATATTTGAAATAATTTTTGCCTCTCTTGAATTTATTAATTTCTGCCAGCTGGTGCATCTTTTTTCTAAAAATCTAAAAATACCTGTTGCAAATAAATTGAATCTTTTTCTTAAGAACATTAAGAAGCAGAAATTGAGTTTGTATCGCTTCTCTTGAAAATAACTTAACAGCCAGGAAATCAGAGTTTTCCTTAGTGTTTTGACACACCAGTATTGACTGTCGTCATTATTCTGTCAAAGCTAACAAAGTGCATAAACATACCAAGTACACCCTCATGATATCCTTACTTTCAGAAAACTGCAGTAACAAATACAAGCTTCATTAAAGAAATAAACAAACAATTATCCATGACTAAGTAGCATAAGTGATTACTGTCTTTGATTTTTAAAAGAAATTTCTTGTGGCTGGAAAAATCTTAAGACAGAGGACAAAACATAGGCTAAAAGTATTTTATAATGTACTTACATATCACTGGCAATGGAGGAGTTCCTGGACATGGACTTTGGAGAAAGATCATAGTCACTGTCTGACCGGTAAAGGAAAGACTCCCTACGTTGACTGTGGACAAAATTTGCCTGAAGAATTAGCCCTGATCCGGGGCTCGTCATGGGGTCCAAGGGACTTCGTCCCGATGACGTACCATTGTCTACATCGAAACTGCAAAAAAAAAGGAGAAAAAGATTTATGCCATTGACATAAGAATTTTGAAAGTAAGAAACATTCTTCTGTGAATTAATTACTAGGTAATTCCTTCTTGGTAATAATGGGGAAATAAAGACCTGGTCAAGTCCACTGCTAAGCCAAAAAACAAGGCACACAAGAAATATACTTTAAAATTGCTGATAAACAAAAACAAGTCTGAAGAAAAAGAAATTTGGTAGAGAAAGAAAACACTATTAGGAATACAGGAAGCCTTATGCTTCTCTGCGTGTAGAGTATCCGTGAGCTCTACACCTGAGGAAACACGATGTTTCATTGTTTTCTTCCTCAGGCTCCATCTCTCCTGAGCTGGACCCCCATTATCCTGTCTCCCACTGTTGAGGCAGTTGAGGGCTCTTTTGTTATTGAGTACTGAACCCTAACATTTCATTACTACCCAAATATTTCAAGAACATATTTTGTCTTATCCCAATAAACAAAGTGCTGGGTTGGGATTAAGGTGTATGTGTGTGCTTGGGCATGCTTGCATGCATTAGAGTTGCTATTTTACAAACAGATCGAAGAAGTGAGTTCTTTGCTCACTGCTAAGCAGCGCGACTTCTGTGGCCATTTGTGTCTTTGAACTACACAGTTTAGAACCAGCACTTCTGGCTATTGTATTTGGTATTAAAAGTGGTAAACAGGCTTACCATTCCTAGGGAACACTGCCGTCATGAGAGGCAGGAGCATGAGAGGAGAGAAAGAAAGAGAAGGAGAGAGAAGGTGCTCTTTCATGTAGTCTGTGACATTTCCACAAAGGGCTTTGAAAATCAGTGCAAAGACCTTGAATGGGAGTCTGCAATCAATTAGAAACTAGCGTAGGGTGGGCAGTGCTGGGAGGATGTGCTCATGGCAACCCGTGTTGCTTAGCAGCCCGACAGCTGCGTTTGGTACAGTATGGAGTCTTTTTGGAGCGTGTGGCTCCGTCTGTGGTATGCAAGCTCAGAGGTCACAAATGTGTAGATTAGCAAGATTATGTCTCCATCTGATGGGATGGAGCACATTTTATCCAGCCAGAAGTGGAAGATGGCTTTTGTTTCCCTAGTTGGTTGTGTCTCTAAAACCAAAGATCAATTTTAGTTTTACAGCATAGTAGGAAAGGTGTGCATGACACCTTGGCTTATAACTACTTGGGCTCATTTGCCATACTAATGGGAACTTAAATAATACTGCTAAAGCATTTAGGAATGAGGAATGAATAGAGGATCTTTCACATGATTTTTTTAAACACGGATAAGTGTTAGCATCATAATACATATTTGCAATGAACGCATCTAAAGTACTCATTTTGAAGATAGTGTTCACGTGAAGGACACCCACCGATTTTCGATTATATCTAATGGCAGCGGAAGAGAAAATAATCAGCACATGTCATCTGTTGATTAGACTTCAGCCTGGCACAGGTGTCACAGCAGGTACATGCTACTCTCTGCATTAGCTTGTTTCCTGCTGTTATTGACCATTGACCTGAGGTTGCAGTTAGGTTGCCGCTTTGATGTTTTACTGAAGTGACAGCATTCCCATGGCCTGTTTTTCTTTGTTAAATGAACTAATCAAAGAAACATATATTGCCTATTTTGGCAGATATGCACATTGCCTGGCAGAGAATGGACCTTGGTTTCATGTTATTTTGCACATATTCTGGAACTGCAAGCTTTCTGCCGCTCTCAGACTCTATTATTTATTTTTTATTCACCTTTCACCGTTTGAATGTAGAAAAGCAAAATGTCTTTTTTTTTCCAAAAAAAACTGTTCAGAAAATGGTATTAAACAAACTTGAAGAGAGCTTAGCAATTTAATCCTCTTTTCACTGTAGTTTTCTGAACATTTCACTGTCAGTAAATCCTAACACACACACACACTTTTTCCCAAATTTGATCTCTTTTGATTATGCCTGAATAATTTTTCTGTGTCCTCAGATGTGCTACTACTAGATGACATTATCAATCTCAAGCTAACAAAGCTTAATCAGTAAGACATCAAATGACATGGGTGATCTTGGACAACGCAAAGCTCCTCTTTGCATTTCATTTTCCTTATTCATTGCATCTTTGTGACCATAGTGAGACCTGCTCACAAAAAAATATTGAAAAAAATATTGGAAAGGGCAAGATAACATGAAAACTACAGTAAAACATCCTTTTCAGCTTATAGTGCCATAAGTTAATAATCATATTGCCATTACTACTAGTATGACTACTATTATTCACTATCAATCAATATATTTTGAGTTCAAATTCCTGAGTATTCCAGAAGCACAAAATACTCACAATGCCAATGAAGAGTTTGGAACATCTGTGAGCTCATCATATCCAAATTTCCTAAAACTTCTATTTCATTGCCTAAATAAAATATTTTTTTTTCTTTAAACAGCTGCAAGAACACAGAGACTCCTAAACAGTACACAGTCTGTATGTTTTGTTTTGTTTTTCTATTGAGGGCAGGGGGGCAGATCTTTCATGCAATTTTAGGTAAAATAGAAGAGAATTGTTTACTCCTGTGCTCAGTAAGGCTAATAGCAGTATCATTTCAAATATATATAAGCTGGTCTGAAAGCTCTAAAGCAAAAGTTAAAAGTGGGATAGAAATAAAAGAAGGTAAAGGTAAGTCTGTCTCACAGCAGGAAAATTTGAATAAGGAGTGATTATTAAATTGATTTCTTTAACAGTGGACTTAATTATTCAACTGATTAAAAGGTATTTTATTGGATTAAAGAAACATATGGTTTTGTTTGCAGATTTGTTTTCTTTTCTTCACCCACTTTTTGTGGACATGATATGAATATTTTATTACCAGTCTTACTTCTCCCGGTTAGAAACTAAGGCAGGTTTCTATGAGTTTGCATTGACAGATTAAAACATAGTGAGTTTTTAAAATGTAAAAGTCTATTAGATCAAATTGCAGTTTCATTGGCTGAGAGAGGACCTGTGGTTTGCATCACCAGATAACTACAAGTATGTGCAAGACTTGCACATGGCTGTTGTGACAGGAATTTTATCCTGTGATACCGTGTTGTGTCCACTAGATGGCTGTCAAAAGTAGTGAAAGGGATTCAAATATATCAGCTAGGATTTGGCTCATACTACTCAACGAAAATGTCTTTTATGTAAATATGCATCAAGAAAATATGTTCAGTCCTACAGTCAAAGGGGGACTATGAACACAGCACTGGTTTGCCAGAAACATATGTTTATATTAGAAAGTTTCTAAAATGCTAGAGCAGTTAAGTGTCTTGTTTAGCTCTTACTTACTGAGACATTTGCTAGCACTTTCAGATACCAAAGCTTGTAGAAATCTAAATGACAAATGTGTTATTACACTGAAAATCAAATTAATTGTTTCTTTGGCTGAATCACAAGTCTTAATTGCAAAAAATGGCGCTGCTGATCACAGTGCATCAAATGAACAGAGAATCAGAATGGGGAATTGAAGACTTTCACACAAGTGGTTTGTTCTTTCTTGATGCATACGCTGAAAAAAATTAAAAGTTTAAGACACAAAATAGGATAGTATCTTTATTTTGCCTGGATAGAAATTGCAGAAAGTCAGTTGTGGTTGCTTAATATTTATCTTTCCACTTCTGTTAAGTTTTAAACAACAGCAAGAATATGCTGCGAATTAAAAAGTTCATGTTCAGTGAACAAACCAAAATTTATTCTCTCCCTAGCGTGTTCCTCAGTCTCATTGCACTTTTGGTGGAGGGTAGTCTTTGGAAAGGAAGAGGGAGCATGGAAGTTGTTACTGAAGGCACAGGAACTGTTTTGCTACCATTTCACAGGCAGAAAGTGGCCATTTAAAGACAGAATTTTCCACCGTTGTTCTACAGCCAGCTTCGGGCGCTTTGCACAATACATGCAAACTGAAGCTGCTTTTAGTGTCAGAGGCATTTGGCACAGCACACATCACAGAATTTTCTATGTTCAAAAAGCTTTGCTGCAACTCCAGAGATGCCAAAGCTATGAAAAGCCAGTGCTAATTCAGCAACTTTTGTGTCTGCATTTTGACAAAATGATTTATGGCATTAGTGGATACTGTTTATTTGCAGAGTCTGCCTTATTCAGTGTTCAGTGATGACAAATATGACATCAAATGAAAGTTCAGCCTTTTTTCCTTTTTTGGCTATTTATTGTGTTTGCGTGACTTGCCCACAATGTATCATCCAGGCTCCGTACTCAGATGAGGATAAAGGTGGTGAACTCTCTTGAGCAACTTGTAAACATTCATGGCTGATCTTCCCTGTGCTCCTAATAGGACAAGAAGTAGTAATATCACAAGCAACCTCTAGGAAGATTACTAATGATTTGCTTCAGACAATAGTAGGACTTTGTGGCAAGGACAGGAGAGGTTCTGGATCCTGGATCTCAGCAGCACTGCTTCATTGTTAACGACTGCACAGCTTCTTTAGCTGGTGAAAGAAACCCTCTGTGGACTTCCTTTGAGTCCTTAAATAACTCTCTCCTACTCTCTGCAAGGTTGCTAAAAGAAAAAAGGGGAAGATCTGTGTACAAAACATAGCTTTTAGTTACATAAGGAGTAATGGCATCATAATGAATATGCACAAGAACTTGTAATTAAGGCTGCATAGAAAATCTTAATGTTGGTCTTCCTTATTACTGAGAGTTTAGCAATTTAATCCTGTAGCTTTTTGTTGGGGATTTTTGTTGTGTTTTGTTTTTTTTAGAGAAGTCAGCAATAGTAGAAGAGGGAAGGAAATAAATTCCATCCCAAAATGAAGAATTTACTAGGCTTTCTAAGAATACAAATTGCACTCCTGATATTCCCCATTTAAGTCTCCCTCCACCTTCAGCCTATCTAGTCTTGGAAACTATGGGGAGGGAGAGAGGTAGGAGCCAAATTAATTGATCCTTTAGGGACACCTTATCTTTTAAAGCCGTCTTTAAACATTACAGAGGGACAAGCAAGTTCTAGAGGAACAAATTTTGTCCCCCATCAAAGGAGTCCATTCTCCTAGTGTCAAGCAATCTCTCCGGCCATCTGTCTGTATTATTACCTACCCACGCATCTCAACGTCCTTACTTCCCAGAAGTCCCATCCTGTCTTTTCACCTGGAAGCACAATCCCACCATCATACTGAATGGGCGCATTTGGCGTAGCAGCTGTAATTCACTGAAATTATCACAGAAGAGCTGCCCTGTAGCAACTTCCTTTGGGCAAGGTCTTGTTTAGTGCAAAAGCAAGGTAATAAAACTTCATTTACATCTCCAAGGAAAAGGTAAGCTATTTATCGCTTGTGCCCTGCGATAGGAGCCCACCCCTACAGGAGGCAGCCTGTAGCTACTGGAGAAAGGTGCCTTCAAATGCAGAATCCAAATTTGTTACTTGGAGTGCTCTGGATGAAAAAAGCAGTCGGCCACCTCAGCTGGCTAAAAAAACGGCTGGACGGCCGAGCCCAGAGAGTTGTGGTGAACGGAGTTAAATCCAGTTGGCGGCCGGTCACGAGCGGTGTTCCCCAGGGCTCAGTACTGGGGCCGGTCCTGTTCAATATCTTTATCAATGATCTGGACGAGGGGATCAAGTGCTCCCTCAGTAAGTTTGCAGACAACACCAAGCTGGGCAGGAGTGTTGATCTGCTGGAGGGTAGGAAGGCTCTGCAGAGGGACCTGGACAGGCTGGATCGATGGGCTGAGGCCAATTGTATGAGGTTCAACAAGGCCAAGTGCCGGGTCCTGCACTTCGGCCACAACAACCCCAGGCAACGCTACAGGCTTGGGGAAGAGTGGCTGGAAAGCTGCCCAGAGGAAAAGGACCTGGGGGTGCTGGTTGACAGCCGGCTGAACATGAGCCGGCAGTGTGCCCAGGTGGTCAAGAAGGCCAACGGCATCCTGGCCTGTATCAGAAACAGTGTGGCCAGCAGGAGTAGGGAGGTGATCGTGCCCCTGTACTCGGCACTGATGAGGCTGCACCTCGAATACTGTGTTCAGTTTTGGGCCCCTCACTACAAGAAGGACATTGAGGTGCTGGAGCGTGTCCAGAGAAGGGCAACGAAGCTAGTGAAGAGTCTGGAGAACAAGTCTTATGAGGAGCGGCTGAGGGAACTGGGGCTGTTTAGTCTGGAGAAGAGGAGGCTGAAGGGAGACCTCATCGCGCTCTACAACTACCTGAAAGGAGGTTGTAGCGAGGTGGGTGTTGGTCTCTTCTCCCAAGTAACTGGCAATAGGACGAGAGGAAGTGGCCTCAAGTTGCGCCAAGGTGGGTTTAGATTGGACTTTAGTAAAAATTTCTTTACTGAAAGAGTGGTCAGGCCTTGGAACAGGCTGCCCAGGGAAGTGGTGGAGTCACCATCCCTGGAAGTATGTAAAAGACGTGTAGATGAGGCCCTTAGGGACATGGTTCAGTGGGCATGGTGGTGTTGGGTTGATGGTTGGACTCGATGATCTTAGAGGTCTTTTCCAACCTTAATGATTCTGTGATTCTATGATTCTATCTGCTAATAAGAACTGAATTTTCATTGATCCATTTTAGGTAGTTAAATTCTGTTTTACTTTACACACTAAATATATTCACTGAATTAACTGAATTCAGCTCTAAATCTATCCAAAGATTTGCTAATACACCAAATAATTATCATGATTTCTTTGTGAAATACTGATTTTAGACACATTTTACATTCATTAACTAGACTGGGCAAGCACTTTGGTTATGTCTTTATGACTTCTCTTAGGCCTTTTTATTGTTTATTAATAAACTAAGCATTAAATTGAGCCAACAACTGACTTGGGTGTCCCCTTTTTTGCCAGACATAGTTATCTCCAGAGCTTAATAAAGACGAAACTTTAGAATTTTCTTTATCAAGAAGAAACAAGTTTTCAGTAATCAGCTCCTTCCATAGGCTCCCACTGAACTTTAGATGTTAAATAAGTTGACCTGTACTATCAGAAAAAAACCTGTAAAAATAAATCAGTGGATTTATATAATTGAATAGCAGGTCTAAAATTTATTTCTTATATTAATTCTCTGCTCGGGACCTTTCAAAATGTTTCCTTTCTGACAGTGTCTACCCAGTGATGCAGAAGAGACCACATCTGGTTTTCTCCTTCTGCTTTCCTTTCTTTCTCTTCCCCCACGCCCAGTAAAAACTAAAGACCTCAGTAAAATGAGGGGAAAAAAAGAGAAATATTTATACTGACATTTTAGAAGGAATATCATATCAACTCTCTACATTTGAAGAAAAAAATTTATATGTGACCTGATATTTTTCTCTGTAGTGAAGTTAACAAAAACTTTTGTCTTCCATTGCTTAAAAATATGTTCAGTGAATTGTAAGCAAACGATATTAAAAGGAACAGATGATCTAAATCTGAATTTTCTTATACCACTGGAGATTTCAAGCCAACTATCTACTTGTGGCTTTGGGTTTCCAGTTAAGCGATTCAGCAAGCAAGCCCTATGATTAACTCCATTTTTAGAAGCGGTGGGATAGATTTTCCAGTATCAAAACTGCAAGCAGAAGAAGAAAATGTGACATTTCGTGAAATTGCTTTTAGCAGCAGAACCTGGCTTTTGCTTTTGGCATAACTGTTTTTGGAAACATTTAGAGTGTAGCAACGCTTAGTGTTAATATTAAAAGCCCAGGCAAATAGAACATGTGCAGGACAAAAAAAATTCTTTGAAGCAAAAAGGTTTGTAAGAATTAGTCTACTCAAACATGTTAGCAAAGGAACTCTATTTATTTGAGCTTCTGTCTCGTGATTTTCTAGCAAGAGTCTTAGGAAATGTAGCCGATCTCTCTAAACAAACTGTTTCGTGTTTTGTTATGAAGCAAGGAGTTTCCTGTGATGACGATTCCATATATTTGGGCATCTTGCTTAGAGCAGTCTCCTCATACTCAATTCAAGGTGTACTTTTCATGTCACCTCATTATTCTTAATTATACCTCAGTGGTCTATGCATTTGGTATACGAGCCTTTGTTACACCTATTAAATCAATTTGCTTGTTGCGCTCAGCCATATTGGAACTGTTTGTGTGATTCCTTTTATTCTTTACTTGGAGAGAGGTTCGTCCCTCACACGGCAAATTTTATTCTTGGAACTTGTCTCCTGCAAGTGAACGTCTTCCTAGTAACGTGATGTTCAGATAAGAATGCCAGATTCCAGATCCTGTTACATGGATTTGATGTTCTGATGTTTCTTCGAAGCTGAAGTAGTTGTCTTACTGCAGTATAACAAAAATGCAAGCAAAAAATGCAAGAGAAACAAAATGCAAAATAATTTCCAAGAAATGTGGTAATCTGTTCAGGCTTCTATTAGGTTTAAGTCACTTTGTATGGTTTTTCTGATCTACTAATCCTACTGGGACCAGTATCCCCATTTTTAGATGACAAAAAAGGCCACCGAGACATTAACTGTTTTTCCCAATGTTTCTGGTAAAATCTGTGGAGGTTGAGGTCTGAATGAGGAAATCTGCAGAAAATATTGAAGAGTTGGAACTATTTTGGGTAACATGAGGTAAAGAAGGTTGAAAAATAGAACTGCTTGATCTAGACATGAGAAGGAGTACACAGCAAATCCGAAGGTGCTCCTGCGCAGCCCACCAGCCAGCGGGCCCCGGCCACCTGCCAGCTCCCACTGCTGCGGGCGCCTGTCAGCACCACTGCATTTCTAGGAGTGCAGCAATTATCACTTAAATCATGGCATGTATTGTTTAAAGCTTAAAAGCTCAAGGTATTAAGAGCTTCAGAGCTCTAAAATTTTTGTACTTTGTTTTTTCAAAATTGTTTCACTGAAATCCTTTCCAATTCAGTTCTTTCCATTTCAGTTCTTTACATTCTGGGTGTTTGGGTTTTTGTTGTTGTTGTTGTTGTTGTATTTGTATTTTTTGTATTGTATTATTTTGTATTTTATATTGTATTTTTGTATTTAGTTCACCAAATTTGCTAAATCTTTAGTTGCTTCCACTTCTCTAGACTTCTACTAAGTGTATCAAGGTCCACTTCATGGTTTTGGCTCTGGAAATCCTTGCTACAGCTTTGCCACATACAAGCAACAACCTTTAAAGGGAAACAAAAAGGTCAGGAGCTTGCCTTAGAGGGGTGCTGAGACTGGAATATCTTGAGTGTATGCGTTCATATTTTATTTTATGCTGATTGTAGATCCTGAACACATTCACTGAGTACCTGGTATGTCAAGAAATAATTCTCGTCACTAGTCCAAAAGAAATTACAATCTACAATAATGGATCATTTGGGGCTTATTTTTCTTGATTTTTATTACACTATTTTAATGCTATATTCTATTATTATAGTGCCTAATAACATTACTTAAGAGGCCTGCCTGACACTCCACATTATAAGACTGCGTTTTCTTCTTATCATTACTAAATTCTGTCTAGTTGTGCTGAAATTTTCCTTCCAATTTTTTTTTTTGAGGGAAAATGGGTCAACTATTGATGAGAAATATTTAAAAAAAAAGCTGGAAGCTGTTTTGTGAGATATTCCAGTGACTCATATTTTGCAGCAGAGAAGTGGAATTTAGCCAAGTGTCTGCAAATTGCTTTTTTTGCTGATTCCGTGAACATCTTCATAAATTTCAAAAAGCTTAGGCCAAACTTAAGTCAAACACCTTATCTATCTGCATTATTGAAAAAATATTAGATAGTATATTATTTTTTAAAAATCTCCTGCGTTGCTCAGGGTCTAAGAGGGCTCTGAGGAGCAAGCCCCTGTCAGTGGGGTATTTGTCTCATTCACTGCAGAAGGTGGGTACTGAATCAGGCAATGGCCTACAGAAAGGTAAAAGTGCTTTTATCATCAGGAACTGGAAATAATACTTGCCCAAGCTGTAGAGCACTGGATACTGAACTAGTCACTTACACCAACTTTATCATACGTCACTAATTATGTGTTTCTCGTTCTTGAGGTATCCACTCTGAATGGCTGTTGCTTGAGCCATGGGGGCATCAGCATTTACAAATACAGATTAATTCAGAACATCTGAGCAGCTATTGGATGGATCAAAGGTCTATCAGATCCGCTATTCTCTCTCTAGTAATTGCCAAAAGCGAATGCCAATGGAAGAGGGTAAGAACAAGCAAGTAGAAGTATCCCCAGTGTATCCCAGTGTATCCCAGCCCTTCAGCATTCTCTCACTCTTTCATGAAAGCTATGCTCTGAATATATGAGTCACTCTATGACAAGTAAATCAAAAACCCAAAGTCCTAGACATCTCATTTTGGATACTCAATTTAGGGAATACTTTCACTTTAATCTCTATGTTTTAATTCTCCTTATGTTAAGTAAGGATGATAATACTTTCTCATATCACATGAGTGATATGAAAATTAATTTAATCATCTCTGAGAAGCAGTAAGCTATCACAGTAATGAACACCATAGAAAAGCAATGAAAGCACTATAACTGCTTTTCCAATAGGCCTGAACAGCAGGAGGTTGTCAGTAAACCACGTGGCCATATAATAAGCAGCAAGAAAATAATAGAATACCAAATATCTCATTAATTGAGTTGCATTCATTCTGTGCACTCAGTGAAGTAAAAGCATTATGGAATCATATAGGTAAAGTCTTTATCAAATTATTTATGCAGAGGACTAAACCAAGGTTCCTAAGTCAATTGTAATGTTGGCATTTCCTTCTTTTGTGCTTGACTTTTCAATCATAATAACGTGCATATGAGGTTATTATCTATACATCTGTGCACATGTTGGACAAATGGCCTAATCTCTCTAAACTCTTGCATTTGCTGTTGTTTTTCTCCAATTTTCTTTCTCAGCCTACTGTAGCACTATCAACAGCTATTACCGGTAGACCAGAAATTTCAGACTTCAAAAGCAGTGTTGCAGATTTGCTTTCTCATGCTTAGTATACAGATGAACAAGTGCACGTTCCAATTTGGTTATAATGCATGTTTGATTAACCTCATCTTCTGCAGGCTTCAGGATCATTGGAACATCTCATTCATAGTCTCATTATGACTAACTACTATCATAATATAAGCATGGTCTCTCTAAAATCTCTTGTGCTCCTATATTGTCTATGAAATTTCTGTTAGTCACTGTAAGATCCCTATTGCAGGGGATGACTGTTGAACTCTGAAAGCAAAAGCTGTAAAACAAAAGCTGTAAAGCTATAAATACTGTGCTTTAACTATTAACAAAATAAAGAACGTATTATGAGGTTTAAAATTTTGTACATATTATGCAACTCGCATTTGGTAAAATACCTAAATAAGCAGAAGTCTACGAGTTCTCAAGAACCATTCACAAATTAACTAGAAACAAGAAAACACAAAACCAACTGCTACAATCTTCTAATGCCACACACAGAGCTAAGCTAAGCACATCTCACCAAAGAAATGAGTCTTTCTCTGTGGAGGAATGCGGTAACAGAAATATGAGTTTACTCTCTTTACTTGCAACAAGGCATTTTTTCCAGTATTAAATGAACTTGGAAGCAGATTTGATGTAGTGGGTTGAAACAGGAACTGAAAAAAAATACACTTTTTTGTAAACGTGAGTGATCTGACAAACCAAAGCTGTTAAACACCACTGTGAACTGCAAAACAAAAGCAAACATTCTCCTCATAAAGCAATACCAACGTGTTTTACTAAAATTTACAACTCAGCCTGCCCCATACAGAAATATGCATCTATAGAACTATTAACACGTTCAAGGACAGCTCAAGCTTTTCTCATCAATTACAGAGTTATCTGTAAGCGCAAGCCAAGTCCAGAGAATGAACTTTGTGCTCCAGTTTGCGTTAAGAATTTGGGAGGGGAGCAGACTGATTGCTTACTGCTGTGCTTGCCCATCAACCATCCTCCCTGCTGGAACTACTCCTCTGCTGCCATTCTCCATCAGGCAAAATGTGCTGCCTGTCCTCATCCTTTCTGCAAGCCCTCCCTCTAACACCAAAGGATTACATGTTTAAACTCCCAAAAGCATTGCAAAGTTTGGTCAAATCGTAACAATTGAACTACAGAATTTCTTAGGATATAACAATTAAAATGCCATCCGTTTACAAACAGAAAAAAACAAAATAAATCAAACGCATAAGGGCATCTTTTGAATTAAGTAATTTCCTGTTTTCAGGAAAAACTGTGTATGATTTATTTTACTTTGTGCAAAAAAGCTGTTTGGCAACTTGATTCCAAAAGTCTATTTTCTTGATACCAATGTCACTACTAAAATTGGGACAGGACACGCCATAATTGCTAAGGAGGTGATTATATCACTCTGGAAACATTGCAAGATGTGCAATCCAAGAGACAGGGAAGGAGAAATGCCGGCATCTAGCCTCAGTCCCTACAGCTGAAAAAATGTCACTGTAACATTGTTGCTTTTGGAACAAGCCTTGTCTCCAACTATTTTCCCCTGACATCTGGTTATTTCATCCTGTGAAGTGTTCCCAGGAGAATCAACAATTTTGCCAAATAAAAAGTACTTTTCGAGCAGTTCTTTTCAGCAAAACTCAACCTACATGTCCAAAGCTCTGCTAAACTGAGCACACACGTGGCCCTGTGGTTATGTGCCCTCCCCAGCTGGCACCGCTGTAGACGCACCATCCATCACCCTGTCTAGCCTGCCATTCTGGAGCAGAACTCACGGTCAAAGTCTTTGGCTCTCGAGGAGAAACCTTAAGCAGATGTGGGGCCCCCCAGGCAGCCGAGGGAGGGGCATTGCTGGTTTACTATATAACCTGTCAGGAAATCCTTTGTTTCGTTCTTTGCTTTTGCAGGAATGAAGTCGGATAAGAGGATACAAAAACCTCTTCTTTCACTGGATGAGTCATCCTAAGTGAATCGTTTTACCCCCTTTTGTGCTTCCATTTCCCTACCTGCAAAATGGGTACTTTGTCAAGTGCTAAGAGCTCTGGTCATTAAAAAAAAAAGATTTTGTAAGACCTAAAGTTAGTACTACTGGGAGTAGTAGTAAGAGCAGTAGAAATATCAGAAATGCTGCTTTTAAAGAACCTATCAAAAGTGGATTTGGGTGGGAAAAAAAGAAATTAAGAAATTTTACTGGTTTTCCTCATAGGAAACATGTGAAGGAATAGGAAGAATAGCAGGAAAGAAAGACTTGCTTATTTACTTGTTTTGGTACATTTACTTTTCAAGACCTTCTCATCATTAAAAATGGAGTGGAAGAAGACATTACACTCGGTATTTCTGTAAGATTTGGAAGCAAATGTTAATTCTGTAACATTTGGAAGCGAATTGGAATAATGGCAAAAAAAACACCAAGAAAAGAAAAAAAAAGAGAAAAAAAACTTCACAAAAATTTATTATAAGAAATTTTATGAAAAAAAGTTTAGAAAAGAAAGAATAAAATCTATTTCACTTCAGGCAAGAAGTTTATTACCTTTTTTTTTTAAAAATTGGCTTTTATTTTCTGTCCGCTCTATGCTGTACTTCTATAAGACACAGAAAATCATTATGAGTTCTCCTTTCAGGCAGAATAAGGTGATCTTTTTTTTTTTTTTTACAGAAGAAAAAAAAAGGACTATAGAATTTAAGAAAAAAAAAAGCTGAACAAGAGTAATTATTGCAGCAGATGAAACATTACTGAGATCTAAATGAGAAAAACCTGGCAGTGGCCAAATACGTGCTTGGCGTACCCTACTACACAGCCCTGCCAGGATACCATGTGGGCAAGTGTCTCCTCCTGGAAATCTGGTATTTGTGCCTTAAGGAAGCCTCGACAGTACATATTTTCCTGTACTATTCTTTTTTTACTCCCTCCAGCCATGGCTCTTTGCCAACAGACGAGAACCTGCCCATCCATGAGAAAGACATGCTATTAAAAAGGATAGCCAATTAAGCAGGCATGTGTACTATTTTCTTCTTTGAAATTTTTCTTTGAGTGTTAAAAGTTAAAAGTTAAGGCAAGAAAGACAGAAACTCGTTTATATCTGACCTCTCTAATGCATGAATGAAGAGTGTGAGTGAAATACCAATACAGTTTTCACTAATTTAAGTGTCAACATACGAGTGCAAATTAGAAACAGTAAGCATAAATTTGCAGAATATTCATGGATTTGTACAATTTCAGAGATTTCTACAAGGATCCTTGAGACATGAAGCCTTTGATTAAAACAAAACAAAATCCTTAAGGAGTATTTAAAGTAGAGAAGAAAGGAAGGGAAATCTCTGCTTGTACTTCAAATATTAAAGTTCATACAATTCCTTGACACCTGAGAAAGTAAAATAACCAGTATTGGGAATATCTGTATATTTTTAATTTTCATGAACTATGATGTTACACAGTATGTTTGTGATTGTTTCTATGTTCCATCCTTTACGGAAAGCTGGATTTAATTTATTCTCTAAGCAGCTGCAATAAAGAATATTGTGCAAGAGTTGACTCTGCAAAGCTAAATTTCAGGAAATGGGGCCTTTTCTTTTGCTTCAGTGAATACAAACATCTGAGGCTAAGTTAACATTAAAAGAACTCGGAGGTAACTCTGAAACCAGACGCTGGTCCTAAGCCGCACAAAGATAGTGCAGCAATGTCAAACAGGTTCAGAAGGCTGCTCTCAAAATCATTGTTCACCAGGAGTATTACGATAAAATCCATAACATGATAGAGAATATTCACACATTTAGAGAGGAAGAGCAGCAGGCAAAGGTGGAATGGACTGGACATGTGTGTGGAGAAGGGGGAAGAAATACACCAAAGGATCCTTATCCTGCAAATTCATCCTTTTTAGCACATAAATCTCTAGCACACAAAATTCTGTTTACCAATACTTTTCATGAAAGATTGAAGAAAAGGGATGTGCTCATGAGCAAAAGTACATTCCAAGAGCTGCTAGCCCTTAGATTTTCTTCTCCAGTTAAAACAACTGTAGTGGATTTCTAATTAATATTATCGTTTTATTATTATTGTATTTCAATAGTCTCTTCCAAGGAGTTTTGAAAGTAACTGGAAAGTTACTGGAAAGTAACTTTTTTGTTGTTTTGTCATTCTGAATTTCTAATTGCCAATGAATATTTAAATTAAAATAAAATCTTATTTTAAAGCAAAAACCCAAATATTACCATGATTGTATCTGAAACAGAAAAATTGGAGAAGGCAGAGAGAGCAGCTGGTCTATCTTAATGATAAAAGAGTTTATGGTGTTTTGCTTTCATTACAAGAAATTATTCTGGACTTCTATTTCTAGTACCAGCAACCAATATGAAAATAACTATTGGTTAGAAAATCAATAAATTTTTTGTGAGTAAGCAAAATGTTCTGAAGAGCTACTATAAACTGAAAAATGCATGCTTCCCACCCATCTAAAACCATGTAATGATACTGATAGCATAAATACAAAGTTATATTTTACTGTTGAAATAAATAATTGCGAGAAAGTTGCAAATGCAGAATATCAGTAACAAAGTCATAAGGTAATCTTACTGACACAGAGAGGAATGCATTTCTGAGGTGGGAAAGCTGTTTGGACAAGATTAAAAGCTGTGATGGCTTTACAAAATGTCATTTCCTAGTTATTCATTTCCAGCCTTTTCCAAGAATGGAAATTCCAAGAAGAAAAACACATTGCTTCACAGCTGTGAACACCCTGCTTGCCAAAAATGCAAATGTAATCACTATCTGTGAATCAAAGACAAATGATGGCACTGCTGCTAAATATGAGTAAGGACTTCATGGAAACACAGATCTCTAGAGCTGAAAGTCAGATTCATTTAGAAGGGTTATCTGTGCATGTGCACAACGGCAAGCACATCGGTTATAAACTGGCTGGTACCAAGAGGAACATAGCTGTAAGAGATATAATCCTTTTAATAGGCAATTGTGGCATTTGGGTTGCCACAAACACTAAGACTTTATGAAGGCTGCCACTACTACCAGGGGTTCAAAGAATGCTTCCTAACATTTTTCCAGCTCAAATCTCTGGCCCTTAAAGAATGGAAAACATATGTCAACAATTAAGTCACTAATCATAATGTTACCAAGCATAAAAACAGTGCCTGCATCAATATCAGTTGAACCACTTTATATGTTTTCTCACATGTCCTGGACCCTACGTGGCATTGACCATAAATGGTCATTTTGGTCATACTGAAACCTAGGCAAGCATGGGTCTTCCCTAAATAATATGGAATTCAGAGCAGAGGACACTAAGGTGACTATCACGGGACAAGAGGGACATTAAAACAAAGACAAATCAGATACTGGCTTGGCCAGTGTTTCCAAGAGTATAAATCAAAAAATAAACTTCTGCAGACTAGGCTGGAAAGGGCACAGCTTCAATATCACTGAGCCAGCCAGCATCGTTTTCAGGCTCATTAGAAGAAGGGCATTTGAACAGTTTGCTCAAGAACTGACACAGAGTAAGTTGAACTTTTTAAAAGTAATTAATTATGCAATTTTAGGGCCTACCACTGATCACCAGCAAGGTTTGAACCAGGATCCCATTGGCTTTGATCCATGTGTCCTCTTACCATGCCTTCCAAAAATATTCTAACTTTTAACAGATCCCTTATGCTGTTGAATGTTGTAATATTTTTTTTCTTCTGTGTCTATGACTCCTTGATTCTTGTCAGATTTCCTCTATGTGTGGGTAGAAATGAAAGATTAATATCACAGGGATTTCCTGTGATAACAGGTAACAGCGGTAACAGCCTGGTAAACAACTTTACTGTCCTCGGGTTCTAAATCACTGATTTCTTTCTCTTGTGAAGCTTATTGGTACATTTTGAACTGCTAGCAACTTAAGGCAGACAAAAGTATCAAATCAGGACTTAAACATAATAAACAGGGGGAGAAGGTAACAATCTAGTCAGCTCTTTGGACACTGACTGTCTTCCAGAGCTAGCAGAGTAGCTATTGAAATGGGCACTGAACAATGAGCAGTGAATACTGAAACTTTGGGTTTTGGGATATTTACAGGGCAGATTTTGGTGTACCGTGAACTGCTGAGGGGAAAATACTAAATTTCAAATTTTGAAAGTCTGTTTGCTAAAGCACAAGAAAAGAACTGAAAATTATGAAGGTGATGTAAAAGTGGATCTACAGTACTGAATACTTTGTGGACAAAACAGTCAAAATGCTCGCTATGCAAGATGTAAACCAAAGAGCAGCCAGAGTGACTTAAGCAGAATGTTTTTTCCCTTATCACAGAAAAGGCACACGTCTACTATCTCATTATCTGATTCATACAGAGGTTTATACTGTAGAATAAAGACAGAAATTAAGTCGGGGAAACATCATTGTTTTCCAGTCTGGAGAGAAACAAATTACAATAGTTCCTGATACACACCCAATTCCTCTTTTCAGCCCTATTTTGTAGAAAGAACACAATCAGGTCTGGTTTGACTTTCTCAGAACCTCTGAAAAAATAAAGTGTGAAACAGTGGGTATTAAAGGGTAAATAAATTCAAAGAAATTTAGAGAAGAAAGGAATAAGAGCCAGAATATGAGCCAGGAAGGAAAAGCTATCCAAACCCAATTGTCTGCTGCCATAAATAAGCATTTGCTTAATTTATGGTATAGAGTTTCTTCCATTTAAATGAACAGAAGATTTGTTCCCAAGTAAACAAGATGCCAGGAATGGTCTAAGCAGAGTCTATTTGGAACAGCAGCCTGTATTGCATGAATTGTTTGACATCCAGGTGGCTGAATGCTAGGCAAGAGATAATAAGAATAGTAGGAAATTTAATTATTATAGAATTATAGGATGCTTCATCTTCAGAATTCAGTACTGTTTTAAGACTAAAGTAATGTAAAATTGAAGGATACATGAAGAAAACCTGAAACTCAGTTGGAAGCATTAGCAACATCTCCCTAAATGTCCCTTTCAGCCTAGCTACCTAGCTACAAACTGCTTTCAAGCTGAACTTTATAGAAGCATGCTCAAGTGGAGCAGACCTTTGTACATTTTCAATTGCTTTCACATCACTGAACATGCTTAGAAGAAAACTTGTGTTACAATAGAAGTGGGTGGAAAAGGGGACTTGGTTCTCCAACATCAGCAAGGGATCCCTTCAGGGCCTTAGTTCCATTTCCAGTCTGAAAGAATGTATGGTGGGTTTTTTCCTTTTCCATTACTGACCTTCTTAGGGTAACTCTGTGTGTGTTTCTTTTCGGTAGCCAAAAAAGTATGCAAGCACAGCAACAAGGGACTAATATGGCCTCTACTACTGAAAAATGTCTGCTGATGAGTATAACCAGAACATCTACCAGCAGATGTACTGATGTTACTGTTGTTCTTCTGCAACTTGACATTCTCATTTGTTGTAAATTTTCATTTGTCATAAGTGAACATGTTCCATTTTATCATTATTGAGTCTGTCAGAGCTGGCTTAAATAGTGGTCTTGCACTCTTACTGCAAGTGCAGGCCCACTAACTTTTAAATGTTCGTCTTTACTTCATCATATTTCTGTCTACAAAATGGGGCTATACTTGCCGACAAATTTTTTATGCAGTTTCAGACTTAACAGACTAAAAATGATGAAAAACTGTACACAGGAATTGGACAAGATCTATCCAACGTTTGTGAAATGGCATTTCAGTCTATCAGACATCCTTCCTCTGTATTTCCTTTTTCCTATGTACGTTGCAACCCCAGTAGATAAAGGCGTTATCATTCCATCTTTATGCAAAGCATGAAAAGTAAATATACACATGAATCAAGAATAAGAAGTAAATACAGAAAACAAAAAATGGTTTTTGTTTTCTAAAAAGTTGCCAACACCACTTGGCAAAACTTGAAAAAACGTTTGTTTATAGATCATGCAGGGAAGATTTACAGCACAGATTTGCACAGATGTCTGAATGTGGAGGCCAGGCTCCCCGGCAGTCCCTGCGGAGAGAGCTCAGAGGAAAGCTGGGAGCACCTGCCTGTGTTAGGATGTCACTCCTGATTTTCTGAATGGCCTCTAGACCTACGCCATTTCCTCTATTGAATATATGAGCATGGGTGATGGGATTGTCTTTAAAACAGTGAGATTTTAAAAACAAATAACAGAGCCGCCTTTTCTCACCTTTTAATTTTTGAAACTTTCAATTCAAATTTACAACCTTTTCTGTCATCATTAAATCTTTTATTTTCACATGTGAGAGCTGAGAATTTCACATGACCATAAGACTTGGGTTTATATAAAAATTACTTGACTGGAACAGAAGTTAGGATGGGAAAAAGAAAATAGTATTTACACATACAATTTAATTCAGACACACCTTAGGGTGGCATGAGATGATAGCAGTAAGACTACAAACTGTTAAGACAAAGGGGATCACTAATGGAAGTGTGATGCACTTCATTTGGTCATATACAACATAAGGAGTAGAGGCTTTATCACACTGTGGCTTCTTACATTAAATATGAAGAAACATAACTTGTGAGGGCTAAATCAAATTTTTAGCACACTGGACAGACTTGGAAAATACACAGATACAAAAGATGAAACAGCAAGTTACAGTATATATAAGATATATGATATGTTATATGTAGATATATACACATCCACAAAAGCACACTTGTCCAATTTTACGGGCATCACGCGTCTAAAGTGCAAATAATCTAAAAGGATTAAGCTGTTTACTCAACTGTATTTGTGATACAACAATAAGGGCATCAAACAGTGTAAGAAAGGTTGAACAAAGAAGGATGAAAGCTGCAATAACACAATTATGCAATTGCTCAGTTTTAAGCGTATAGATACCTAGGTATTTTAATTTGGAAGTTTGGAAGGCAGAAACTGAAACCAAGTGGGTTTTTTCCATGAAATGAAGTCAACATTATGAAAATAACTGTTTTGTCGCAGTCTCGCAATGGCAAATTTTCATGACATTCAAATGAGGAAGGCTATTTCAAAGTCAGTTGGAAAGGAAGATTTAAATGCAAATAAGGAGGACAGAAAAAGTGCAAAAGAAAAAAGGGGAGAAGTAAAGGTAAACTAGCTACGGAGTTGGACCCCAAATAATAAGGCAAATGTAAAGTGGTATGACAAGAGGAAAACAGATGTTGGCTAAGGCAAGGAAACATCACATGTCAAATGACAGCACTGCTCACAAGCTTCAAATCACTAAATATGGAAATTTCAGAGACAATAAAGATGACTATGAATATAAAGCTCTAAGAAGGAAGATGACCTTATGTAACTGGTCTCATGTAGGGGATGCCTCAGGGCAGCAGCGACCGAGAAGCTTTTGTAGCAATTGGCTGTTTTTTTCTCTATATATACCTCTTGGAAAGAATTTCCTAAAGGTGCTTGCTGGAATCTTCCCTGACGTTTGTGAGGGTGGATGCTGGCAGCAGCTACGAGATGTAGTATGACACCACGTGGAGTTAGTCATTGGGGTTCAGAAAGCAGCATAGCCATGTCACTGGGGCAGGGGGCTAACTGGCCTCAGTACAGCATCATCCCACCAGCTCCCAGGGCAGCACAGCTGGCGCCAACGTGCCATGTGTTATCTTGCGCTCTACGTATGTAGCATTTATGCCCTTCTTTCTTTGAAACGTGTTCTGGGTACATATTACAGAGCTATTTTTTTGTAGGGTCTTATGTAATTACACACGGGAATGTCTTCAAAATGTTGATAACTAAACAATATAATTTCACCAAAATGGGAACTTTTCACCAAAAAAAAATTATTATTATTATTATTATTAAAAGAAATTTAAGGACAAATTTCAGAATTCTCAGAAACTTTTTTCATCAAAATAAACCTTTTTGTCTAGTCTGACATGATTTTTTATTCAAATAGTTGATTTGAATAGTAATTTTAAATTATGAAATTGAAACAAAGCATAATGAAACTACCAAAATGAAATTTTTCAACTGATCTGTGCTGAATTTATTTTAAGATCTCTGACAAAAAAAGTCAGTTATTCATACTTCTAAAGCAATTTTCTTCCTTTTTTAATGCCTAACACTTTCATAGAAGGGGAAAAGTCTTTCTTAAATATCTATAGAGAAAAGTATTTTTGACTTAGTGCTTGAGGTTTTAAGTGTATTAGTGTTAAATATCACCATCAGGTGCTGTTATAAAACTAGCAAATGAAATGGAGAAGAAACAAATTTAAATCATGAGTTCCTCTCTGTGCTTCTTGAATCCTTGAAACAGAGGTCAGATGAGCAAAACCGGTTTCTGCCATTGAGCTTCTAAAGCTGTGCACTGTTCTGTCTTTTTATACATAACAGGTTTGAAAATGTCTCATAATTTTTGAAGAAAGAAAAAAATATTTAAAAGATTGTATCATATCACACTATAGCCATGTCATGCACCTATTTAAGTCATACATGCACACATCTTCACAGTATCACCAATGTCAACAAACAAAGGAGTGCAGAAATCTACTTACGTCTTTTGTAACGTGACTTAAGAAACATGCTTTAGTGCATATTAGTCAGAACTAAAACCCACTGTAGCTGAAATCTGATGGGAATCACAGTAATGAGGTTGACTCATTTGTGCTGCCATTAGCATGATGACATCACTGCTTAGTGACTTCATGTATGTGAATTGACCACACTTTGAGCACAAGGTTCTTTCAATATTACGGTCAGCCTAAGTAGTTGGTGTATTCTTGCTGCTGTGTTCCAAAACATTATATTCCATTCTGGACTTCCCTTGTTTTATATGAATACTCTCCTTATACTATAAAATAGTGCTACAACTACTAAATATTAAACTATGTATTCAGCATAACCTAAGTTAGTTGCATTAGAAAGAATTATTCTCCTTAAATGTGCAGTCTGCAAGTGCCCGTATACAAGTTAGGTTCCATTTATATGTATTATTTAGCTCAGTGGAGCTTTTGTTGATAAAATCAGTGACATCAAGAGCACATCGCCTCTTGAGGCGGACATCTAAAATATGTGATGTCATACGCTGAAACCGAGTATTTTTTGGGTACTAGTTCAGGTATTTTGGTCATTCAGGCTGAGCTTCAAGTGAAGCTTGCTGCCCTCTCCCTTACGTTACACTAGGGATAAACACTGAAGTGCCTCGTCACCACTGGCTTCATAGTCCAGTTATATTTGAACGGAGCTTTGTCCACGACCTGATAATCTACAGATGTGCACAGGAAATCGGTGTGAGAACAAACTGTGCTGTAAAGATAAGATTATATCTTCAGAAAAATTGAGAGTGGATTGTTTGTACACTAAAGTGGCAGAGAACTACATCGTGTGCTTGCATACGGTGGGGAAAGAATATTACATATGTTTTTCTGGATGTAGCTTTAAAGAGAATGTCTCTGAGGAAGTGCCCTTTCCTTGCTGGAGTCAAACTTTGCCATTTGTTCTGTTTGGCATGGTTTGCAATATTTTTGTTTGTTTAAAAAAACATTTATTATTTCAAGACAGCAGTTCTTAACACATTCATGTTAAAGTAATTGGATTTTATGTTGGCAAGTTTAATACTTCTGCTATAAAAAAATGCAGAGATGAGACCATGCCAGAAGATTGTATTGGCAAGAAAAAACACTAAAAATTCTCTAAAATCACTGACTCAACTTGAAATGACAGTCAAAAAAGCTAATAGCATACTGAGAGTGATCAACAAAGGTACTGAGAAAAAAAGCAGGTGTAATTTTACCACCGCATAAAAATCTTAGTATGTTCACGCCTTGAGTAATGCATGCAATCTGGTCTCTATATTTCAAGGACAAAGTGGTGTTTGAGGAAATACAAAGAACGGCAGCTAAAATGATCAAGGGATTTCCTTTTTAGGGAAATCTAGGAAGGCTACAACCCTTCAATTTCTACAGGAAAAGGCTGAGGAGGTTATGACTGAGCTTTACAAAATCATGATGGATAAAGTGAATGCAGAATCTTTCACCAAATGCCACAATGACCGAACTAAGGGACACTTGTTGAAACCAGTAGGACACCACTTTAAAGCACAGTAAAGAAAGTCCTTTCCCACAGAGTCAGAAAGGTTGTCAGAAGGCTGTGGAGGAAAACAGTATGAGCAAATTCAAAGAAGATATTAGGCAAATCCATGGGCAACAGGTCCTTAGATGGGCTGTAAAGGGAACAGGCAAGGATGAACCCTATAACATCCCTAATACAACACTAGTAGATGCTGGGCAATATGATAGGAATGGATTGCAGAAGTCCACAGGCTTTCACGTTCTCCATTGCTGCAGGTGAAGACAGAATACTAGGTTAGGTAGACCATTGGTCAGGCCCAGTAGTACATGTCTTATATTGTTAGAAAAGAGAATACTTGATCACCTTAAACAGAATAAATAAAAGCACATATACCACCTCAAATTTCTATGGTCGTCGTGTTTTGAGGCCCATACTGCTTATGAAAGCCTATTTTGGTAAATGAAGTGACTTATAAATTCCATGAAAGTCAGACTTCATGCAGGAAAGGTCGTCTCTAGCTCGCAGGCTTTGTTTAGCATTCAGAAATCCCCCAATTCTGCGTATGATATTTGGTACTTCAGCGTCCCCATGAGTTTGGACACTGTGCAGTTTGCATTGAACTTTCCCAATGCACTGTATTCAACATCTTCAACTACTAAAAGTCTAATTGAAAATTATGCAAGGTCCCAACCCTCTTTTCAAGAGTAGTTTCATAAGCTATGGCAACTGGGGACAGGTAATATCACGAACAATGACAACAGGCACTTGCCTCCCACAAACAATCATACTACCAGAGAGGAAAAAAGATTCATCCAGTACAGGAATAAACAACCTTAACTCTTCAACAGCCAAGTGGTATGCATGCTGTTAATATTATTCACAGGTACATTTGCATACTGTTCTCTGCCCTGCAGACAAAGACTTCTTCAAGGAATACCCTGTTTTTGCTCTTGATCTCCCCAGCACTGGGATTCCCAGTCTGAAAGTCAGCAGTTACTTCAAATATAGATCTGATGCCAATAACCTAGAGGTATATGACTCATTCAATAGCATTTATTATATATAAAAAAATCATTTTTATACTGACAGTAGGCTTGCTAGAAGCAAGTGATTAACCAAGGAACTGAATTGGTTTGGGATGGCCAGTCTCTAGGCAGTGTGATGTAGCCACAGCTTCCTCCTGCCAGATGTGGGTACTAAAAGACTGGGTCACACTCATGGCAGAGTTCTCCTTTGTGGTACCTTTAAGTCAGAAAGCCAGTGCAGCTACCTCAGGTCAGCACAGCTGAATCTCATCCCATTCTTCTGTCCTAACTCTTCTGCCCCAGAAACAACACTATCCACTGATGTCAGGCCACAAGCATTTTCTTGTCTCCATTCAATAAAACTTTAATTTAGCATCCTTATTGTGATCTACCTATTAAGGGTACGGTCATGAAAAGCTCATCCAATAGATGAGTTTTGTTCCACTTAATCTACAAATATGTTATAGACTGAGAAAGTCATACCTGGCAACATCCTTCAGCAATTTCCAATCTACCAAACTTTACAATATTGCAGACAAGCAATATCACCCATTTCTGGAGTTAAATAAGAGCAGATGTATTGTTCTACAGAATACCACAGACTGAGTCATCAAAGGCCTATGCTCTCAGGGGCACCGGGGAGGCTGGGATGTGCCCTTTGCAGATCAGTCAACCCCAAGTTCCAAAAAACAGGAAAGCCCGAATTGGCATATATTACAAAAAATAAATAAAGACACAGGAAGGCCAACGCATAAAGTAAATCAGTAACTATCAACTCTAGACACACCACGCAGAAAGGATTGTGGCAAAAAGCTGACAATATTCCTGAGGCTTATTAGTTCTTTGGGCTAACTATCTGTAGCATGAAAAAATAAAAAAGTTCTCAAATCTGAGCAGCTGCACCTTTTCCAGCTGTTAAGCTGTTGTCCAACAACCCTGGTTACTTGTTTGCTTGACTTGCCAACAGTTCCTCTCTTAAACCTCCAAAATTTTAATTCAGTTCCTCCAAAATAGTATTTTTTTATGAGTTCAAACTTTTCCTTCATTACCAAAGGAAAAAACAACAGAAATATGACTTTTTCTGTGAACACTGCTGCTCTACTCTTCAGCGAGAAATAGTCAAGAAAGTGGAGTCGTATCCTCATTTAAATGCATGTACTCCTGTCTCAGCCAAGATTTTACCTTACAGTGAGTTTCCTCACTATCTTGTTATTTCTTCTCAGGAATAACAAGACAAATCAATCGTCTTCACTGAAAAGTCTGTGCCATCATTTATCCCTTCCAGACTATTCCCCAGAAATGTTCTGATTCACAACCACACTTCACAATCACATCCTGAAGCTAGGAATGAGTGGGAATGAGTGGCAGAATTGAGCAGCATTAATGTAACAGGTAATAATCCTTAAATAAGTCACCTTCTTATTTTGCACAAATACGAACCATCTGCTTTTACTTCAGTCAGTATAACGTCAGGAGAAATTTTCCAAGGTGCATCAGACCGCACTGTCATGGTCAGCAGCAGCCAGCCCTGACCGAGCTGACTTTGCAAGGGGAAGCATCAGCACAGCCTGGGCTCACCTGCGCCTCCTCAAAAGTGCACCTCTGCCCACTACCAGCAGGTGATACCCTTTGGATGCTTCATAATATTGATACTGAAAAGAATGTCATGCTTTTACCACATACCCTGAAGTTATTGCATCTTTTGGACAGAGGATGAGTGTGATTCAGGGAACCAAGAGCAGAGGTTTCTCTGACTTGTCTCCAAGTCTCTTCCATCCTCCCACTGGTCTCTGCGTGTTGGGAGCTTGGTTTCTGTTCTTCATGGGAACTTTGTTCCTATGGGAAACTGCAGTGCAAGGACATCCTGGGACCATCTCTCTCAAATCCTTGCAAGAGGGATATCCATACTTCAGTACAACCCTGTCAACTCAGTCCCTGTGCTCCCGGGACCCACAAACCCCGCTGTGGTTTTCTCACATTCTCCCACCTTCTCCTTCCCCCCAGTTACTCCTGCTCCTCCAACACACAGCAGGATTGCTATGTTAATAAATAAAGAAAGGAGACTTGCATGCCATAGCTCTCCCTGCCTCCTGGCCTGAACATCCATCAGCATTCCTGACTTCATCAAGCTACTTGTCCCTAAGCATTTCGGTGCCGTTTAATACTGTGGCGAGACTGCAGTGTTGCTATTCCCCAGCCCCACAGAACTGCAGGGAGCAGTGTTGACCCACAGGGACAAACCCACAGGCTCCTGAGTCTGGTGATTAAGAACACCACCTGAAGTCATGCAGGTGATTTGGAAACCGGTCCTGCTCAGGCCCACCATGAAGGTTGTTTGGTTGGGCGCTGTGGGCTGGCCTGAGCTGCCACCTCCCTGGAGGCGGCCGGGAGCTGAGCTGGGTGCGGAGCGGCCGGCGGCTCCCTCCCCTTCTCTCCTCCCTCTGCACTCCAGTTTTCCTCTGGTCTCTAGCTGGGGCAGGGCTTGCCTGGCTTAGCTCCACGCTGCCAGAGAACAGCATGTACCTTGTCTAGTCAGCCTCCAAGGATCTCCTTTCGGAGCTCAGGTAGTGTTTCCAAACAACAGGGTAGCAGAGGACTCCCATTCACAATTAGCAGAACAGGTATTCTCACCTACCAGATCAACGCTATAACTAAAGGCATTGCCAACAAAAGGGAGGCAGGCAGGTATTTTAGACAGAATAACTTGGTGGTCAAATCAGACTGCATGTATCGGCCACAAGGATTTTTTTCTTTGAAATGATTTTTTTTTTCCCTGCAAGAATCAATGAAAGCGGTCAAAAAGAAATAATTGAAAGGCAGAAGAACTAATCAGAAAAATACTGATTTATTTGCACTGTTGTATGTAGTAATTAACATACGTATGTTTTAGCTCACTGCCTTGGAGACACCTCACACAGTGTAACACTTTAGCAATATATAGTTCACCAACATTGATTTACTTTATTACATTTTAATAAAGATATAGAGCCACAACTTACTGCAGTTATTTCAGCAAAACTCTTCCTTAGCAGTTTCTGATGACAACTGCGACTGCTCTTTAGCTTGTGTAATGTAGTTATTTCATTTTCTTTTAATACAAAATGGTTTTAGTAAAGGACAACTGGAAAAAATTCCTAACTGCTTTAACGATAGTACTGACATGGCTTTTAACTCAGAACCAAGACTATTTGAAACATAAAGTTTTTAATAGGTTAATGTTCAATTAACTTGATATACGTCCTCACAAAGAAATGTATTTAGCTACTAGTCTATCCCACAGTAACACACCAGCCATTTATTTCTAAAGAAAGGCTATATTTTAAAATACATCATTTTATACCTATTAAATATAGCCCTGAACAATTAGTCTATTTAGTGTTTATTAAAATGATGGTGGTTTTATTAAAAACACAAAGAGAGGAAAAAAATGTGGGAGACATTAAAAGAGAAGAGGGAATTTATTTTGCATACCTAAGAGAAACCTGCCCTGTTGGTGCCTATTAAGCTACGTGTAGCATAAAGTTCTCATAAGAAAAAATAATTAATCAAAAGACAGAACTTTGCTGATTGCTAACTGAAAAAATCTGCAAGAAAATCATACACACAGATCACTATTACAGTCTGCTTTTACTCCTCAGCCTCTGAGAGGAGGGGAAATGTGCAAAGCATAACACAGCACAGTCTCACACATGCCACTATAAAGTCTGTCTCCTCCCAGGACACTTATCTCTACCAGTCAGTCTATTTATGCAGCAAAACTACATGTAAGTATCCCAAAATAGCTCACGCAAACTATAGCTTCATTTTACCCTCCAGCCTCCAGAACTCCAAGCTTTATATTATAACTTTGCTCTTGAATAAATCTACTGAAGATTTTTAGAAGGTACCTGTAAGCGCAAGGATTGAACCTGACAACTGAATGGGAAAAAAAGTATGTAATGGGTTAAAAAAACGTATGTAATGGGTTCTCTCTGAAAAAATGCTACACACAGTATTGTACAAGAAAAAGCTAAATAATTTTGTTTCTCACTATTTATTGTGAAACTCAACAGCTGAACATCTTCAATAACCATGCAAAATCTATCAAGTCAAAATTAAACCCTGTGACTTTCTTGGGACATGTCTGTATGTCATAATAGGAAAGGCAGCTTGAAAGAAACAAACCAAACACGTTACCACATTGCATCGGCAGTCCTTAAGGAGCTGGTAGATCGGGATCTTGGCTTCATAACAATGCTCATTTCGAGAAATTCCTTCAGTACTTCTAGCAGTCAAACATTAGTTGTCCTTACAAAGCTCATTCTCAAAGTACTCCATTTTGAAGTATTTTTTTAAGTCCTCTGCTTTTTAAAACCCTTGAAATCCGTCTCCTGTAATAATCCAGGCTGTGGAGGAAGAATTCTAACACGCTGCAACTCCTTCCTTTTTCATGCTGAATTTACTCTAGCACTGTGCTGTTCGGAAATGACAGTGCTTTTCTCTTCTGTCTTGTATTGCCCTGGGAGGAACTAGTCTATTTTGAATCTATTCTCCCTGCAGGTCACATGGGAATGAAGGCAGCTGAAAAGAGTCTCTATCTCTTTCTTGCAGTTTGATAACAACAGGTTTAAAGGTCAATCACATTTAAAAAAAAAAAAAGGAACAATACTGATGGATAATAAATGAAAGGAAAAGATGAACTTAAGTTACAGTAACATTAGTGAGTTTGCAGGGAATTTCCACTTAGAGACGTGTTAGATAAATTAGTCTCTGTGGAGTAAAGAAAGGAACAAAGATTCTTCATGCCAAATTAACTAAAAGTCTTACCTAGAAATTTAATTCTTCCCTTTCTTTTTCTCCTAACCCTTGCCTAGACACTGTGAATAAGTACTATTGTCTAACTTCACAAAACAGAAAGTATTCCCTGTCTGAAAGACATTCAAAATGCTGTGGGGAAGTTAAGTAAAAATAAAATTCCCTGTGGACTGTTAAAGTCAAACACACATACAGATAGCTATTGTTATAAATCACTGAAGGACAAAATACCTTAGTTAAAGAACTCTAAAATGACGTCCTCTCTACTGTACTGCAGAAAGAGATCTTTTCTTGTTACAATAAATACATTAATAGTTTATGCATTACAAACAAACTTGCATTTATAATTTCTAGCCAAATACTTATCATAAAAGCTTTACAAGTTAATTCCTTTTAGGAAATACCACTGTAAGCATGTTTGGCAATTTCAGCGTTAGAAAAGGAAAAAATGCAGAGAAATGGATAGTGAATATACCATTTAAATTATACATTTTGAATTTGCTCTCAACTGTGTTAGAATTGTTTTTAAACTGAAAGAGCAAAGTTATTGCTCAACAAGTGGTTACATGCATAATAGCCATTCCTTTGTATAGTTTTTAAAAGTGTTGCAGTATATTACTTTTGATGGTAGTGCAGCTAGGTTAATAATGAAAGCAAGCACTAAAAATTGTATTTATAAAATTTATATAGACTTGGCAAATAGAAGGGAAACATGATAAACAGGCTATGCATTAAAATATCAAAAAATTCATCAAATAGAAATGTGTGTAAAGTGTGTAAAGCTCTCTAGAACCTTTGCACTTTATTTTATAACAGTACAATAAAATGCATTACCAACTACATTGTGTATAAACAGGAAAAATCCTAACTGCCCTGGAGGCTTGTGCCAGTCATCTGCATATGAAGTGCTCCACAACAGCAGAAGGAATGTTACCAAGGTTTCTTGCTAAGCATTCTGTTCTTAATGTTTTCTGGCACCCATCTTTCAAATACCACCTAGTGGTTAACGCAGAACCTTTTGTAAGAGTCCTGTGGAATCATAAAAGTTAACCTCAAAGAGTGGAAAAAGCATCTGTGGTAAATTTAGTTCAAAGGGTCATACAGTCATGGGACTTTTAGTAACAGTTGGGTCTGTCACTGTGCAGGTCACACGTCTATAGAAGATGACATAAATCAGGCACCATGATGTGAAAACTTTTTATTCCTTAAGCAGATGAAATAGGTCATGAAGAAAAACAAAAATCATATGAAATAAAGGTGCTGGGCTATTACAGAATAACTGGCCATTTTAAAGCTTTTTTTTTTTAAGTTTGCCTGATTATTTATTATTGATAAATATCAACATTATTCCCATATCAATGAAGGAACACAAAAAAACGAAAGAAAATAAAGCTTTTGACTAAGTGGCTTCACAATATCATTGGAATGGAATATTCAAGGACTACTTCTGCTATGCCACACAGCAGGCATCTCGGGATGGTTTGTTCTCAACAGCATAACAGACAAGATGCTGCCTTTTTACTTGTAGTTAATAGAAATAAAACTAGAAATATACTGTAGTATATTTATATACTAAATATTACTATAAAATATAAATACACTGTAGTTGCAGATACTTACATAATTAAGGTGGTGTTTTTCAATACAGATTCAGAAAAAAAAAGTCTGATGGAAATGCAGATCACCAACAGAGGTAAATACTAACACCTATTGCTAACATGCTTTCTTTTTTGGTCTCCTTCATCAGCTCCTTAGAAATAAACCCCTGCCCTCCAAGTGCGTGCCAACTTCAGACCAGGTGCTATTATGAAATATGTATTAATTAGCAACAAGATGACTGCAGTGTTACAACCATATTCCAAGCAGTCAGATCAGAGCCTGTCCTCAGATAGCAACCTTAGAAGCATAGGCTTCCTGCAGAAAAGAATGTATCAATAGGAGGGAGAGCTCACAGTCCTCCAGGGAATGTTAGTTTTATGTGAAATTCAAAAATCGACTTCGGTGAATCTAAAAAAAAAGGAGAATTTGAGAAAATGAGGCATTAAAAAGAGCAACAGTAAGCAATCAAAAAACCACTCATCTGGATTGGTATCTTGCAAGCCGCATGCAAAGCAAAAACCAATTGTGATTTCTCAGCTCCCTTAGTGGGAAAAGATTTTTGCAGGGAACCCAGGGATTCGGTAGTCAGTATGAGAAAGACAAAACTTTTCTAGAGAAGTTTCTAGGGGAACTATTAGACCAACTTTGGCAGTTAGCCATAGCTTCTAATTTGTACATAAAACCTGTTGTGGTAGTATTAATATCAATGGCAATTTTATCTAAGTTTTAAATAAAGGTAAGAACATACCAGTCCACTGTGCTCATAGAGATGACACAGCCTTTATTTTAGGTCCCAGGTCTTGGTATAATAATATAAACTCTCAATTTCTCATAATTTGAGGAATTAAAAGAGAGAGAAATTAGGAGAAATTAAGAGAATAAACAGAGAAATGCTATTCGACTCTGATAGCAATTGAAAATTCTGATATCAATTAATTAATTGTTAAAATAACCAGTAAGAAGCCATCAGCAAGAGAAGTCAATGAAACTTTTCAAAGACATAAGAAACCACAGTATCAGATTCAGCTTCATTATAAGAGCTAGGACATATCAGAAGATGGTATGTATATATGTATTCTTTTTTCCCAGAACAATATTTTATGAGTGTCCTGGTTTTGGCTGGGATAGAGTTAATTTTCTTCCTAGTAGCTGGTATAGTGCTGTGTTTTGGATTGAGTATGAAAAGAATGTTGATAACACACTGATGTTTTAGTTGTTGCTAAACAGTGCTTACGTTAATCAAGGACTTTTCAGCTTCCCATGCTCGGCCAGGTGCACAAGAAGTTGGGAGGAAGCACAGCCAGGACAGCTAACCCAAACTGGCCAACGAGGTATTCCATACCATATGACATCATGGTCAGCATATAAACTGGAGGAGTTGGCTGGGGGGCAGCGATTGCTGCTCGGAGACTGGCTGGGCTTCTGTTGGTGGATGGTGAGCAATTGCATTATGCATCACTTGCTTTGTATATCCTATCATTATTTTTTTTTCCCTTTCCTTTTCTGTTTTATTAAACTATCTTTATCTCAATCCATGAATTTTACTTTTTTTTTCGATTCTCTCCCCCATCCCCCTGGCGGGGGGAGTGAGTGATTGGCTGTGAGGTGTTTGGCTGCCTGCCGGGTTAAACCACAACGAGTACATGCTACTGCATTTTATGTTATTAAATCCAAAATGCCAAGATGCAAATTATGTACAGATATATATTTAAAGTACTATAAAGAAGATAAATATAAGCATATTCATTAGTGTACACTGCATGTTTATAAAAAGATGTGCATGGCTTATAGGTGCATGTATTATATATATAGTATATAAATATAAGCATTTATTTGAGACAAATGCAGTAGGCATTTGTAGCATCTGATTTGTACATGTAATTCTGTAACTTCAAAAAGATCCTATATCTTTTCCTTTTTGGAATCCTTTTTTAGCGTGACAGGAATAAAGGCTCTCGAACTGAGCTCTTGTTGGTATGCCATTACAGTTACGGCAAGTGTGGATTGCATAATGAAAATAAGGAAGAAAAGATTTTAAATTAATGAAAATACTAAAAGATGGAGCCATTCAATACTGCTAAATACACTAATAATAAAAACAGCAAGAAAAGCAACAATATTTTTTATCTGCATGTATCTGTTAACTGAGGTTTTGGCTGTACAGTTAAGCTGTCTAAGGAAGAAAAGACAGAAGCTAATTAAAACACCAATAATAAAACGTGTGCAGGATTCAACCCACTTTGAGGAATCTTGCATCTTAGTTACTCATCTTCAAATTAGTAACTAATTGAATTAAACCAGTGTTACATTGCACAGAACTGAAAATTAAAATGAATTGGAAAAAGCATTGCTTAGGGAAGGTGCAGGACTGACTGTTCTGTTCCATGCTTGGGAACATCTTTGTCTTGAGAGTATGAAAAATTTGCTTAAACATTCTGAGTTTTGGCTTCCTCATTAAAAAACAGGGATAACGCACATCATGCTGCTTGAAAAGCACTTGGACATCAAAGGGCTGAAAACATGCAATAGGTGCCAGGTTATTATTGCTGCTGTTGCAATCAAGCTTAAGAAACAGATTCACCATCTTCCTTTTTAAGACAAAGTGAAAAGCTCCTGTAATCTGATAAGATTCGAGTTTAACATTGTAAGTTAAACCTGCAAGAGCTGATACCTCTTTTCCTGTTTACTGGGGTGAAAAATTCAGGAATTTCTAGCAAATATGCATTGCTTTAGGACATGTAGGGACACTGGCAATGTGTCAAGAGAAACAGAATCCTGGAAGCCTAACATCAAGCCTTAACAGGTAAAGAATGACTGGGCTCTTAAGTATGTTTTTTGGAATGCACATTAGCAAATGAAAGGTATACAACAATTTGCTGCTTTGTGATGTGCAATCTTAGTTTCATCATAAATTTATTTCAGTTAGGGTTATTAAAGTATCTCTGAAAACCTGGAGTTGGGCTCATTCACTTAGGACTATCCCCAGCATTGCTTAGCTATTATTGCATCTGGTCTTGTGCACCCTTTGTGTCTTTCTTTTCTTTTCTTCGTATATGCTTGCAGTTTACATGTTTAAATGAAATATAGTTTTCAATATACAAAGAATATGCCCTGAGATCTGAACCCAACCTTTCTAATCTCTAGGAGCACATACTCCACGACAGGAAACATTTTCTCACAAGCTAAGCACCGTATCAGTTAGTTTTGCTAAACTGTGAGTTGCACAGTTCATCCTGGTTCATCCACAGCACTAGTTTATCCTCTTATGTCCTGTATTGCAGAACAAGACTGAAGGACAGAAAAGATTAACAATCTTATATTCTTATATTACCTGCACGGGTGGGTTTGAGAACTAGTAATGCAGGTATAGGTTCCAAAGAGACATCTTTCAATAACAAACATTAAGCCAGAGAATTAGAGAAGGAAGTTTTTGACCCACCAGAAGATTTAAACACTGCTCACATTGCAAATGATTTAAAAAATATTCTTTTGTAGGGTGTTGACAGAATGCTAGGAAATTAAACTCTTCTGTTCATTTCTAGGTAACATCATATTCCCTTTTGACGGGAGCGACTTTATCAAAAAGGAAAAAGGTATACATAACTGCATAAATAAAATAACAGAAAAATGTAATAATAATTACAGCTTAAAATTCTTAAGAATGGAAAAAGGCAAACCAAAGGGCACAGAAGAAATACAGCATATGTCATTAGTGTTTCCTTTCTATATTAATTTGCATTTAGCTGCCTGGATCAAACTATCTGACTTAT
This sequence comes from Calonectris borealis, assembly GCF_964195595.1. Taxonomy (NCBI): domain Eukaryota; kingdom Metazoa; phylum Chordata; class Aves; order Procellariiformes; family Procellariidae; genus Calonectris; species Calonectris borealis. The sequence continues at coordinate 65,913,571 of NC_134352.1, read as the reverse complement.
GAATAAATATAGTTTATTTGCTCAGTGATTACAGTGTAAATAAAGTTACTACGTGCTCTACAAAGGTTTTACGCAGACTCAAGCGTGCAAAACTCCTCATAGGTAACATGGCAAAGAGGGCTTTCTGTGAGGATACCCTATTCTGCCACGCTGCCTTGTCTGAGGATACTCAGTCTCGGTAGCCTTTGAAAGTGCCAGGTGCTGCTGCCTGAGCAGTACGGTGAGCAGCAGAGAGGCATGTCTTGGCGACAGGCCTTACAGTGCTGCGCTCCCTCGCATAGCAAAGGCAGGTTCTTGATATATGTTGGGCTTAAAATGTGTCCCTCTGCCTTTATTCTGGCCCACTTCTCATTTGATTTGGTCAGTTATGCAATTAGAGATTAGCAAATTCAGTACTAACTGACCATTGCTGGTCCACGTAGACTCGGTTGCAGAAATAAAGCTTTATCAGAATAGCTTCTGTAAAGCTGTGTAAATAATAATAATAGCTGTGTAAAGCTTCATTGCTAGAGATTCAGAAAGAGAAAAAAAAGAGATAATTTTTAGGAGTAGGAGAATTTTTTTTTTTGACAAACATTATATTCTAGGAAACAGTGTGAGCGCATGCTATTAGCTATGCGTGTGGTCTGTGGTCACGTCTAGCATCAAGGTTAGAATAAAAGGTATCTGCTAATGTTGGACTAATACTGGATAATAGTGAATAGCCTAAAATTAAATATTAGCCCACTGGAAAACTTTGGACTTCAGCTGAGCTAAGACTGCCTAATGTGTCACGTTGTTTTTCTCTTTTTTTAAAATAAGACATAAAAAATCCCCCCAGGTATTCAACCATGTCTATATATGTATATAAAAAACTATAAAAACATGGTTTGTATTATAGAAACATAGTCTTTTTGTCAGCTCTAAATGGACGTACTGCAATAATGACAGCACTAATTACACTATTAAAGGAAAAATCTATTGATATCTCCATGAGGTCTTCTGTTCTTCAACTATTTGCTCTGCACAAAGTTGGACTACAATTTCTTAGCTAAGTAGTTGTTTAAAAAATAAACATCGGTGGCTCATACTTAAGTCAGTACAGATTTAAACAGTAGCTCTGTTTTCCAAGTGCAATGTGTCAGTCTTTGTGGCTAAAAAAAGGTTAAGACTAACATCTTTTTCTCTTTTGTTTATGAAGCAATGGCTGGTAGGAAAAGCAAGAGAGAACTGTATTCCTTTTACAAAGATTTCATAATTAGGGCTGGTCCTGGACAAAGTTACTGTTAACTGTCAGGCTTACTACTTAGAGACCAATGACATTTTGTAGGATATATCCTCTTTCACCATCATCCTACTCAGAAGAATGGGATAGTTTGGCTGAATATCACTCAAACGCAAAAGTGAGAGATTAAGGAGAGACATCTGGAAGACATTTAGGAATACCACCATTTCAAGAAACAAAACTTACATATACAACCTGAAAATTTACACATACACTTCAGTTTTAAGTATGTTAGCTAATCTTATATAGCACTTTTTTTTCAACTTTATTTTGTGTAGAACAAAAATTTAACATTAACAGCAAAGCTGTATTCTCCAACCACACATATTCTAAAATTAATATGTTTCAGTAACGCTTTTGTCTTTTTGGAAGCAGTGAAGCAATCAACTTTTACTATCAGAAAGCCTTCCTGAAAACAAATCTGAGGTGGATATTTACATCAGTGTAACAGCACAGTTCTCTACAAAACAGGAGAGCAGATTTCCCCATGTTCTTCACCAGAAACTTGGCATCCGCAGGTATTGGACCATGACCAGCATAAGTCAGACATGGATAAGACTCTTGTTTGGTAGAATGACATCATCTGTACTTCTAAGTGCTTCAGAAAAATATGAGGAAGTAAAATTAAATCTAAATTATTCATTATGCTACCAAACCTTTCTTGAAGAGGAACTACACCTCTAGAGCATTGTGTTTCAAAAAACCCACTTGAATTTGTATAAAAATATCTAATCTTGTTTGTCTCCTATTTGTTTTTGAGGTATGGAAAACTCCAAAGACTTAATCTAGCTGGTAGAGGGAGAAGAAAGAAAAAAGGAAGCATTTTATATGAACACTCAGAAGTACGAACTTTGCTTGATTTTTAACACAAAATTGTCAAACTGTAATTAAAGGAAAAAAGCTGTGTGATTAAAAATGTGGCAACTTACTGGAGAGCACTTTATAAGCACAAATGAAGGTTAAATTGAGAGTACATTACTTGCCATGAATTATTCACTGAGCGCTAAACAAGGCACACTAAGAAAGGAGTTTTCTCACTAGCCCTGAACTGTCGGAAGTTTTGGTTGCTGATTTAAACTGATCAGCTAGGTTCCCGCTACAGACAACTCTGATAGGTACTGGCTGGTGTAGTCTATTTCCATGATTCAGACATCTTCTTTAAGATAGTGAGATCTGCTCCTCATAGCTGTCTATCTATATTTCTGTGGACTATGGCTGCCTGCCTATTTTACATTAGAAACCTAGATTTTGGGCAATTCAAGATGTACTTGATATATGTACTTGTACTATAGTACCAGCCTAAAAACTATAAGCTTCTATAACATGATTTTTTTTTCCTCTTCACTTTCTTACTTGTAGCAGTTGAACTGAATGTAGATAGGATTAAAGATTTTGCTTTTATAGAAATATAAATTTCAAAATATTTTCATATTTGGCCTCACATCTCATCATATTTTGATCATGTGAGAGATGAACAACGTCAAGACATCACCTCCCCAGTCATAACTAATGTAGTAATCATCATGGTTCAAAAATGCTACAGCTCTGACCTCTTACCCCTTCCTCCCCGGGCAGGGGGAAATGTAAAGAGATCAAAAGGAATATATATAGTATATCAGCTATGCCTACCACTTAAAACTTATGTAAGACCGACTTCTCCTGAATACCCAGACATCTGGAAGGGGAGATACAGTGTGTTCTCATGTTTGTGATTCTAAATTTCTCTCCAGTTTAGGGATAATTTATTAGCTCTACCTGAATTTGTTTTGTTTTTATCTCTTTGAATTTTCCCTTATTACATAACGTACCATGCGTAAGAAAAGCATGTTGCAGAATAAATCTCAAAGAAACTGACAGCTACACTGGCTGTTAAGTATCACCAGAGATGACAATAGCCAGAAACCTCATGTTGTTGTGGATGTATAAATTGTATAAATTGGATGTAAGCATTTCAGTATTGCCAATGCAGTGCCATGTTGGACATGGACAATGTGCATCTCTCCTTTTTGCCCTTCTATGAGATACTAAGAGATACTTTGTGTGTCATCAAATTCCTGAAAATACATCATAGCTCAGTATATTATATAGGTTTCCATAGAGGCATATTTATATGTAGGACAGAAATTCTGAAACTAGCAGAGTTTTACTTGATACTTACTTAGTGTTTTCCTTTCACATACTTTAATGACAGCCTTCTAATATAACAAATCAATCTTTTATCTTTTCTTGATGCTCTGCTTCAGCAGTTGATTAGCAAAGCTATCTCTATTTTTAACCATTGAATCCAATCCAGCTAACTTCCTTCTAGACGTTTGCTGCTGTGTTAAATGCAGAAGAAAGAATGTCTAATTAAAAAAAAAGAGGAAAGGCACCAAGTCCTTCTCTTTCTTGACTTAGGGTTTTTTTTAAATAAAGGGTGTTCATCAACCTAAAAAAAAAATCATCAATGTACAATTGCAATGGGAAGTCCTATCTGTTCATTTCCCTTCTGTGATCAACATGTCTGCAAGTCCATTACTGATGTACTACTTCAGATAATTTTCAATGACGATGAAGAGCAGTTCAAATTGATTAAGGGGCCTGGACTTAACTCATTCTTTTTCTTGCAAAAGAGTACCTCTAAAAGAATACGGATAACCAGGTGTCTCTCAACTTGATACCTTTTTAAAGTTTTACTTTCTCAAACAGAAAACCCCCTAAATAGTAAATTCTCACTTCTTTGAAGAAATATGACACTTTTCTTTCCACTCGTTTATAAATCAAACAAATCATTGAAAGTAACTTTTCCTCTAAATAATTTTTCCTTTAGAGGAATATGCTTTTTCAAATAACATAACCTTTGTCATGGTAGCTTTTTAGAAAGGTTAGATTTACACATTCTTCATAAGAAGAGCTACATGGTCATGATTGTTACCCATTATAAAATAAATTACATTTCAGTTGTAAAGTACAAAAATTGAAAAATGTTATATCAGTTATGAGTTTTGTCCTCTAAATTGCTGTAATTGGGTTGGCCTAAACCTCACAGATCTTCAGTATTTAATTTGCTCTTATATCAATCAATGCTTCAAATTACTTCTTCCTAGCCAAATCTTATTTTCATTCTCCTTGAGCTCTGACAGATTTTGAAGCCAGAAACTACTCCCTGACTCTAAAAATTGTTTCACACTCAGCATCCTCTCTTCTCACATTTCAACTCTGCTGCCCAACTGAAATCTTGTTTTCTTCTCTCAGTTTTACCCTACATCTTCTCCAAAATAACTCCATAGCCCTCTATTTTTGACATCTTCTTTCTTATCCGCTATATTAAATCTATTCTTAAATAGTTTTAAACACCAGGTTTATGTTGAGGAGCCATTATGTAGCCTTCTGTATTAAATTCTTACCTTATTTTACCTAGCCATGCATCTCATACCATTTTCTGATATTCCCATACAAACAAAATGTTAAAACTGAGCTTTAAATGAGCATTATCTCATAGGTTTTTCTGTCACTTGGATAGCACTCTCACTTACTCATGCTATCCTAAAAAGTTTTCAGCCTTGATCCTTCATTTTGCCCAAGCCAGCCTTGCTGTAGCTGAGTATCACTGCTTCCATTTGGATAATATTTCTAAGAGTTATTCTGTCCAGAGTCCCAAAACATGATCAGACCTTTATTCCCCTCTGGACTTGGCTAGTATCACTGCTTCCTAGGCAAAAAGACTGCCACGTCTTTGTGGCTCACTACTTCAACAGTATAATTCCATTTTTATCTCCCTGTGTGTATGTATGGCCCTTTCTTGTATGACATCTATATTTTTTACATAAATTCCATTCTCTTTCCTCTAAGACATTTTCATCTCCACTGTATCTTCAGTCACCAATTTTTTGCTTCTTTTTCAAGCATTTTGTGCTTTTCATGCAGACCCTGTCTGCAGGGAAAAAGACCCCATCAAATTTCATATCCCCTCAACTTTCTCTTTTAAACAACTCCTCAAAACATGCTCTTCCTCGAATGGCCAGAGAACAGCCATCTCTGACAACGGCTAGAGAACAACAGCTTGGACTTCTATTTTGTATAGCTTGATTAAAATCCTAGGCTTGCTGTGGTCACGGAAATTTTGCTACTTCAGTAGATACAGAGTCACATTGCCTACATTTTTTGGTGACTATCTCTTCTCCAAACACAGCTGTTAAAGTTGCCTTTTTACTATTGCGTCATATTTCTCCCAAACATCATGAGCTCCTTGGAAGGGGATGTCTATGCCACACCTTGAATCTGTTTCGCACATGCCTGAAACTTGAGAATATTCAAGAAATTAAGCAATAGTTATGCAAGGATTAAATTAATTTTAAATTATTTTAAGTCTGTGTTGAAGCTGATCACAGATACAGTGCAAAATTACAGTACACATATTAAATTGTGTTTGGCGGTTTGCTTTGTAAATAATGTCCTTGTGTCGATAGAGATTTATAGTATGCTGAATTGGAAAAGTATATTTAATGATTTTATAGAATTTTACAGCAAAAATAAATCTAAACTGCAACAGTTATTATTTGAAACTACTTAATTTAAGCAGCATGTATAATAGAATGTTCTCACTATTGGTTGCTTTAGAGACCATCTGGGCTGTATTTCAGTGCATTTGCATGAAACCTAGAAAAAGTAGAGTCAGCATTTTCAGTCTACTGTCAGCATTTTACATTTAACTTTGAAAGGTGCTTTGTTTGGTTTCTGTTACAAGTCCAAGGGAAGGTTAAAAAATAAAACATACTGGGTTGAAAAGCCCATTCTGAATTCTTATTCTCTTTTAATTCCCACTCTAAATTACCTAAGAAAGTACTACGAAAAATAAACTTCTCTAAGAAATGTGAAAGTTTACATTAAAATAATTGATTCATTTATAGAAAATTTCAGAAAGATCTAGATCTAAAAATATTTCGATAGCAAAGTTTTTTCTTTGATATTCATACACAATTGTAACAATTCAGAAAACTATGTTATATTTGATATTGCAAACATTGTTAAAGACTACTACTGACATTAAATGTTGGCTGTAATAATATGTTTTAAAGTGTTCCATGCTTATAGGCACATATTTCATAACTATTATCTAACTTGAGCTAACATTCAAAATATACTGGCAGTTTTACAAATCACAGCAAGAGGCACATTTCTGTCTCTGGAATATGAAGTTATAAAATGTTGAAATTTATTTTTGCTGTTTAAGCAACTTCTATATATGTAAATAAACTCAGTCCTGCAAAGTCATGTCCAGCTGATCAACACCCAGATAAGGTGACATTTAAGAAGAGAAAAACTGGCTGAGATTTTTTTGCCCTTTTGTTTCTCTCCATCATGTTCATGTTATTTTGGACAAGAACACAAATAAATGATTCACTTTTGCCTTTTACAACTGAAAAAAAGGTCTTGGCATATAAAACATTTCTTAGTTACGATGCCATTCTTGCAAAGACAAGGATAAGCTACTAGGATGTTTTGCCTAAAAAGTTCTCAATCTAATACATATTGTGCTGATTGCAGTTGAAAAACTATGACTTCTTCAATGTTTATTTTAAATTGTATTTAAGAGTGTTAATGAATTTAATAATTTTATGAACATTTGAAGCTTAGTTATCTCAATCCTTTTGTCCAAAGTCCTCCAAAGAGTGCATTGGAAGTTCTCCTAGCACATGGTTTGCATCTGCACTGTTTTTCCCTCTAGCATAACAGTTTCCCCACTCAAGCCCTCTACTGATTACTTGCTTTACGACCCTTTGCCAGATGGTTCAAAAAGTCACCATTTTAGAGAAAGCTCTGGGCAGGAATCTTTCTTCTGAAAAGGCTTACACAGAAGGAGATTATAACAACTACTAATTCTGCCAATGTTCTTTCTCAGAAAGGCACCTAAGGAAAATAAAGACTCAAGAATCTTTCTAATCTTTAATAAATTTTCAACTATCTAGAGAAAGAGAATAACCTAGAAACAGAAAACATTGTTTTAACTGAAGCAAATTAGAAACCCATTTAAAAGCCACAGCTACTAAAATTCTGATTGCAGTCCTCAGCTTTGTAGTTCATGTCCTCCTGTCTGAGGATATGCGTATTTTTTTAATACAGGACACACAGTCCCAGCGAACGAAGCAGTAACATCTGTGGCTGCCTTGCCTGACACGGATGTGTGCCAGGTTGCACACCGCTAGAGGCTCAGAGGTCTCAGGGAGGAGGCTGAGCTCTCAGGAATGGACAGGGTACCTTCAGGTCTACTCATTCACAACCTTGTTAGGGATGACCATGTATTCCAAAATGTGGGCCAGCAGCTATTTGTACCAAAACAATGTCTGCTCTTAACTTCTAAAAGAACAAGGATGTCAGAGAAGGATTGTTCCGTTTTATGAAACAAAACAGGGCAAGATCTGAGACTATTCTTCTAGGATCTGACTGCAAGTTTTCAAAAATGTAGACACTGACAATGAAATCTGTAGTACCAAAAAAAAAGCATTTAAATGTGTTGATTTTGTAAGTTCATAATCAATGCAAGACATTTCTAGAGAAGTCGGACTTGCAGAAGAAAGTATCTTTCAAAAAGTAGGTTGACAGTACTAGAAAAACGGAATGAAGTTTGAGTGCACAATCCTTTCATTTAGATCTAAGAAGCAGTAAACAAAAGACTAATATGAATTAGAACTAAATGTGCTCTTAGTTTAATCTAATTCTATTCATTAATTAAACCTAGAGAAAAAAAAATTGCAATACCTGTGAAGAAGAAAAGGATGCTGGAAAAGGAACAAATAGCAGATCCATAGTGAGCAAAAAGAGAGAAACAGCATCTATAGAATAGAAGGTGGCCAGTGGGAGGATGGGGAAAAGATAAGATTGAAAAAACCAGTACCTCTATAAATTCTATTAATTTTAGAGTCCAGTAAAATGACAACTTTTAATTCCCAGGCTTGTCTTTTGAAGATATTGCTAGGCGTCCTTTGTGTGTCACACTGAGGGATGAGATACGACATAGCTGCTGTTGTTTCTGACCTTCCTCCATTGCTTCAGAAAGATGATGCTAGATTGCAGAACTTGTATATTTTGACTCACACGGTTTCTATGACGACATCCAGTGCATGGGATAAAGTATATTACACTGATAAGGAGCAGATGTAGGATCTATGGATTTTGATATTTCTGTTGTGAAAGATATTGATTGTGATGGCTTTGGAGTTGCGTTGGCCTTCTTAATATATGAAAACATTAAAACTCTGCTTGTGGGCCTTAGAATTTTGCCTTTATAGCTCGGTCAAATCCTTCTGGTTTTGTTTTATTTCCTGAGAATGCCATTTAAAATAGCCCTCCTTCAGCTCAGTATACTAAGGTGGAGAACACGGGTTAACGAAGCATTAGAGAAAAGAATAAGAAAAAAATGCATTGGAGCTTTAGAAAAACATGAGTTATTTCCCTGACACAAAGTTCTCTTCAACTCTTATCAGCAAATGAAATCTTAATGAAAAAAGCCATTGAACATCAGAATAGTTAAATCACTTTTCTAAACAACCTTAAGGCCTCTCCTACAGTACAGTCATCCTTTCATCCTTTACATATCCTGGTTTTGGTCTGGTTTTGTTTTGAAAATGAAACTTATGTGATCTTTTATCTCTTGCAACACATAGTATTTAAAATAAAATTAGTAACTTGAGTCTTTCTCTCCTGCAGGGATTTATCCACAGATATATGGAACTGACAGAACTTCAGTAATTCTAATCTGCAGTGTAAACGTGAATCTGTGGTTTAAATCTGAATATGCATGACAACACCACATTCAAAGTTATCCCACTTCAGCTTTTTTAACATAAGCCCTTTTGATAAGTTGGAGCATTTACACTGGAGCAGCAGAATATGTTGCTCTTCCCTTGGTAGGTGTAACACTGGAAAAAGTAACCTGTTTTCCCTAAAGTGGAAAACATGACACATATTATAAACAAATACAACAACAACAACAAAAAAGGGCATTTTAAAATCAGACCTTACAGAACATGCTCCAATAATACTTTACTTGCTTTTCTTCTATTTAGACTTCAGATCTCAGTTCTGCCCCTATTGTTTATTTTCTTAACCATATCTGAAATCAACCTGGGATCTCTTTCAGGCTCAGCTGATGGGCCATTATTCCTGAAGGGCTAAGCCCTGCCACAGCAGACACGCCTATTAAGTACACAAAGTGATATCTAACTGCTCAATATATTTAGTTTACATGACAGATTTTAGATACATACACTGATTTTTACTCTGTTGCAACTGATTTTTAAATTGAAGTTAGACTGCTGATAACACCTTCCTGCCTCATTTTGCATTATAACTTCAGCAAACACCACCTCTATGTTATAGGAAAAAATAAAGCACAGAAAAAAACCCAGTAAACCGCATGGTTATTTACATTGGTAGAGAAAAAAGCACCACCAATAATATATTACGATACTTAAAATTCAGTTTGCAGGAAGAGTAAGATAGAAACCTCACCTAACAAATATGGCCCTATGTTTTTATTTAAAAAAATATTAACTATCACCAACAAAAATTAAAATAAATAATGAATAATGAGCCAAAGCATTTACAGCTTAATTAACCAGGTTTGTATTTGAATGAACAATGGAGACCGTCTTCACATCTCAGGGGCCTATCTTTGTTCATGTGTGCTCTGCTTCACTTTTCTCTCCCAACATATAAAAATTAGAAATATGAAGATATCCATATCGCATGTTATCCATTTGAATTTCATGCTAAATGATTCTCCAAACCTTTTGCAGTCCAGGTATATTCCTTGGTTTTAATCAATCTGAATTATATATTATGGTATGTCACTTTCCTGACAGTCATCTCAGCAAGATAGGTTTGGTTCAATTCAGTTAACATGGTTTCACAGGTATCGTGGAAAGAATTTTTCCCTGTAAATTTGCTGGTATAACTAGCAAAAAGCTGAACTAGCTCAGCTTTTTTTTTCTGAGCAGTATTTCAAATTTTTTACTACTTTCTCACAACACGTGCAAGTCTCAAAGTTGAACCAAATCAAATAGACGTCAAAGAGCCAATTCCTGAAAATTTTTCACTGTACTTTAGTCTGTCTAACACAGCAGTGTGCTACAGAAGACTGTTCATTAATTCAGTGCATACCAAGTTACAAGTAAAATGTATGGTTGCTTTTATAGTATATTTGACTTCTGAATAGTAGGATCAGGAATACTCAACATTGAACAGTGTCCTACAGTTGCATTGCATTGTCTACTTTAACTATGCCTCCAGAATTTTTCTTTTTTAGAGAGGAAAAATTAAGTACAAGTTTTGTATTTGAACGAAAAATAGAAAGCAGTAACAACAAAAACACTTGACTTCCTCACCAGCAAAAACTAACTTTGTGTACCATGTCAGAAGGATTGAAGATTAAATGCAAGGTTTCAAGGTGGTATTTTACACGACCTAAATTTTATAGCATTGACTAGATCGCTTTGCAGCGGTTCAAAGAGGGAGGAGCTCAAGTAGCAGTGGTTTAAAGTGCCTACCACTTTAAAGTGTACAGACCGAAGGGCACATGTGGAGCAGGAATGCTGTTTTGGTCCTATGAGTTGATATTCCAGGAAATGTCAGCACTTGAAGGCCACTTTGGTGACCTGGACAGTAAGGCAGCTAAGTTTGTAAATTAAGTTTCCAGTAGCACTACTTAAATGGTATTTCCTTCATTAAAAAGGTTTTTTTTAGAAAGCCTTAAAGTTTTTGCCATAGTTTTGATTAAAATTAATTGATGGAGGCATTAACATGTAGTTTATACATTCTGAAAATCTGTCAACAAGAACCACAATCAAAATCTTTTGTCTTGATACTAAATTCACCATGGTAGTGTTGCTTTGAAAAAGAAATGAAATAAATGTTTCTGCAATTATAGTGGCTGTGAGAGACATAGAGCTGATAAACAACAACAATGTAAAAATTTTACTAATACGGTCTGAGGCCCGGAAGAAGAACTTTCTCCATGGCAGCACCACTGACCTGCCATGTTTGTCTACAAAACAGCTAGGGATTTTCCATAAAATTTTGCCTCGAAAACTGTAATGAAGCTGTTAAATGACTCTAATCAAGGTGCTCCTTGTTACTGGCAACTTCAGATGACTCTGACGTATGCCTGGCCATTACACAAATTATTCATTATTTATTACATAAATAATTCTAATAGGTTAATTTATGTTCAGGAAAGGGGAATGTATATGTTGATCTCTTGAAGTCAGTAAGGTGTATCCATGAAGGTAACTCAGTGGGGCAGACTGCCACTTCCAGGAACTCCTTTTCCTAAGGAGCTGCAAATCTTGTATTGCTAAAGGCAGGTATTACAGATCAAAAGGCTCTCGGCAGCTGGGAAACAATTTCAGCCCGGCAAAAGGGAGGAATAAAAGAATTGAGCTGCAGCAGTATGACGCAGCTTTTGATAATGATTGCTTAGACAGTGGTCGTACGTCACTGTAGTACACCACCTCTTTCATCTCATGCTTTTCTCCCCATAACAGTTCTTTCTTCTCTCCTTTTCACTCTTTGTGCCATATTTTTCCGTCATGTAGTCAAATCAAAGCTGGGTATTAAAGTTGTAAAAGTTAATTCTGTGACTCCTCTGAATTTTCTGCAGTTACCCATTTCTTAATTTGCAGCTCTCAGTCCACAGGTATTAAGATGTTACTGTGCAATCCACATTTGTACGTGAAAAATAATATCAGACTATTTTGAATTTTAATTTAAAGAGGTACTGACAAAGCCTAAGCAAATCACTAGATTATTAGAAATACACAAAATAAAGACAATATTTTCTTTATCTTCTTGCCAAGTATGAAAATAGAAGATTTTTCCATAAATGTGCTATGAACAAAGTGTACTCTACTAATGGTAAATCAAATCATAGTGCTATTACATATACTTAGTGACAGAACAAACAGAAAGAACGTAACTAAAGCAGGCAATTTGTTAGCCAGAAAAAAATTCCAAAAACATGGCAGAAATTCTGCAATGACTTCAATTAAGGAATAGGAATATATAACAACTATAATGAAAAACAATTATTTTGGTTACACATAAAAATATTGAATATAAAAATGTTCCTAAACTACAGATGTAAAATTTATTGAAGAAAAAAATTCCTTTCCTTAAGTATGTAGAACCATAATGTCTTTCTAACAGTATACTCATACTTCACTTTCCTAACCTATCCAGTATAAATGCAAAATGATGCTGCTGCACCAAAGAGCTGTAGGACTTAAAATACAGATGCCTAAGAATGCTTTACATCATTACCACAAACTGCTTTACATAGCTTTACATTATTACCATAACTCCTAACGCGGCTATTTTGAGGGAAGTAACTTTGTAAACCCGCAGAGCTGGCATGAACACGCTCATGTCTTACTGAAACACTGTGTACTTGGAAGCAGTTTTACTCTTATCCTTTTATAGTAACAGTGTATGATATTTAACGGTGAATTAAATGTTCCAGGATCAAAAAAAAATTGTACCAAAAAGAAATGTTATCTACACTGTTTAGAATTATCATATGAGATTATATTTACAATAAATAGCTAATAACAACCATTTATTTCTCTTTATCAAAGTTAAGAAGCTGGCAAACTGCAGCTCCATCAGACATTTCTGCACTGGAATAAATAATTTTCACTGATATTCTCTGACTGCTTTTTATCCTCCTTCATTTAAACTTATATTAGCTATTATAAACTATAATCAAAATGACAAATTAATTCAAAATGAATGGTCCAAATCATGAAATATCTTCTTGGTCAAAGATCAACTGTGCCTTTGAAAGGGTGAAGAGAGTGCAAATTTAGCAAATATCTCTCTCAGTGGAGAGAGGACAGCTTTTCCAGGATTGTCTGCTGCTTTCTTTACATCTTAAACTAGTCCCATTATACGGTTGGAAAATCTACACCTTGAAAGAGTATCAGGGAAGAAGAGGCTGGTGAGTTTTGCATGCTAATAGCAGTCTGGGTGAATCCCTTATATTAACACATAACAACTTTCTACTTCGAACTCCAGAAGAAAGAGTAGGGCATCGTGAGGAGCAGCCTGCGTCACACTTCCACCCTCTGTGCTGTGAAAAGGAGAGTTTCAGATAAATAAAGTTTGCAGGGTGTGACTGTCAAAGTCACATTATCCTGCCCTGCCAACCTCTGAAATGTTATTTCCAGTCTCACACACTAAGGTATTTTTCTTAAAGCTCCTAGAATCCAGCTATTAGATGAAAATATCAAACTGCATTTTAAGAAAGCTCCTGTCTTTTCTGGTTTTGGGAAACCCTTTCAGATTTAACCACTTGAGACCAAAAAAAAGAAAAAAGACTTTTTAAATGAACCCTTGTGATTCTCCAAGGCATAATTAAAAACAGTTGGAGTTGACAGCACTGTAATATCATCAAGCAGAATATAATATAGTCCAGTAGAAAACTGCGATCAGTTTATTTTAATGGAGCAGAAGGGGAGTAAACCCTTCTTGGTTTGGAGGCTACCATGGACTAAGGGCCTCTCCAGATGAGTATTTTGTCCCCTCACATTCTGCTCCAGAGAGCAGGAGAGGTTCACGTTATGGACACCAGGCTTGCCATGCCAGCTAGTCCCAGTTCACCAGCTGGAAGGATTCCTGGGCTGTTTTATTCACTGTGTAGATACAACCAAGGAAAAATCAGGGCACTCACATGGCATTTAATAAAACCAGTGCAGCTAGCACTTCCTGATAGCATCAAGCTACCACAAAAAGAGCTTTCACATCAAAATTTTACAGAAACCTAAATTTTTTTACGTTCAGTGTGGATTAGACAATCATATCATGGTAAGATTATGTGTTTAACAGACACTACCTGGATTACTACATATTTTTATTTAAATTTGATATGGATTTGCAGGCTAATATTTGATGTATTTAGGATTCCAGACTGAAAAGTATACACAGCATAATTAAATTTTTATATCTTTTTATGATATCCTAGCAGGGATAGCCAAGCAAGAAGAACTGTGACAGCAAAACTTAAGCCTTGCTGGATCACAGAGGTATCTGTTTCTCTGCATGTGAGGATAAAATTTTGTCTGTATCTTGAAACAGGTTTTTAATGAGATCACACTACATTTTGCTATTGGCCCCAAGTATAAATTAGTATACCATCTATGTTATATCATCAATATTCTTATCTATAAAGAATAAGTATTACTTTGGCATTAAAATGTGCTTGTATTTGCACTGCAAAACCACTCTGGCTAGAATTCCTTCTGTTTTCTATGATCCCAAGCAGAGTTTATCAGAAAACAGAACTACATATATGTTCATGCCAAATTCAGATAAGCCTCAACATATGCCATGTTCCAATATACACTGTTCTGTGTCATCTGAGAGGGAGCTTAAACAGAGACTATGGCTAAGAGGAAACATGGAACAAATACAGTTTGCAACTTACATGCTCATTAAGACTGCATGATTCCCTCATTAAGGGAGCCATCTGGATGCTGGGATTAATGTCAATAAATTACATGAATGTCTTCTTTTTTCCTTTCTATTTGAAATAGAAAAATATCTGTAAAAATCAATATTTTGTTCCAGAAGGCTGACATCACTAACCACACATGCTAGTGTAATGTAAACTTCATGATTCTCAGGTGCCAATGACGCTTCTGTTCGGGAGCCCATCACTTCGAGATATCTCACAGCAAATTCACGGGAGTGTTTTCCTTGTACGATGTTTAGAAGAAACTTAATTTTCTCCTCTGCTACCAGTAAAAGCCTAACTCAGTGGATTTTACTTCTACTGTTTTACAGACATACCCCAGTTCTCAAATTATCAATTTTCTGACTGTTTAGTCCCTGGTTCAATGGAGTGCAAATGATGTTGAAACATTTGGCTTGTCTTCCAAAGCATGATATAAACCAGATGAACTTTATTGCTTAAACCAGCTGATTTCTCTGCTTTTCCCATTTAATATTTGCATGACCGTAGTCTTTTCCATTTTCTTTTTATTTTACGAGTAGGAGGAGGAAAAAGTAAGGAAAAATTATGTAATTGGTTGGTTACCTAGAAGTTGAAACATGTTGCACACACTTAGGAAAACCAAGTAAACATAAGAAAATATCCGCACCTATTAATATCATATGATTTAAGGTAAAAAACTGCACCATTTGCATAGTGCTACATGATGCTTCTGTCTTACACCAGAGCTGTCCAAGCAGCAGATCCTTCTTCATCTGCAATATTTAATTGACAATTATGTGGCAGGTACTGCCACATTTCAGTTTATCAGAAGGAAAAGAGAACTTTAAATTGAACAGAAGAGACTAGAGTGTTTCTAATTTGAAAAAAAAACCCCACCACAAAACAAAACAACCAACCCTGCGGTACTGTTCCCTAGGCATGCATTCCCTTTGGAAGGGATGAAAGCTTCAGCCAGCCAGCCATCCTCCTTGTGCTCTGTACGCCTAAAATGGTCATATGCAGAAGCAGAGAATTCACCACTTAAGAAACTGGCAAACTTTCCCCTGGAGCATGAACTCCCTATGTTTTTCTCTGTGGGTGAAAGGCTTCTCACAGAAGATCTGATGTGAGCCAAATATAATTCCTGACAAAGCAAGTGGAAAGAAAGTCATTGAAGAGTGTCAACCTGCCCAAGTGCTTTTGTTTGGTGCTAGTACTTCTCTAGCAGCTTGTAAGAAGGGCTTGTAGTCATGTCTGGAAAGAGCTTGGGGAAGGAAAAGGTGCCTGCAGATGAAGTGTCATGGGGACACGGAAATATCTGGTATGGCTCACTTCACAGCAATTGCAGATTAAGTTGGATTTACAAGGGTAACTCATAAGATATATTAGACTAATGCATATGTAGCTCAAGCTGGAGTTATTTTGTATTTTTCTTTTTTATATTTGGCTTCACCTACATCTGTTATAACCAAGAAAATATGAGGCCTCCTGTTCTCTATCTGGAGGCAACTATATCCCACTTAAGTAGTTTTGCTTTTTTTCATTTTAGGTTTCTTCACTAGCTAAATAACTTCAGCTAGTATTTAGAGGAGTTAAACTGATCCTGTTTGGGAGAGACAATAGATATTCTTAGGCTTTGCTGTTGTTTGTTCTGCTGTGTCATTTTGCTTTTACAACTTCAACAGAAATTTGTACCAAAGCCTGTGAAACCTAAGCCACTAAAGAGCCGAGTATTGACTGGAAATGTTGCAAAGGTAAAATAAATAAAGGAAAGCCGAGTTCATGTGGACAAACAGTAACGCAAGTACTGTGTATTCAGCTTCTTCCTGGCAAACTTCTGACAGTTTGCTCACTTTAATGTAGGATATATACACACACATATATGTGTGTGTGTGTGCATACTGTATATATAATATACATGTATATAATGACCAATTGTGTGAGTATGTTGATGGGAAGCATCTGTCTCCTCCTACTGCTGAGACCCCCAATTTCTGCGGTTGCCTGGAATCTGGCAGCTTGCCTGAAAGACTTTCTAACCTCCTAACAAGTCAGGAATCCTGAAGAAGAGAGGCTATAAAAAATCTAAATCATATTTTATATTTCATTATCTTAAAAAAAAGAAACATTCTTCCCATAGAAAATTGCGTAAAACTGGCTATTCATCACAAGGGATTTTTTTCTTTAGAAATGCAAAATTTCCAGTGAGATTGAAACTCTACCTCCTGCAATGATCCCTGTCACCTTCACTCAATACTGTGTCCTTGTAAACTTCTCTCAGAGGAAAGAGAACGGGCATACATGGAACAAGAGAAAACGTACATAGTAATGGGAGTGAGACTATTCCGACAGGGTTAAAACCACAGAATATCTAGTCTGGTCAGTACAGACACTATCAGGTCTTTAATGGAATGGGAGGTTTGCTCATGACTCAAAAGTAGTTAATAGAGGGTAATAATGGAAATGTTATAATAGGAACATTATTAAAATCATATTTCCATGAAAATAGGAATATTATAATTTATCTAGACCATGTGTCCTCATCAGAAGCTCTGGTTTACTTCTAGTCACTCTGCATTAGCAGGAACATTGCAATAGGAGGAGTGGTTAAGAGATCTGCAACATGAATGATATGGACACAAAATTTTTCCATGTGAAAAGAGGCAGTGAAAATATACATTACTTAGAAAGCTGATGAGCAAGAATGGTATACAAATAGATAAAACAACAACTAATCCTTTAGCAACATAAGGTCGCAATGGTACTTAAAACATTCTACGGCAAAAGACAACAACAGAATGAAGAAACTCCTGCACATCGCAGAGAGTTCACCTGTGGAAGTGAGTGCCAAAAGATACTGCTGAAGGCAAAAATTCAGCAACTTTTTTATTAAAAAATGATCAAAATTTGCTGTGAATAAATAAAATACCCAGACTTGTTAGAGGAAGCAATACACACAGTAAGGAGAGTTCTGGAGTACTCATACATAGGGAACTGCTGAAGATGTTGAGATCCTCCCTCGAGGAAGGTTATACTGTAACCACCAAGTTTCTTACTGTTCTCTCTAAAGTTTGCTGCTGGCTGCTGTCACAGACAGGGGGCTGGATTAGCTGGCATGGACCACCCCTGTGATGAAATATAACACCCCTATGGCTAAGGACACCAGACTGGTGTCTGTGCCAGACCCTTCCTTTTCTCTTTTTTTGCCTCATGAAGAAAGGCACATTAGAGCCTTAAATTACCTTTTAGCATATTGCAGAAGTTTTCAATTAACGCTCACATATGGCTTTCATAGAGACAACTGAAACATTAAATGACCTGTAGATCTTAGTGGTTTCTGGGGTTCAGAAATAAATTGTATTTATTAGTTCCAATAAAAAATTCCAGTTTTTCAATTTCCTTTGCAATATAAAAAAGATCTATTCAGATCCACAATGGACATAAACATATTCTACAGTGGCATAAAATAAACATTTTCACGTTACCCCCCTTCCACTTTTCTTCTTTTTTAATGTAATATCTAGAAATTAATTACAACATTTTGACATGGTACATGCTGAACTAGCGTCAGCTTGTTCCTGGGGTATTCAGTATCAGATTGAATGATAGATCTATTTATAGTGCTCCTAGAATTTGTTATACATCAGGGAATTGCAAATCAGATAGTCCTGACATTAACATAAATATCCATGGACATCTAAAATTTGTAAATCAAACTGAGTATTTCCTGGTGTTTATGGTTGGTGCAATCTTTTTCTGCATCCCAAGGGATTCTAATGTCCGTTCCCAGCCTAATCTGGAAGGCCAGTTTTGTATGGAGATTGTTTCAGCCACAAACACACAGCCCAGCCATTTATTTATTGTAAACCGTAGCAACACTAGTCATCATTTTAGATCGGACATTAGGAGAAATTTCTTTCCTGAAAGAGTGGTCAGGCCTTGGAACAGGCTGCCCAGGGAAGTGGTTGAGTCACCATCCCTGGAAGTATTCAAAAGACGTGTAGACGTGGTGCTTAGGGACATGGTGTAGTGGCATGGTGGTGTTGGGTTGATGGTTGGACTCGATGATCTTAGAGGTTTTTTCCAACCTTAATGATTCTATGATTCTATGTTCATAATTGACTTCACTATATACAATAACATTTCCTGATGATTATTCATACAGGTTCTGGGTTAGCATCAGTCTAGGCTGTTAGAACTTATTTAATCATAAATTGGAAAAAACTTGTTGATAAAATACCGATAGATATACTTCAGTTTTCTGTATATTTTACACTAACTAAATCACTTCCAAGGCAGTGGCAAGAACAATAAAATCCCACAGACTAAGCACTCGGGTATGGCTAGTCCAAAGCAGCAATAAGGAAACACTGACAGACTCCACCTGTCCTACTGTGATAGACTCCCTCAACCTATCTGTGTGAGGATCAACAACATCTGAGAAATTTAAGCAAAAGCTGAAACACTTGAACATGTTACTTGTCTTCTGTTTTTTTTCCTGCTGTTGGGGATCTATGAACTGGGACTTGACTTTCTGAGGTTTTAGGAAATAGTGTAGAGGCTCTTTATATCGAGTCATTATCAGGAACTCTCTAGGCAGTTTTGTCAACGACGTAAGTCTGCAGCAACACCAAGAGTCACGTGCACCTGCTTTCCGACTGCTACTTAACCTGGATAGCAATATGCCTTGCTATTTTGCCACTTTCCCCAAGATTTCAAATTAACATAACCAAATGTCTGAATTGGGTATGATGATATTTTGGCATGTAGATTTGTCTAAAATAAGTCTGAGTGAGACTCAAAACATCATTTTAATAGTGACATGGCTGTGTCACTCATCATGTTCACTAGAAAAGTCCACACATGCATTCGAATATTGTATTTCCCAGACAATCTTGAATGAGTCATCAAAAAGAACCAAACTAGTTCCAGTGTGCTGGGACTTTAGTCCCTAATAAATAAAACAATAAACTTTAATCTGGTTTCTATTCCCATTTCATTACAAGGCTTATAATAACAAAATAATTTAGAATATTACACTCTGCTCACTAAGAAAGCTTGACATCATTAAGAAATCCCTTTAGAGAAGGGATTCCTGAAAATTACTGTTTGAGAGAGAGATTCCACTTTCCAGCCCAGCTGCCGAGAGTTTAGTGGTTTGGAGTACAATTATCTGGCAGGAGGGAATCTGCCTCCTAATGTACGAATGCCACGAGCAGCTGGCTGCAGAACTGGTGTTGGCGGTAGCTTCAGCCACATGACCATTCCTCTGGTCCAGGGAAGTATGCCAGATGGCATCCAAGGAAGAAAAACAGAAAGAAAGCAGAGGAAGCAACAAAAGAAGCTCACATAAACTAACAAAGAACCTTTCTTTCTTTTCCATGTGAAGTTGTAAGTTTCATGATTACTGTCTCAGGAAGTGTATCTTCATAGCTAACCAAACAAAGACGTAGTTCTGACACTGCCATAATTTAATGAACTTACTAATTCTTTGATTATTCAATTTAATGCATACTATTGCCAGTGTCATTTCTCCATAACATCCATTTTACTTTGGAGCTTACAATCTCTACAAACTACTCTCCACAAACACGTTTTACCAGCAGATTTTCACTCTGAGTTATACACAAATCCTTCATTGTGGAAAAAAAGACTTAAGGACCAGCCAGACAATCAGGGCAGATCCTGCTGCCTCTGGAGAATCTTCTAAGTGGTCCTGAGGACCTGTCATTAAGTCAGTGGGAGATGTGAGTGTTCAGCATCTAGCAGGATTGAGTGTCATATAACATGTTCTTATTCATACATCTCAGTTATGTGCAGGAAATTTTGATAAGTGCTTTAGTTCTTTGTCATCCATGCGTGATAGGATTTAGAGGTCATGAAGACGGCTTCTGTCTCTGCCCGTTCTTCAGAGGTCTTTGGAGCTCTAAAGTGTAACTGTGCTATTATTAGAAGTCAGTTTTTACAGTCACATCTAGTGGTATTTTCCTGAGCAAAACTAAATGCAGCAGGAAACACGATTCCTGTCTGCATTTCAGGAAATGAGGTGTGCTTCAGTTTAGAGAGATTCAAGGCTTTAAAAAAAAAAGAAAAAAAAAAAAAGGAAAAAAAAAAGAAAAAAAAGGAAAAGAGGTAAGCTCGTCTGTGAATTCTGGAAACATAATAAAGATTTACAAATATTTTGTTTGTATTCGACTAAAAGAGAGCAGGATGGGCACACCTCCCTACAAAACTAAACAACCCTCCTCCTTCTCCAGCCTGCAAAAATATACTGAAATCGTAAAATGATTCGGGAGTCTCCTGAGTTTCCTCATCTGTGAAGTACCCACTCACAGCCTTGGCTCTACATCTAACGCTGCGAATACTTAGAATCATAGAATCATTAAGGTTGGAAAAGACCTCTAAGATCATCGTGTCCAACCGTCAACCCAACACACCATGCCCACTACACCATGTCCCTAAACCTACTTGCGCTTATGGTGCATAGTGAATCATAAGTGAATCTCTACCAGTTTTTTTGGTCTGCTTTCCTGTTTTTGTTCAGTACAATTTGCTGAGGCTTTAAGCTATGGTTTATTTGATGGGAAGGGCAGAGGAGGAGGAGCTCTAAGTGACTGCATTGCATTCCAGCTCTTCCTAGAAAAATTGCATTGTCTCAAGGTATTTTTTTTTCCTACTTTGAGAAAACTTGCATTAGCCTGGCTCTTCTACCACCTTCTGAAGGATGCAAGCCCCAGCACTTGCTGATCAGCAAAGAAACTCAAATCACTATTTGGCTATAAGGGGGGTATCAAAATATCACAGAATCTCCCAGAAATGAAATAGGTAAATTAAAACATAATGGTCCATTTAATCAATAGATTCTGAGTATCCCACAGAAGAAACACTCTTTTTTTTCCCAAAATGTAGCAAAAGAAATTTTAAAATCATGGCCAACTTCATGATTTAAATTAAGATTATGAAGTAGAACAGCATGGTTTGCTAAACAATGCTCATCATGGAAACCTGGATGGTACTATCAGGTATTCAGTTTTAGAAACCAAAGCCCCTTGACATCAGATAGTTGAGTAATGTGAGCAGAACTGTCAGTTGACATAAACAAGATTATTAAATTACATCGGGATCAGGTACTGTAAAATTTTGTAGTAGATTTCTAAATATAACCTCCAGTGTGAATGGAGCCATGGCAGTGACATGGCAATATGTATACGAAGGATTCTTTAATCCTCTTCTCAGTCGAAACTTATAGTTAAATTAAACAGTAACAACAAAAATGGCTCACATTCAATAATACAACTATGACCCAGTTTTTATAAAATTATCTTCAACCTCATGCTAATTCTTTAAAGCTCCTGAAGAACAAACATATAACACTTTCTCTATGGTACGACAAAATTCATTCACACTTCTGGACTTTAGATAAGAGTTCCTTGCTTTTTATTTTCATTAACAACTTTTAAGACTATTTTGACTTTTTTAGATGGAAAAATTAGACAATGTGCTATATTTACATAAGTTAATAATGAAAATAATCAGATCCTATATTAACATGCTATTTGAAATATTTTTCTTTTTGCTTCTGAAACATTGATATAAGTTTGTAAAAGAAACATGAGTAGCTTTCTTTAAGCAAAAGAATCCATGATAAGAAGATTGCCTTAAGAGAATCTCAATTGAATTATATGATCTAGTTTTAAACTTTTAGAAACTATTACAAATACCATCTTTTTATTCTCTATTCAAATCACATCTGTTATTATTATTTTTTGTCATAAAAACAGGTCCCTCTGTATGAAAACCTAGCTTTTGCAAAAGAAAACACTGAGAGAAGTTGGACTGTACCTAGCCAGCTTTTTTTACAGTATTCACATAGACAGTATTTGCTACCAATAATTCTACATAAAGCATTTGGCTCCTTTGGCATTTGATACTGTACACATATGCAAATACATGTGACTGTTGCATCAATTAATATTAAAAAATTATCATTAAGATGATATGTAGTAAGTTCTTCAGTGCATTATATACAAATGGGAGGATCTTTTCCTAAAAATTTTGTACTTGAAAATGTATATTGCATTTATTATAGACAAAAGCAAGGAAGTTAGAAAACAAGTATTCATTCAAATGCAAAAAGCAGTATGATAAGTAATGGAAAGCATACTTTGCTATTGTTATTTTTAAATAACAGCTAAGGGAAAAATAGAATCTGCATGTTTTTCTCATTGGTAATATTTACTTTTAAAATGTTGAACACAAAAATATTTAACAAACATGGTTTTCTAGTTATGTAAAAGCCCCTCAACTATAAATATTAATTCAGATTTGGTATGCTGTATCAGTGTATCATATTTATAACTAAATATATTTACGTATAATAAGTACTGATAATATTTAGAATTAATATTTTTATGAGAACACTGACATAAATATTAATGTTTTTTTTTCCCTGACTTGGAGTGCAAAAAAGATTCAAAATTATTATTTGCTTGAAAAGTGCAGATTCATAAATTTCCATGGTCACTTATTCATAATATTTTCCAATCACACAGAAACAATTACTATTTTCCTGATATACATGTTCAGCAAAGCCTTTACAAGCTCCAGAGAGTAACAATTAATACAAGACATTTCCAAATTTTTATATACTATAATCCTACAGAAGAATAAAAAAGAGCCACAGTTGCAACTATTATCACTGTCAATTACACTGCAAGCCACCAGAACAGATACCTGTAGGACTTCAAAAAGCGAAATCTCATCTTATTTCTTGGAGATGGACGAGGGATATAGGCTCCAAAAGGATCCCACAGAAAGGCCATTGGCAAAGTCAATTCTAAAATGGTCTAAAAAATATATCCCTGAGGGCAAGCAGGACAGTTGTGCTGGAGGTGCCCCGCACTAATCATGAAGCACTTGTAACTCTGTAAGGGAATGTCCTTTTCCTACGGTATGCTTTGGCAGAGATGTGGCTGGCTGAGAACACAGGCTAGAAGGGATAACTGGGATTTCCTGCTGCATGAGACTTGCCCTTTGCATGAACGTTTCCTATATTCAGGCTCTTATCGCATTATTCAAGTGAGCGCTCTTATGGTAAACCCTTGGATAGTTATAGCAACCACTAAAGAGCACAGAACCGTAGAACTAAGGCAGACCAGAAATAGCCAATGCTCTGATTATTCACTGCTGCCCAGACAAAGGCCTTCAAACTCTTAACCGTCTATTGAAAATACTTTTAATATGGATTATACTCGAACAATCTGTTTCGGCTGGCATCAGACAGCCAAGGAGTATGCAGAAAAAAACCCCAAATCCCCCAAAAGAACTCCAACCCAAAATCTGCTGTGTCCCCCAATGTGTCCCCTCATGGCACAGTACGGAGCTAGTAACCAGGGAGTAAAACTGCTATTGAAAACATGCCCGCAAACCCCTCAATTGCCTCTTTGTTTAATACTTAACTCTCTTCAAGTGTGTCTTCCTTGCTCACAGTTTCTAAAGAGAATCAATTTATAACATTAAGTAGCTTTTCTGAAAGGGCTTAATCATCTATGAGAGATCAGCCACTCTAAGAACGTACGTCTCAGACTAGTAGATAATTTTCAGGCCTCTTGGCAGCTTTTCTCAAAGGCATCACTACCTGTACTGAATTACCGCCAGTGACTTTGAGAACTGAACTCAGTTCCCTGCTAGCTGGGGTCATTCCGGTTCAGTGTCTTTCTGTTGTTTGTTTTGCCGGTTTGGGGGTTTTTGTTTTTATTTTATTTTATTTTTATTTTTAATTCAAGCCCCAACTCTTGCATGCAATTGTTTCAGCCTAGCACTAGTAGGGTTGAAGGCAAACAACAGTCTACAATTCAGTTCTGACACCACTGAGGTCATGCCAGCGAGACCACCATTATTTCCTCTACCAACTCTGAATGTGGCTATGATCTCCCAGCACTGGTAAGCAGAGGATTCTCTAATTCGGGTGATCTTTGAAAGAAATCTAACCCAGATATTTTTATTCATAAGAAAGGTGATGGATGAGAAATTGAGTATTCACCCAGAGCAAGGCTAAAAATTAAAATTTAGGATTACTCAGGGCTCTACTGGAAAAGGTCAGAGAATAGAAAAATAAATTCCCAGGGATAAATTATCAATCTATCAATCGATTATCTGATGAAATGTACTATTTTCATGGTAAAGGGTACTATGAGAAACTACACTCTTCAGAAGGATTATAAATATACTATAACTGGGTACATGTTGCTCTTTGGAGGAATCATTTTTCTTCTGTTACACCGACAAATGCACTACAGGGCCAACTGACAATAAATCTCTTCACACCATGAAATAAGTGTTGAATATATAGGGTTCATAGGAGAAAGCACTGTGTCCAGGCGAAAAGTCACATTATTTCTGAGCAGTTTAAAGAATATACTATATAATTAAATGATAATAACATAGCATCTAATTTCCACAGAAACAGAATTGCGATCATTCCAACAATGGTCAGTAAGGTGTTCTCTGGATATCATAAGGTATAGTCTTCTTTGCAATCATGAAATCATTAAAACTGGACTGATTAACAGATCACTTTAAACATACCTGAATGATAATACTGGATGTGAGCGTTGCCAAAATCAATATTTATCTTCTGGCAAATAAAACCAAAGTAGGCTGCATTTTTATAAATACATCCTAAATAACTTAATATTGCCAGATATGTTTCCTTTTCACATTCTGTTTCTAAAAAGGAGTTTGTACAACACATTAATACAGCAGCAATATTTTTTTTCTTTTGTTATAAAGAAAACCAAACATGCTTATTATGAGCTCTCTTTCCTCCTCCCTTAGTGCCCTTCCTTCCCTATTGCACTAAACCTGCTAATGCAGCCAACCACAATAAGGTCATAGAAATAAGCTTCTTACAAGATTACTAAAGACTAAATTTACACCTTGATATCAAAAACACTTATTGTCACTATATAGTGGCATGCAGTAGATCACTGTATCAAAAGAAATCACAGTGTTTATGGAAATGCAAGGAAATGAAGGAGTAAATAACTCTGTAATACACCTTGACTTTTACAGAGAAGTCACTAGGCTTTTCCTGCCTTTTTTCTTTTCTTTCAGACAAAAAGAAAGCAACGTTTCTAGAAGCTCTCAAAGAACATAAAATGGTTTCACATTAAGTTGTTATTTGTAAGCAGTGTTTTGTGGAAAAAATAGCTCAATAGCGCGAGTAAACAAATATCTAATTTTATATACGAGGTAAAATCAATCATTGCACTCAGTGATAATCCAGACCTCTTACAGAAATGCATAATGTAATAAACATTTATGGCGCAATATCTTTGACATTCTATGCAGTTTTGTGATTGCAGCTTTTGCTCTACATTTTTGACAGATATTGGGATATCAGCTTCACACTCCTGGCTGGTCAGTGGCACCACTATAGTATGTCATTATTGATGGTTTCGGGTTTACAGGATCTACAAAGAGTGAATTATTAAGGAAACATTTCTGTTACTGTTCTCCCAAATATGTAAGCTACTGCTATTTTTTTTAGAAAAGGTTCATATAAATGAATAACAAAATAATATTTTTCTAAATTAAAAATGTGAAACTTAAATGAATAATGAACACACAAACCCACATGAAATTAGACTCCTTTTTTGGTCACTTGAGGTCATGTAAGTATAAAAGCTCTTGGTAGTAAGCAGGTCTGGTGGTAAGCATAAATATCTTTACAGACTCGGTTCACCTTCCCAGCCATGTCCTGACGCATTTTAGAACTCAAAGGGCCAAGTTTTATCCCTAAATTCCTCTCAATGTATCCAAAGCTCAAACAATTCAGCTTTAAGGACCGCAGCAAGAAGGCTTGCCAGTGGTGGTGACGGTGTGTTCACAGAAATTCCACTTTACTCTAACCCAGCTCCGTGCTTTGGGTCATATGATGGGAACGCACTATAGCATGGGGACGCATGACAGATCGTTGCTATTCAACAGAGCACGTGACAGAAGTGTAGCCTGGACCCGGACACTATGACTCCTACCATAGTTTCTTTAAGTGGCCTCCCCCTCACGCCTTGATCTTGTTGGTCAGGTGCAACCTGTGACAAATTCCTAGGTCTGCTTCATCAGCTGCATTTGACATGTGCTGTCATGAGCGGGTGGCGGGAGGGACGTTACAGCGGCAGCGCATCGCACCGGGAGCGGAGGGGCTGCAGCTCAACCACCTGCCTCTTGAGCAACACGGGAAAGCAGGACGACTGCTTCCTGTTTTGATAGATGAAGTAGCGGTAAATGTAGGAAACAGAAAAAACAATTGAGGTTATTACTCTGTAAGTTGTGGGAAGCAACGGGGCTTTCTTGCATGCTTCTTCATGGCTTCTGCATAGTGCTGTCGTGCTCCTCCCCCGGGCAGCCTTCCCAAAGCCTCTGCCCTGCGTGTTGGTCTATTGTATGGAGTGTTGTACTTGGAGAAAAAGGATGTTATAGTTACTATTGCGACAATAGCAATATATAAACCTTGTTCTTTAAAAAATGCTTATTTATCCACAACTGGAAACTCTGAAAGAGTTCAAACTGAGGTCATTGCAGTGGACAGAACGGTTTACATTAGAGTATACAGTATTTTACAGATGCTTCTCCCAGAGTTATTCCTTCTGTTTTCAAACACTGCCTGATGGTTTAGTTGGACATCTCCAAACAGAATGCCACTGAATATTATGTAGCTAAAATCAAATATTTACTCACTGTTTCAAAGAGATGGCTTGCACAATCTGAATTCTAAACAGCTTAATAATATTTATGCACATTTTATTACAGACAAGGTATTTTTCCAGCTTTGTTCCCCTCTCTTGCCATTATGAGACAGAGATGAAAGACAATTGACAAAACAAGAATTAGGAGTAAACCATTTGAATATAGGATAAACTTGCATTTTAATTTTCCCCAGTAGCATGATAGTGTCTAGAGTTTCATATAGAGCTACCTCAATAAAACTTCATGCTGGAAGGCTAAGAATTAAATAAAATTATTTTCCACATTTCATTTTGTTGTTAGATAACTTGAAGTTTATTTTTGTAAAATTTCTTTTACCTTGCATTTTTTATATTATTCCTGTTCAGAATGTTATACTTCCATGACACAGGTATTTTCTCCTGACAGAAGTATCCTGACTTTGAAGTATTCCTTTTCCACATGAAAAAAGAATCAGCCCAACAGAAAACACAGCACCTAATTCTGTCTTTGAGTAATAAACTGGAAGTCTGAACTTTCAATCCTGCAAAAAGCAAGTACCTTTTCTTCAGTCTTTCTTATTTTGCATCACTCTGATCTATTTTAACAGGCCAGAAAGTCTGAATGTATTATTTATGATACCAGCTTGGCCCTATTAATGTGTTCAATGAAAAGAAAAAAAACCAAATTATTTCTCTGGGGACTAAGTATCAAGAAAAATGCATGTGCTGCCTATATTTTGTTAAGCTTAAATAAGATTCTACCAGGACTAGTAGACTACTAGGACTAATATCTCACTGCAAATTCTTTGTGTTATTATTACTTATCATCCCTTGTTGGTTTTAATGCTTAATTCTGCAGCCCTTGTTTCTGAAAAAATTCTGGCCACCTTATAGGTGGCTAAATGGGAATATTTCTGTAAGATCTTTTCCCTTGAACAACGGTTTCTGAAGTGGTTTCTAGTACTGATACTATTCCTGAGGTTGGAGAATTCACAAGAATGCTCTCCTCTAAGAAATTTTTGGTGATTAATAAAGAGTCAGCATAGCCTGCAGCCCTTCTGTCAAAAAAGCAGCTCGCAGGTGTTTTACATATCTATTCTACTATAACTGTGAACTTCCAACAGTTTAATTATCTCCCAGATTCTTCTAAAACTATTAAATTTTGTGGAAATGATACAGGGTTAAAAATTATCTAGAAGGAAGACATACAAATATGCATGCTCAAGCATGTACTCACTCACACATTGATTCTGTAAATAAGAAATATAAAAAATTCTGAAACCATCATAAAATACCTGAGTTTGGTTCTTTGAGTAACTTTATAGTAGTGTTATTTTTTGCTAGTGCTAGTTTTACAGATTATAATATAACCTGATTTGAGCTGCACATATGAATGGTTTTGTCTCATCAGTCAGGAACTATTTGTGGCCTCTCATATATCTGTTGTGTGAAAATTATTCTTAAATAGTTGTGATTAATTTAAAGTGAGAGAAAGTTTAGTGCTCTGGTCGTTGCTACTAAGGCCATGCAATGAAGCAGCAAGCTCTTGCTCAGAAAGTAAAATGAATATATCTGTGCTGGAAACAAATCACATGGAGAACTAAATGTGTGTAAGATAAAAAAATTCTTTCCTAGAGATTAAAGTACTAATACTGGAGAGCAAGAAGAGAGATGTCAAAAATGTACCAGCCTAAACTGATAGCTCTTTCATTAAACACACATACAGACACTATCTACTATAGGTGACAGATAGCATCAAGCAGGGAATATAAGAATGAAAGCCAGGAGAGACCTGAGCTCAGAAATAAGTTGGTTTAATCAGGAAGGAAAGAAAGCTACTAGACCAGGCAGGAATGTTAAGGCTATTGAAATGTGTCTAGTCAAGTTTTCAGTGGAGTTTGCACAAAGAGCTTTTACTGAGCAAGATTTTTCTCTGAATTCATTGGCAATTCCTGCAGCCTGTGCAGGGCAGATGTTATCCTTGGTACAGTATTATGTGTTCATCTATGGCCATTACACAAGCACTGCACACTGATCTGCAGCTTAAAGGGTTATAAACCACAAAATTCTGTAAAAGCCACAACTGAAAGTATTGTTTTTAAAAAGGTAGCCAGATTAAATAACATGAGGTATAGAAATGCTCTTATTCCTGATAATTTTCCAATAAATTGTATGAACTGTATTTACAAAAAAAAAAAAAAAGAAAAAAGAAAAAAATTATTTTACAAAACAAAGAGATACTATCCCAATATATGTTGTGGTCATTACGTTTTAAATCATTGCTTAAATCAAAGCTCTTCTATTTATCTATTCTTTCAAAGGATGCTGATATACTTCAAGGACAAGTGGCGTCTCAAGAATTACTGAGGAACCTAATTTTAGTACAAATGAAATCGAAGAGCTTGTGTAAACGATTACCAGGCACCTTTGACTCATGTTTGCAGCTGGCTCGTTGAAAGGGGATTTCACAAATAAGCAAAAGGTATATCCAGCAAATTACCTAGGAAAACTTTCAGTTGTTCCTAGGGACATTAAACAAGCCCGATTCCTCAAAGACCTGTAAGAGAATCATGAATTAGAGTAATTCCTTGCCCTGAACATTTCCAAT
This sequence comes from Calonectris borealis, assembly GCF_964195595.1. Classification (NCBI taxonomy): domain Eukaryota; kingdom Metazoa; phylum Chordata; class Aves; order Procellariiformes; family Procellariidae; genus Calonectris; species Calonectris borealis. The sequence continues at coordinate 65,883,503 of NC_134352.1, read as the reverse complement.
CCTATGTTTTTAGTGGGATTTCAAGAACTATTTGGCAGAAACCCATTGTACCTCTAGCTGACTGCAACAGAAGTGACATTAAAGCCACTTAGATCAGAGCTAATTTGAGAAGTCCTGCCTTAGGGACAAGGGCAAAAATGGGACAGCTTTGGACAGTACTGAAATATAAAAGAAACAAGCTAAGTTTATAGTCTACATTTTAATTTACTGAATTTACTGTTAACACATATAAGACATCCCATTTGCATCACATGTAGTATTAAGTGATCTTTTGTAAAGATGGAAACAAAGATCTTACTTTAATGCCTGAGCACAAGAAGATAGAATTGACATTGCCAGCAAGACTTGGGAAATCTGAGTCTTAAAGTCTTTGCAACTCAGCCTTGCTTGTCTGTGTGACAGTTAAAAAGCATGAATCAATTCTCCAGATGCTCAGATAGGCAAGTTAATCTGGCTTTCAAAGATGATAAACAATATTTATAGGTAAGTTCTTAAATGGGGACATATGTGTTACGTATCAAAGTCTTATTCAAAAGGAAGGAACTATTAGAGGAAAGGCATTAGGGTTGCCCAGGACCCATTTGCTTGAGAACTAGCAAACAGTGGTTTTGTTTTAGCCTCCATGAAAAACATACCCCATGAAAATAAGTAGAGTGGAATGGTAGTCAACATGGCAGACAAAAACACTGGAAAAACCCAGAAGAGTTGCCTGCAAGAAAAGAGTGGAGATAACTGTCTTGTCTAAAATACGTAAACATTGATTTAAAATGCAAGCTTCCCAGGAAACACTAAGGTTTTCCTGAATAAATTGACTGAACCAACATACTATACATTTGTGTTCAAAGAGAACCTCATTTGTGAAACTACTTACTAAATACCACTTCAAATACCTATTTTCTTTTTGTTTTTTTTCACCAGCTTATTAAAAAGCAAATTATGCATCTGGGAGTAAAAAATATTTTCTCATTTAACAAAAATGGAAGTTGAAGTAGGGAACTTAGCTGATTTAACGGAAATCAAAAAGGAAATCAGTACCTCAACTAGGACTGAAATCTTGCTTAACACATGACTCTAATGTAATCATAACCTGTAATAATATAAACTGCATCTTTAAACAAGTAATTATACTGCAGGTAGGAAAAAGTATTATATTATGTTTTTATTGATTTTTCAGTGTATTTATCCCCATTAATTTTCTCCTTAGCTCTTTGAAAATTAAAAGAATTATATTTGTAATTAATTCCTTTAGCTTTAGTGATTATTCAATTGCACAATCCTAACACAAGAATTGCAATATAAGATGATGAGAACAGTTTTATTTAGAGTTTATATAGAAAGTACTATCATAAAGTTCCTAACATAAATAATCAGAATTAACTTATGGAAGAGGATGAAATGAAGAGGCAATGCTTGGCATTGCAAGTTACCCTGAAAGCTGAACAGATCCAAAACTAATCTGTTGTTGCAGGTGACTGAAGAAAATTCACTATAATGAATTTACTGAAGATTTCTTGACTGAAATAAAAAATGACACAATACCATAGCGTAATACTTCAATACCACTTCATGTTCAGAGCACATCAAAACTACAAATAAAGCTGTAAAGTTATCAATCAACATGGTCTTGGACCACCTGCTCCAGGGGACCCTGCTCGAGCTGTGGGGGTTGGACTAGAGGATTTCCAGAGGTGCCTTCCCGCCTGAGTGATTCTGTGATTCTGTAAACCAATCCAGCTTCCCATAGGTTTTAAGATCATGAAAACTATGGGATTTCAGAAGTGCTTTAACTTACTTGCAAAGCTTTTCTCTCCTTCTGGCACACTTTCATGCCCTCTAGTGCTCAAAATAATAAAAACTGTTTCTCTCACTTTGATCAATTACATCTAAAATAATAAGACATCCTTAAACTAGGTCATTCCTCTGATCAAGAGAAACAGTTCAGGTTATGATCAAAAAAGGGACAAAGGGAACTGTTTGTTAGGTTAGTTGAGCTTTTAGTAAGACAAAATAATGTAGTAAGTTCAAAGATATAGTGGTTCAATGATTCTAGCATAAAGGCAGTGAGCAAAATGCAGAGCTACATTGAGAAAGCTCTTTCTAAATGGAGCAACTTCCATGTACCTTGCAAGAGAAAATTCATGTGAAATATACAGTAAGTTGCCTATCGTTCAGGCGATTTACAACGCACAAGGAATTGAAGCTATAGTTCAATGACGAACTACCACAAATACTTCATTTACTAAATTTAAAGAAAATAATTATAAACATCTTCCCAGAAATCATCAGTATACTTTAACAGGACTTAACACTATAAGATTTATTCTGTAACAAATATTTTACTATGACACAGAAGAGGATGAACTCACACATATAGGGGTAAATGTTAAGCAGTAAATACCTGCACCATTTTGCTGAGTATCAAACTTTAGATTTAGTATTTTATTTTGTACCACCTGTTAAGGAATGTTAGTGACCTAGTAAATGTTTTGAAACACTAATTCAGACTTCCTATTTTAATCATAAAAAGTGTAATGGTAAAAAACGACATAAGGAAAAAAACCTACCATAGCTATCTTCTGTCAAAAAACAGATGAGAAGAAAATCCTTACTGCCACAGAAGGATTCTGGCATTCTGATCTAGGGTTCTTTAGCTTGTTTTATCCATATTACACCTTTAATAATTTAAATAATAATAAATAATTTAAATAAATAATAAATAATATAATTTAAATAATTGCTGGAGCATGAACCATAGGCTCTTAATCTAGTACTTGCACTACCTACCAGTCCGAAGAGTTACTTTTCCTCAGACTCACTCAGTCAATATATTAATATCTTAACCAGGTTAGACCAAATTAGACAAAAGACAATCCTAATTAGAAAAAACAAATAGATGAAGTTTATTAGTGTCTAAGAAATCTAAACACAGGGGTTCCATTCCTTTGAGCAGGAAGACATGAAGATGGGACTCCCGCATACTGAATCAGATTGCTAAGTGTATTGGCTCTGGCTGGGATGTAGCTAATTTTCCCCATAGCAGCCCTCATAGTGCTGGTATTGGTATTGTATTGGTCGCTAGAAAGGTGGTGATAACACACCAGTGTTTTGGCTACTGCTGAGCAGTGCTGGCACAGCATCAGGGCTGTCTCTCCAACATTCCCTGCTCACCAGTAGGCTGGGAGTGGGCAAGATCTTGGGAGGGGACATAGCCAGGATAGCTGACCCAAACTGACCAAAGGGATATTGCATACCATATGGCTTCTGCTCAGCAAAAAAAGCTAAAAGAAAGGTGCGGAGGCAGAGGGGGGCATTTGTTATTACGACATTTGTCTTCTGGAGCAACCGCTACGCGTACTCAAGCCCTACTTCCCGGGAAGGGGCTGGACATCGTCTGCTGATGGGAAGCAGAGAATAAATCTTTGTTTTCCTTTGCTTCCGCGCATGGCCTTGCTTTTGCTTTATTAAACTGCCTTTGTCTTGACCCACGAGGTTTTTTCTATCTTATTTTCTCCCCGCTCTGTCCTGCTGAGGAGGGGAGTGATAGAGTGGCTTGATGGGCACCTGGCATCCAGCCAAGGTCAACCCACCACACTAGGGAATTACATAAGCAGTTCTAAAAAACACTCGCTTTGAAACATTACCAAATATAGACAGAATTTCAAACAAAATATACATATAAGTGTCCTAGACCAGAAAAAGGTTCATTCTCATCTCCATCAATGGCCAAAAGCAGATGATTTTCAAAAAGACTTAACAGCAGACCTGGTACGTGATAATTCTTTCCCCCAGTATACTCCTAAACTTCAACAAAGTGACTCAGGGACTTCAGAGCTAAAGATAACTAGGCTTTGCTTTTCTTTTTTTCTTTCCAATTCATGGAAGAAACTGCTTCATTACCATATACGTATTTTGGTCTGAGAGAGATGATGTATTCTGTATTTCCAACGTTTTCAGCCAAAAATTACTTTTCCCTCATAAGAAAGACAGTCTTGAAAACCCATACAAAAGTCTGAGCTCTTCCCCCAGATTTACCTGGAATATTTTATGTGACTTTAGCTGTATTACCTTGGAAATTTGTGCTAGGCTTTTATAGCTGCATTAACTAGTAACAGAAAACCTGAGCTTCGTACAGAAACTTTACTCATACTAGAAATACAATTTTGGAACAAAACTACTAGTACTTTTAAAAACACAAGTAAAAGGAAAATAGAGATCTGAAGTTCCCAGCAGTGATCTTCAACTTGGTTTCGTAACAGGATTTCTTTTGGCCTTACCTGCAAGGTGTAAGTCAGCACTTTTGTTCCTCGATAGTCTTAAATTATGTAGATGTTAAGTTGTGATTATATATTGTATTGCAAGGTTACATTTGAATAAAATGTTGAGTACTATGCTGATTTGCAACATTAGTCGCCAGTACACTGAATCATTTTTATCAGCTTCACAGTTCTGTAGAACAGACAATATTTAGTTGAATGAACAAAGATATTTTGGAAATTACTTCAATGATATTTCTGTAAATTGACAGTTGACTGTAACAGATGAAGCTGAGTCATCAGTCAATCATGGCTGAAATCAGGAAGTGCAGCTGTAGAGTGCGTTGATTTCATGTCTATTATGTTGTTAAGAAAGTTTCAAGACATTTTACCCTTTCTGATCAGATTTTGACTCAGTATAGGTCATCTTATATCATTTAATAATTTCATCTACTTTATAACAAAAAGCTTTGCAGAGTTCAGGTAGCTGGACTCCTCTTGTCTTTTGTTAACTTTTCTCCTCATTAGAAGCCTAGATATTTTAAGTATTTTCAACCATAAACTTTTCTGATGGATTTGCTTTAAGAATCACTTGAAATGCATCTGCTGTAATGGACATAAATGAAGTGTGATTTTCATAAAATACCAGTCTTTTGCTGTCTGTAGAGCTGCCTTTCCAAAATATAGGTAGATTTGCTATGTTTATCTACACTGTGCATTCACTGCCTTAGTCTGACAAAAATCTCAAACCTAATAGATTTTCACTGCTCTTAGTATTTTGGAGGTGTCATGGATTATCCTGACCGTCTGACATCAGACAGAAAATGTCACTGCAAGAATAGGCAAAGGCTGCCTGGCTCAATGCAGTTTATCATGACCTAGACACTTGGCAACTAAAGACACTGTTGAATGAAGTTACTCCCACAAGCTCTGCTGAGTTTTCCTCCCCAGCCATAAAAGCTGAACTTCCTCCGTTTTTAAAAAAAATAAAAAAGATAAATACTTGAAAAACCAGAAAATCTCACCTCAAGGCTGGTTTCAAAATTATTGCACAGCAACATTAGTATAGCCATTGTTTAAGAAGAATAATGCTTTTCAACTAACTTCAAAGCTAACGAGAAAATTAAACACTGCCAATTGAGTAGTAATGCTGCAAAATCTTACTAGTTTCTCTTACAGCGTTCCGCAAAAAGCAACATATTCTGTTCAGGGAGGTTCATCTTGATTTGAGGGCTACAATGAGTTTTGAAGTAGATAATACTTCTGTCCTGGTTTCGGCTGGGATAGTTAAATTTCTTCCTAGTGCTGTGTTTTGGATTTAGTATGAGAAGAATGTTGATAACACTAAAATCTGATGGGTTTAGGTGTTGCTAAGTACCCTACTAGTCAAGGACATTCAGCTTCCATGCTCTGCAAAGCACACAAGAGGCTGGGAGGGAGCATCGCCGGAACAGCTGACCGAGCTGGCCAACGGGGTATTCCATACCATGTGACATCATGCTCACTATATGAATGGTAGGCATGTCCAGGAAGTAGCAATCGCTACTTGGTTATCTGTCAGTGTGGGTGGTAAGCAATTGCATTGTTCATCACTCATTTTGTATATTTTTTATTCCCCCCCCCCTTCCTTTTCTGTTCTATTAAACTGTCTTTATCTCAACCCACGAGTTTTTCTCACTCTTACCCTTCTGATTCTCTCCCCGTCCCACTGCAGGGGGAGGGGGAGTGAATGAGTGGCTGTGTGGTGTTTGGCTGCCTACCAGGTTAAACCACAACAGCTTCTAACATTGTATACAGAAATAGATCATCTTATTTAAAAGTTAATTTGTAATTTACTGAAAGTGTTTTCAAGAGCAGCCATTAGGAGAGTAGTAACAGTGCCCTGGCATTTCAAATGCAAAGCATACCTGCACTTTTGTATGTGGTTCACCTGCTATTGTCTGGTAGCTATGACTGATATTAAGCCTTCTATTTTAACAATGATATTATTGTCCCTGTCTGCAAAAGCTTCTTATTTAGATCCAATAATACACATTATTTATTAATGTAATTGCCTCCACTGATGAATAATTTACATTGAACAATTTAATTAAATGTTCAAGAAGACCCCCACTGCAAAACATTTAATTAAAAATAATCAAACCACGATAAGAAAAAAACATTACTCTGTTTTCCAAGATTATACTTAGATAAATACTTAAAAGTCAAGATTAATACAGTATCTCAGAAGTGCTAACAATTGGCAATTGGCTTCTGTGGGGGGAACAGCACATTACAACCACTTGATGTTTAAAGTCTGATTTCCGCCCTTTTAATTCACCATATTTTGCATGGCTTTATTTTAGAGCCTTGGCATTATGTAGTTTGCTTTGTAACAGACTACTTTTTGCTTAATAAGAACAACTACATAATACTCACATAAAGTATGCAGGCAGACGGAATAATTGTATCGGCCACTTAGTTTTATGTAGTTATTGTATTCCTTGCAAAACAGCACATGACAGACTAAAGAAAGTGGGAAGTCTGTACTGTTCTGGTGACTGTGTTGCAAGACCATTTTCCAAATTTGCAGAGATATCACCCTTATGTTCCTGTCTCCCCCGGAGGCTCACAAAAGGACAGCTGTAGAGTCCCTCTGGCTCACAATGAAACTGCACACAAGGTGTCTGTGCAGGAGGACATCCAAAAACTCATGGGTTCCATGAAGTCTGGCCTCGTCCCACCATTTACAAAGAAAATATGTGAAACAACATCAGAGAGAAAAAGCAAAAATGAGTAATTTCATTGTGCCACTGGCTAACCCATTTCTCTTCCTAGTGAAAAGAACTTAGAACATGAAAAAAATTATTTGCAATTTCCTCAAGGAACTAGATTGCCAGATCCTGCTGTATCTTTTCCCTTTCTCTTCTGAATGTAAATATCTCAGCAAATTACACTTCTTCTAAAAGCAATTTCTATGGGCCCTGAAGAGGCCCAGTTGTCTCATTTCACTATTAAAGGTAACTAATACCCTCCTTCCAGCTTCTAAGCAGGCAAATAAAATCTAGAGTAAGACAGGGATTTCAGGTGAGGAATGTGCAAATAACTAGTATTCCAGGTTTTCAACTGAAAAATCAGGAAAAGAAATATTTTCCAGAGCAGAACAGCTTTATTGGGCAAGATGGAGAATCCTTTATTCCATATCTACAATACTTCACAGATCATGGCATTGTCTCAACAAGCCTGGGTTTAATAATCTGCAAGAGAATTGGATTAGACAAATTCTTCCTTAGCCTTGAAAGCCTTTTATGAGTTACTGGGGGAAATATAAAGACCTCTGGCTTTCCACTAGCGATTTTATGAATCTAGATCTGACTGTTTTTCTAATTAGCATGTAAGTTAACATTTTAAAAATATTTTTAGCTAGCTTACATGTCTTAAAAAAATATTCACCTGGCTTTATTTCAAGCAGCATCCAAAGAGGACTGTATTGCTGCTTGTGTAAAAAGAACACATTGAGAATTGGAATGGATACATACAATCGGTATACAATTACCAATATCTTAAATACATACAGTTCAGGAAACATCAGGCTAAAGGTTGACTATGCAAATTATCTTTGTCCTCCTTGTACATGTGCATTGTGCTACAATCTTTAATGAAAGGACCACATATACACTTTTTATCCACTGGAGTCTACCTCATCCACTAAGATGGAGCTGCAGAGGGGAGAGGAAATATGGACAGATAAGAGGAGAAGAGAGGTACGTCTTATAGCCATCCTTTTGCCCAAATTAGAAGGTATGTAGTAAATGAGATGGGAAATTACAGAAAAAGAAAGGATGATCTTATTATTAAGGAAACTGAATGCAGAACTAAAGAAAGTCATAGATGGCAATTATATTTTCCTCATATTCTGGCAATCTGAGCTTGCTTTGCTGAAGTGCTGAGTTTATAAACACAGATGAAGTTAAAGGAAGTTTTTTCTGAACACATGAAAAATTTTATCACAGGTCCTTGGGGCATCCAACTAAGTACATAAAATTAAGAGTGAAACTTTGTTCTTACTTTTGCTATATTCAGCACCTAGAAGAGAGCAATATTAGTCACTCATCAGTCAGTTCTCATTGTGAAGAAAAATAACTTCTGCTGTAAAGTACTCGAGTATTGCAGCAATGAACCACAGAATCACAGATTGATTGGAAAGGGTCTCTGGAAGTCACCTCACCCAACCTCCTGCTGGAAAATGGGCTATCACCAACCCAGAACAGTTCAGCCATGACTTTGTCTAGTTGAGTCTAATAAACCTCCAAGGACGAAGGTCTGACAGTATCTCCAGGCAACATATTAAAGCACTGCACTACCCTCCCAGTAGAAAAAAAGCAAAATTATGTCAAAAACCGACACCCACCTGCCCCAAAGCCACAATTTGTGACCACTGCCCCTTTCTAGACCATTGTCCACTATGAAGAAGAGCTTGCTATGTCACTGTTTGCAACTATCCTTCAGTAGGTGTTATTAGACTGTTACTAGCCCCAGACTATTAGGTCTCTCCTTAGTCTCTCTTCACTTGAGAAAACAAGCCAAACTCCTTCAGCCTCTCCTTACTCCACCTTGGTAGCCCTCCACTGGATCTTTGATGGCTTCTCCAAATCTCTCTTTAACTGGAACCCCAAAACTACAGCAAGTATTTCAGTAACTCACAAGTTCTGAGAAAAATAATTACTTCCATTTATCTGCTGGCCACAACCCTCCTAATGTGGCTCAGTAGACAGCTTGCTTTGTTCACGATGAAAGTGCGCTATTAGCTCATATTCAACCAGGTGTCCATCAAAATCTCCAGGTGCTTTTCAGTAAATTGCTACTCAGCCACTCACTCCCTGCCTGGGTTATTCTGATCCAGGACTCTGCATTTCTCCTTACTTCAACTTCATGATTAGCCCTCAGGTCCCTCTGGTCTGAAGTTCTGACATTTGTCATGTTAGTCATTTCCCTTTTGCCCCCCGCCCCCAAAGAAAAAGGCATCCTGGATGTGCTTTGCTTCTTTTGGAGTGCATATAGTCTTAATTTTGTCTCAGTTTTTAATTCCCAAAGGGTATTTATCAAGCAAGTTGAGTCTAAACTAAAATGTTGAATACATAAAAGTTACAAATCAGTTAATTAGTTTTAAAAGTACTGTATTTTATGCTATTTTTAGATTATTTTGAATTTAAAAGACTAAATGAAAAAGGTCAAGTGAACTTCACACTAATAACCAACTAATGAATCAATTTTCCTGCAATGTTAAATTAAGATAAAAGCCTGTTTCATTCTCGAAAAACTTACACATTCATTGGCAATGACCCATACTTCACATGTACATTTAAAACAGCAACTTTTAGTATGGATGTGCCATTTTTTTTGCCAGTAATAATTGAAGTTTTTTCCTTCTTAAAAATGAAATTTGTATCTTCAAGGATAATTCTGGGATCTCCAATCTTTCCTCTTTTAGTAAAGAGGATCTCAGAGACTGGGACACCCTCTCAGCACAGTTTCAATCTCAAAATCGATTCTTCTTGCAGCAGGCGCTACACACGCCCAGAGGAAAGGCAGCCAACCTCCATTTCATAAAAAAACCATATTGCTCCTGTGTATAAGGCTTTTTCAACACACTCTCTGGCATTGCTGTTGGCAACATAATCAAGAACCTGGTCTTCCAAAAATATTACACGTTCTTTGTTATATATTTGGACATAGACAGCCCCTACTAGCCACCATTGGACGCAAGATACTGCTTTCGATGGACTCCTGGTCTAATCTATAACTGGTTTTATGCCATTTTTTCTTCACTTAGTAATTTGGGAATTTTTTTAACATATTATGAAAAATAATTTTGACTTCTCTTCCAATGGTCTACATTGTTTCTGGTAACAAGCAACTGTTCTAGATAGCTTAGGAAGGAGGATGAAAGAAATCTATTGTTTCATTAGAAATAGAATTTAACTTCACTTACTTTCAGTCATTTCAAAGTTAGGGGTTTAGTTCAATATATTCTTACTATGTCTATGTATAGTAATGGACAAAGACAGGTACCTTGAAAAGATGATTCATTCCACCTGTATTAAAGGTCAATTTTGGACAAAACTCTGGAGATGCCTTTCTCTTTTCAATACTCACAAAAGAATTGGATGACTATTAACAAAGATGCTTGGCTTTTAAATGACTATGGAGTCGAATCTCAACCCAGCTGCTTAATTACTATTACATAGCTATATTAATTTAACAACTTCTGCTAGCTCAGCCTTTTTTCTTCAAGCTTCTGATCTTAACAACACATTATTTTTTGTCAAAGAAAATTACTTAAGGGCTGCACAAAAAGGGTAAAGAATTAACTCAGAATTAGGAATATCAATGTTTTTTTTTTTTTCATTTTTAACCAATACTTTTAAATCTTTTTCTTGGTTGTGGAATATTTGATCGTGGAATATGTATTCTACACATCTCTTGCTACATAGTTAGAAAACCCAACACATACTATTACTTCTCCACATATAAACACCTTTCTTTTATGCAACTTGTTATGCAATAGTTGGAGGATTACATTTCCCATTTTCCAAATAATAATCTTCTTGGCCAGTTTATCACCCATTTTCAAATTCTCAGTACATCTGGCTCTCAGTCATGCCATGCAAATGAGGGATTGGGGATGGGAGGTTGTTTGGGTTTTGTTTTTTTGTGGGGGTGGGAGAGGGGAATTAGCCTAGGAACTCTCTGGCTGTTCTAGCTCTGAAATGCCACAGCATGATGGGAGAGACTAATACAGCTCTAGAGACTTATGATGGACTTATCCCAGACTAATTATCATAAAGTTTGCTCTTTTTATGAGACAGCATATTCTGGCTGCTGTGATAAATCAGCAGAACAGGTCTCACTACAGCTGTCAGCTTGAGGATGGCATGTTTAGTGACAGTCCTGGTATTTCCTTGTGCTTGATGACATTTCCTTTGGGAGATGTTATTTTGTGTTATAGAATCCACAGTTCTAATAATTTCATTTTGTGAAGCTGAATGCTATTTCCATACAACCTTCAAAATGCACTTTAGAGCAATTCACATCTAGCTTCCCTTTGATAAGTAACATTACTTCAACAGGTATTTTATTTCAGAGAGCTGTCATATCGCACGTTTCAGCAGTCATCAGTACTAGGCCTGTCTACCCCTATGCATTTACTTTCTCATCAGTAAGACAATAACTTATATCAAAGTTCCACAACTGTATCTGTTATTATCACTGCTTATTATCTGAGTCACCATAGTACTCAGCAGCCTTCAAAGTGAGCTAAGGCTCCAGATTGTTAGCTATGAAACAAGCATATTCAAATCACGGACCAGCTTTTATATTAATTCAAATATTTCCAGTAAGCAAATCCATCAATATTGATAGCAAAAAGTTATCTAAATTTATTAAGGTTGATATTTATGTCTTCACTCTTCCTTTTTTCAGGAAAATATAGCCTTTTATGAAGTGTCTTTGTGTACATTTTGAAATTCAACAGAAAATCTTTGGGTTTCTGAACTTTCTTGATTTACCTGAATCAGAATTATCTATTTCTGCAATATCACATAGACATAAAATACACTCTTACAATTGCTTTACCAGCCCATGAAGATATATTAATGATCCACTCTAATATCAACAACATTTTAAAAACCACTGTTAACAAGTATCAGAACAATAGATCTGAGTGATGTTTAAGTGACAAGAAAAAGTTAAGTATTTCATTAAAAAGCAAAGTTTGAAGAGAGGATTAAATCATCATCTTATATTCCATTTAGATATCGTTATAGGGCTTAATCACTACAGCACTTGAGCAGATGCAAATGAAAGATGCATCTGAGCAGTTGCTATAATACAGAGGACTATATTTGTTATGTGAGGTTCTAAATCCTGGACAAAATTTGAGTTGTTTAGTGAACTAAAAAAGGACACAGAAGTCTTTCTTCAAATTATCGTATCACCAAAAAACCAACTGCGGTAGTTTACCCATGAAAGAGAGAGAAAAAATATGTTAGTAAAAGGAAGAAGCCTTATTAGAAGGGATTGTAATTACAAGTAATCATATGACTTAGAAACTGAAAAGGATAGTATTGAAAATCCACTTGAAAATAACAACCTGCTTTTTAAAAAAAAAACAAAACAGTTATCTTTTTTTTTTTGAAAGGCAACTTAGCAAAATCTTGGCTGTAAGGAGCTGCAAAGAAAATTAATTTCCATTTTAGGGCTACTTTAGATGGTCAAAGCAATATCAAGCAGATTGCAAAGAAGATGCAAGCAAGGCAGAGAGACGCAAATTTCAGAAGAGTGAAAAAAGATGTAAAAAAATACACTGGAGAAAGTAACTTTATGCTGTTCTCTGTGAACGGAGAAAGTAACTTTATGTTGTTCTCTATGAACAGAGAAAGACATGACCGAAGAAGCAAGTAAGACTGAAAGTAGCTGTGTGGCATGAGAGGCACATCAATATAATTCCTTAAAAATATAGGAGTAAAATAGCAACTACTGAAGTTGGATTTGTGGTGCAGTACTACTAGTCCTGAGTAGCCACTAGCTTGTAACATGAAACCTTCACACCTAGGCATCTCAACAAAACTAATCTTTTTCCTAAAGCATAGAAGTACAAGTAAATAACTGGAAGAGTCTTCACATCGTCTTAATATTTCTACTTAAGACATCAAGCACATATGGCTCTGGAATCAAGCAGCTGCAAACTCAGAGGAGCATATGTGAAAAACAAATGGGTATATCGTCCAATCTTCCGTGTTGCATGTATGCAACTCCCGCACTGTTAATGGGTGATATTCACCCTTATCAAGTCAAGAACATACCCCAAAACATAAGCATCTGCTTCAAACTTCCTGGCTGTTGTTGATTTGTCTCAATCATAAAGCTATTTAAATGTACATTCCCATTACTAAATAAAAAAAGTAATAACGATGCAGTGGCTGTGCTTATCTATTTGGCAACATCTGTTCCTTTGTGGCTGGTTCTTATTATTTACTTTTTGGAAGGCATTTGTTAGTTGACATCCAATAAGGTTTTCTAATAGCTATTTGATTTTGCTTTTATTGAAAAGTAATGAGAGATTAAGGAAAATATACAATTGTGCTACATGTTTACACAAACCATACATCTTATAATTTATCAGGACTCTCATCAATTAAAGATGTCAGTGACAAGCTTCCTAACATTTTTACTTCTTGCCAGTGATTTCACTAAAATTATAAATGTGTGATTTGAGAACAATGTTATGATGGATATTTGCCAGATGAGTTACAAAACAGACTAGGATCACTAAAAGCAGAAAGAAAAAAAGTAAGAGGTCATACAAAGACCTTTTCCATGTGAAGGAAGCTGCAGCTATACAACTGAATATTGTATCATGTAGAAAATCTTAGCTCGGTTTTTGTATAATAGAAGGGGAGATAAAGGGACAAACAAAAACCTACTACTCAACTCTTAAACCGTTTTTGAAAGCTTGTATCAGCTTTGGCCAAATCTCTAGTCTGAAAATTTAAATGTATTATATACTGGGCAAATTTCTGAATCACTGCAATCTCATTTAGTTAGTACAAAGATATATAAATGAACTCACTTTGGAATTTCTTTGAAAATTTTGCAGCTAAATTTATGTAATTTAATGCCTCTGCACTACTCACTTAAAGGACTCATAAGCCAACAGAAATGTTAGTAGCTGAAAAAAAAATTAGTTATCTTTTAAACAAGACTGACGTGAAATTCAGTGACATAAGTTAGAAAGGAGATTCAGATGACCCCATTCTAATTGTCTAAAAAGGCCCTAAGTCCAGGAAGCTCTGAAATTTTTGTGTTACATTAACCCTTGAATTATACGTTAACATTAATTCATTTAAAAAATGTTTTTCTTTTGTACTGAGAAAAGACATATGTTAATAAAAACATCAGGAATTTTTTACTATACAATAACGTACAGCTATGTGATTGAAGTGGGCTGTTTTGTAACACCAACAAAAATAGAAAAACAAGTGCCAGCTTTTGGCTTTGCCAAACGTACAAAACATCAGAATGGGTTTTGGTTCTTCATATTTTGCTTTCTTTTTCAAAATAGTCTTTCTAGAGCACATCCAGAATCCACATGGCTTGCACAATGGCTCTCCCATCAGATAGTAAACACGATATGCAGTTTCATGTTGAGTGGTAACTGCTGTTATGCCAAGTGTTGCCCATGAATCCCATATTTCAACTTCCCTTTGTGCATTCCTATAGCCCATTTGGATTATCACATTATGCAGCACTCAGTCAGCAGCTCAGTCCAGTGATCACTGTGGTAGGTCGTTCATCCTCTTCTCCTTTGAACATGTTAGATACAGCCCAAGGGGCAGGGAGGTCAGCAGTATAAAATTATACGTTAGTGATAAGAGCTGCTTTTCATTTATAACAGAATTGGCTCAAATGAAACAGCATTTTACATTCACATTGGCAGAAACAACAGACTTCAAGTTTCAGTACTTTTGCTGGCACATCCATAGTGCATAAATCTACCAGCATTCATTCATTGGTGTGTTTCCCTGAAATTTGGTGTTGCCTAAGCCAGGTCATTTAGGATGTATCAGTAGTTGGTTTCAGTACATTGCTCTCAGTGAGGAGAAAGTTTGAAATCAGTCTCTACTTGCATGCTAAACTAATACCAAGAAAAATCACTTAGTTGGTCTTACCTTTTTTTTTTCCCCCAGCCATTGCTATTGACTATGTAAGATTTAGTAACTGATTAATGAACTACATTCTAACTGCAACAAGCCATGTACACTTCAATAGTAACTCTCCTGTACTTATTGTTACAACAAACAACAAACTTGTTATTTCTAAACTACTTTCTTACTGTGCAAGTCATTATAATTCCTGAAAATACACAGTGCCGTCATTTCTTCACTGGGCTAATTCTGCTTATGCTGTTCAGATTGCTCTTTAAATTTTGCTCAAAAACATCTTCTGCTTTTTTTCTTTTTAAACAAAATCAATCAACACATAACATAATATGCTGTAATATAGATTTTTTAAAAACAGTATTTCTCCAGTAATCCTGACTTGTGGGGAAAGTCACCAAAACTGAAATAACGAAAAAGTCATCAAAAATTCATCTTGTTTAACAACAAACTAAACCAAAAGAAGCTAACAAAAACTCTGATAGTATTTTCATCATTTGAGTCATCACTTTAGTGCCTATACTTGCCTAGTAGTGTTGACAGCTGTGACAATTCCTTTTATTGTTCTACTTTGAAATCCTCATCTCTACACTATGTTTCAAATGTTACTCTCCAAAGCCTCTCTCCAAAAATTGATGTAACTTTCAATTTTTTAAGAAAATGATCTTTACTCCATTGTATGTGAATATTTACTGCAGTTCCTTTTAATGTTAAAAAGAATTACAAAAATCCATGCAAAAATACATTTCTCTAACTTTGCATATAATACTCAAAATAGGTTTTATTAGAAGTATAGAAAGACACATGAACATATATGAAAGATATATATTTCAATTTTTAGGTTGTGACAGATATAAATACTTCGCCAGTGTCCTCCAGCTAAGCCGTCTTTGGAAGAATTTCTCCCAATTACAAAATTAATTTAATGCAAGAGAGAAACGAAACATTAGATGCAATAATTAAAACTGAACTGAAATGCCTACAACTTAACTGGGGAAAAAAAATTTAAAAGACTTTTTTTTTGCTTTTTTTGTTTTGTTTTGGACATACTTGCATAATATTTTCATGCAATTTTTTCCAGGCCAACAGGTTTAGAAACTTAAAAATAAACCTAAGATTCTCACCTTACAATTTGTGTCAGGGAATTAGAGTTGAAAGTCATGCACTAAAAAGAATGCCACCTAGTAAAACAGACTATGCTGTAAATGTTCGTTTAGTCACAGCTATCTTAAGCCTCAATTCAGATGCACCAATGTTTCTAAAAAAGAAGAAACAAGTAAAAAACAGTAATTAGAGTCTCAGTGAGCTCTATGCAGCAGCAGTCAATCACCCATTGTTTTCTATTTTAAGAGAAATTAATACAAGAATATTTCAAATGAAACAAGTTAAATAGCAAATATGTAATAACATTTCATTCCTGCTTGTAAGAAGAAAAGCCAGAAGGAATAAAAGGGATGGCTTAATATTAAAAAAAAAAACCAAACACTTTCTTTCTACTATTAAAAATCGGCTATAAAATAAATATCCTTAATAAATTATTATTCTAAACCTATGCCAGTACTGCTCACAAACAAGAAGCAAATAAATTACATAAATACAAAGCACTTTATTAGCCTCCACACAGCAATTTATATTGCAGAGATGTAAGGGTGGCGGGTCAGGATAGTTGACATCACCTGACATTCACAGTGGGAAAGAATGTGTGTTTCATAGAAACTATAAAGAAGAGCATGGGCCATTATTTCAGGCACTTTGCCTACAAAAAGATCCCATATTAAGGGGAGGACAAAAGGGACAGAAATTGCAAGGTAGTGCGAGTGAGGATGGTGCCAGTGCTGTAAGTATAATGTGGTTAGGCATCTTCTCTATACTAAAAGGTCAGGAGAGAAGATGCAAGCTTCCAAAACAGCTAAACACCATCCATGACGATGGAGGATGAGGTAGGAAAGGGAATGGGAATTTTACCATACGGAAGAGTTTCGCAAGCCAGTTGAGGATCTTCCTCAGTGTGCCACTAGAATATGATATAAGCTGATTTGAAAGCACCATCACCTACTAAAGCAGCATTTATTTCAAGCATCCTAGAAGTGTTGAAAGTTATAATTTCCAAAATAATCTACCCGATGGAGTTTTACAACAGGGCAAACTGAAGGTATACGATACAGTTTTCATACGATAAGACAACATACCTTAAAATGACATCTAAACAAAAAGCAGTTTTTAGACAGCATTTCAGACAGAATAGAGCATGAGTACTAAAATGTTACAATGCAGGACTTGCTTGTGAAATGAAGTCGCTCACATCAACCAGACAACAGAACAGAAATAAATTCAATAGCTAGTCAGCTCCCTGTTACAGGTCAGCTTGTGCCACAGATGAAGAAACATTAATGACAGGTTTTAATAAGCAAGTTTTAGATCAATATCGGACTAGCCAAGTGCTCATTACATTGTCACTTCGAGCTCTACGAGTTCATCTAAGCACTGCACAAGCAGTGCTTACAACATCCTGCATTTAAAAAAAAAAGGTTTCCCCTGCATATTAGATATAATTTCCGTCTGTATTCTTTTTTCAATAGAAAAAAAAGCAGGGATTCCTTTATATCTCAATTAGAACAAATAACTTTTTTCCCCACCAATTAGTTTCCAATGAAATCAATTGTTTCTTGGAACACGACGCGCTTTGTGGCATGGTTCACCATATATTGGGGCTCACTGATTGTTTCGTTCTGTTTTTATGGACATGAAGATACAACTAATATATGAACATGAGTCCAAGTCCTAACTTCCACCACTGTGTCATTGCAATTGAAACATTGCCATGTTCCAATTCAATAGCTTGGCGATTTGACAAAAAAACCCTACTTGTATTCAGATGCAGACCTGTATGAGAAACAGTCTTCTTGCTTTGACTAGTAGTATTGCAATTCTGAAATTTCATCCTATTCTAGGAACAGAATCCTAATGCAGAATGGAAATTTCAAATGACTCAAAATTTTAAAAGGCTTGCATTTCAGGTTAATTGAAATGTATTTGGTATTAAATGCCTGAAATGTTTCGGTTTTCAGTTTTTTCTATTAGCCTTTGGAAGCCTCATGATATAAAAATCTAAAACCAAAAATCTCCTTTGAAACAGAAATTTGACACATTTCTTCCTAAAGACAAAATGGAATTATCAGTTTGAAAATCTCCGAACAATAGGGTGTCATGCAATTCTGCAAAAAGTTTTCATTTTCAAAAAACACTGGGAAATATTCAACGAGCACTATTAAAATATAAAAATGCTTGTCTCAGTTTTGGTAACAGCCATGAAAACAAGCATGACGTAATTTCAAAATATGTATATATATATGCGTGTCTGTATGTAGAACATTTACATGTGCGCACATGAATGATTGTTTTTTTCTCTAAAAAGAGATCTGCTGTTATCGAAACAATTCATAGTCCTAACTCCACAACCTAGGTATATCCACGTGGCACTTCCTGGGAGTATCTGGTTCTGAAAGATGCAATTACTCCCCCAAACTTTGATATCTCTTTTCATTGATGACAAAAAACAAGTCAGCTGAGAGACTTCTTGCACGTTGAGTAACACAAATAGTGTGATCTTTGAGAGAAACTCTCGTATCTCATACACCTACCAAAAGCAAAAATAAACTATGCTACCTAATGGCAAACAACTCCCCTAAAATTCCTCCCATCCACGCTCCTTCTAGACAGTTAAATCTGTGTTTTCTTCTATTAGCCATGAAAAGTGTCATTGCAAATCCATACTCAGGAAGACTAACTTGGTGTATTAGGAGGTAGGAGTTTTCCCAGTGACCCAGTCATCTTAAATATTGCATAGTCTAATTCAGGTTCTGGCTCCAAAGTTCCAATAATTTCTTTCATTTCCACTATATGAATACTGCCATTAACCTTAATCCTTTAAAATATTTTAATTATGAGTTCTACTCTCTCAAAAGCTCCTAAATAATACTTGGCACCACAAAACTAATAATCATATTCTGCTTAGAAATTCCTTACCTACTATTTTTTGCAAGTTCTGCCTTAAACTAGTGCACTGAAACATACGACGCATGAACATTTTGTGTATATTTGAAATTAACTTGTGTGTAGCACCTCTCATTCTCCCTGAAAAAAACAGCAAGGAGTTCCAGCTGTTTGGAGTACAATCCTGCACTGTTGCTTGCATGAGTTTCTTAAAGAAGATGAAACAACAGGTAAAGAGCTATGACATTGCTTGGCATGTGGAAGAGCTTCAATTCCTAACACTATTTTTAATTATTGTTTTTAACTGATTTGGGTTTGAACTTGCATAAAAGAAAGAAGAATGCACAGTCACACAACGCATCAACATCTTTTATGAAAACCCTGAGACTAAAGTGTTACACCAACTATAAAAGAGGTTAAAATCTTAACTAGGATAGTTATTAAACAAGGGAGAGTCTTCTTTCTGAAAGTCAGTAGTACAGTGGCCTCAGATTAGTGTGATGCTTTAGAAAGGCCTTGGAGATGGGGGCCAATAGGTGTATCACATCATATTCAGCAGATACTAGCATCAGCCTCTACGTTCTTCAAAGGTAGCAGAGACTCGAACACATTCCCCATTGATAAGACAGTATAAAGGAGGAAATTTCTCTGGCTTATACACACAAATAAATCACTGGTGGTAAAATCAAGTTATGAATTTGTACAACAGCATTTAAATTTCACTGTTTTTTTTTTCTCCCCAATATACCCATCAGCTCTGATGAAGTTATATTAATGTGTAATCACCAAAGACTGGAGTCTACATGGTGGCAAATAGTTTACAGAACAGAGTAATATGCCCTTCTAATACCAAAAAACAAAATTTGGGCTTTAATATAGCCTGATAATATCTTAGGACAGAGAAATATCATCTTGGGAAAAGTTATGTATTACATTGATTTTTCAAACTATGAACAATTAACAGCATATTCAAGAGGAAAGCAGATTTTGTAGAAAAATCATGGAGCGCTCTAAGCATCTCACATTAAATCAATAAAGCAATTCCCTAACATGTTAAAAATAGGAAGATTTTTTGAAATACTACTCAAAATTTTCTTATTAGTTTGATTACTGTTTTTTAATAGAGTATTATTTTTAAATTACATTATCAGAAATGTTGTGGAAAGGCATAATTTTTTTTGGAAACTGAAGAAAAGTTTTCATTGAAGTTTTCACATCAGATTTTTCATTTTCCATGTTAAAGTAAAAAGGCTTTTTCTATTTAAAATCTACATGTAACCTTGTCATTTCAATAAAAAGTATTATGTACCATATAAGCACATGAAGGACTTCAGATTATAAACATTGATTCAACCTGAAACTACTTTTGGGAAGGCAGCTGGAATAAAAGATCATTTTTCTTAAAGCAACTTTATTTTAGAATCTCACTAGTTTACCTTTTACTCAAAAGAGCCTCTGCTAAAACACTAACCAGATATCAGCAGTTCTCTGATTCCACACAGAACTTTACATCTGTTTTTTCTAGTAGGACAGAATCAAGGGAAATTGATTTTTTTATGCAAGAAGTTTCAGTAAGTCTTTCAATTCCATTCATAAAGGAAGTTTCTCTTCATGGCACAGTTTGATAAAACTGAAGAGAAAGAAATTCTGCCACACTGAACACTATGCAAAAGGCTGCAAAAATATGCAAACAAAATATGATATACACTAAAATATGAACCAAATATATTCCAGATAAACAAATTGAAAATATTCCATATAATGCATAATATCTGACAAATATGATTAAGAAATAATTTGTGACTAATCAAACTCCTAGCATATTTTTGCTTGAAATTTAGAGAGCAATAGCCCTAGTTTACTTGTATTAAAAAAAATAAGTAACATTTCTTCCCTGAAAAAGTATCTAGTTATTTGTAACTGCACATACATACAGTACTGTCCTGTCCAAATGGTAAATATGCTGTTCATATCTTTGTGTAAAACAAATATAACTTTGTGCTGCTATATTTATTGCTCTTACTGTGTTTTTTCCTTTTTTTCACTACACTTCTCTTCCATGATTCAATACTGAATACAAACACAGTGAGATGGTTTTTTATAGCATGCCCTTTCTCCCCCTTTCTCTACACACAAGCACAGAAGATTTAAAGGCAGCAACCTGTAGACAATGCAAACGCTTTGCTGAAGAATAATAAAGTCTCATACCGTCTCCTTTGCTGTTTAATATCAATTGGCTTGTTAATAGCATAAGGCGATCCGTGAATGTAAGCACTCCGGAATCTAGCCACTTTCTCCAGAGTCGGGTGCTCACAGCTAGATGGTAAACTCATTTTATCCCAACAGAAGCAGCGTAAGACTAACAGCCAAAAAGATGCATTCCTGGGAAAACTGGAAACAAAACGCTACATAATCAACTTCATTGAAGTACGCTGCCTCAAAGGAGCCAAACACTCCTGTGCCTGGAAAGCAAATGCTCCTCGTCTCAGCTGCGGCTGCCACCCCTGTGGATGCAGGAAGTTGACTGCCTATTTCCACCCAGTCATACTCCAACCAATTACTGATTAAGCAGATAAAGTCAAAAGTCTCTCATGAACAGTTTCCCCCACCCCTGGGCACTAATCTTTTCCCTCATCTTTTTTTGGTGGACACAGACCGTAAGCACAGGTTAATCAGTTAAGATCAATGTCTAAAAAAGCCACAGACTGAATGTACTTTGAAGCAGCAGATGGGCCAGGAGAGGTACTTTTGCATATATCAAAAGATCGCCATGGGAGGAGGAGGGTCTACCCACGGGTACATTTGAAAAGGTCAAATAACTTTTCAGATTCTCGCTATGAACTCAGACTGATTAGATTTGTTCTGCAAATGATTTCAGGATTTAATCTATGTGAAGACAAAAAGATGATCATATAATTTGTGATATATTTTATGAAGTTTTATATTCTGTGGTATGTTTCGTATTGCATAGCAGTGCATCCTCCACTAACGCAAAGTAACAAAAT
This sequence comes from Calonectris borealis, assembly GCF_964195595.1. NCBI lineage: Eukaryota > Metazoa > Chordata > Aves > Procellariiformes > Procellariidae > Calonectris > Calonectris borealis. The sequence continues at coordinate 65,861,555 of NC_134352.1, read as the reverse complement.
AAGTGTATAACCTCATACAAGAACTTATTCTGTCTTCGATCAACAGGAATTTATTAAATTGTTTTCCCATATTATAAAAGATACTGTGGGTTTTTTATACATCCAACTACTCAAAATTATCCATGGGATTGTCTTTATTTATGGAAGTGCATCTACTTGACCCCCACTATCTCAGCCTCTGTGCAACGCTCTTAGAGGTCCCAACTACAAAAAGCAGAAAAGTAGTACTTCAGTGCTGCTTTCACACACAATCAAATTATGATGTGGATTTCACACTCTAGCATGAGAATTCGAGGGATACAAAGGAGATTTACATTAAGTACAGAAAAAGCTCTATCATGGAGAACTGGAAAACTGGGAGGGAATTTGTGTATATAATATATAAATATTACATGCACCTAAATCTATCTGGCTAATATTAATCCTCCTGAATTGCTGGAATTAAATCAAAGGAGGCTGCAAAGGTGGAACCCCAACAGGAAACAAGACAAAAAGAAAGATAAGGCTCCTTGCGAAAACAATGGACGGGGGAGTGTTCCCGAAAGGGGAATACCCTCTGTCTGGCTCCAGCAAGGGTGGCAACATTTACCTTTCCCAGATTGCAGAGCACTAGAGAAGGAAAAAGAAGCGAGTGGCAAGAACTTGCCCACCGTGTCTCAGTAAAAGCAGACAGGTAGCAGGGATACCCAACAGAATGGGAGGCAAGCTGCCTCCCCTTGCACTGCTAAAATGAACTGGAAGGACGGGTTCTTGCACGATGTGCCAAAAAAAGTTCAGATGCTAAACTCTGGGCACATATGTTTGTTTACCTTTTGCTCTATGTGCTTTATATTTTTGAAGAGACAAAAAGAGTAGTTCTTTCTTTGAAAAGACCGATCTGTGAATGAATTCAGCTAACTCTCAGGTTAGAAGTAACCAAAGTGACCGACTTTGCACCGGACTGGTGCTCTGGGCTGCAACCGCAATGCGGTCGCTCCGTGTGCTGCCAGCCCCAGTGCCTTGCTGGAAACAGAAGCAATTTGTCCTGTACCTTTGGCAGGTGTCAAAGTCCTTATATGACTTTGTTAGGTGACAAAGAAGCCAGGCAAAAGATGGACAGTCATCTATCCTTTCCTCTTTCCTGGCATCTAATACAAACTGCCAATGTAACAGTTAAGCCTTTTTTAGGTTGTTCTTAATTCTATCTGTCTATATAATTGAAATATAATTTTGCATGCACAGCTATTGTAAGATTGAGTTCAAGTTGGGTAAACTTTATACTGTGTTAACAGCCACTCTAAGGAAAGAAGGGTACATACTCTTGAAAAGATGAAAGTGACTGAAATGAGATCCCCTGAAAATCTGCATTAGTCTTTTAAATGTGACAATAATAGTATAGGACTACATCTGATTCTATTTAGGGTATAAGATATCAGCAGTTAAAAATGCTTTAGAAATTAATTCACCTTTGTACAACAGAAAGCTAAAATGAACAAATTAGTCTAATCTAAGCCCCAAGTAGGAATTCTCCAACTTGTGAATACAGCTATTATGAAGAAAAAAAACTAAACAGCAAACAACCCTCAACCCCCTACCTTTCAGCTTTTTTACATTAGTTAAGAAAGGGAAAAAAAAAAGTAAGAAAAGCAGGGAAGTTTAACAAACATTTAAGAATAATCAGATTAAATTCAAACTAAGGTTTTTTTCTTGGTTGTGGTGTGTTGGTTTTTTGGTTCGTTTTTGGTTTTTTTTTTTAAAGTGCATCTAAAGACAGCTGTAAAGCAGTATTTCTATATATGGAACAGATTCTTTGTTGTTAATGAGGTGAAATAGATTCTTTCCATTTCATAATTTCATTTCTTTCCTTTTCATACACACAACTGGAAGTATTTGTTCTAGATACAAATATTGACTTAATCGGTGCACTGAAGATTCTTCTCTGAGGAAAGAGTTAAAGTGTGCACAGCAGCACTTCAGGAGCCAAGCTGTGTCAGTAAATTCTCTGTTCCACTGCAGCACTTCAGGAGCCAAGCTGTGTCGGTAAATTCTGCGTTCCACTGCTGATGTTTGTGCCCCAACCAGTGCATTCACTGGGCAGCCCTCAGCAGTGTTGGGCTGGAAGAGCTGGGAGGCTCCAGTCTCCCTCCCAGCAACCTTCCCCTCTTTAGGGGAAATACTGATTTACTGGGAAATTTACAGCAAACGGTGTCTTCCCATCTCATGGTCTGTGGTCACACGTCAGATGAGTATCAACTGCAAAGCACTTCCTACAGGTCTGAAGAACCCACTGGGTGTGATTATTTTTATCGTTTTTGGGTAGATTTTAAGTATGGAGCTATTCTAATTTTGAAGTCTCACTGGTATCAGTTATGTTCAGTGGAACTTGTCTTTTACCTGAGAGCTCCTTTTTCCTCAGTGAAGTGTGAATCTTTGAAAACTATACACTAAACATGTTTTCAGCTTTAATACCTTTGTAAAGTATGCAGCCAGAAAAAAACGAACTTAACTTTGACATAATGTTTCAGAAATAATGTGTGTGCAGGTAGTTAGACTATCCAACTCACTATCAACTAGAGAAATATCAATGGAACCGTATAGCATCAGGATATATCAAAAACATTTTGAGATTGGATTGAATTTTATGGAATATTGACAGAAAAATTAAAAATGCTTCATTTTGATATTTTGAGAGCAATCTGAATTTTTCATGGAGATGTGGTTTAAAGTATTTTACAATATACAAAAATACTCTGAAGTCAAAATTTAAGTGAAATATCTATTTTACATTTCTCAATATGAAATATTTAAGTCACTATAAAATTAATCCATCTGAGATTTTCCTTTGTGGAGGGATTTTCATATTTTGGGTTGCCACACAGCTTAACTTAGATCTCTCAAAACTCTTGGCAAAAATAAAACTTTAATCATAGTTTGTGACCATGACATAATTCAAGATTCAAGTGTTACTTAAACATCTTCCCATTTACTGGTCTTATAGATAGTTTTTCAACACTTTTTTTTTAATGTTGATCTTTACAAACAGCTACATTTTTATTATCCTTTATTCATATACCCAACCCAAGTGAAACAGAGAAGACTACCATTGTGTCTTTTAAGGAATTCCATTCATTGTGGCACATGGTACATATGTATGAATATTGTCTGTATCAAATTTTGACAATATCTGCAAAGCTTTTAAAAGTCAGTTTGATTTGTGTTTGACACCAGGAAATAACCAGATATTAAGAATGATTACGAAAATCTTCTCTCACTGTATGAGACATTTTATACAAGATTTTAACTTTTATTACTACTATTAGATAGCACCGTTATTTAGACTTGATGGCCTCAGCCAATGTCATGGGCTTCACTAGACTACAGAACATTTTAAGGAAAAGGCAGGTTCCACACCCAAGCACATGAAAAGGTTTTTCTTGATCTATATAGCGTCAGTTCATCTACTAACTAGACCTTTTTTCTTGTAACAAGCGTTTCTTCCTGGAAATATCTTGAATAACAGAAAATTGACAGATGACACGAAAATTGTTTGACAACATGTGACAAATTTTTCTGATGATGATATGGTCTGTTCAGAATACAGAAATAATTAAAAATCTTCTTTTTTATAGTCATAGATTGGACAAAGCTTCCCCGTCCTTTAATTGTTTTGAAGATTTTCCCTTCATATATATTTATTTGTTTAACTAACTCTTATAAATCTTGCTGTTGAGCATTCCCTGACTGCTGAATACTGGCAACTATTTACCTCTCAGCAGATAAGCAAAAGAAATACAGGAATATAAGTGTGATTTCAATTCTTCTCTCCTTGACTGATGAATATTTGATTGTCCCTCCTATCTTTTAGAGGATGAATTTCTTCAAAAATGTACTGCTGATTTACTTATAAAGAAGATTATTGCAGGAATTGTCCAAAAATTTTCTTTTTTTTTTTTTTTTAAGTGCTGAATGTGCTCTGACTAACAGTGAACTGAGAAAGTATGCTATGTGTCTCCAGAAGTGTCAGCCAAAACAAGCACACAAACAAAAGTCCCTAATGTAAGAGTCATGTAACAAAGTTGTGAGTAAGAACAAGCTCTTACCTATACCACTGCACAGTTTACATAGACTTCTTATGAGTCTATCTGTAACGTATAGGGATAACAAAACTGGTTTTATATGGTTCATATCAAACATGCTGGAAGAGACTGTGGGTTCAAAGGAGTGAGACAAATACTCACTAACAGCATATGCTTGGCTTGACTTTGTAATGTTTTGTCATATTTTAGCCTTAAATTTCCCTTACAAAGATGAATCTGTTTTTAACATAACACTCTTTTAACTCTGCAAATACACACTTCTGCTATTGAAATGTGGGACTTCATACTGCTGCCCTTGAAGACCCTTTTTCTAATTGAATCCTACACACTTTTCTTCCCTTTATTTCATTAAATACCCCAGAGGAACTTTCATGAAGACCTTCTATTCTCTCCCTTACATATCATATAAAGCCATTAGAATAACCACACTGGAACCATTCAGCACCCCATTTGCAACACTGGTCAAGAAGCCTACTATTCATTTGGCATCATCCTAATGACAAAACCAGAAAGGTTCTATAGATTGATTTTCAATAATCACATTGCAAAAAAATCATATTGTTCTGACAGAAAAATTATTTAAGGACATAAAGTAGCTGATAAATAGAAGCAATTAAAAAATCAAGAGTTCTTATTAAATCCTGTCTCCAACCATAGATAGTCAGTGTCACTGTATATAATGTTACTTTTTAAAAAACATTAATGACATACTGCTGTAGTTACACAGCAGAACAATTCTGTTTATTCATCTCTCCAAATGAACATCTTCCTTGAACATCAGCTGCTACTACTATATTTAGAATAGCAAGGTAGTAATGCCAACATTGTTTATTGAATAGGCAAAATAAAGACATTTTAGAAATGTTAGGTTCTGTAATATGCATTACTTCTGTAGCATACTGACTGCTAATTCGGACGTTTAGGATTGAATTTGTATAATCTGTACAGGTTAATAATCAACTAATTTCTGAATCCATTTCTTAGGTATATACTGTTCTTTTTATGTGATATCACCTTCCATGGATTTATTTCTTATTTTGCCAAAACCAAACATGTGTCATGTATTTGCACACTATTCATCAGGACTAAATTAAAATTTACAATATACAGGTGAAAGACTATGTATCCCATTACAGGTTTCCACTGATAATTTTCAAGAAAGCTATTTTCCATTAGAAATTGTCAGTTTATGAAAGTTATAATTTCTGGTTAATTTTCAACTTTTATTGGTTGTTTCATTAATAACTTCATGAATAAATCAAAGAACTATGCTGTCCTCTTTAACACTGCTATTATCAAGACTTTTTGATTTCCATAGAAACACTGCAAAGAGTAGACATCTCTCCTCTGTATAAGTTGACCTCCACATTCTACGACATTTGAAAATGTATAGTATTGATCTAGTAGTATTTGTTATCTCTTCCCAACATGATATAAGCAAGCTGTCTTAAAACCTTCCTTTAAAAACAAAACAAAAGACAGCCCCCCAAAATATTGTCCACAAGGCTCTGATGTTCCACACAAATTACCCATGAGAGAAAGAGTAGGAGGACATGTCTCCAGCTTAGTCTAACTGATGAAGAAAAAAGGTAGAGTGATATCCTTTCCTGAAGGCAAAGGAGTCTTAAGTCCCACATTGTCTAGGAAAAAGGAGGAACTGTTGCTCTAAAAAAGGGTGATGTAGCATAATTATGGTATATAGCTTGATGCTGGTCCTAACAAGTTGAGTTCTTCTTGCTCTGAGGAATTTTCATGATACTTTGTTTACAACATTGTTTAATATGATCTACCACTCTAAAGATGTAAGGGTTTCTTTAGGAATCAAACATAAAATATATTTTCCTTGTGTTTCAATGAGAATGACTCTTAAGCTCCTGAGTGTCCCACAGTAGTCTTGAAAATACAGCAACCTCTCAGAGTTCTGTGTAGATAAAGGTGAGGGTACATATCTGTGTGGGTAAAGGTATGCATACATATAGCTGAGCTGCATGCCAGCCTCCCTTTTGCTCTTGGTCAAATACTGCTACTGCTTTTGTTGTGTTGGCTAGGATGATCATCTGAGCCCTTGGTGAACTGATTCAACTTGTTAACTGAAAGAGCAAGAACAACAGTAAGTAGTGTTTTCTACGCTAAGCATTTGAATTGCTAAAATGAGACCAGTTATTCCCTAAGAACACCAATGTCTTTCCATTAAGAATGCCTAGTGTGACATCCCCAAATGTAATGTCTACAATAGAGATCTCTGCCTTTAGCCAGGTGGGTCCCATCCTTATTGCTCCATTTGTAAAAATGTTGAACATTTTCATTTATAAGTGATGTTGATGACAAATGTGAGCAAAAAGGTGCCATAAAAAAAAAAAAAAATTGAAAAATCAGGATCTTGGTATTTAAATTCAGCACCCAAAATAATTAATGCATATTTCTGCCATTAATCTTCCAGTGTCTGGAAGCACTGCTACCATTTTATCCATTCAGGTAACTGTAAAGATAAGTATACAGACATTTGTCAAGGCCTCAGATATTACACTGCTGAACATTTTGGAAAAATGAACAATGGAACAAATCATTTGTTTTCCTGGTCAGGGCTCACAATATTATACAGATTTTGGTACCAAGTTTTTTTTTTTTTTAAAAAAAAGATAGGGACTCTCCACAAAAAACAGCGAAGATAAAATAAAAAACAGTCAGTCCTGTCTATCTCATTGCATACATGAGGCTAAGGTCCTTTGTAAAAGCTGGCAATTATACTTCCGAAGACTGTCAGTCCATGTATGCAGGGTCAAAATTAAGTTTATAAAGTAAGGATAATTTAATCCTTTCCAAAGTTGGAATGTCAAAGTTTGCAACACAGATTTTTCTTAATGCATTTTTTTTGTATGGAGTTTTAAGTATGTTGGAGCAGATAAAAATGTGAAAATATTCACAGTTATGAAAATAGTGCAGAAATCCTAGTCTGTATGCAAGAAACAAGATCCCTTCTTTCCACAGAGATCTTAAAAGTACTGCACTTTAACATTTCCTCCGTAATAGCTTTTATTTGTGCTGCACCAGCCATAGTTCATTAAACTAAAACAGAGTATAGGATTCTTTTCCCTGCTATCACATCCCAATTCCTGATCTCTGCTGGAAATGAACTGCAGTCTTTGAAGAGAAAATTGTGTGGTGATTTGCAACTGAAATCAGCAGAGAATCTGCTTTCACGCACAGGGGCACAGCTTCTGCATTACTGCATGTGGCATTGTGACAGGTACGCTATTATGATTTTCTTTGAAAGAAAAGAATGGGTTTATTTCTCTTGCAGGAAGTGTTGGGTAGGGTTTCCTTTCCCTTTTCAAACCGTTGAAAATAATCAGTAGTTAGTCGTCCTCTCTTCCTATGTATGGATATACCTGTTTCTGTCCTATGTCTATTACAGATAAGTTCTGATTTCTATCAAGATAAAACAACTCACCACCATTCTCATAGGAAATCATTCTCTACAAAATGGCCTTATTGTACGAAATGAGTCACTGCTTCCCAGAGTAAGCTGAAGAGCAAGAGTTAGGGAAAACAATACACTCACAAAGTATTTGCAAAAATTACTTCGCACCGCTCTCAAATTTGATGAGCAAGTGTTGAAGATAACTATAAAAGTGAGGAGAAAAATAAAACCGAAGCCATTTAACCCCATGCAACGCTACAGGCTTGGGGAAGAGTGGCTGGAAAGCTGCCCAGAGGAAAAGGACCTGGGGGTGCTGATTGACAGCCGGCTGAACATGAGCCGGCAGTGTGCCCAGGTGGCCAAGAAGGCCAACGCCATCCTGGCCTGTATCAGAAATAGTGTGGCCAGCAGGAGCAGGGAGGTGATCGTGCCCCTGTACTCGGCACTGGTGAGGCCGCACCTCGAATCCTGTGTTCAGTTTTGGGCCCCTCACTACAAGAAGGACATTGAGGTGCTGGAGCGTGTCCAGAGGAGGGCAACGAAGCTGGTGAAGGGCCTGGAGCACAAGTCTTACGAGGAGCGGCTGAGGGAACTGGGGTTGTTTCGCCTGGAGAAGAGGAGGCTGAGGGGAGACCTCATCGCGCTCTACAACTACCTGAAAGGAGGTTGTAGCGAGGTGGGTGTTGGTCTCTTCTCCCAAGTAACTGGCGATAGGATGAGAAGAAATGGCCTCAAGTTGCGCCAGGGGAGGTTTAGATTGGACATTAGGAAAAATTTCTTTACTGAAAGAGTGGTCAGGCCTTGGAACAGGCTGCCCAGGGAAGTGGTGGAGTCACCATCCCTGGAAGTATTTAAAAGACGTGTAGATGAGGCGCTTAGAGACATGGTGTAGTGGGCATGGTGTGTTGGGTTGACGGTTGGACACGATGATCTTAGAGGTCTTTTCCAACCTTAATGATTCTATGATTCTATGATTATCTCACTTTTGTACTGTAAACAATCATTCACACATAATCATTTACAGTAATGTGCAAGTAAACATCATCACAAAACTTTTGAAGCTTTGTAGCAAAGGCTGGCTTTCCCTTCATCACCTTAAATTTGAAGTCCATTCAAAACATACAGCTTTGCTAAAGACTGCCAATAAAAGCTATCTTCTCCTGTGTTATCAGAGCCTTAAACTAGTGAAGAAAATGAATTCTGCTCTCTTTTGACGCTAATCAGTATCTTAAAATTAAAAATGCTAGAAGTGACCCTTGCCAAGATCTGAATGTTTTCTATGGCTTGAGCTTAAAACTGTGAACAGTCAACAGATGACACATGATGTCATCTTAGGTATAACTGAAGCAGGTAAAAAGCCAGAGGGAAATTTCCGGAAAACTGCACTGCAAGCCCTGAAACGGAGGTAGACAAGTTTTTTCTGGAACTGAATTTGGGTGAATTATAAAGGTCACTGTCCCTTTTGTCTTCTGTAAGTGTCAGTGTAGATCCCATTGTGGGCAACTGACAGATTTTACCCCCTCAAGTTGGTGCAAATAAAAAGTGCCAGCATAATCAGTCAGAAAAGACCGTAATGGCACTCTTAGACTTGTCATAGGATCCTGTTAACTTTATGTGTTTGACACACCTGAACACCATGTTGCTTGTTTGAAGATTTTGAGAACTGCTCTATCTCCAAGTTGGCAGAGTCTTGCCTGAATGTGGATGGAGCAAGCCTTCATGTTTGATGGGAGAGATATGCAAAAGGTACACTCTGTTATCATATCAGGACAGAACTCAAAAAGACGGTGTGGAACTTAAAGTCTTTTTATCTATTCAGACAGACTTTGTCACCTTTGAAAAATTCAGGTCTTTTTCAGAAATCACAGAGAAGGCTCTGCATAGTGTTCTTTTGATATAATAAAGCAAGGCTCAAAGTAAAATTTTGAAGATTTTACTGGTGAATGAACACCTAGATTTCAGTGGAATTTTGAAACCGCTTTAGTAACTGATTTAAGTTGATGTTGCTGTGAAGAGTCCTTTAGGGAGATTTGGCCATTATTGTGCTCAAAGCCTTTGTATTCTTCCAGTTGAGGAAGTAGCCATTAGAAAAAACTATCTGCAGAAAGGAATGGTGTAAGCAGAACAGTTTGAAAAAGGCCAAAATGAGACGGTTCGTGAGTCACAGGGAGGTGATTGTAAGTCTGAGTCAGGAACGCATTCTTTGGTTCAAAGAGAAACTTTCTTTGGTATGTAGTGACTTTGCATTTGGATGAAGTATCTGACCATAATAACATGAAATCAGACCTTGGAGCTAGGTAGGCACAGATTAAATTTCTATCCTGGATGTAGTCACTGCACATCACAGTTTCTTTCCAGACCAAGTATATAGATCTACCTAAAAAAACTGAGTACAGAAGATGTGGCCTCATCCAAATACAGTTTCAGAATATGGGCAAATTTTCTGTTGAGAACCCTAGCAACTAAAAAGCATAAGAGCCACCGTGGCTTGTGTCTAGCAAGTCAGTTCCATTTCAGTGCCAAACTCTTGAAGCATAAAAGGCTAAGATGGCTAAGTAGCAAGAGTTAAATTTTGTAGGATAGTATCACAAGATAGTATCACGATATAGTATAGTAGTGTACAACTACATAAGCAAGATCTCAAAATATGATTTTTCACTTTTTAAAATACTAAAATATTTGGAGACACAGGACAAATTTTTGTTTGCTGGAAGCCTCCACTGAAAAAGCAAGTATTGTCTTGAACATCAGATTTAAGCTTAAAAATAAAAAAAAGTATTCTAGAATAAATCTCTATAGCAGGAATGAGAAAAAGATCCAATAGATACCACTGTTGTCACTCTGCCACTTTGTTGCCTAATAACAAAAAATTCATAAAATTATCCATCCAAACATATTAACCACACTGAAGTCCAATAAAATGTCTAGCTACTTAACAATAATAAACAGATTTCCCAAAAGAGCTTTGTATTTCTTTCTCTTTTTTTTTTTTAAAAAAATAAAGCTGTACTAAGAATTGTATTCTTACCCTTTGCTAGACTTGTAATTCACAAGGTTGGGGAGCATATGCCCAAAGGATGGCTGGAACAGGGGAGAAGATAGGGAATGAAGTCATGCTGAGAAAACAGGGCAGAAAAGGATGAGAGACAGGACCTGGAGCCAGAGCAAGGAAGTCCATGGTTACCCAGCAATGACGGAAGTTTCCTGCGGACCTCTGGTGACCTCTGGTGCAGACTGCCATGCTGGACGGCGCTTGTTAGTTCCAGGTCCAAACTGGAAGAGGATAAAGCCATCCAACTTGGGGAGGAGGCAGGAAACAGACTACTCTTCTGCACTCAACAGGGCAATATTAAAACATTTTTGTGAATGGCTTCCAACAACCATGGATATTTGTTACAGAGTGCACAGAAGATACGAACTAGCATCTCATTTGTGTTGTAGGGAGAGAAAGCCCTGTCTTGTTATTCCTTACTCAGTGGAGTGATTTAGAAAATCTATGAAAGGTTTACTACCTTCAGATCAGTCACAAAAGCAAAATTAAATAGAAAAACCTAGCTCCCATAATTTCCCTGTAGATCCCTTGTAATTTCTATCTGCAAGAGAATCACTGTACCAAAGTCAGCTAACTCTATAGTCCAGACTTACTTGTATCAGGGTTTTCCAGCAGTCTCTCTGAACAAACTTGGCCACAACAAAACTTGTTCATGACAAAACTACATGGTATTAGGCATTTTACGCACATTCCAAATATGGAAAGTATGCAGTATGTTATCTTGTAATTATCTGATGTTACCTTAAACATGTGAGAGTATTTGCCTCACACTGAGATATGAACAAAGATTTTGAGCTTATATTTTTAATATTGCCCTGTTGAGTGCAGAAGAGTAGTCTGTTTCCCGCCTCTTCCCCAAGTTGGATGGCTTTATCCTCTTTCAGTTTGGACCTGGAACTTACAAGACAAACCAGGTACATTTCCATTTCTGCTATCATCAGCTGTAGGACACGCTACCCATGACTGCTTCTCTTTTATTAGAACATCTGTTCTAATATTACGATCTACTACACTCTTGTCCCTATGAATACACAGCTTTAATTCTTGTAACAGCCTGTTAGAAGATACGTTATTTGCTCTTTTGAAGAACACATTTTCAGAGCTTAATTCTGTGTCTGCACCATAATGCAGCAAGTATGGAAATGGCAAGGAAAATACATTCAAAACCCAGTAAAAGCCCATTATATGCTAGACAACAAAAGTTTCATAAAAAAAAATTGTAATACTCAAGCTTTTAAGTCAGTAAGACTCTGCTACTAAACACATGATTTGCATCCAGTCTTCCTCTAACAGAAAGAACAGCTGCATATTAAATTGGTTTGACAAAACATGTTAGAAAAACATTAGTAGAAGTGGCTAGAACTATTCCAGGTAAAATGTCAATATTTAAAACCAAAAAAGATTAGATTAAAAAAAAAAAACAACGCCAAAGCAAGGCTGCATTTTAGTTCAGCTTGGTCTGTGTTTATGAGCACGCAATTACGTTTGTGCCATTTCTCAGCACTGTCACTTGTGCATGCATAAGATACTGTAAGATATTGTGCGCATACACAAGATATTACCTAAATAATACAATTTGCACATTGAATGGTCCCTGCACAAATAAATAGAAGACCTTATCTGAAATATGCCTGTTTCTTTATTTTGCATGGTACAAAAAAACCTCATTCTACCTTTCAAGCCTCAATTCCTTTCCTTTTAGGGACCCCTTTCTGAATGGTTCTATTATTTGTGCTCTGAGGATGGTAACACAGGGATCGCAGTAGCCAGTTCTCAACAGGCTCCTTGTCAAAGGACTCACAAAAGTCAGATTCGACCTTATTTTCTGTCAGAAAGCAGTCAGTCTACAAAAAGTGCTCGTACAAAAAGTGCAAGGTTTGCCAGACCCATGCCTCACAGTTGATTTTTACCATATCGTGGGACTTGCTCCTCTCCTCTGAAGGGTGTTTTAAATGAGAAGAAAGAGGTTTAAAGTTTTAGGGAATGCAAATATAGTCACAGAGGGGTTTTTTTACATATATTTTAACACACATTAAACCTCTCCCTTCACATGCAATGCATTATTTTGAAGGAAAATATTGTGGGACAATATATTTCTTCATGTAGAAAAAGCTTTACAGGACTGTACTGGTTATCAAAATTTTTTTTTTTCCCTTCTAGAATTACAGAGCAAAAAGTGGTTTTTTTTAAATCACTGGGCAAAATAGTTTCCATTCCATGACAACTCAGAACAAAATATATTTTTTTAGTATTATAAGCAGCAAAATATAGTAACAGTAGGTATTTTGTATGAACTTTCAAACTAATTATAATGAAGTCTTAATGAGCTTTCTCATTTCTCTATTACAGCCACATAAATTTTGCTATGCCAAAACTACGATATTGCCCTCTACAGGTTGTTTTAGTAATATACTCTGTACTACATTCTGTTTGCCTGAAGCTTGTTACCTCCTATACACCTGAACTATGATATCTATTATGAAAAGCTTTAAAATTATGTCTTTATTATAATATTAGCCAGTATTAGCCTCCCTAATATTCTCAGAACAAATACAGAAGTTTTAAAGATCTCAATATAGAGTAGCTACGTAGATTCATCAAGAAAGAAAACTGCATCCAGTGCCACAAAAAGAACACATTAAATGTGAACACATTAAATGTGAAAAGAAACAGCACGTGTGGTTTTTGATTTGTTGTTATTGTTGTTCCTTTAAACTTATTGATTTTTTTTTTAATTGGAAGAATACTTGATTTTAATAGCTGGATTGAATAATTTAACTATATTACAGACAAAAAGAAATTTTGCATTAAAAATAGACATGACAATCTCCTATTTTCAGACAACTGTAACCATTTAAGGGAACGTCTTTAAGGGAACTTTCTTTTGTCTGAATGTCTTTAGTTATTAAAAAGCTGGATAAATCATTCTTTAAAATGAGGGAAATACTGAAAACATTGCCCCTGTTCTTTTTACTTCTAGGCAAGACAGAATTCCGTATCCAACCTTCCTATAATTGCAGTAAATACTGTCTAGTCTTCTCCTTTTCAGCCTTTGAATCTTTCTTCAAGTGAAATCTTTTCTATGGAGCTATTTTAATTTCCATTTTCCAAACTCTGTCTAGCTCAAAAATACTTTATTTAAGATTTTGTCATCATTTCAGATACATGTGTGTGTGCCTATGTCTCTGTATGTGGGCAAATACAAGCATGGGGAAATTTAATGTAGACAGAGTATAATTAGGCAAACTAAAATTCATGCAAGATTAAGGTTAATAATTATTTTTTAGTCTTTTGCCAGGAAAGCTTTAACGGCTACCAAGCCCAAGATCTTGAGTTTTGCAATGAAATACGTATAGATTCCTAAGCCAGTACCAGTCTTGGGGGATCCACAGTTTGATACTGGTGCTAGAAAGGACAGGTAGATGGATGAGATCCGCCTCTGCCAGTACGTCAGTCTTCAAAGTCATGACCAGGGCCCCTGGAATCCCCTATAACAGCACTAAGCTTTCAGAGCTCACATTTGGAGAGTCCAGAGGAACTCACCATGCGACATCACTTCCGACATCTTTGATTAGGTCCTGAAAAGCACTGGAGTGCGAGATTCATGTTTCTGCTGCAAAAACCTTCACTTGTGTCATTTTCCTTGTAATTATCTCTTTTTCATTATCCTCCTCCTCTCTTCCCCTTCTTCATCTTCGTGGCCCTCTAACTAAAAGCTATCAGTCCTAGCTGGCTAAAGGTGCATCCTGCATTTCTGTGACTATAACTACAATGGAAGCTATCAGTATTGTTGTAAAAAGCTTCAGTTCAGCACAGGACAGCCAGATTTTGAAGAAACTCAGAAGGCCATCTGTTTTACCTGAGATTGCTTCACCAAATGGTTGTGAGACAAACTGCAAAGAACCATGGTTAGCTGCATTTTTCCGTCTTTTTCACTTTTTACTTTTGTTTGTTCTTGCCTTATTCCCCTTCAAGGAAGCAAGATCAAATTGTACTTAATAATAACAGCATCACTAGCACTTCAAATACCTTATGTAACCCTTTTCCCAAAAGGGCAATTCCTTCCATGTTTGATATGATCCATATAACTGTCAAACATAGAGATTTCTGCCATCAAAACTCTCTGGTTATGCTCTATTTCAACTTTTTAGGAAATAAAAAGCCTCTACATTAATAACATGATCCTGGACCATGGAGAGGAGGGAGTGCTGCCTGCAGTTCACCTGGGCAACCTGCAAGTGCAGTGAGCATTCCATGAACAGTTGCTGTAATCAGCTTCTCTCTTCTCACCAATTCTACACAACCTAATCTTTCGTAACGGTTGCATTCCTCCAAAAATAAAGTAGATGAGCACGTAAATCAAAGTGAACGCTTACCAAATGGCCCTTCATTTTTGTTGTCTTGTTTTTTACCTCTTTTGTTGCACTTCGAGAAGGCAGAGAGGAATGTTATGTTTTCTGTCAGTTTAATGAAGAAGAATACAGAGAGTACTTACCTAGAAAACAGAACGTTAAGAAAGGAATTATTAGAACATGGAAACTTACAATTTTTACTTACATCATTAGCACATACAAATACTTACAGAAGCACTAGGAAAATGGATTGTTTCTATTTAGGTATCAATGCTAATTGTTTTATGTCACTGCACCATGAATGTGAACTTAGCATATAAATATATATATATATATATATAAAAGGACCCTTTATTTCTTCCATATTCAAAATTATTTCCAAATTTTATGAATCTTCTTTCTTACAGGCACTGTTCATTAACAAGAATTCTTAGTATTTGATACAGCACTTATATTTGACAGTTTCTGTAGAATGTATTTCTCTTTTTCTGTGGATAATCTCATATAACTTTTTATTTCAATTATCAACTATAAAATTAGCTGCCAACATATATTTTTGTGCAGTTGAGTTTAAAATTAGGTTTTAGTTTAGTATTATTGAATATCACTACATTTTCTAATATCAAACCATGTAAGTAAAATGTAAATTCTCAGATCTTCACAGAAAATGAAGTTTTACAGCCATTATACATACACGTAGACCAAGTTTTAGGTAGATTAAAAATGAAGTATTGCAGGCATTTTATGATGTCTAAAGTTCCCTTACTATTTAGCTCCATAAAAAAATTCTATGCCATACACTGGGACAACAGAAAAAGATTATAGAAATAACTTGAATTATAGGAAGAACTATGTAAGAGGAAAGAAGAATGCCCTGCATTTAAAATGTGGCTAGACCACCAGGAATTTACCAGTGCTCAGGACAGTGTTTCTCTCTAGTAATTTATCAAAAGCATGCTAACAATAAAGAGTAAAGACTTAGTGTTTTAAAAAATATCATCTTCAGTAGTGTAAAAACATATATACTGTCACCTTAGTTACAGGGAGGTTCCTGGCCAAAAAAACCCCACAGCCTAAAAATGTAAAACCAAAGAATAAAGCCCTACTTTTTAGCACTGCTGAATTTCCAATCTATTATACTTTCAGCAGCAATACCATGGCTGAATGCTCAGTCCAGAAGCGACACTGAAGAGCCTCATGAGGAATACAAGGCTACACAAACAGATCTGACACACGTTAGAAGTCATTGCTACTGTAAAACACTTCCCTCCAGGCTTTTTTATTCATCATTTTTCTGGCCTGCGTTTGATCATCTCTTCCTCCGCAAAATCAAAATCACCCCCTGGTGTTATTGACTAGCCTAACATCTGGACTTTCTGGGCTTCACTATCTGCTTCTTCTTGGTATTGTCAACTAGACACAGTTAATGAGACTACAAGCACACACCAATCCAGATGTTAACCAATGACAGGTGCAAAACTGGAGAATACCAGAGTGGAAAAGTTACTTGCCTGCCTTTGAAATGATCAGACTGCTGTCAATAGGATCTAAACTTTGTTTCCTAAATCCAGTTCTACTCAAGGGAAAAACCATTCTAAACATGTAACAAACTATTTAGAAACCTGGTCATCAGATGACTGTCACGAACTGTGGCATTTACTACTCTAAATAAATAGATAAAACCCCCAAACATGAGATCTATTAAAAGGTGAGAGGACAATAAAACAATTAATCATGTACATCAACTGTTTTTTTTATCATAACCTCACTGTAGATGAATCTGTATTTTGTGTTACTGTTAAATCACCATATTTGCTTGTTAGAGGTCCTATAAATCTGCATGGTAGCAATTGTGTGTGTATGATACATTCCTACAAATGCTGTAGCTATCTTGTATTGAAAATGCCATGTTTTTTGCTATTCTTAATAGTTTTGCCTAATGATTTAGAAATGAAAATTAATAATACAACTCTTGCAGAAAAGTATGATAAAGAGCCTTTTATTAGACTTAATTTAGAGCGGTTACAAAACTGACTCTACTTTGGAGATAAGTCTTAGAGAAAAAAAAAAGTGAAAATATTTTCTGGACGTAGGTACAGTGTTCTGCAGAAACAGGCTGAAGAGGCTCTTCACTGGCTGAAGAAATGAATATTATTAATTAAAGACCTCAGTACATGAAGGCTAATAATATTTATAATCAGGAGAAGCTGACTACTGACACTTTCATGTTTTACATCTGTAGGTTAAGTTACATTTTAACTCTTTTTCAAGACAGGTTTCTAAGACACCTCTTTTGCTTTCACGATAGCTATTCTGTGGCTCTTAGAGGACAGCAGAAATAAGAAGATTATAAGAAAATACCTGTGATAAATGCCATGAGAAATACTTTCATACTAAGGAAAAAGAAAATTCAGCAGTTTGCAAAAAATCTTCATTTTAAGTTTTTTTCTGTTTTAACACATTAAGACACATTTTAGTGGTGTAGAGTATAGCTAACTCTGCCAAGCACCATAAATAGCTTTAGATGCTTCTTCAGACCCAGAGGATCAAAACAAGACACACATCCCTGTACACTATCCCAAAATAGCATCATCTATCTCCTTCTCCCCTCATACTTGCTTCAGTGATAAAAGAGTTGCAAAACAGTTTTTAGAAAAAGAAGTTTCCATATGTCATACAACCAGAAGGGGTTTTAGGGTAACTGGTTTAGCTTTAATTACGTCCTCCTTCCCTCTTTAGTTAAAGACGCTATAGCTATTATGTATAAAGCTATAACATTTGTGATTTTCAAATAGCCAGACCTTCAAAGGATACCAGCTTCTGACAAAGAGCTGTAGGTTTGCTTGTTGAACTACAGCTCATAGACCTCTACTTCTCCCACCACAGCAGTAATAATTCATACACTCCTGGGTGTCATGCAGTGTCACAGCTTCTGCTAGCTGCCCTAGGACCAGGAAGAAGCTGGAAACCTGTGCTGTGTAATTGTATGGACAAAGTCAAGCCCAGGTTAATGTATTCTTTTTCTCGGTGGGGCTTATTAGCTTGTCTGCCAGACTGGCTTATATCTCGGGCATTTCAGAGTGTTAATGGAAAGGGCACAGGACTTCTCCATTGACATTAGGAAACTGGCGAGAGTTGAATGGATGACTGTCTCACTGAGACATGATGAGGAATATTGGGGGAGCTGGGTCTGGATAGCATGTATAAGGGGAGAGCGATATAATTATTGTATTCACCTACCTATAGAGAGGATATAGAGGTAGAGCAGAATCTTCTCAGCAATTCATGGAGAAAGGACAAGAAACAACTTGATCAAACTTTGATGTTAGCCCTGCTTTCAGCAGAGGATTGGATGAGATAGCTTCCAGAGAACCCTTCCAAGCTAAATTATTTCATGATTCAGTGATTCTAACTCTGTAGTTACAACTAATAATAATACAGTTTTACAGAAAGAGAACAGAAATGAGAAGGCCAGAGCAGTCTTTATGCCTTGCCCTTTTCTGGATGTGCCACCATGCATTTATCAGCTGTAGGCAACACTCTTGTCCCATCCCCACAACAGGACTGAATTTTGTTTTCTGTGCTTTAAACTAACAGCTTCCTTATTGCAATCATTTTTTTCTGCAGTCCACATACTCTGTGAACAACTGTCTCCAAACTGAGAAATTAATCTACAAATGCATGCTCTAAACACGTAAGTATTGTTAAACATTTCCTGTTTCATTATGTGCCATGTTATAAAACAGTTTTGCAACTCAGGAAAGGTAATAAACACTTCCTAAGGAGCAGACAGTCTTATCAGTGTATTAATTATACCCCTTAGATGTGTAAATTGATACTTGCTTTTGATCTTTTTTCATCTAACCCATTTGAGATTTACTTTTTTAATTCCTACAACAATTTTGAAATGTCTGTAAACTTTTCTTATTGTGGCTTGTATATGTGGATTCTGGGGTAGACTATGTTCTTTCTTAATAGGGTCTGGTGAAAGGAGCGTTATGGAAATGACACACAGGAACAAAACCAGGGTATAATATTAAATATCTTAACAACAATACAATTTCTTGCTGTATTGAATTAGTATTATAAGAGATTAAGTATGCTATTTAGTAATGTCTGTCTACCATTACCTATTTTGTCAGCCAGCCATGCTTCCTAGTGCCATATGAGACGGACAGATATCCTGGAAGCACTAGGCACGGCTGTATTTGTATGTTTTCCAGTCCACAGAGGGAAGATGGAAAGGATCAGCATCTCTCATAGCTTAAATGAGTTTAAATATTACAATGGACATCTTCATGAAGTCCAAAATTATACACAACTTTATAAAAACATGTTTCATCTTTATAAACCTATTTCCTTTACATGCAAGACCAGTGTACATTTATAATGTTCAAATCTTGGCATTGATGGATAGACTTTCAGTGTTGCTGTTACAGAACTCCTAATTAAAGCCACAGCTGGGGGAAGAATTATAAGGACAAGAAGAAATCTGGAGCAATTTTAGTTTCCTCCCCCCGAAACACACTCAAATCCTCTCAGCCTTTTTGTAGAAAAGCTCAATACCAGATGAAGAAGCATAATTTGCTTCTCACTAGACTGCAGAATAAAAATACTTGCATAATGAATATTTGAAAACTGATTGCTGTGTGGCACTGCCACTACACACATTGCATTAGCTTTCCTTCTACTCTTTCGTTTGTTCTTCATAGGAAAAGAGATCAAAGATGCCCACTCTGAAAATAGTTACTCTCAAATGCTGATGGTACATCAGCAGTACACCAGGCAGAGAAAGTAATCTTTGCATGCTTCTGCTCCCAGTTTGAGACAGTGTAACACAGACAGCTAGAGAAACTGACAACATTAGAGACATTTATGGTCTAATGTCATATGCATTTTCATCATGAGGAAAAAAATGTTAACTGCTGTCTACCGCAATATTTCTGTCACCCAAAACTGTTTTCTTCCCTCTTTCCTCCTCCCCCATACTTTCTCCCTTCCATATACTTTTCTTCCCTTACTTTTGCATAAATTCACTGCCTTCATACTTGTTCATTTGGGAATGCTATTTAAACATTTAGGACTCGGACATCCACAAGCCTAGCAACTGGCTGTGACTTTTACTTTTGTTCAGCAGCCCATTTCCTCTACCCTCCCAGCTCACCCAGCAAGGTGTCCCTGTCCTCCCGGAAGAGGTTGCTGTTTCCTGGGAGAAGCTGGTGAAATGGAACACGCAAGCGCTGGTGAACTGCTTCAGCATAAAGACTCACTTCAATGGCTGTTGGAAGTGAGTTGCACTAAGTTACTGGATTTTGGACCGAAGTGGCCAGGAGTGCTCTCAGGCTTCCTGTTCTGGCCAAGCTCCGGGGAATGCAAACACTGTGAGGGGAAAGTAATAAAAGCATGAGGAAAGCGAGATGCCTGTAACTATTTGCAAAACGATCTCCACCCCATCCTGAAAAAGAAACCAGAAAAGATCCTACAGCTGCATCACTGAGAAAGGCGAGGGCTCAGAAGAGATTTTCCATCAACAGAAGCAAGAGCAGCAGGGCAGTCGCCAGCCCTCTTGTCAGAACAGCACCCTTGGTAACAACCCCCTGAAGAGCTAGGGCAGAAGGCTTCTGCCTTTCTGTGAAGCAGGCAGGTTGCTTTGTCAGTACTGCACCTGCAGCAGGTCCTGCAGAGACCTTGCGTTACCATGTGGAGTGACTGAGAGTTTCAGTCCTGGCTGCATGTGCTTATCCTGCTTGCTGCAAAAGCTCTGACGCCAGGGAAATCAGGACCTTTCAGAAAGCCTGTTTCCCATGGCTACCAGGTAAGATAAAGCAGCGATGAGTTTTCAGCTGCTGAACACATCATGTCCGTACCTATGTCTCTGAGTTTTAACTGTGAGCATATCTCAATATGCTCCCACTTGAAATTTGTGCAGGCTTCTAAATTGCATAGTCTGCAACCATGATGGCTAGAGTAGATGTCCTGGTTTCAGCTGGGATAGAATTAGTTTTCTTCCTAGTAGCTGGTATAGTGCTGTGTTTTGGATTTAGTATGAGAATAATGTTGATAGCACACTGATGTTTTCGTTGTTGCTAAGTAGTGCTTACACTAATCAAGGACTTTTCAGCTTCCCATGCTCGGCCAGGTGCACAAGAAGCGGGGAGGGAGCACAGCCAGGACAGCTGAGCCAGCTGACCCTGGCCAATGGGGTATTCCATACCATATGACTTCATGCTCAGTATATAAACTGGGGGAGAAGACCGGGCAACGGTGATCACTGCTTGGGAACTGGCTGGGCATCGGTCGGCAGGTGGTGAGTGATTGCATCGCGCATCACTTACTTTGTATATTCTATTCTTATTCTTATTCTTATTATTATTGTTGTTATTATTATTATTATTATTATCATTATCATTATTTTACTTTATTTTATTTCAATTATTAAACTGTCTTTATCTCAACCCACAAGTTTTCTCACTTACACCCTCCTGATTCTCTCCCCCATCCCACTGGAGGGCGGGGAGTGAGCGAGTAGCTGTGTGGTGTTTAGTTGCTGGCTAGGGTTAAACCACAACAAATATGTTTTAAAGAGATTATTTAAAGGATCTCAGAGAAGCTATAGTATTGAA
This sequence comes from Calonectris borealis, assembly GCF_964195595.1. Classification (NCBI taxonomy): domain Eukaryota; kingdom Metazoa; phylum Chordata; class Aves; order Procellariiformes; family Procellariidae; genus Calonectris; species Calonectris borealis. The sequence continues at coordinate 65,840,031 of NC_134352.1, read as the reverse complement.
TTGCCTTCTACCTACTGCTGCTCTGTCCTTTTCACCACTGCAATTCCTCTCCTCACAATCTCCCCAATATTTAAAGAGAGAGTTTGGTAGTTGTAATTCCAATAGTCTTCAAACATTTCAATGAAAAACATACCTCTGGAAAACAAATACAAGTAACTGATAGCTCTTCTTTTAAGAGCATGTAATACTTTGTGCGTAACTAGCAATATCTTAGCAATAAGACGTGACCAATATGTCATTTCTGATATACTTTGCAGTTGAATAGGACTGCATTTCAAAGCAAAACAACATGTGATACATCATATTTTAAGGATTTAAAAAGTTGCTATGACAATGAAAATGCTGCGTTTTTCATAGAAGTTATAAGAAGTGGTTAATGACATCAGTAAAAGATGATCAAGATAATACAAATTGCCTTACATTTGTTAAATGCAAAGAACACACATAGGAAGGTATGGCTGATCAAGTAATGCTATGTATCATCCTCTTTTCTTATTATTCTTTATTTATTGATAATGTCTATCCTTTTACTCAATAATATTTACACAGACAGGATCAGGAACTTTTATATAAGAAACTGCTGCTATCCTGCCCATAATGGGTGAAACAACACTTCTCAGGAACATGCCTAAGAAAGGGTGAGCAGCTGCATGCAAGTCTGGAAACACTTGGGAAGAAATGACAGACACACACAGAAGAACTGCTTCCCATAATTTCTAGTTGAACCAACAAGTCTATGATCCATGCTACCTAACACAGCAGACCAGTCCTAACAACTGATAACCTAAAATTTCCTTACAACATGAGACAAACCAGCTCATTGTTTAACAAGAGTTACACAGACAGATAGTTCAAAAGTTTAGGTCATGATACACGGCTAACACACTGGTTCTGCAATCAATATTCCCATCTGTGGCCAGTCAATTCTTCTTTATGCCACCCTGATTTCAAGCTGTTAGCAACTCAGGAAACATTTGCGCTTTGAAGGGTACTGTATTATGGAGCCTCATTTATATAAGAATTGATAAGTGTTCTGTAGGATAACTGTGAATATAAATGAAGTATAATAAGTTATTCTTAATATCTTTACAGTACCACTTGCTATAATTTTTTTGTGGGCAACTATGCAAAAACATAGGCAGAAAAGATCCTCAATTCTAGGGGCTTACTGCATAGTTCTTTTTTCGTTTTCATTTGCTATGAATTTTTACATCTTAAATACAGACTTTAAATTCTGTTACTTTTTTATGACATAATAATGCATCAAATTTATTCTCAGTAGCAAAATAACAAAATGTTCTGCTAAGATGCATTACCTTTTGCATAGAATCCAAAATTCATACAGCTTTACACGATGTAAAGTTACTCAGAGCAGAAGTCAGTAATATAGCAACACTGATTGACAAGAAAACATTTGCAGTTGCACCTCTGCCTAATTAATTCAACAATGACATTCATCACTATATACTTTGGGTATCCTAGAGTAGTGTTAATTACTAGCGACATACAGTTATAAACATTTTAACAGCATATTTTCTATGAATATTAGATTTTTCTGTAATAAATATCTTGTAAACACATTGCGTAGATTTATAAGATAATAGTTCTATTACAATTTCTGATCTGTAGGTTGAGATAAATGTTGGTGTATGTTACATCTGTATACAGCACACATTAAATGTAAACAGATGCACATTTATGTCTAGATATACTGAATTCAATGAGCAATATATATTGTTCTGAATCAACACAACAAGATGATCAGTTAGTGCTATAAAAAATTCTGTTAATGACTTCTGAGTAGCAAAATATCAAAACTAAATTCTCTAGAGATTATCTAGTCTACAGTAAATTCATTTTCATTCTACTTTCTTCTTGGTTCTGCAAACACTTTAAAGTAATATGAAATACTAAGTAATTTTCTTAGAATGGGATAAGCAAAAACTGTCTTTGCACAAGAAAATGTCTATTCCCAACATGATTAGTGTAATCTTACTAATAACTACTGTTGTGCCTCTTTACAGGTATACTTAGATATTTTTTATGTTGTGCAGAAATCTGATGATGCAATAAAAGAATGTAATAATGCATCTTCCCTGGTGGTAACAGAATATTACATTGTATTACATTATCATGATGATTGAACCTTGCCTTAGACCATGGTTGGTCCCTATACTTTTAAAATAAAAATAAATAGAATTTCTTCACTATTTGATCATAGAGGGAATCATGTAAAACATAGTGTTCATGTAGTTAAAGACTTCAAAATAACACCCACACTCAGACAGCAAGAATTGCATTAGCCGAAACCACGTTGATATTGACAAGGCAAAGTGCTGGGTCCTGCACTTGGATCACAACAACCCCATGCAACGCTACAGGCTTGGGGAAGAGTGGCTGCAAAGCTGCCCAGAGGAAAAGGACCTGGGGGTGCTGATTGACAGCCGGCTGAACATGAGCCGGCAGTGTGCCCAGGTGGCCAAGAAGGCCAACGGCATCCTGGCCTGTATCAGAAATAGCGTGGCCAGCAGGAGCAGGGAGGTGATCGTGTCCCTGTACTCGGCACTGGTGAGGCCGCACCTCGAATACTGTGTTCAGTTTTGGGCCTCTCACTCCAAGAAGGACATTGAGGTGCTGGAGCGTGTCCAGAGAAGGGCAACGAAGCTGGTGAAGGGCCTGGAGCACAAGTCTTGTGAGGAGTGGCTGAGGGAACTGGGACTGTTTAGTCTGGAGAAGAGGAGGCTCAGGGGAGACCTTATCACTGTCTACAACCACCTGAAGGGAGGTTGTAGTGAGGTGGGTGTTGGTCTCTTCTCCCAAGTAACAAGCAATAGGATGAGAGAAAGTGGCCTCAAGTTGCGTCAGGGGAGGTTTAGATTGGATAGCAGGAAAAATTTCTTCACCGAAAGGGTTGTGAAGCACTGGACCAGGCTGTCCGGGGAAGTGGTTGAGTCACCATCCCTGGAGATATTTAAAAGATGTGTAGATGTGTCACTTAGAGACATGGTTTAGTGGTGGGTTTGGTAGTGTTAGGTTAACAGTTGGACTCGATGATCTTAAAGGTCTTTTCCAACCTAAATGATTCTATAATTCTATGATTTTCTGATTCCTCAATACCTCACTTGAAACTTTGTTTAGAAAGTAATTGAATACCTATTTTCTCCTCTGAAGTGTGACTTTCCTATGAAAGCCTGGAAATCTGGGTTCAGTTCTTGTTTCTACCCAGCGAGATTGCATAAGCTGGGGAAATTGCTTCACTTCCTTGTAGTTTAATTTGTCAATAGGAGCCTGAGAAAAGTATGTTTCTAATAGCTGGCACTTCATTAAATAAAAATGGGAATACTGCCCATTAAAATAAAATGTAGTACTGAAAGTCATACAGAGCTTTTACCTATCAAGTGTCAATAATTAGGGTACCAAAAGAATCCATATGCAATTTTTCACGTCTCTTGATACTAAAGCATCTATAAGACAATTGCATTTACATTCAAGATTTACAATCTGAAACTTTCTTCACTACATTTTGATAAATGCTTTAACCCTTCTGGAAATTCACTCTCAAAGAACATATGTATGAATTACAATCTATAATGTGTGTAAAAAATGTAAAAGATAATCACCCATTTTCTCTGTTCTAATTTTCTCAAGAAAACACTCAGGAAATAGGAATCATCTGTCTTTAACAGAGGTTTTATTTAATACTTTCTGTACTGTGTTGCTTCTTTTAGTACATGTACACAGAAGTCAGAATAGTTGGGTTGGAAGGGAGCTCTGGAGCTCCTTCCTGCTAGTCCAAACTCCCTGCTCAAAGCAGGGCAGATATTGTGATGTTTTTAATAAAGAAACGTGGCAAGTTGTTGGAAGAAAAAGGCAGTCAAATTTGTAGTATTTGTTCACTCTTGTTGCAGTTCACATTAAATTTATATGGATTGCTTATCACAAATAGCAAATGAATCTATTTCTCCCTCAATGCTTAAAAAGAAACTTCCACAAGCCCCATGAAACACAGTGCTGCTGTGCTGCTGCTGCCTTCGTCTTTTGTACACCTACCAAGTTCCATTAGCTTTTGCTTGCATCCACCAGAGCAAGTGGAAAGAAGCAAAACCCCGTGAATCATAGAATCGTTTAGGTTGGAAAAGACCTTTAAGATCATCAGGAGAATGCTGTGGGAAATGCTGTAAAAGGCTTTACTAAAGTCTAAGTAGAAACAGCCTTTCCCTCATCCACTAAGCAGGTCACCTTGTCATAGAAGATCAGGTTAGTCAAGCAGGACCTGCCTTTCATAAATCCATGCTGACTGGGCCTGATAACCTGGTTGTCCTGTGAGTTTTACCTGAAAACCTGAAGTTTTACCTTGAACAATGCAGTTTGTGCTTGGAAAAGCCATGATCCTGCAACTGGACCTACATGTTTAGACTAGAACACGTGTATCTGGAAACATACCTATATCATACAGCCATAGAATCATAGAGTGGTTTGGGTTGGAAGGGACCTTTAAAGGTCATCTAGTCCAACCCCCCTGCAATGAGCAGGGACATGTTCAATTCAGGTTGCTCAGAGCCCCGTCCAACCTGACCTTGAATGTTTCCAGGGATGGGGCATCTACCACCTCTCTGGGAAACCTGTTCCAGTGTTTCACCACCCTCATTGTAAAAAATTTCTTCCTTATATCTAGTCTGAATCTACCCTCTTTTAGTTTAAAACCATTCCCCCTTGTGCCATTGCTACAGGCCCTGCTAAAAAGTCTGTCCCATCTTTCCTATATGCCCCTTTAAGTGCTGAATGGCCATGCAATAAGGTCTCCCCGGAGCCTTCTCTTCTCCAGGCTAAACAACCCCAACTCTCTCAGCCTGTCCTCATAGGAGAGGCATTCCATCCCCCTGATCATTTTTGTGACCCTCCTCTGGACCTGCTCCATGACTGTCCTGTACTGAGGACTCCAGGGCTGGACGCAGTACTCCAGGTGGGGTCTCACCAGAGCAGAGTAGAGGGACAGAATCACCTCCCTCGACCTGCTGGCCACCCTTCTTTTGATGCAGCCCAGGATGCAGTTGGCCTTCTGGGATGCGAGCGCACATTGCTGGCTCATGTCCAGCTTTTCATCCACCAGTACCCCCGAGTCCTTCTCGGCAGGGCTGCTCTCGATCCCTTCATTCCCCAGCCTGTATTGATACCGGGGGTTGCCCCGACCCAGGTGCAGGACCTTGCACTTGCCCTCGTTGAACCTCATGACGTTCAGAGGGGCCCACTTCTCGAGCTTGTCCCAGTCCCTCTGGATGGCATCCCATCCCTCAGGCGTGTTGACTGCACCACTCAGCTTGGTGTCATCTGCAGCCTTGCTGAGGGTGCACTCAACCCCACTGTCTATGTCATCGATGAAGATATTAAACAGTACCAGTCCCAATACAGACCCCTGAGGGACACCACGTCACTGATCTCCATCTGGACATTGAGCCATTGACCATTACCCTCTGGATGCGACTCTCCAATCAATTCCTAATCCACGAAACAGTCCATCGATCAAATCCATCTCTCTCCAATTTAGAGAGAAGGATGTTGTGGGAGACCATGTCAAAGGCCTAGATGTAGTCACTGATGTATATACTGTCCAGCAGTCTTACATCACTATAATTCATATACGTTTATATACATTACATACATTTATATCAATACACCACTACATATTTCTCTATGTCGTTCACTGACTATATTTACTAGTGTTTCTGTGATCAGTGTTTCTGACTACCCCCAACCGCAACAGAGCGGAGTGCTGTCTTTTCTTTCCAATTTCCCTCTGCTGAACCAAACGTGATTTGCTCCACTCCCCCACTTTTCGAAACACTTCCTACATGCTGGGCAGATGCATTAACAAAAAAAAGGACTTCCAAACTGCAAAATCAAACAGGCTGTGTTTGAAAATACTCCGTAAGATAATAGAGTTTTCTATAAGTTATCTATTTAATGACATTTCATTTTTCTCTCCCACAGTTTCTGTGTGACTGCCTCATTTAGCAATCATTAGCATGCCAAGAGGAGTTACACAGACAGCTCAGGCTAGCAGTGAAGGCAAGAATGAGTCCATGGTGGAAAAAAAGGGTCCTATGACGTGATTGCTCTGCTGTCACCAACCCTGATGTTACCATTTCTTTTTCTGGAAAAATCCTTATTTGTACCTCAGATTTACAAATATAAAGGGTCAGAAATGTTTGAAAAATTTTCCACATTACTAAAAAAATGAGAAAAAACAACAAAAATGCTTTTTCATAGAAACGTATTCATTTTGAGCATTGAAAGTTTGATCAAGAAAGATTCCAGGGGTCCATAACTGAATTTCCAGTCAAACTTCACACAGAGTCAAGATCTCCCCAGGGCAGTGTCATCTCCAAGCATGCCAGTGGTTAGGAAACCTTGTCACTCAAAAAAACCCTCTTTGAAAGCCCTGTCTCTCATTGCTTTAAATGGCTGTCCTTGAAAAGGCCTAAATTCTCTCTTTTGTTAAAAATTGTAAAAGATGAAGCTTTTACAAACAAATGAACAACAAACCCAGATCCTTGAAACACTTAGTGATTGGACACCTTTTTTTCTAACTATTGTTTTTCATATTTGCCTGAGGTAGTGCAAATCAAACAAGAAGTCTCCTAATTTTGGTAGCCGTGTTTTCAGTGTGACAAACACAATATTTATCTTACCCTCATAAGCCAACAAGAGACTAACATACATGAGTTGAGTTACGCGTGTTTAACAATCTACAGGACTAGGCTCTTTAATGTTAGCAGAATAGATATAATGTAAACTGCTAAAGCTTAAGGGAACCGTTAAAGCTGATTTTCTTTGAGAAGCATAAGGGATTTAGACTCCACTGAAAGTCCCAGCATAAAATAATTTTATGAAAACCAAATAAAACTAATTTTTATTTATTAAGTAATTTCTATTCTTTGCATTAGAAGTTATATACCTATAAGTTTATGCTTATAAGTTTATAAGCATACTTATAAGTATACAGTTATTTAAGTTTAAAGTATATAAGAACATATATAAAAATATAACTTATCTCAATATATAAGAATAGAGAAAAGTCTATAAATATATACTTATATATACATTTACAGATATAAACAATGATTTATATAAACAAAAGCTGCGTTTTGTTTTAGAACACAGCATTTGGAACATATTTACAATTCAATGTTATAAAGCCATATGAATTTCCAAACTGCATTTCCAAATTGCATCATGATGATGTAAGAAAAGGTGCTAATGACAGGATACTTCAAAGAAAGGTAAAAAAGTATTTCCTTCAAGCACTGAGCTAGGCAATAATTTTTTCATTTAAATGGAGGGAAGAATTACTTCCTGATCCCATCTTAGATAGATTAGTATGCAAAATAAAAGAAAGGGTACCCAACATGACCTTATTTCTAGTATTATCACATATAATATTATTTTTATTAAATAATTCCAAAATCTTTAAGAAATATTAAACTAATCATAGAATCATAGAATCATTAAGGTTGGAAAAGACCTCTAAGATCATCGAGTCCAACCATCAACCCAACACCACCATGCCCACTAAACCATGTCCCTAAGCGCCTCATCTACACGTCTTTTAAATACTTCCAGGGATGGTGACTCCACCACTTCCCTGGGCAGCCTGTTCCAAGGCCTGACCACTCTTTCAGTAAAGAAATTTCTCCTAATGTCCAGTCTAAACCTCCCTTGGTGCAACCTGAGGCCATTTCCTTTTGTCCTATCGCCAGTTACTTGGGAGAAGAGACCAACATCCACCTTGCTACAACCTCCCTTCAGGTAGTTGTAGAGCGCGATGAGGTCTGCCCTCAGCCGCCTCTTCTCCAGGCGAAACAACCCCAGTTCCCTCAGCCGCTCGTCACAAGACTTGTGCTCCAGGCCCTTCACCAGCTTCGTTGCCCTTCTCTGGACACGCTCCAGCACCTCAATGTCCTTCTTGGAGTGAGGGGCCCAAAACTGAACACAGGATTCGAGGTGCGGCCTCACCAGTGCCGAGTACAGGGGCACAATCACCTCCCTGCTCCTGCTGGCCACGCTATTTCTGATACAGGCCAGGATGTCGTTGGCCTTCTTGGCCACCTGAGCACACTGCCGGCTCATGTTCAGCCGGCTGTCAATCAGCACCCCCAGGTCCTTTTCCTCTGGGCAGCTTTGCAGCCACTCTTCCCCAAGCCTGTAGCGTTGCATGGGGTTGTTGTGGCCGAAGTGCAGGACCTGGCACTTGGCCTTGTTGAACCTCATACAGTTGGCCTCAGCCCATCGATCCAGCCTGTCCAGGTCCCTCTGCAGAGCCTTCCTACCCTCCAGCAGATCAACACTCCTGCCCAGCTTGATGTCGTCTGCAAACTTACTGAGGGAGCACTCGATCCCCTCATCCAGATCATTGATAAAGATGTTGAACAGGACCGGCCCCGGTACTGAGCCCTGGGGAACACCGCTCGTGACCGGCCGCCAACTGGATTTAACTCCGTTCACCACAACTCTCTGGGCTCGGCCGTCCAGCCAGTTTTTTACCCAGCAAAGAGTGCACCTGTGTAGGCCATGAGCTGCCAGCTTCTCTAGGAGAATGCCGTGGGAATGTTAATCCTTTTCTACCCTTGGAGAGATGCCATTTTTTCTGCCATTAAATGCTGCTATGGTTTGGAGCAATCTTATCTAAACGCTGACAATGATTTTCTTCGAGCAGGAAAAAAAAAGACAACATTAGGCGTAACTGTAAGTTATTTCTCGCTTCAGTAATCTTTAAATGTAAAAGGCCAGCGTGATTTCTGGGGGGGATTCCTAGGTTCTCTTTTTCCACTGCCATGAACTTTGCATAGACATTAACTCACCCTTCAAATAAGTGGCAGCCAAGTCTAAATTGCTATGGTTCTGGTTTGTTGTTCTTTTATACTCACCTCACCTAATCTATTCTTAAACATGAGAAATGGACTTATCTCTAGATTCTTAACAGGTAAGTAAAATTCTTAATATATTATTTTCCTACTTTGAAATAAATAACATTATAAATTTACTTCACTTAAATCATGCACATAATTCCAGTAACATCTAGCATGTTTTAGGGACATGGCTTAGTGGTCACGGTGGTGTTGGGTTGACGGTTGGACTCAATGATCTTAGAGGTCTTTTCCAACCTTAATGATTCTATGATTCTATGTTTGTACTTCTCAAAAAGGGGGATAATCATGATCTAAGGAGTATGCAAATGAAACACCAGAAAGACACAACCAAAAAAGACAACTTGCTTTAAAGTGAGACAGACTTACTACAAAGAGTGTAGTACACTCATGTAGATATGAAGTCTACAAGGCCATTGTTTATTTCCTTTTTGTTGGCTATTTTTGCAGCTCACACATACTACCTACATTTACCCCTTTGCCATGTACTTTTCTGACATAACTATTCCAGGCACAGCATAACTATTCCTGTGCTATTCCAGGCACAACTGAGAACACATATGCACAATTCAAGTTTCATTGCAAAAGTATTGTATCCAGACAACTAATTGAAGACAATTTTGTCTAAAAGTATAGTCTCAGAGAAAAGGATGTTCTTCATCTTAATTTACACCAAGTTGAAGATGAATTTCATTCCTGTGAATATATGTCTAATGGAAGAATAGCAAAGCCAGGACGGAGCCTTAACAGAGTTTTGTGAATCAACAATTAAGAAAATTCAGAACAGAATATAGACTCAAAATTACATGAGTATATTATACATTCTTCATTTTACACTGAGTCTCAGGTTGCCTTTACATGCAGAAAATTAAAAGCGCAGACATCCTCCTTGCCAGAAGAATGCCCACAGAAGCCAGCTTCCAAATGGCTTTCAGCGTTCCCAGGGCCAGCGATGCCAGGTTTCATCAAAATCTGTACCCTGCATAGGCAGCTCCTGACCTCTGTAAGAGTCCCCTCTCTCCAAAATTATTCCCAACTTAAAGCTGACCATCATAACCTGTCCTGGTTTCAGCTGGGATAGAGTTAATTTTCTTCTTAGTAGCTGGTATAGTGATGTGTTTTGGATTTAGTATGAGAATAATGTTGATAGCACACTGATGTTTTCATTATTGCTAAGTAGTGCTTACATAGTCAGGGACTTTTCGGCTTCCCATGCTCTGCCAGGTGCATAAGAAGCTGGGAGGAAGCACAGCCAGGACAGCTAACCCAACTGGCCAATGGGGTGTTCCATACCATATGACTTCATGCTCAGTATATAAACTGGCGGTTTGGCTGGGGAGGGGCGATCGCTGCCTGGGGACTGGCTGGGCATCGGTTGGCAGGTGGTAAGCAATTGCATTGTGCGTCACTTATTTTGTATATTCTATCATCATCATCATCATTATTATTATTATCATCATTATTATTTTCCCTTCCTTTTCTGTTCTATTAAACTGTCTTTATGTCAATCCACAAATTTTACTTTTTTTTTTTCCCGATTCTCTCCCCCATCCCACTGGGGGTGGGGAGTGAGCGAATGGCTGTGTGGTATTTGGCTGCCTGCCAGGTTAAACCACAGCAGCTGTATCAGCACCAATGATTACTAGAATTCACTCATTTCTAATATCTTTTCTCTGACCTTTTTATTATCTTTTAAGTAATAATCATAAATGTTTATTTCCTATTAATGTTTATTCAAATTCTCAACCAAAAAGGTTCAGATTTTTTTGGAAGTGTTTAGAGTTATTGGGGCTGGTTGAGGGAAGTCTTCCCTTGCCACAGAAATGCTAAGCTTTGTTTCATATTTTCCTGCATACATTTTGTTTAACAGTCTTTAAGACAGATGCCACCTGTGCCCTGAGCAGCACAGTGCCTGTTGCCAAGGAAACAGCATTCTTCTCTTGCATCTTATTCTCTTCCCTCCCTCTCTCCTTATTCCAGTGTTTCAGCATCCTTTGCATCAAGGGCAAATAGAAAAAGGTTTCCATGATCGCTGACATATATAGGAAAAAATAACGCCTTCAAATACTTGCGTAAGTGGCATAATGTTCCAGTAATATCACTGTCGTGGTTTAACCCCACCGAGCAAATAAACCCCATGCAGCCACTTGCTCACTCCTCCTTGCCTCCGGTGGGATTGGGGAGAGAATCAGGATGGCACAAGTAGAAAAACTCGTGGGTTGAGATAAAAACAGCTTAATAATTGAAATAAACCAAAGTAGAACAGTAGTAATAACAATTACAACAACAACAATAACAGAATATACAAAGCAGGCAATGCACAATGCAACTGCTCACCGACTGCGTGTCATGAATGGGGGCGAGCCCCCCCATACCTGGTCTTTATACTGAGCATGATGTCATATGGTATAGAATACCTCATTGGCCAGCTGGGTCAACCACCCCGGCTGTGCTCCCCCACCCCACCCCAGCTTGCCTTGCACGTGGCAGGGCATGGGAGGCCGAAAAGAGAAACCAAAACTCCCCGGTGCAAGCACCACCCAACAACAACCAAAGCATCAATGGGCCATCAACGCTGCTCTCATACCAAACCCAAAACACAGCACATCCCCAAAGCTACTGGGAAGAATGTTAACTCTGTCCTCGCCAGAAGCAGGACAATCACAAATTTGGAAGACTTGTTAGCAAGACTGCAAATCACAAATTGTGTCTTTTCACTAAAATTTTATTTTGCCATGAATATGACAAATCAAAAGAATAATAATAGATAATAGGGTATTTATAAGCACTCCTACTAAGAGCTGTAGTATGCAGACTGTTGATCCTGCTCAGACATATGCACAGAGCCATCTTGGTCACTCTGAAGAAAAAGTCTTTATCATAATTGCCTGCAGTCCAGTGGAACAGCTCATTAGATGTAACCACAGGTACAAAGATTTTCCTCAACAAAACAGCCAAGATTTAGTAGCCAATTACTTGCAACAAAAAATAAAACCCAATTTAAACAGTAAAGGTGGATCACAGAAAACTCTGCATTCTTATAATTCTGGGTTTCCTACAAGGCCCTTGTTCCCCAACAGCCCACTTACAGTTGTCTGAGCACCTAAATGCGAGGTGAAGCCATCTGATCAGGAGATGATGCCCCATTTCCCAGAGCCAGAGTACACCATTATTTCACAGCCTTTTCTTGGGAAACAAAACCAGTTCCCAAATATTGTGAAAAACAAAAACAGAAGAAAAGAGGAGTCCAGCCACAGAATAGACAACAAACACAGAAATGGACTCAGAAATGGACAGCATTATTCAGCCCCTAGAGAAATCATGGATTAACTATTCCTGACTGCAACAATAACCGCATCCATTTCTGGCTTCAGCAGACAGAGCAGGAATTTCAACCAGGCAGTAAATGTTATGTTTTCAAACCTTTCAATGCCATTAAGAAATAGAAGGAGGCAGAGGTGCTGCCAGGGCCTTGGGTGCATCAAGCGGCCATGCCAGCTCTGCCCAGCTCGCCCCCTCCCCAGGTGCCCTCAGCCCCGGTCCCAGCCCCATCCCTGCTCTCCCCCACGGCGCTTCCCGCACGTGAAACCTCACAACCAGTTTGCCTTCATGGCTGAACATGCATCCTGGGACAGCAGTCTGCTGCTCGCCACCACTGATCAGAGAGAAGGAAGAGACAGAAGAGAATGGTCTTTTACTACGAGAAAAGGTGAAGCTTTCCCAAAACTCTGCTGCAAAGGCTTTTAGTTTTCTTTTTCTAAAAACAAAACAAAACTGTGCACTTAATCTATTAATCACTTTATAGAAAACAAACATAATTTACTGCTGTGCTGCATATTATGCTCAGGTATTTTGTACCTGTAGGTGAGGATATCTTCACTAACAAAATACAGCATCCCAAACAAGAAAATGCTGTAGTCATGGAGGGTCCTAGACCACACTGTAAGAATGTGAATCTTTTAAAACAAACACTTAATACGAATAACTTTCATTTTTGATTATATATCTTCTATATTTTAAATATATAATAATCAAACTGGCCTGCTAAGCAAAGGCTCAGGTACTATATGAATGAGCAAAGACCAGGCAGGTTCAGGAAACCTGGCCTTCGCTACTTTCTCTTATGCAGGATCAGTGATGCTTTGTGAGTGATATTCTCTGTGCACTTAATTTCACCGAAAATTTAAAAAATATAAATCTTCCTGACAATTATGTTCACAGATATTGGTGGAACCTTCGCAATAGCTAGCTAAGTATATACATATTGAAGGATCTCATTGTACATAATTCCACCTTGTATCTTGGATCGTGATCCTGCACCACTGAAGCACTTAATATTGTAAAATATACATATCACTGTGTTTGAAAAAAGACAGTTCTACTGACTTTCCTAAAATTTTAATGGAAATGATCCTATCATCCTGCACCACGTAACAGCCAAATTTATCACTGTATTTGCAGGAAACCTGCTAAAACCAAAAGTAAGCTACAGGGCTTGCTGTTTTTCAAGAGAATGTATTTGAGTTAAAACGCATTTCACAGTAATGTAAATGTTTGAACTGCATTTTCAAAAAGACAGATTCTGAGGTCCAGAATTATGTCAAAGCCATACCAGGTACTTCTATTTATTGAAATAATAGAGAGGAGAAACCTATCATTTTGATCCAAAAATGTATTTTCAATGTACTCTGCTAGTCATGAAAACTGATAGAATGCTTATTTTTATTGTAATTAGGACTGAAATGAATTGCGACTATCAGGAAGAGCATGAAATTGAAACCTCTTCCTCGCGCCAGCTCTGCCAAATGTGAATCCAACAGTTCAAATTAAAATGAATACTTCTTTTATCCCCAAATTGTAATGAGGTAGTGTACAAATACATTTATAGAATGAAATCTCCAATATTTGAGATAGCCACATGCCTTTCAGCAAGAAATTTCACACTGGTCTCACCAACTCACAATTTAAATATAAATGTATCTAAAGACACTCTCTTAAAGGTGACTGATCTTTGAAGAATAATACACAAGAAGTCCCAAGAGATCACAAACACCTCATTATAGTGTTAGCAGTGCACTAAAGCAAGAAAGTAATTTTCTTCCCATCTTTGCCCTTTTCAACACCAGGCAGAGACACTGAATGCATCATGGTATGGCTGGAAAATATGCCTAATGAGGGAATCCCAGTTCATGTTGTTAGGTGTGGTGGAAAGGTGGTGGAGACATTTACTGCTAAAGCGGGGTGGCAGTGGGTGGAAGCTGGCTTTCTTTTTTCTTATATGACCTCTGAGGTCATATAACCTCTGAGGTCATATAATTAAAGTAGACAGCAGTCTTAATTAATATACAGCACTGTCCCCTGAACTATAAAAGTAGTGTCCTGCATTTCGCAGAGATTGAAACCATCTATTCAATCTCATCAATTCAGAAGTCTTTATGACGAAGTCTAATTTTTGTCACATTCTAAACTCTATTCTGCTGCAAGACAGTCACCTTGCCTATAATTTATGCTCTAACAAAAATATTATTTATTCAGATAATTGCAAGTTTGGAAGAATTATTCAGGATTTTGTTCTAGAAATTTGGAATCTGTCGTGGTTTAACCCCAGCCGGCCACTGAGCACCACGCAGCCGCTTGTTCACTCCCCCACGGGGTGGGATGGGGAAGAGAATCAGAAGGGTAAAAGTGAGAAAAACTCGTGGGTTGAGATAAAGACAGTTTAACAGGGAAAGCAAAAGCTGCGCACGCAAGCAAAGCAAAACAAGGAATTCATTCACTGCTTCCCATTGGCAGGCAGGTGTTTAGCCATCGCCAGGAAAGCAGGGCTCCATCACGTGTAACGGTTACTTGGGAAGACAAACGCCATGACTCCGAACGCCCCCCCTCCTTCTTCTTCCCCCAGCGTTATATGCTGAGCATGACGTCATATGGTATGGAATAGCCCATTGGCCAGCTGGGCCAGCCTTCCTGGCCACGCTCCCTCCCAGCCCCCTGCACATCTGGCAGGGCATGGGAAGATGAAAAGTCCTTGACTACATGAACAATATCTAGCAACAACCAAAACATCAGCGTGTCATCAGCATTATTCTCATACTACATCCAAAACACAGCACTATACCAGTTAACAGGAAGAAAATCAACTTCATCCCAGCCAAAACCAGGACATAATCAAATTAACTTCTTAAGTAGCATTTAATGTAGATGAGCTTCTTAACCACATTTTCTCTACTGGATCTCCTGGCATACTGTGTGATCTTCTCCAACGAAAGTGGTAATAATTCCATTGGTGTGCAACAGTACTTTACAAAATGAGTCCCTTTTCACATGAGTGGGTATATTTATTTTGACAGAATAATAAACCTGATAATGAATCACTTTGGACACTCCCTGCATATGTTTTGAAATTTGATTTTACAAACTGAATATTCTCTATGTTGATTATATTTTGCGTTTATCATATTTTATTCTAAAATATCCTAGGTAACTTAAATACTTATCTAAAGTTTTTTTTTCCATCATTTAAAGCCCTATATATACATATACAATTACAAAGGCCGTTCAATCTCTCTTACTTTGTAACAAAATCAAGTTATAGCCAGCAATAAGCAAGCTATGATCCAACTTAAATTCATTCTTAAAAATCTTAACAAAAGGCCAAAGAAACTGATATTTCAATAAATAATATTTCCATATAAAAAATAAGCACACATTAATGTTTTAAGGAACACTATATTCATGGAGCGCTGTTGTACTCCTATTTTAGCTTCTTTAAAATAATATGTGAGATCAACATATGTGAGTAAATTTAATAGTCAGCTGAATTAGGAAAGAGTAAGTATAATACCAGAGTATTCCTATTAAATATTTCTACCTTTCTATCAAGTTTTAACAATTATGACTAGAAGTAATAT
This sequence comes from Calonectris borealis, assembly GCF_964195595.1. Lineage (NCBI taxonomy): Eukaryota > Metazoa > Chordata > Aves > Procellariiformes > Procellariidae > Calonectris > Calonectris borealis. The sequence continues at coordinate 65,824,196 of NC_134352.1, read as the reverse complement.
TTTCATACAGCTCCAAAATAATTAACTCATGTTTCTATGAAAGGTATTTTGCTCCTTTCTGCTCTTTTCACAGTCATAGATGATGACAATAATTTGCTCATGAACAAATACCCATGCGCAAGCAGTAATTTTATTTGCTTGCTACTTTTTCCCTCTAATTAAAGGAAGATTTATTTTTTCTTCTTAAAGTTAACGATGTTAACAGCCTTTCATCATAAACCACAGAATATCACAGCAGGAAATAATACGATCACATCCAAGGAAAGCTATCTTTTTTTTTTTTTAACATATTCCAGAAATAACAGGAGGTAGTGCTGAGAAGCTGAGAAGAATAAGAATAAATCTGAGTGTAATGCGGACTGTGATACTAAGTCAAATTGTCTACTTCTAGGTGAACTAAAGTCCCACTAAAAACACCTCAACCGATGATTCAGTCTTTTGGGACAACAGAATTTGTTCTTATAATTTAAAATAATTCTTCATTTCTTATGCAGTACCTCAAAAATTTTCAAGGCTTCAACTCTTGCTGCATTAAGGAAACCCTGTGGTTCTTCTATAGTCTATGTTCATATCATTGGTGTTCATTAACACTGAGACACATTTTATAACTTATTTTACAACACTTGAGCTGATGGATTGCTACAGCACAGAGACATCTGCAGAGAGGGTCTTACCACTTAGTACGACTCAAAGGGCTTTGGGGATGACTGAAGGGCATTCTAACATTTTCTTCCTTTTTGTTTTTTGGGAAGTGGTGCACAAAGTAGCTATTTCCTTAGCACAAAAACTGAATACATGTAGTTACTGCAGCAAGTATATCTTACCAGTGTAGCACAACTTTATGAATGTGTTGAGATCATCACATCTTTCAAGACTTTTTTTCTTAGATATATCAACAGAAGTGTGCTACTAGTACTAGCTACTAGCTTTTTTGTTGTTGTTGTTTTCCTAAGGAGGATCTTTGGAGTTTATTGATACATTGAGGACTATCAACACACAAAAAAGAAGCATTTAAATTATTTCATGTATATTTAACATATGGTATGCTGAGTTGAGTTTTCCTATATAGTCTATTGCCTTGACAATAGTTTTCATTCATCATAATGAAGGCATAATCAGAGCACCACCTGAATAAAAGCTTTTTTAATTTTAGACAACTACTACATGAGATCTCACAGTTGCCTTGGCAGCAGCCATATGTATCACAGCATATGGAAAGATATACTATCTGTACCTTCAGTAACAGAAATTGCATTAGAAATTGTGAAACTGGAAGGGACTACTGTGATCACCTAAACCAACTTCTTGTATAATGCAGATCATTATTAACTAATTCCTCTTTGAAACAAAACATATCTCTAAAATATACTGTTGAATAATCTGCAGCAAACCTTGGTAAATTCACTTAGTAATTGCCTATTTTATTTAAAATGTAAATATTGTTTCTACTGTCAATTTCCTAGCTTCAGCTTCCAGTCATTCAATATTTTTTTAATATTTATCTCCTAGGTAAAGAGGTTTTCCGTTATCAAACTGTAGTTTATTTGTCAGTATGTCTGTGCGTCATTGGATTACCTTTCAGTTCTTTGTTGGAGAAGTAAAATTGATTGAACTCCCTCATTTTATCAGTACAGATTACTTTTTGCAATTTTTTAACTTTCTATTTTTTCACAAATGGATTTCTGTTCTGCCTGCTTCTCCAACTAAAGAACAAAAATATTAATTAAATCCTTTTTCTTTCTTAAGATTGTAGGCTGACAGCTTTCATCTCATACTGCATAAAGTGGATTGCTAAAATGATTTGTCTAACAATCTTGAAAAACAGTCTTAATTCTGTTGGTTTTACATTCTTCCTTGCATTCTTTCACTTTATCAGTTTTCTACAATGATTAGTTTCTAATTTATATACTTTGCTACTCACATCCTCTGTTTTTGTCACAATTCATGTACAGCTGTTTTAAATAAATATTTGTCATGTTCAATCAAAATATTTTTGTTTCCCTTGACTGAATTTTGTATTTCTAATGTACTGAAAGTAAAAAAAAATATTGCAGACAGTTGTCCATACTCAAAATTGATGATGCACAACCAAGGTCTGAATATAAGTTTTGTAACAAAGGTTGCTGAGCGTTCTCAGGGCATCTGAAAGGTAAAATATTTTTTCATAGGCTGTCACTGTGTTAATAAATTTTAGGATCAGAGGTAGCCTGGACCTTCCTCTTATCTCAAGACCTTCCTTCATTTCAAAGCACCAGTGTCTCCCTGTTCCTGATATTACATAGTCCTGAAAATATAGGAAAATATAGTGAATTCTCAGAGAAGACTTGATAAAGGACAAATTATTATTTGGTAAATTAAAGTTGAGTGTGTTTTATTTCAAACTTTAATCTTTTTTCCTCCTTTATCAGAGCAAATTCTTGCATAAATCTTTGCTTTGCTACATTAGGTAAACTTAAGAAACTCCATAGGACTTCAGGTAGCAAAACTTCTTTCTGAAACACAGGATCACAGCCTCAGCCTTTGAACTCTCTGTGCATTACCGAGGATATAAACTAAACAAATACAACACTTTTTTTTCCTTGCCTGCAGAGATAAAGCTTCCAGCTTAGCTTTTTTCCTAGTTCAGTTCCAGATTTCTCAGTCTGGTGGGTTGAAAAGATGTTAAAGATTTTTTAAAAAACACCAAGTCTAGCAATTCTGGCAAACCCTGAAGGGATAAGAGATCATCAGGGCATTTACCGATATCTGTTGTTATAACAATACTAGAAAATGTCCACCAACCTAACAAAGAATTGATTTTCCCATCAACATTCTTCCTGGAATATGTTCAAGCAACATTACTAGCATGAGACTGCTGAAAGAGCAGGAAATTAGATTTCTTTGCTTCTTGATTGCCTCTTATAAATGCATTATGTAGGTGTGCATAACATCAACTCAAATACCAATATTTACAGAAAAAATATTATCATGGAAAGAGAAGGCGGCAAATATTTAGTATATAAATTAGCATGATTTTGAAGCAGAAAACAATTTAAATTGTCTTACATAAAATTTTTCTGAACTAAAATATTTTTTCTTTCTCACAGACCATGTCTGTTACCAGATCCTCAGGTTAGATACCAAAGGTAGTTGGATGTCTCAAAATTTATTTCTCAAAGGGTAGCTTTCCTTCCACTGGTTTAAAGTACAGACCAGTCTATGTATCATGACAAGATTAAATAGAGATCCATCTTATTATGAAATGACTCAGGCCTGCAGTCAGCCAAGGAGAAACTGTGTTGGTATCTTATCCTTTAACCACACTTGGTTTTAAAGTATAAGCACATAACGTCAACATGTTATTTAAAAAAGTAAATAGCAATCCTAATGAAGTCAACCTAGTAAAGCAACTTCTTGAAATCTTCATTTTCACTTTAAATTTGCATTAACTATAAGTGCAAGAGTTCAACCTACATCCTTTACACAATCATTCCTACCAGTTATTTGCTAGGTGGCTAGGACCAAATTCCTTGATCTGACTCAGCTTACACATTTGTATAATAGGTGGAAAACTTCAAAGAAAAAGCTTTATGACAAGGCTGTATTATTTGTTGTAAATAATCAAGCAGAACAAATCATAGGGGCATCCTACAGCAGGGGGAGCTCTAAGACAAGCTGTATGATCTAACATAGCACCAAAGTCAGAAATAAATCATAAAAGTGTATGGAATGCAAGAAAGGAATGCAGGGAGGAAAGGGATTTGATGAGAGACAACATGAAACACAAGACAGAAAACATTTTCTAAAGATATTTGAGAGACAGACAGAAAAGAAATCACTGATAATAACTCAAAATGTGATACTAAATACAGAACATTATTTTATGGATTAGAACTAGACTATAGCATAAAAACTATCAGAGAGTTCCTACTTGCAGCTATGGCCTGAGGTGGAGAGAAGGTAAAAAGCAAATCAATGACAAACATGAAAAGCAGTTTGACAGACCTTTTAAAAGAAGAGTTTCAGATAGACAAGCTCTGAATGTATCAGTGAATTCTCCTTTCTTATAACAAAAAAAAAGTATTTGAAGAACAAATATCTTCACTTTCCCGACATGCTTAACACATCATTTATACCTCAGTAAGCTACACTAGATTTTTTTGGTGTCTTCACATTGATTTTACACTTTTTTAAGATAATTTGAACATTTATTTTCAGGACTCTTGTAGCTTTTTTCCAAAGTGTTCTTTGTTATGATTACTATCTTACTCATTAGCCTCAACCTTGGAGGTCAGATAGTAAAAAAAAAAAGACCATCTGAATGTCTAGTCATTTGAACAATTAGGTAGATAAATGTGAAATGTGATGAAGTTCTTGGAATATGTCTGGTGAAAACAAGTACTTTATGCAAATCATAAGTGAGAGTGGAAAATTCATCTTCAGAAGAAGATGGTCACAGCTCTCTAGCTCACTGCAATACTATCATCTCTGCTTGCAGAGCTAAAAGCAATAGGGCTATTAAGAAATTGTACGTATCATAGTCTCCCAAGAAAAGCTTGAAAAATTAAAATCCGTATAGACATAAATACACAAAGCCAAGATAACTAAATACAAAAAAAGTAATATGCCCAGAATGATATCAATGTACCTTTTGAAATTAGCAAGTACTCATTGTACTCATTGTAAAATTCATCTGCATCAGTATTGGTTTCTTTTTTTTTTTTTAAATAATGTATATTGCACATGATTCTACTACAGAGAGAAAAATATCCAAAATAGGGACAGGAAGATAAAGAAATTCTAAAAGCAATACTAACAAAAGGCTTTAGGACTTTTTGATTCATGAGCCAAAGCAAAATAAAGTCTGACACAATGAAATTCAATTTGTTTCCCATTTTAATTAGGAGAAAAATCATTTACACATTTCAAGAAAATGAGTAAAATGTACAAAATCGGTGAACATCTTAAGACAAATCTATGAACAGCAACAACAATTATGAATGGGAGACATTGTGAACATGTGTATAACAGGGCAATGCCATGCAGAATCTACTTACTGATCTTTCTCATCCTGAAAGTGTCATTTCCTAACCTCAACAGCTGTTAAAACAGGGGCATGGCCACTAATCTTTTTTCCTTCAGGACAGGCTGGCAAGTCCCAGATATTTCTGAAAAGACCACTCTGTAAACTCCTTTGTGTATGTGGGTGAGGGAAGTCCTCGCATGGACTCTGCAGCGAATCAGCTGGCATTTGGAAGCTTATCTGGCTATGCCTCTCCTGGTATGCTCAGCAGTAAAATGTTATCGCTGGTTTCTAAAAATATCTGGCATCATTTAAAATCCACTACTGCATTTGACTCTACAGTAATCTCCGCAGCAGTGAACCACATAGACTAATTAAAACTATGAAACACTGTTTCTTGAATTTCTTTTATAATTTTCTTGCATTTGAATGTATACATTGGCCCTTTTTGTTGTTTCTGTGGGGCAAGGTAATTAAAAGGCAAATTGCATCCTCCGTAGTTCTTTAATAACTCTGAAAATTACATTTCACTAGTAACTAGAGGCAGTGAGTGGACCCATAACACTAGTGATGATGGTTTTTCCAACTTTGTGCAGGATTCCTGCATAAATTCCAGCTATAAAATTATGACTTTGCAGTTGAGGCTGTAAAGCTTTAGTTTCATTGCTGGAGGTTTCTCCTGCCTAAACCTCCAGTGACTCAGCCAGGATGCCAGGTATCACACTAGGTTATAAGTATACACATTTTATACACTTTGGGAAATTATAGCTGTATTGAATTGCAGAGAACAGTTCTGCCACTGAGAGATAAGCTACCACTTTTAAAATAGAGTCTACAGAGCCAAAAAGAGACGTGACATGAACTATGGGCCTAATTTGCAAAACACATGTATTTCCTCCTGGAGAAAGTGTACTAAAAAGCTGTTAATAAAATGAACAAAAGTGGATACTGCATGTGCTTTAGCTGACCTGCAGAGCACTTTGTGAGTGGGAGTGAAGGACACAGTTCCCTGCTTAATTCTGGCACAGAAGTGTGATTAGAGACTAGATTTCCTTAGTATCCTCCTATCTTCCTTCCCACCACTCTATCCTAGCTTCAAGAGAGTAAATTCGTTAGAAAGAGACAAGTAAATTTGGCTTTGAACAGTTAAAAAAAAAAAAAAAAAAAGACTAATGGATCTATTATGTATATTACATTTTTTTAGCCACTTAAATAATAAAATATAATTAAAACTACTAAAATGATTTATCATTTCAAGTTTTTCACATTAGAATAAGAACCAGAATGAACAATCCCAAAGAACCATTAAAACTCATATGCTTTATTTCTGTACTGAAGATCAGGACATCTTGAAATTAAAAGCTGGTAAAGAAAGGTGTTAATGCTTGCAGAGCCACGGAGTTAAAGATATCAGATAACTGGGTGAATTCTATTCCCTTCCTTTCATGGGGGGGGGGGGGGGGGGGGAATCCTGGAAAAGCAGGATAAAAGAACAACATGAAAAGAACTTATGCTACATATGTGTATGAAAGTGTATGCATATGTAAGAGAGAGAAATTACCACTTTAAAGATTGCATTTACACCTTTTCAGAACATCAAAGGTAAAGGTAAAAAGGAAAATAAACAAGTAACGCAACGTACATCCTCAGTTGCTCAAGAAAGTTATGTCCGCTAAATAGGCTTAAGAGCACACCTGAAATAACTTCTTGACCTAATTATCTCTGCTTTCAAGTTTTGGGCTATTTTTCATCAGCAATATCCCATTTACTTGAAGTGTACCAGTGTCTTTGGGATCTTAAATAGAAGTAAGTGGGAACTAAGATGAAAAACATTTTAATTCATTAGGTAATCCATCAAAAGGAAATAAAATGGACTGGTAAATCGCTAGAGGGTGGGAAATTAAATAATTGTATATTCTTTGGTCCCTTTCAGTTCTGTCATAACAGATATTGCAAAGTGATTATAATTAGGCTTACATAAACCTATTTTTTCATTTTGTCACACCCAGAGTTCTTGGCTTACCTTTGCTCTAAACATCTAATGAATGCAGTGGCTTCAACATATATCTTAAGCTTTGGTAAATGGTGCAATATACAGCAGTAAAAGTATCCTTAGGCATACTCTTTACTTTGTGATCTAAGGTAAGTTTAAACATCACTTTAGAATATGATTCTATGGACCTGATCAATATGAGCTGGTTTCAGATTACCCTAGATTTTCTTCTGACAGTTTGTCTCAATCTTCTAAGATTTACTGTGATCAAGAGTGACAACAACTTTTTTCATGTTTGCCTATGCATATATTTATCTATTTTGAGAAGCCTTGTTCAGTTCCAATGAAGAAACCTAAAATATATTTTCGTCTACCTGCCCCAGAATCAAAGAGAGTGCTTCTAATGAAAGTGATTAAATGTGGCAGAAAGGTAACTGCACATATTCTGAAGCTAGTTGCCCTTTCCCAATCACCACTACCGCATACTTGAGCCTGCCAGATGCTACCGTACGCTTGAGACTGCTACCCCACGCAGAAAGGATTGCTGGGGAAGGTAAGGATCCACATGCTGCAGGATGCTGCAGGCGTGACAGGTTTCCAGTGGGAAACTGGCACTAAGCAGCATAGTCAAAAAATGCCTGAGATACACTATTGCTATCTTCTTTCAGAGCAGCATGACTTTGAGATGAAGGCCAAAGCTGGTCCACATTGTTTTATTATTTATCTATGTTATTTTAAATATACAAGGTTATTCATCTTTGATGCAGACCTGAAGCTACACCAGAGAAGAACTGTTCAGAGTAAAACGTAAAATCTATTCAACCTGACAGCTGAATCTTTATAAATTCGTGTTGAGAAATGGATTAGGCGGTTCACAGATCAGGGTAAATCTACATCACAAAGTGTAAACCAAATTTGGTTAATTTTTCTCTATAATTAGTGTCTATGTTGAAGATTTGAATAATTCATAAATAGATCTGTCTTACAGGTATTAGTATCATAAGAAGTTTAAGAAATTATTAGCAATATTTTAAAATTCTGCTTCAGTAACAGAGAAAAGTACAAACTCCTATCTGAATAATTAAAAAATCTTCATAGTTTTAAAACTCTAAACATGTTTTCTAGGCAAATTAAGTAATGCTTTTCTGGCTGCTCTTTCTCACAAAAGGAGTATGCAAAGACCTATTGAGTCAACACTGAGGAAAATATACAATACACTGCTCACGTGGCTATCTCCAAGCCAAAGAGCATATTCACACAAGCATATAAAATTAGTATTTAGTGAACCTATCTCCTTGTTTCCCTAGGGAACAGTATCAAGAACAGAAAAGCCTAGTTTTGGGAATATTGTATCGGCCCTGTTATGTAGGCTAAAATTTGTTCATAACACTTGCAGCACCCCAGGTACACATATTACATAAAATACCTTATGAAATCTCTCCATTACTGGCACTGAAAGTTTTACAGATAGAAATTATTGAGTACTTTTAAGATAGTATGATCCAAAGGACAAGCAGACAAAAAATATTTGATTACCCAACATAAGAAAAATATAATTCAAAGTTATTGTAAAAGTTTGTTAATAACTTTCCTAGTTGTAATAACTACTTCAAAGCCTGTTTAAAAACTTTAAAGCACTGTTTGACATTTGTCAAAATAGTCATAGGATATTCTATTTTCCCCCTTAATATAAATATGATAGATGCATTGTCATACTATTAGGTATCAAGCCATTAAAAAAATAGTGGCCAAATAATGATACTGCAAATATTTGGTAGGGAATCAGCAGGACCAAATGAAATTTACCCCAGTGTGTTTGTGAAACTAGCTGAAATAATATCTAAATCATAAGTGATTTTTTTCATGAACTGCAGAATAACGGTAAGAGCACAGGGCACTGGAGAGGGCACACAACGCCAATATCGAAAAAGCAGAAGAAGCCAACTTAACTTCAATACTAAAAACAAATTGCTAATCAGTTTGTAAGAAGCTAGAGGATAAGCTGATAATAACCAGCCAAAATAGCTTAAAATCTTGCCAGACCATTATAACTTTCTTCGACAAAGAACTGGTCAGATACATGTTGAAACTGGAAGCTATAGGTTTCATCTATCTTGAGTTTAGCAAACCTTTAGATATTGATTTATGTGTCATACACAGAAATGACACAGGGATACCTGGGCTAGATTCAATTAGTATTTGGTAGAAGCAGATATTGTGGACAAAAGCAAAAATAGTTAGCAACTTCTATCAAGTTGTAAAAGCACATATTGCATGAAGTCCTTCAGACTGTCTCATGCCACATGTTTCCATTAGTGACTTGAAGTAAAGCATAAAGTGATAAAAAGTTGATTTTATAAGTAGAAAAGGGATGAAAACATTTAAAGAGATGGATTAGCCCGCATGTGATCTTGATAACCTGGACACTGAGAACAATGGCATTTAAGAAACAAGCATTGAGTAAAAGACTTTTGGAAAATAATCAGAACAACTAATGCCAAAGAAGAAATTAATGTAATGATACATTAGATCACAACTCAGTTTCACCCAACAGCAGTCTCAATGTTGTTGCAGAATAGGAAAATTTCACTTTTGGGGACATTAGCAGAAATTATTATCTGCAAGAAATGGGCAGCAATTTTTTTCTTTAATCTGAACTGGGAAGGCCTCCAGATTAAACAACATACCAATTTGGGGCACAATATTTTAAGAAAGGTGCAGAACAATAAGCCCTGAACACCTTGAGCCGATGGATCAGCACCAACTCTCAAAAATTCTGTGTACCACAATATACTTCTGCCACCACACTTTACACTGGAAAATCTATACAAAACCTGTGTTCTGTGAGGTCCACTTAGCATAACCTTGTCTGGGCATTAATGCAAAGCATCCCAATAAGCAAAGATGTTACCAACATCCATAAAGAAAGGCCACGTTTAATCACAACAAGGGAAGACCAGGAAAAACATGATAACAGCTTTTGGTGGCTCCTCCAATACTGTAAAAAATACATTGATTGATTATTCTCCATGCCCTCTGAGCTTGACAAAAAGCTTGCTTAATTTGCAGCCAGGGGAATTTGGCTTAGATACTGTTTTAAAGATAATGATGGCCAAAAACTGGAATAGATTATCCTGTTCACTGGGTATTATGCACAACAGGTCAGTTAGGTTACATAAAAACCTTCATAAAGTTGTCTGGGTATATGTAATCCTGCATCAGACCATTATATAATGACCTCTTCAGATATCTTCATCCCTATCATTCTGGTGGAAATAATAATACCCATTCCATTCAACTTTCAAAATTATTTTGCAGGGAAGCAATATAAAAGTTTATTTATGAATAATACATTAAAATCTTAAAGGAGCATCTGTAAATTGGATGATAAATGGAGCAAATTATGTAGATAATCAGAAGTTATGGAAGGGGAAATATATGGTTTTTTCAGACTTGAGAATGACAACTGTCAACACTTAGACAGCATCCCCAAGGGCTTCCCATTGTTATCAGCACCGTTATTTTTCTGTACTACTGTACACTTTAGGGACCATAAGTCTACTCTGATAGCTGCTGAACAGAACAGCAACAACAAACCCAATCCTTATCTCAAAGACCTTAGGCTCTGAAGAAAAGACACAGACATAGGCAGACCCTGATGAATTAATACAGCCAGGAAAACACATTAAGATAATAGCATAGTATTGTTCAGCGTGGTAGGGAGTAGGCATAGCATATCAGAAGTCAAGTCATAGCCTAGATTTTGTGTATGTTGTGGCACAGAGAGTGGCATGCACACTTATCTAAGAACCTGTGCAACATTTATCAATAGAGCAGATTAGCTAACTTACTGAGCATAAATAGGCTTGGTTTACATTTAGCGGTCGTAAGATAGAGTGAAAAAAAAGAGAAACAGGTAAATTAATTTTTCATTTCCATTTGACTGTTTCCGAAAACTAATATCTTTTTTTGGACTCTCTTCAGACTGTTCTCATGGAAAATTAAAATACTGACTGCCAAGCAAGGCACTGGAGATTTTGATTCTCCCCTCCAGCTTAGGTACATAACTTCCTGGATAAAAATCAATAGGCATTAGGCACTTAAACAGTTCTGCACAGCACTCTGGCCAGAATAAATTATGCTGAGAAAAAGGTCACAGATCTTAAGCCCAAAACTTTTTTAGACGTGTTAACGGTCTGTATATGAAAAGACTTGTCCTTTTACCACTCTCATTTTCTCCTTTATTACATATTTTTGTGATATGTAAATTGTGTTTTGGCACTGTTTAATAACTGATGAGTTAAAACTTTTAGATTTGGCCTAAATTTACTGAAGAGTATAGACTGTCAATTCTCTCAACTGTTATTGATATTATGTGGATACCACTTCAAAATTCATGATTATATATTAAAGCTGGAAAATAAAAAGTAGTACACACTGACAAAGAATGTAAAAATGTGGCAGATTCAAATACACATAGAAAACAAACATATGAGAAAAACATTTTCATTTCCTCTTTTTATGTAGAAATAGAGAACTGAAGAATGATTTAAAATATTCATCTGACCTTTGCAACTCTGGTTCAAGAAAAGATCAAAGACATCTGGTGAAGCTATAAGATGAAGGCATAGTCTAAAAAGTAATGGGGCTAGAAAGTATCATAAGAAAGAGGTGAACCACTGTGCTTAATTTGAAATGTACTTACACGACTTCCTAAATCCCAATGCTAGAAGTAAATTTTTTTCTATGTTTTTTCTTTTTTCCCCTAAATATATGGTTTCAAACCTAGATTAAATAACATAATTCTTTATGATTGCAGTAGACTCCCAGACTATGTATGGATAAATTAGATGAATAAGCGATATTTCTATAAAATTCATTCTTTTTCGGAAGATAGCAGAATCTGAAGAAAACAATAGCAAGGTGTTTTAAACTCACAATTACACTAGTAAAATACAAATGCAGAGAAAGATAATAGTCCTATGCCAAATAATTTTCCAGCTAACTTAAGAAGAAATATAAAGTCATTTAAAAATAGAGAAGTCTGTGAGACATAATAGAACAATATGAGGAAACTTTGCTGGCACCAACTTACTCATTCCAGGACTACAAAAGGTCTAGAGAACCCAAGCATACATCCTGCATGTGGTTTTCCTTGTCATTATTTACTGCCGGGAATGTTCCCGCCTGCTGTACAAAGCCTGGCTAGTTTTTGTGCAGAGCACTAAGCGTCACAGTCACTCTAGTTGGTACTTAGGATGCAGGATTATGATGGAATTCTTAAAATTATAGAAGGCACAAAAAGCACAAGAAAGGAACATTTGCTCTGCAGTTTCCATATTGTTCTTCACCCAGGCAAAAGAGCAGGAATATCTATATCCTGCTAAATAGACTATCACAAAATACAGCACTTTCTCTGTGGAACCATCGTAATGTCCATGTTACACACACTTGGGCTGTGTAGAAAATCACTGTTCAAACCAATTTCAGAATGTTACTAAGGGATTAAAAGAACAGAATATTTTTAACAAATCTTCATATCCCTAAAGATTTTATCTCAAACCCTTCTTAAAATCCTTACCTCTAGGATGTCAGTGAGAAAGTTGCCATTGGCCTCAGCAGGATCAAGTTTTACCTCAGGTCTTTGAAGAACAATTTAAGGTATTATTTATTATTCTAAAATCATAATTTGAATTTGCTAAGACATTTTACTGTAAAATTTCACTGATCATGTACTATTCCACCACATTTATAATTGAAAGCATAAGAATCTTCCAGCTTCTGAGTCAAAGCAGAAGGCAGACAACAGCAGAACTGAACTTCAGGGGTTTACAATTCACGAACTCTGTAAAAAAACCTCTCTTCCCTTAATGTCATTTACATTTCTTTCTAGGGCTGCCTTGAAATGTCAGCTGTTCCCAAGTAAGGGAAAACATTTCTACACAAACTCTATGACAAACTAAATGGGGCCTTTTCAGGCGACAGCACTGTAGATGCTTTTTCCTACATGGCTGGTTGCAGCTGTCATTTCAAAACCTCACATTCTTGGGCTATTAGGTAACTACCTCCACGTCAGTTATTCTCTGTTCCAGTGTAAAGGTGACTTCCATGCAAAACAAGTTATCTACTCAGATTATTTTAAAAACAGAAGTGATTGCTTTCAGGGATTTTCTTATTTGATGAATGAAAACAGACTCTTACTTGACTTGCTTTAAACACCTTTTTTTAAAGTCAACTTCATCATTAATGGTTATTATAACCAGAAGTGATTTCTTGTTTCTCTTCAGAAACCTGAATTTTAGGATTTATTTCATGAGCATACTTTTCCTGTTACCAAAGTTACTTCACAAAGTGGGCATTTTTTCCCCCATCTTTTTCTTGTCTTAGAGACAGCCTTTCAAAATTAATGCCATGCACTTTGTGTAATTTACAAGATTTATGACCTTAATGCTGTTTCTGAATTTTTTATGCAAAAAAAATGTCATTTTCTCCATAAAATTTGTATGGATATATTGAAGTTCTGCAGGTACAGTTAAGGTAATTACCTTAATAGAGATTTGTGTGTTCCCATTCAGTCTTTTTATTTCTATTCACCAAGCTCTTGTGTCCTACCTGAAGTTACTCTGCAGCTGTTTCATTTACCTGTTGGATACCTAACCCTTTCCTTGTGCTGAATTTCAGTATGTAATTTACTTTTAAAATTCAGCCTTCCATTTTTAAAAGTAATTTTCATTTAAGAATGGTGGATAGACAATTACAAAGATTTCAACAGAAAGTACCTTGTCAACAATAGTTCCAGTTTTCTAACGAATAGATGAAGATTTGCAAACATGCATATTTACTGTTATCTTGAAGCTTCAAGCAATATGAATTGCAATATTAATCAACATGTTTTTCTACAAGGCTGCAGTAGTTCTGCCGGAATTTCATTGTTCATTATATCACTACATAGTCTGACAAGACCTCAAATTTCTTTCTAAACCTTCAGCTAAGAAAATAACTGTGCAAGAATCTCAACTTTATTTTTACAGCCTGTTTCCAGCTTTTCCAGGAAAAATTTCCAGCATTCCAGGCAATGCAGTGCCGAGCCTGTTTCATGTCTGCAGTTGCCTGTTGCAGCAGTCCACCAGGGGTTACAGTGGGATGCAGGGTGGGGAGGGAGCCCCCGAGGCTGGGGAGGAAGAGGACCCGCTGCCTGGGAAGCAGAGGCTGCCTGAACAGCAGATCTCCTGTCTCACACAGCCACACACAGAGTTAGTGGGGTTGCACCCACTCGTATGACAGCAGTATGCTGGAGGATGGCTCTGCACAGGCTAAGTGGTGACTACTGCTGTGGAGAGTGACCCTTTTAAACAGCAACTTTGCTACTCCCAACTTCTTGGTGGCAGTAGCTGGGGAAGCAAGTCCATCTTTCTAGGGCACTCAGCTCAACTCACCAGCTGGAACATATTACAGTCTTTGTCCTGGAATGACAAATCTCATCTGCACTACTGAGAAGCCTCAAGCATCAACCAAAGAGCAAATACAAGGATTTTTTTTTTTAATCTAACAGTTTTATAGACAAACTTTGGATATTTTTTTTTTTAAATTTTGATCCCTCAGGGTTGAAATACTGTTGATTAAAATGTGTGACGTTATCCCTGTGCCTGTAGTCTTTTTACACAAAATGAAGGCATCACTATGAACTACAGATGTAATTAGAGAAGTCCCTCTTTCCTCACCTCCTTAACTGTTCAAGTTTTCACCAGTTGCAAAAAGAAAAAAAAAAAAAAAGAGCTGAAAAGGGAACACAGAAAACAACAAAGTAGCTAGACAGTCTGTATAAAGTAAGCATACGGCCATTTTGCCCTCTCAGTGTGTTTCCAACTAGGAAGACCTATTAATGACTTACCACAAACTTACTCTTCCCAACTTCTCCAGGAAATGGGACACCCAATCTTGTGTAATTTTTGCAACAAAAAATTTTGCTCTGATAAACAGATTGATAAAAATTTTACTGTGGTTAAATAAATACATTAAACTCAGTATTTCATTAGAATCAGCAAGAGACTTTTCACAGTGTATGTTTTCCTCTAAAAATGAGAATATCGAGCATAGTGAATTGCAAAGTCTTCTGAAGGAGAACTTACAGACTGAGACTTCTTCCCTCTTTGAGGTCAGAAAAAATACTGCTGTGTGAACCAATTATTTGCCTGTGATGCTAACCCCCTTCACAAATACTTCTGCCAAGCCTTCAATTCCAGCCACAGTGCCCTCATTTTTCAAATTCCCAGGCTCAGTTATTTATTCAGGACAGCTCATTTCAACAACTAAATGATTGGTAAAGTCAGACTACATTTAGCCGCTAGCATTCTTTGGATGTCTGACCTGTAGAAGTGTACAAAAAATATTACAAAATGTGCAAGTCCGGAGTGGGACTGTGGAGCCTCTCTGCTCTGACAAGCTCTCTGTCAATGCCACTTCAGGGGTCCTGTCAAAGCTGGAAAGACATTTACCCCTTTTTTTATGAGGGGAACAATAATACAGGAACAACAGCTTGTAAAACACCCAAAACATTTCAATAAAACTCTTACTAAAACCATTCAGTGAAATCTCAACCCAAAGAACTATTTTCCAGTTCTCTTCCCATTTCCTAGTTTATAGGGCCACTTCCTTCCTAGTAATCTCCCACTAGAGTTACAAGGCTATTCTTCAAGTAGCTATTGCTGTGTTTTTCCATAAAAGATTTTTATTTTTTCAGAATATGCTTTTCTTTTTATTTTTTTTGTTTTAGTAAAGTAATGTCACCCTTTCATGTAATTTTTTTCTTAATGTATTTTAAAGTAGATTTATCACAGTGAGGTTACATACTTCCGACTTAGTGTATATAAAACAATTAAGAAATCCCCCAACAACGTTGCTTAAAGTGCGAACATTTTCAGAGTAACAGCAAAGCTATACATGCAATGTAATTAAAAAGCTCATCTATACACACACACAACACACACAGAGGAGCACGGAGGCATGATGGCAGGAGGGGGAACCCCCATAGCCCAGTCAGAGAAAGGGAGCCCCAGCCTGGCCCCTCCTTGGGGAACCTCAGCCCCATGGGCTGGGGGTGGCAGCTACCATGATGAGTCAATGGGAGAGGCTCACCACAGCACCTTACAGATTGAGGGGGTGCTGCCAGGGGGCATGGGACACGTCATGGGACGCCGGGGAAGAGCACTTTGGGACTGCATGGGACTTATCATGGGATGTAGAGGGAAGGAAGCATAAGCAGGGAAAGGGACAGATCAAGGTGGTTTGGAGAGGAACAAGCATGGGAAAATAGAGGCATAAGTGGTTAAAACGAGCTGGTCGCTTCCCTTATCTGGCCGTGCCCCGTGCCGGATCCCCATGGTCTGTCCTGTCCTCTTATTAAACTGCACTTCTAACTCTCTTCCTGGGCGAGGGGCTTTCTGTTCTGTGTGCGTGTGTGCCAACAACGAGCATCAGACCACTTCTTACTGTGTCCGTGGTGCCAGCAACTGGAGAAGTCCATGTGTGGTCACTAACGAGCATCAAGCAAGACTAGCCAGTAAGTAGGTTGAGTGGCCTGGGAGCCATGCGCTGGGAGTGAGGCACCTGGAGGAGGTGGATACCAGAGGGACCGGGGCTCCAGGCTCCGGGGGTTGGAGGTTGACCAAGAGGCCCACCTGCATGTGCGTGTGTCAGACTGGGAGGCAGCAGGGCCAGGTATGGGGTGGGTCGGGTCTCTAAGCCTGGTCATGAAGGGACCCAAATGAGGAAACCAGGGACCAGCTACTGGATATGTAGCTGCTGGGGCGTCTGAGTCCGGCTCCTGGAGGGACTGACAACATTTATATGTCCCACTAACGGACCTTCATCCTGATCAGCCGGAGCAGAGAACAGGATGCGGACAGTGGTGTTGTTTGTGTTCGCCTGAATGCTGAGTGCTTCTGTCTGTGCCGACCTGTGTTGCTGTGACCATGCACATGTGCTTTTATCAGTACCGTACACGCGTGTGTGCCTATGGGGAAGGCATGCTCACCCTGCACGCAGAGTGGACCTGACAACATGGAGCTGCAGCAGCCTCCCCTCTATCGGGCATGTATGAAAATACAAAATCCAAGATTATGTGCAAAACTGTATGCATCGTTACACTGTATGTATACACTTAAGGAAAAAAAATGCTACTTCCCCCCATAAAGTTTGAAGGAAAACTCAAAAGAGAAACTACTATATCGTTTCAAGACTAAAAATCAATACAGGAGAAGAATAGAAACCATTAGTTCAATCAGCATGCATGTTGTTGGCAATTTTAGTATCCATGACCAACTTACAAAGTGTGAATTATTTACTCTTTTTTTTAGTTAGTACTATAAAAGAAAGAAGAAAAAAGAATCTGCTGAATCAGATCTTTGGCGGATGCTTTCGTCTGAGCTGTAGAGGAGTTTTCAGTAATTAATAGCCAGCTGCACATCCTGATATAATGCCAGATGGGTCCTGCGTCATTAAGTATTACTGAAACAAGTTACTATTTATCAGGCAATGGTCCAGGAAAAGAAATCCTTGGAAAAGCAAAACAAGAGACAAAGGTGCATTTAAGGAGTGACTTGAGAGTCATTATTTAATTCCATTTTTAAAAAATGTGTGCATAAAATGCTATTTTCTTGCGCAAATTATTCATACATGGGAGAGAGAGAATCTATTGCTAATCTACATTTACATTTCAAAGGTTGTTCTTTTGACAAAACTATCAGCACTGTTGATAGTTAACATTCCTTGATAGTTCTTTTAAGGTGTTATTTTTCAGCTGTTTATGTCTTTGCCTAAAATTATCCATCCAGTCAGAAAATTTTTGTGCTGGGTATATATCCCAAGGTACTTCTTTATTGACATAGTAGTTTTATAGAATGAGATTCTAAGCTCCCATGCAATAATGGGGTACCTAAACCCATTCACACTCTTCAGAGATGATCTCCATAGGTACTTCCTTCAGTTTTGGGTGTACTTAGCTCTGAATTTTGCAGATAGATTAGTAGGAACGCGCAGTATTCCCAACTGCAAAATAAGCTGATTTGAACAGTATTTGGATTACGTTTTGTACTATTAAATACTAGAAATGCTGGATAATTAGTCTCTGGATACTTCAAATTACTTACTCCACATTAGCAGACACTTCTGCATACCTCAAATCCCCATCTGTAGAATGGACCTAACGATATTTTGTCAGTGCTGTTACAACACATCCTTTAATCTTCGTAAAACACCCAGATTCTACAACGGGAAGAGCTAAGGAAATCTCATGAAGAAATAGGCCATTTTGAATTTGATGCAAGTTTTAAATTATTTACTTTGAGAAAGAAGTGCAGGGCTATCTACTGTACAAGAAATACTAAGCAACCACCAATGCAGGGAAGTAATAAGGTGTTCTGTATACTATAAGCTATAGTATGCCTTCGTGCATTTGGAACAAGTAACTCGCACACATAGGAACGCCAACTTCAAAGTCACCATATGGTGCAAGTCACCAGAATTGTAACAATTCCTAACTTTTGCATTCTTCGAAATGTGTTGTTTTCAACATCATTACATCTGTTTTCACATAAGTTCATAAACAACAGTTTTGCTTTTTGCTACAAAAGTGAATTTTATATGGTGCTAAATTTATTCAAACAGCTGCATGCGAAATTACTCCTTAGTACATTCTGTAATTTTTAATGGGAGGAAATGCGGATTCTATTAGAAAGCCTCTTTGCAACTATTCAATTTGCATGTGTATAACAAGCTCATGAGAATGTAACCGGTTATTTCCACATCCCCCATCGTTACACTTTTTGAACATCTGAGGTTTAAAAGGCAAGAAGTTGGTCTGGTACAGCCAGGAAAGTATTTAAACACTTTTAAACCAATATGTAAATATTTTAACTCTGAATCAGATTAATAACATTACGTCCTACTATATGGAGGTACACAAAGTAAGGATGGACAATTGCTTGTCCTGACACTGCCTTCAAAAGTGGGTGTAAAAGGGTTTTGGCTCTATATCTCATAGCTCAGTCTGAAGGGAAGTAAGCCCAGCCATAAATACTTTCCCTATAGTGTAAATGACAGGACAGAAGAAAATTAACTGGGCAAATAAAATTTCTACTACAAGAATATTTAAAATGGTAACAGAAACAACCCCAACCAAACCACTTAACTTCATCTTTGATATCAGGTACGATCATTCTATCCACACTTGAACACAGATAAATGAAAGACAAAGAATTGTATGACATCCAGAAAGAGTTGTTTTTCTCAGACCTTCTTAATGATCTTATCCTAAAGAGGGTGAATCAAGGTTACAGGCTAACAGACAATTACTACCACCCTCAAAGATGATTTCTTTTTTACATATGACATAATTCCTTTGTTAAAAAGCAAGATCATAAACAAGATCTTCTTTAGTGAAAAACTGTTAATATCCAACAACAGCACCCAGTATTCCCTGACTAAGTTTCACAAATCTAAATTTCAGTGAGTAACCAGTTGAGACAAAAATATAGTTTAACATAACGTAACCTGGCAAGATCCACATTCCAAGTGAAAAGGGAGGTTGTTCTCCATACAACAGGCTGTTCTTACTTGGGGGATTCCCTGCCAAAGGATGTTGTAGATGAAAAAGTTTACATAGCTCCCAGAGGAGATTGGACAAAAACTTAGGAAATATTTGAGCTGAAAATAATTGGAGGCTGGGAGAGTACCTGTGAGGAGGATGATATTGTGCTTTTCCTGTGGACATCTGCTTACAGCCAGAATACCAGTCTAGAGGTACTCTTGGTTTCAACCATTACATGCACTCCTGTACCACTCTTACACTTACACAGTATAGCTTGAGCATATACAATAAGCTTGAACTAAAACAATTTTACCTGAAAAAGATGATAGCTAGCATGATCTAAAGAATTAGAAAGAAGTAGTTAAGCTCCAGGTCCCACCATTTTGCCCTTGGTGTGCACTTCTCTCTGTCTTTGAATTTCCACCCCACCCCTGCCCCTTCATTTAGATTAAATTCTTTGAGGCAGGGATTACTTCTTGCTACGAATTTTAACAATACCTACCATGAAAACAAAAATCTTAATCTTGATTATAATCTTTACACTCAATTACACTTTAATCTTTACACTATTACCCTTTACTGTAATAGTAAAGAACAGGTAAGATGTTTCTTAAAAACAAACACTACAAGAGAAAGTGCTTTTGGTGCTTCTATTTATCCCTCTGCAAGTTTGGTAAACAGAAAGGAATGTTCCTAATTACCTTACGAAAATGCATTTTGATGTTCTCACAGGAAACTTAATATTAAATCAATCATTTACTGTTAAAATCAAATATCCTGGAAAATACAGAATTAAAAGGAATAAATAAGGAAATAAGGAATAATAAGGAAATAAAAGAAATAAACCCTCAGCTTTTTCATGTAAGAAATATTTTGAATAATAAACCATCCATGTAAATACAAAAATGTATTAAAAATAAGATGGTTCCCAATTTCTCTCTAGAATAGTGTCCATCATAGAACTGGGTCATTATTAAACAAATCGGAAGTAAGAACCTTAGAACTGCAGATCCAAATTCCAGACTTTTTAAGACAAGAGAAAACCATTTTCCAGCTTCTGGGAAATGAACGTTACATGTTACACAATTTTTTTCCCCCCCAAAAAGCAACTTCTAATTCCTACAAATAGAGGAATTTTCAAGATGAGGGGTGGGGGGGGAAGTTAAATTCTTGTAGTTTAAATAAGAACTAAAATATACTTTTTGCATTTAGGTTAGAAGCTGTCTTGTATCTTCCTAGCTCCACCGCTGACAGACAGTCACAGAAAATCACTGTCTCCTCAGGAGAGATCTGGGGGATATTCAAACTTCAGATTTACCTATAATTTTCCCATATGAACTGTCACAGAAGACACTTTGGTGGCCTACAACCTTTTGTGTTTCTTCCCAAATCTAATGCATCTTGTGCAACAGAATCATAACCAAGGAGAACTGGTGTCAAACATATCAAGCAGGATGCCAAGAAGGCAGCAGAATTGAACAAAACTATGTCTTTCAGTATTTGAAAATTCTGTATTTATTCATTAACCTCTGACACATACTCCTTCCTCCAAGCCATCTTATAAGGCTCAGTGCTTCACATCTGCTAATGTCATATTGCAAATAGTGGTAGTATTCCCTGCTATAAAAAGTACCAAAATTAAGACACTAAGTTGACATTACAGATATTTCACTATTTCCTCCAAGGTCCTTATGAGAGAAGAAGCTTTGTTATAGTTTTACGTGTTACAAGAACACAAGAGTTTTTTGGGTTTTGTTGTTTTGGTTTTTTTTTTCAAAAATATACTGGTAAATATGTTGTTTCCATTTTTATGCTATATTGTTGGCAGATCTTCTCTTTCTTCGTATTTTCTTTCCAATAATGAAATAAAGATACAGCTAAATGTAAAATAAACTTAGAAACAGACACAGCTTTAGCATTCTGATGACTGACAAAGAAAGAAGATGCTTAATGGAACATGGAAAAGTGAAAAGTTCTTTTTCAAGTGTTGTGTCACATTATTTTTTTAATCCTTCCAACAATCACACTTTGTATAGATCTTATCTTATGTTCCAAGTCAGTGGTACAATAAACAAACAGTGAGAGAAAACCATGGTAGGTGGAACTGTGCCCTTTAGCACATTGGAAATATATTGCTACCTTTGAGATTTACAGGCCGTCTCATTCCCCCTCAAATTTTCCATTAATGTATTTTTATTGCTAACAACCTTAGCTTGTATCTGTTGAAGAAAATCATGATGCAGGAAGTACTTCAGAGTGGAAGGAACCAGCTTGAAGAAACATGAGTCTCAGCTAGTTACCAAAATTTGGTTGAGCAAAGACTCTGCTTCCATTACATACCTACACAAAGTGATAGGTATGAAGCCCTCCCAATGACAGACAAGGTATAGCACTTTTTTTCTCTGGAAGTTTTTCTGCTTTTCTGAAAATTGCAAGAAAGCTGTGTCTGACCAAAGCTGACAAATACAATTTATGAATAACTTTAGAAATAATTATTTTCTTAAAGAATGTTATGCAAGAATAATAAATCATATAGCAAATCACAATAAAAATTGAAAATGCATTACTCCTCCTGTCCTAGATTTAGCGATATCATACATTACTTTTTCTGGTTGAGCTGGATGCAGGAGCCTTCCTGTCATCTATTTCTTGAGAAAAGGATCTATACCCTTTTCTCAGGAAAAAAAAAAAATCCAGCCAGATCTTCCTACCTACACTCCCAGAACAATTCCAGCTTCCTATGAGTTCTGTAGAAGAGTGAGGTATTCCAATCCAGGTCTATCTGCATGCAATTTTTCTTTTAACTGTTCCTTATTTCTAAGACAGAGTAACAGGTGGTGCATAAAAATTAAGCAAAAGGTCTTGGTGTCTCAAAAAAATGCTAGCTATATGCACAGTTAATCAATTATAATTATCAGCATCAAGCTTGATGACCTATAGACTTACACTTGATAACTCCCCCAATTTATATTCTGATGCATGAGTCACTTTTGTTTACTACCTGAAATGTGTCCTAAATGAAAAGATAATCCTGGAGGATTCTGAATACTCTTATCTACTGTCTCCCATCTTAAAAAATCTGCATTTAAAAAGAAGTCCTGGTCAAATGCAAAATGACAACTTTTTAAGTAATCTTCTTAGGTAAGATTTAGTGAAAACTTAAATATTTGGACTGGCATAAAACTCTCAGATTTGTAAAACAGATCTTCTCAAAGCATTTAAGCCACAGAGTGACTCTGGATATATAGCTTTGTCAAGAATAATTAGTGTATGAAAATAGAGGCCAGTGTCTAATTTATATATATTTTTTTGAATATTTGATTTTCATGACTCATGCACAGGGCACACTCAACAAAAAGCACTTCTCATAATAGAATTATTAAAATTTAATCTATAAGATTATTAATTGGCTCTGAAAAGAATACAAGAAAACAATCTACCTTAAGAACTCTGCTGAAACACTGATTCATAGGGGAACAATTAATCCAATAGTTTCAGAATGGTATCAGAGACTTTGTTACTGAGATCAGGCCTACACTTTTAATGGGTATTATTAACAACATGTAATTTTAGGATATGTAATATCTTGTAAAAAAACATACTTTCAAAATTATTCAGAATGTTATTAAACAGACAAGGGTTTGATCTCCAACAATAACCAGAAGACATTATCACTAGTAACAAGCACACTGTGGCTCTGATGAGTGTGAGCCTCAGGTCTTCCACCACACACAGTTGACTGAATTGAATGCTGGGCTGTGGGGTGTTTTGGCGTTTTTCCTTGCTGCAGCATACTGGCTAAAGACTTTAGAAAATCCCTGAGATACAGCAGCTCGGTGTCAATATGCTATTCCTTCTACACGGGAGGGGGGTCACCTCCAGGCAGAAATGTTAATGGTACTCAGTGTACTGTTTAACACAATAAAATAAGCTGTTTAACACAGCATATTTTGTCTCTTATTCCTAAACGTCAAAAGTTTTATCCTCAGGAATTTGTTTTGACATTGAAAAGCCTGCAAACAATCAGCTTACTGATTTTGGGAGATAGCTGAAATATAATAATTCTGGAACATTACATTAAATAAAAAGCTATCCAGACACAATTTTCAAATTTGCAACCTGAAGTTGGGCACATACACATTAATAAATGGCATGACTTTGACAGATATTTAGCAAGCTCAGCTCTTTTTGACTTCTGTCATATTTTCTAAAATTAGAAATGGATTATTCCACTCAGTACAAAAATCAATTTCTTGTGCCAGCAAGTGATGATTTATTGTAGTTTATTTAAAAAAAAGAAAAGCCCTGAATTTTTGATTAAGCAAGGGTAGGGTAGCATTTTGTGGGGTAGGGGGAGGCGGGGGATGTGGATTATTTTAAATTCCCACTTTTTAACCAAGATTTTTCATTCAAACATATTGATTTCATTAGATCAGGTTTCAGATAAAGAAATTGCAGTGAAAGGAAAAGGTGAGAGAACTCCACCCCACACATCCAGGGAAGAAGAGGCTAACAATTCCAAAACAAGAAATTTTGTTAAATGGATATTAATGAACATAAAATATAGACTGTAGGCAAACACAGGAAAACCAAAATCATTCTTTTCCGGTTTTCCCCAGCCTGTGTCAGTATGTTGCTCTGTGTTCAGCAGTGCCAGTGTTTGGAAAGGCATGACCATGTGTATCCAAGGCTGAGGATAAGGAAGGACTAGCCCTTTCAGTCGCAACACATATTTATATCACCTTAAAGAAAAAATTAAATGCCAAAGACCTGAACATTGATTTGAACCCTGTAAGCAGTTGTTAGAGAAAAAGAAGGGGGACGGCAAAGTGAAACACTAACACTAGATATTTAATCATTTTATAATTATAAAACAGAACTAATTCAAAAAAATCTCAGTGTGAAGTCTTGATTCTGCAGAATCACTGAAAAAAAAATCGCTGAACCGATTACCTCACAATTTTCAAAGACACTTAAGTAGGCCATTTGAGAACTCTGACATAGGTTTTCACTGCTGCCATTAGAAATGAAAGAGCTATTTAAATTGTCAAAAAATACTGTTGACAGAAGAAAAAAAAATCAAGTATGAATTGTGTTTTGCTCTTACAATTATAGCAATTTGTCATATACCTTTTGAAATAATTTCTCTCAACAGAAGTCTATCAGAGACAGCAACTATTTTTGTGGTGCTTCTGAAAAGTGATTTTTTAACACTGGCACAATTTTCCAATTACCCACATTTGCTATTTGTTGTTAGAATCTTACAGGATTTTAAAGAACTTCTGGAGCATCATGATCCCATTTAATTGCTTTCATAACTTAATCAAGCTTTCCCGTAAAACTGCCTTGAGTTTTTGCGTTTCCACTGTATCCACTATCTTTCAACCCCTTCAAATTAGAATTCTGTTTAATATTCAGTCAAAAGAGATTCATGTCTACCAGAAAGCAAAAGACCATTTGCAATGGAAGATTTTATTATCTTTATATTCCTTGTAGCAATGTACCCTTTTATGTTGTTTGCAGATCCATAAAATTATTCTGTAGTTAATGTGATCAATGATGTTAAATTACTTTGGCTGGATTTTTTGTTTGTTTCTGCCTGACTGTGATGAGAACACAGGCCCTTGTTTATCAGAAAGTTAGTTCAGAAGATCTGCACATGATTCTCTTTTTAATAAGATGTGAATGTCAAGGTCAAGGGGCTAAATCATGACACGGTAGAAATGAAGTCTAATAATATTGAAACAGGTGTCTGATGTGTTGCAAAGTTAAAGATATCATTAGGACTAGAGAAAGAGGAGAAGAGCAGTCACACGGGTCTTTAAGAGTGATACCAGTAACGTTAGTGAGAATAATAGCTGCTGACGTCTCAATGAAATTAGCTACAGCAGAGCTGGATTATGAGGCACTAAATTAGTACTAAGAGAACTCAGACCTGACCTATTAATCACATATAGAGCTAAAAAGCCCTACTGGGTACAAAACCTGTTTCTTCTCACCAATGAGAATGTAATTCAATAGAAACTTTCTGACATTTATAGCCACAGTCTAACGCAGAAGTAAGGTATGTGCAAGAAAAATATTGAAATAAGTATTCTGAAACTTCTGCTAAGGAAATTACATCTTGATTGAGGAAAAAACCAAGAAAATAAGGTAATATGTTTGCTAGCTTATAATTTCTGGAAAACGTTTTCTCTCTACCCTTAAAAAATTAAAGATAGAAAACTCTTTCTTAGGTTCCAGCAACAGTCATCATGTTTTCAATCTTTTATGTATTCGTATTGGTGTTCTATAACGTTTACAGCAAGATGTGCAGCAAGAAAAAATGTAGCAGAGGTACCAATTTTGTCTTATAAAGAAAAGATATAAGTATTTCATAGGAAATATAAGTAACTGACAATGTCACCAGAAAAGTATTGAAAATAACTGTGAAAAGTGAAATAAAATGCAAATGAGCAACTAATGTACCAAACATTACTGAAGGAATAAAAAAGGTGAAAGCATTCTTAAATATGACACAAATTATATGCTTGGAAAGTTAACTAGAAGTTGTTGAACAAACATCTTTTAAAACATCAATCTATCCTTTATCTGTAGTGAGGAAAAGCAAAAACATTGTTAGGTATTGCCAAATACACAAGTTAAATCAAAATAGAAAATATTTATACAATTGAATGAGACAAAAAAAAACTAGTATGCCTGTCACTGTATTTCAGATATTACACTACTCCTCCTGACAGAATATGCACAAAGGAACTAAAGTGATACAAAATTTCATCCAAATAAGCTATGAATAATGTAAGAGAAAATTAGGCTGTCAGTGAAAGATATCCAAGTTGGTATTATCTGTCTAGCATGTTAGCAAAAAAGCTTACTATATTTCTTGCAGTTACTTAGTTTATTAGAAAACATAAGAAGTCAGAAATTTCAGAAAAAGATGTATTTTGTCTGGATATACAGTACAATACAGAAAATCTTCAGTAGAAATAATAGCATTATTAGATCTGTGATGCATAGATATTAAACACATTGTATACTTTATATTTAATAGATTATTATATTAAGACTATTTTATAGAGATATTTCATAACAGATCAGGTTGAAAATACTTGAATTACATAGCATAGTGAAATTGAAAGCTATCATTAAAGCTATATTCAATTGTAGAAAGCAGTTGTGCTCGGTTGTGTACTATTTTTTTGATCCAAATGAGGTATGACTCCTGTGTATTAAAAAATTATAATATAATCTAACAAGGAAAAGGGAAAAGAAGTTTGCAAATAATGCTGCTGAAGTAACTGGATTTTTGATTCAGCTATGTAATTAAAAAAAAAATCAATTTGGATTATTAATAAATTATTTTTAATCTGTTTTTCTCATTGAGATGAAAGACCTATTGAGATAAGAAGCTGCTGCTAGGGGCATCATAATTTATTAAACAGCTCAGCCATGAGACAATAGGATCTATATTTAACTGCTTCTGCTGTTTGCAGATTGCCCTATTCACCTTGATATAGAACAACTACTATGGGAGCATTCTATATAAAATATAACAGCTCAGAGAAAGGGCAGAAATACATATAAGATTACTATGTGGCCTAGCATTTAGGGCATTCTACAGGACTATGGAATGGGAGAAAACTTAAATATAAGTCTCTGCATCCTTAGTGATATTTTTGTAGATGAGGATGCCATCAAAACCATAAACTCCCATTTGAGCTTGGCAGACTGCTCCAGCACACCTTTTCACCACCTATGCACCACCTTTTCACACGTTGAAACTATTCATGCAATTTAAGCCAAAATTGCTACTGATATTGACTGAAACCACATTTCCAAAGAATGCAGTATTTACTAAAATGTGGTTAGATAACTTGGTACAAAAGTTTTCCACTGGTATCAATCCCATTTTCAAAGGTTTATATGACTTTTTGAACAACCATTTTCATGAATCTATTATTAGATGAATAATCTATTTTGTGGATGGTTGCATCAATCTCTCTTTCCTTGTTTTAGTAACTTTAAGAAAAGTAGCTGATCACTAGCAATTTATTTTCAGACAGGTAAATAATGAATATAAAATAATGAAATTATTTTAAAAGGACAACACTAATAGTGAAAATAGAAAGAGAACACAAATGGGTATCAAAGATAATTTAAGATATAATTAAACATTACATTTACACATTTTATGTATACCTGTATTACAGATACAATACAGGAACTATATGAAAAATACCAGCTGCATCGCTAAAGCAATTCTACCAGATCCCTGTTACTCCCAAAGTTTAGTCCTCAGAAATGAGAGGCGGTACTATTTAGTCATTTGCAGACAAATATAGCAGAACCCATGGAATATAATTTGGAGTTATCTTTCAGAAATACATCCAACGATGATTTAAACTCTTAAAGTGACAAAAAAAAAAAAGTAGTTAAATTAATTCATTCACCAAAAAGAAACTTAAAAGTAGAAGGGACATTCTCAGTGACACAGACTAGTTGCCCTGCTGTCACAGGCTCCACATCATACAGCCCTTTTCACAGCTATTTTTAACATGCTACAGTCAATTACTTTCATGCTTTTCTCCAATATGTTATTGGAAGGCTGTTCCAAAGCCTCCCTTGTCTGATAGAGTTTAGGAGTATTCTTAATCTCTAGCCTGAAGGTCTGAGTGGCCAATTAAACCCTATTGATTTGTTCTATTTTGCCAACACAGCTCTAACAGAGAAGTATTAGAAAAATCCAATAGAACTGTAGTTAAATCTGCCTAGCAGAGGTTGGTTTAACTTGCCCTTAAAACTCTGCAACAATAAAGGATCCACAAGTGTGAAATTTCTCTTATCACCTGAAGCACATCTTTATCAAGAGTAACTTTTCTAAAATTTGGGTTTTTTTAACAAGAATCCTCTTAGACGCTGCAGCCAACCACCTCCCATCATTGCAGGTACGTATCTAGAATACAAAAATTCTCTGACATTTGCCATTTAATTTCATAGTGCATAAGGAATTCTGATGTTCAGTAGTTGAAAACCTCTGTGCAGTAACAAAATATATTGCCGAACACATTGTATTCCCTACACTATTTGTTTAATTTATTTCCCTGTCCTGACTTCTAATGTAAACAAAAAGTATTCAACAATATCGTTTTTTTTTTTTTCTCCTGAAAATGAAACTGCATTGATTCATAAGTGTCTCACATAAAAATCCTTTATTCTAGCTTCCTAAAAGTCATGGCAGACAGGTGAAGACCCCAGCAACAGGAAAAAGGGAAACACTGCACCCACTTTTTAAAAGGGTAGAAAGGAGAACCCTGGGAACTACTGACCTGTCAGCCTCACCTCTGTGCCTGGGAAGATCATGGAACAGATCCTCCTAGAAGCTATGCTAGGGCACATGGAGGACAGGGAGGTGATTCAAGACAGCCAGCATGGCTTCACCGAGGGCAAGTCCTGCCTGACCAACCTAGTGGCCTTCTATGATAGAGTGACTACATCAGTGGACAAGGGAAGAGCTATGGATGTCATCCATCTGGACTTCTGTAAGGCCTTTGACACAGCCCCACAACATCCTTCTCTCTAAATTGGAGAGAGATGGATTTGATGGATGGACTGTTCAGTGGATAAGGAATTGGTTGGATGGCTGCATCCACAGGGCAGTGGTCAACGGCTCGATGTCCAGATGGAGATCGGTGAAGAGTGGTGTCCCACAGGGGTCCATACTGTTTAATATCTTCACCAATGACATAGACAGTGGGATTGAGTGCACCCTCACTCAGCAAGGTTGCAGATGACACCAAGCTGAGTGGTGCAGTCAACACGCCTGAGGGATGGGATGCCGTCCAGAGGGACCTGGACAAACTCGAGAAGTGGGCCCCTCTGAACTTCATGAGGTTCAACAAGGGCAAGTGCAAAGTCCTGCAGCTGGGTTGGGGCAACCCCCGGTATCAATACAGGCTGGGGAATGAAGGGATTGAGAGCAGCCCTGCCGAGAAGGACTTGGGGGTACTGGTGGATGAAAAGCTGGACGTGAGCCAACAATGGGCGCTGGCAGCCCAGAAGGCCAACTGTATCCTGGGCTGCATCAAAAGAAGCGTGGCCAGCAGGTCGAGGGAGGTGATTCTGTCCCTCTACTCTGCTCTGGTGAGACCCCACCTGGAGGACTGCGTCCAGCTCTGGAGTCCTCAGTACAAGACAGTCATGGACTTGATGGAGCAGGTCTAGGGGAGGGTTACGAAAATAATCAGGGGGATGGAACGCCTCTCCTATGAAGAAAGGCTGAGAGAGTTGGCGTTGTTTAGCCTGGAGAAGAGAAGGCTCCGGGGAGACCTTATTGTGGCCTTTCAGTACTTAAAGGGGGCTTATAAGAAAGATGGGGACAGACTTTTTAGCAGGGCCTGTTGCGATAGGACAACGGGGAATGGTTTTAAACTAAAAGGGGGTAGATTCAGACTAGAGAAAAGGAAGAAATTTTTTACGGTGAGGGTGATGAAACATTGGAATAGGTTTCCCAGAGAGGTGGTAGATGCCCCATCCCTGGAAACATTCAAGGTCAGGTTGGACAGGGCTCTGAGCAACCTGCTCTAGTTGAAGGTGTCCCTGCTTACAGCAGGGGGGTTGAACTAGATGACCTTTAAAGGTCCCTTCCAACCCAAACCATTCTACGATTCTATGTGCTTTTCATGTAGGATCCCACAAGAGACTCAGAACACTAGATAAAAAGTTTTCCTTATTTTTCTAGACATGCAATCACATTTGCTCTTTCTTCATGGTATCCCCTAACAAACATTAATGATAGTGCAAAACTTACATGAATAAGAGTACAGGACACCAAAGCCTTTACTAGTCACTGTTACTATGACAAATCTCATTCCAACTGCATTGATGTCCTCAACTTATGTTCCTGAAACCTAAAATTGATGCATCTTGAATAATCAGCATTTTTAGAGCACTTCAAGCACTGGTGAATAGCTAGGAAAGAAAAATAGTTTTCTCAGAAATTTAGATATGCTTCTAACGATCTCATTCCACATTCTCTGTAACTGATGGTTAAAATACTGAGTACGTTTTCAGTAAGTATTATGTATTATGACACCATGGTTGTTCTGATGAGGTTTTAAAGGTTTTCTGGCGCTTTCCAAAGCCTTACTATTACCTATGGTATTGATAACAGGAAGAAATAACACCACTGGACTAGCCTATCACTTTGTAAGTGAATTCTTCTTCAAGAGTTCAGAGGCGGCTTAAGCACTTAAGAGCTAAATGAAGGGCTTTTGAAAATATTCAGAATATGTTGTTAACAGATTAAAATCCCTGGCTAACAGAGATATGGGTTCATCATTACCACAAAATCCATTTTGTTTGCGTTTCTGTCCTGAACATGTCTGCACGGATGTACTGTTTCTACACCCAGACTTCACCGGCTTCACTTTCACAGTACACCTGAATTGCAAGACTAAGTTGTTGCATGAAGAACGCGAAGCTCAGCCACCTGCCCCTCCAGTGACTCACCTGCACGTGCGCAGGGTGAGGGTACGGGAGGCAAGACGCGCTGAGCTGACAGCTCTGCAAGGGCTTTGCCTGGCCAGCCGCTACGAGCAGCGGCATTGCCAGGACACAGAAGTCCCTCCCTCAGGGAAAGCGCAAACTGAATGCACTTTCTAACCAACAGTGTTTTTTAAAGGAACTTAAATTTCAAAACTTCTGCCCTCTAAAATTTGGTTGAAATCAGATTAACAGGTTCCAAAGCTATAAAAGGGGGAAACAGGTACGTATGTC
Source organism: Calonectris borealis (assembly GCF_964195595.1). Lineage (NCBI taxonomy): Eukaryota > Metazoa > Chordata > Aves > Procellariiformes > Procellariidae > Calonectris > Calonectris borealis. The sequence continues at coordinate 65,792,840 of NC_134352.1, read as the reverse complement.
ATGTAGGCCTCATTTCTTTAAGAAACCAGGAAAAAAAAAATTCTCGTATATAAATAGTTATATATCAAATAAGAATCCCAAAGCACTTCTTCCTGCCCAGCATTCTGCATCTGTTCCCTTGATTAATACCCAGTAAAATACCTTCAAATACATGGAAAGCAAGTGGCATTTCAGGAAAGCAGTGAACTTAAACTCACAGTCACAAGTATGCTTACATATTTTATATTTTCCAAGCATCAAAATCTTTATTAAAAGTACTGCATAAGGAAATGAGCAGTCTTTTTTTTTGGGGGGTGGGAGGCGATAGAAATGAAACATTTCAGCAAAGGATGCAAAAAACCTTTTTTTCAGAAAAACTGAAAATCCTGCAGTTATTACCCCATGTGTTTGTTTTCCTTAGTGATTTTTTCTTGTTAATACAGATGGCACTACTTGTCTGATCTTTTCTAAATCTTTTCTAAATACAGGTTCTAAAGGTAGATTCTGATACATTCTCATGTATTCTCTTTCAGGAAGTAGATTCATTCTGCCTCTCAGAATTTTTTTTTTTTTAATATTGTATAATGAATGAAACAATGGCCTGAGTATCCGATCTTGTTGTAGGATTGCGTGAACTGATGGTTCAAAAATGTACATTATGCAAAAAACTCTTAGAACTTTTATTCATATTCACTTTGCAGGGAATAAGCAATGCTCTAAATCATCATCTCTAAAATCCTTCTTGTACTTCATGGAACTAGTGAGTGAGCCTCTAGCTGGTACAATCCCTACCTTATTATGACTTAATCTCTGATTCCTGCGTGGTTGCCATAAATAGCCATATATTAGCTCAGCTGCAGCTCAGCATGCGCACCTTTTTGTGACTGTGGTATTCCCAGTGGCAGTTACTTCACCACAAGCCACATCTCCTTGCAAAATGCAATCCTGCTGAAAGAAATATGATTAGGCTCTGAGGATTACAGAGCCTATAGAGATTCCGTTCTTGCTAAAGATACTGTACAGCATATAGCTTACCAACATATGCTGCAATAATTGAAGCATGACAGGTTTTAAAACTTGAAAATGTTTATTTTATAGATGACCAACATAGCATCTTAACCGTCTTTTTATCCAGCTATAACTTCAAAACAAAGAAAGATGGTCTAATATCCCAAACTAATCCCCCATTAAAATCTGCCTAATTTTGGAAAGGGTAATTTCATTATTTGTAGGTCAGACATTCTAATTTGGATTAGAAAGGGAAAAAAAAACCCAGCAGTTTTTAACTACTCCTCTTCTCTGGGCAATTCCTAGGATTATTATATTTTATATGGGACAGGTCAGTCTGGTACAGATATTCCAGGAGGGAGAGACCACTTTCTATGGCAATTATTCACAGGGCTTAGAAATTCTCTGGGGGAATGGCACAGTTATCGCTGCACGTTTACCCTGAGGAGCATTCCAAGAACACTTAAGATCAAAATACCACACAGCAACCGGGAAAGAAAAGGTATTTTTTGATTGGTAACTTTCACCAAATCTCCATTTCAAGATCTCTGTGTTAAAGTACAGTCAAGAAAACGACTCTCTCACAACATTAGAGACAACCAGCAAGAAATGTGGAAGGGCTGAAAGTACAAAAAAAAATAAATGGATGTAGAGCTAGGTATGTCTTGGCCTGTACCTGAAAATATGCTTCTCTGCATGACACGATCCTGGCATTCCAGGAATTTATCTCCCACTTTTCTCCCAGGTGTAAATTTCTCCATACATCAATACTTTAAGTACAAGATGGGGAAAAGGATTATTTTTATTTCACCATGTCTAGTTGGTTTATGACTTGTTTGGAAACTAGCTATTCTGCCATCATTTTTGTTGCCTATTTTATTTTTTATTTTATTTGGAGACTGGTAGAAGGTAAGACACTACAAAGATGACACGATGGGATGCCAGATGAAAAAAATTGTCATATAGTAGGACATATGCAGGAGCCAAATACAGTGCAAGAAAATGAAATAGTGTGGCTACTTTGGAATGTCTGTAAAGGTTCAGACCCACTATTTACAAATTAAAATATTGAGGAAAGGTAAAACACGAGAGCTCAATAGCAGTTATAGGCCATGTTTGGTAGGGTAGTTATGTCATGAGATCTGTTGCATGAAATGATACTTTATAATGGGCAGGAAATATTGGAGTCACAGATTTCAAGAAGGTTGCTGCAAGCTTTTGGATCCTCCATGAGTTGAAAAACATTGGATAAAATATCTCTATCTGAGTTTAAGAATTAAATAAAGTATCAGAAGTTGGAAGTCTAAATTATTATTTAGATGCCTAAATAATAAATAAGCTGGATGCAATCAAATGCAAAACTAAATATATTAAGTCCTCACACCAGTATTTTTTTACTAAATAATTCCGCTGTTGGAGGATGGCATGAAATGTACCTTGTTATTTCATAATATACTACATCCAACTTATTAAAATTGTGGGTTTTTTGTCCTTAATGTGTACATTTTAGTTAAGTTGAGCATTGATTTCCATACATTTCTGAACGTATCTGGATATTTAATGTGATAGGATACTTGTTCCTCTGTCTGAAGTTCTGACAGTAGGTATGAATGACATGCCTCATTCCTTTTTCAATTATTACACTTACTCAATTAAAGATGAATTATCCAAAAAAGTAATACTGGAAGATGACGTTCTTAAATCCACATGAAAACACCATGAAAACAAAATTTCACAAATGGTCTAAGATACATAAAAATCTTAGACTTTGATGTGTTAAGATGATTTTTAATTGGTCAATATTTCATCAATATCTTAATTAACAACTAAATTCCAGATTCACCGAACCAAACTTTCCCCTTAAAATAGCAGTCAAAAACACAGTTAATTTTTAATGTGTCTCAAGTATTTAGTTGTACACTAAATGAAACTAACACTGTAATTAATCATTTGGTAACTAAAATCTACTCACTTCCCTGAAGGCATTACTTGCCTATGGAGAATATAGTTGGATACAAAGGCAAACAAAACCAACTTTTGAAACATTTCTTCCCTGGTAATCACACACGCATACCAGTGGGGTATATGAGCGTCTATGTTTGATGCTTCTACTGTAACCAGAAAGGCTATTTCACCTTGAAGGTCTTGTCCAGTTCTGAATCTGCAAGGTATATTACAAATGAGCTGTATTTTTTTCTAGTTTAAAGGAAGTTAAACTCTGAAAACTTTAAATCATTTGTGAATAACAAAGGATATATTGACATCACCAGAAAACAAATCACTCTTAAAAATCCTGATGGTTTAAGAACTCGTTCTTTAAAATCTGTTCCAATAAATTTGTAAAAAAAATAAATCCAGTAATAACATGGAATAATACACATGAAAGGAATGCAATATAAAATGTTATGACACAACATGGAACACCTTTTTTCCTAAAATGTTCTAAAGGTCATGTGGGTGTTCAACTAGGCATAGAACTGACCTTAGAATTTCACCAACTGTTGTGCTGAGCCCAACAACTTGTGAAAGACACACAAACTTTCTGTTAAGAGTTACATCCATATGATAAACATAGGTAACTGATTTAATCCTTAGCTACTAACTGTTAAAAATGTGCCTGTATTTCAGATCAAATATCAAAGACCATTTGTTAATGGCTGAAATTAAGAATTTTATAAGCGCTATACAAAAATCATGAAATCAGGAGCTACATTTCATTGCAGATGTAAAGAGTTAAAGTCATGTCTCTTCTTCTCTGTAAGAATTATCTGTTTTCCTGAAGGGGACAAGCTGCCATCTGTCATATCAAAGTAACCCAATCAAAATGAGACAATATTAAATAATACAATCTAAACCAATTGCTTCAGACAATTGAAAATATGAAGCCATGTTACTTTAGGAAAAAAATTAAACCTTCCACGATTTTTGTAAAATTACTGAATAAAGTAATTCTGTAAAATTAAAAGTTGTGATATAAGAAGACTAGAGATCTTCCTTTTGAGAGATTAACTAAGCTAACTAAAACTAGAAGAAACAGTTCCCTTCAGATAACTGAATTTGAGACTCAGGTATACTGAGTTTCACTATAGCTTTCCAGTGGTTGAATATGTTTAATATTCAGGCAATTGTTTTAATCGGTTCTCAACAGAAAGAAGGATACTGCCTAAATAAGGCAAAATACTAATTTTCATACCATTTTTCCATTCTCATCTTTAAAAACAGTAATAAATTCTCAAGGTAATCTAGTTATATCAACTTAGCCAGTTTTAAAAGTAGAGAAATAAACCCCTTCCTTCTGTTAATATTTTTACATGCTTTGAAATATAAATGGATCAGACACTTAAAAATAGTTATGAGTTTCCTAAGCAAAATTGTTCATTCCTTTTTCAGATGGTGTGCTTGGTTCTATCCACTTCTTTGAAATTTTTTATTTTGTGTACTCCATTTTGCTAATTCCATGGAGTGAGTCACATGGGGAAAATTATTCCATTTATTAACAGCTACTGAAAAGTAGCTTTTACTGGAAATATTCTTGTATTTTTTAATGGTTAAAAAAAAAATTACCTTAAATCATTCTGCTATTATCAAAGAATTAATCCAGTCATAAAAGAAACATGAAGCATCATGTATTCACTTAAGGTTTCATCTGACAATACTGATTAATATTAGCATAAAAATTGCCAGTTAGCATAGTGTACAAGTGAAACCTATTTCTATTTTAATGAAATGAAACTATAAGCTGTAAATTTCATTTGTTGACCAACCTTCCTCAGTTTTGTAATTGTCAGCTTTCAACATTTTTAATGATTCTTCTCTCCCCTCCCTCTACTCTTCTCTTTTCCCTGCCCACAAATACTATGCTGAAAATATCAAACAAAATAGTAAATCTTCATGTATAAACATGGACAATTCTTTGGTTGTCACCAAATGCTACATATGTGGATTTCAAGTTAACCTGCTAATTTACTAGAATATTTAACACTATCATTTCTTGTCCCAGTAGGAGCCAAATTCCCATCCTCAAGTGAACCCATCTGTGAATGAAAGACCATAGCCACTTAACTCAGGCCAGAATGTTTGGGAACAATGTAAGTACCCATAAATGTACTTACGAAATACTTTATAAATGAAACAGCATAAATAATAAGTAATATTTAATCAACTTGTTTAATGTAATTTTTTTTTTTCTTCGCTATTAAACTATTGTTTAAGAGGTAGAGGTGTAGGGTAATTTTTGCTGAGTCAAAGTGCAGGTACGGATTAACTCTTCCCAAAGAAGAGAAGGTGGCTCTTTTTAAGCAAGTAAGGCTGTAGAGGAACTGCATGAATACTCAACAGGTGTTTTATGACTAAAAGAAGCTTCAATTTAGTTTCTATTACTGTGACTTAAGTTTCCAAGAAGAAACTTAAGAAGATAAATCAGGATTATATCCAGAGACAGTAAGACTTTATAGGATCCTTCAAGAAATAACTTGACTCTAACTTAGCCTGAAAATGACTGGTTAAAAGACGTACTCTACTTCTAATGAGACACAGTGTTTCAAAGTGTTTTCAGTCTGAATTAACAAAACAGGTAGTGCATCCAAAGGACAGAGGTATGAAATAACAACTTCACTTACAGATCATATGCTGAGGACAGAAGAGCAAAAGACAGGCCTTGGCAAGGGTCCACATTTCAAACATACAAAAGTTTGGTTTGAATCAATTGCAGTAATATAAAGATGAGTACATTAGTGATCCAAAAATGCAGGTTAAATGATCTCATTATTCTGGAACAATAGGTTAAAGTCCCAACAGGATACTCATCTCTCTAGGACACCCAAAGTGAGCAACGACAGTTTACATTAGCTCATATAGTTAAATTATCTTGCCTGCGCAGAAACTTTGCATGCAATAGTGCCATAACCATTGTGTGGAAGACTATAGAGCACTTCAGTGCGGAGGGATGTAATTTACATATACAGATACATATCTAACCTACCCATCAGGGGTGTTGTCAGGCTTAGCTGACCAGTGTATCTGGAGAACTTTCAGCTTTTCATATGGAAACATTACAGAAATTCAAAGCACTGCTAATATAAATTATAAACAAGTAAACCCTTGCCCTATTTGCAAATAGTAAAAATATTTTCATCTCTTCACTGATATTCAGCATGCTGGATGCTGGTTAGATGCCACCGGGCAGACAAGTTGTTAGAAATATAAAGGAAAAGGCAATAGATACCTTAAAATGAAACACTCTGTTTCATTCAGTATCTTACTACATCTTACTACGCTTATTCTAACTTGAGCAATAAACTTCAACAATGCCTGAAGGAAAGTTACACCTGTCACTGAGCCTGAGAAAACAGGGAATAAGGTGACCTTTCATACTTAGCAGCACTGTGAAAATCTACTAGCCACAGAGGATTAAACAAAATTCTTTGGTCTTAAAAAGATTTGTTCTTAGTGTAAGAAATCATGATTTTTTTTCCCCAAATTCAGGTTCAAATCCAGATTTCCAAAGGAAGAACTGAGCTATTCCTCTACGGTTTTTATGTTAATGCCTCAAGTATAAAATATCTAAAAACTAGTTAAATACTGTGCTGAAAAGCACTTCAGAAAGCAGCTTTTTTTCTTCCCCCACTATAAAATATACAAAATTTTCTAGAACAAGCAAATCAGTAAATATCTGCATGAAACATTTCATCCTGGTTTGGGTTAGAAGAGTTATGCCATGAGAAGAGCATAGCACTGGTCAGACTCAGTTCCCCATGATACCGTAGTGAGCTGAGATGACTCATCATGTTCTAAGAACACAACGAAAAGTTTATTTCGTGCATTAGCATTGAGATCTTCATTTTCCACCAGTTTTCTTCACAGTTACATATAATTTTATTCTCACAAATTGGAAGAACCTGCATAACAATGGAAAGCCAAACCATTTTCGGCTGGCTGAAAACCATGTGGGGTTCTATAAAATGTACAAATAAACAATTTAGTATCATTATTTTTGAATACTGGCAAAAACAGAAGACAGAAGCTTATTAACAATTGCATTCATTCAGGGATGCGCTGAAAAGCACTAAGGTGCTTTTCAAAAAGCTAGTTAGTCATCAAATTAATCTGAAGCAAAGGATAACATCTATAACCATGCATTCTCATCATTTTGCATTAGATAAAGTATATAGAACAATAATGATCAAATTAAGTAAATATAGTGGGATTAAAAAGGAACCAAGAAAGGATTTTCTTTTTCTTTATTCAAATTAAATTTCATTTGATCTTAATAGGCCAAAAGTTGGCAGAAAAGGATGGACAGTCATAGGCTACATTTTTGGTTCTGAAAAGTTAGTGTATTCACCTGTGGATTAATTTCAAATCTTTACCAGTTTAAAAAGAGCTATTCTTGAGCACAGGTTTTTCACCTCTATTTTTCCTATGGTAAAGCTAAAAGGCATGTGCAATATTTGTTTACACAATTAGGCAAGCCAAAATTGAATACCATGTTTATCTTTATTTGGTTTGGCATCAAAAAGGCAGATAAAATGTAATGGAAAGGAAAGCTAGGTTATATAATTCAGCAGTAAATATTTCTAAAATTGTTCCCAGTGTGAATGGCAGTAAATACATAATTTATGTTGTATAGTGTGTAATGTGGTAAGTAGTTATAAAATCATCCTCCTCTCATCACAAATGTTTCTCACTATTGTTAGGACTAGCTTTACCCTCACCCGGGACATCACCTGCCCCAGCCACTGCACCCCTTTAATCATTCGTATTTTGTATTCGCTTCTTTACAATCCAAATGTTTGAAACAGCTTCAGACAAAATACCTCTTTTTTGTCTACTCCAATCTCAGTTTTATATGCCCTTTAGAGTCCGTTCAGATTATAGCTACCCTTATCTGTCTGATATAGTTGTGCTCCCATTTGTACTGCCTGGGAACATATATATTTTATAGCTGCTTTTTGCCAGTAGTCAGTTCCTACCTATTACTAACATTACCAGGGGGGTTCAGATACTGGAATTCTCACTACACCTCCAAAAGCTTACGGGTTCACATTCAAACCCTACTCTCAGGGCCGTCGTTTTTTGGTTATTCTTTCCCTAAACCCACATAGAGGACGAAATACGAAAAACATATCCACCCCCTTGACTGGTTACACAACATTAAAATCCTGGACATATATTTCAGAACGGTTCATTTTTTATCTCCCCCGACTCTTCCTCCCCATATTCCATGTGAGATGAGCAGGAACTAGCACATGAAGGCACAGTGCATGTCTCTAAGGTATAGAAAATATCTTAGAAAAGCAACATCTCTAAGGTACAGAAAATTATTAGTTCTACTTATGAAATACTTGGCTCTGTATGCATATAAAGGTTACAAATATTATGATGTATATGATGCTGGCCAGCAAACACCTTTGATGTGTTGTATCAGCATTGGGGAAACGTTATTAAAGATGATCCACTAATATTTGTATTAATTGGGTCCCATGAAAGATATCCTTTCCTTTATCTTCATTATCATCCTTTAATGGACATCTGAAAGTAGCACAAGGTAAGGTTATATACATGTAGAAGAATTTGTGCCAATTCCTACTCACAGTAGAAAAGGTTGGCATACCTTATATGCAATGCATGGATTTGTGAAGGTTCAGAATTAAAAGAAAAGCTGTAATTGGCAACTTAAAACCCTGGCACCCATAAACGCTCCTTACAGACCTACTGTATCATGAATAAGCAAATTTGCCAATTGTCTGAGAGTTGAGATGAACAACAGCATGCTAAAAACACTTCAATTCTAAATTAAAGTCTATGATTTGGTAAGCACAAACGTAGGCATGGTATATATATTGCATTCAGTTAAAATAGTAAATGTAGAACATATCTTTATCTTCATATATCTTCCAGCAAACACTTCTGCCAGCCTTTCCTAGATAATGCGCTCACGTACTGTGGCAGACAGCAAGGGGCTGGCAAGGAGTACACAGGGAAACCAGGTAACTACCTTTTAGAGAAGATAAATAAAAAACAGTTTTGTTCCAAACCCCTTTCAGCAGACTTCAGGGTTCATGTTTGAAAATCACTTAGTCAGAAGATGAATCCTGGGGGTTAAAACATGCTTAAAATAATTTCTCTAAGTTATTAGAAACAGAAGTAGGCCAAATTCTTAGAAGACAATGGAAACAGTTTTCCTGTTAGGTGTGGACTGCAGTACCCTTTCCAACGCACTTTGATAAGTAAACAGCCAAAACAAAAAGATGAAATGCATTCAAGATCACATTGTTCATTTTTTAGGTGATGTGGTTTGAAGTTGGCTCTAAAGGGACTTTATGTAGATTAAAATGGTCTTATGGAAAGGTGGAATAAAATGTAATAAAAAAACCCAATAGATGCATTCAAAGGAGAGCGTGTCTACTAATTGTTTATTAAAATCAAGTACTAAGAGCGCAGGAGCAGCCAGCACCTCCCCCCCCGCCCCCCCGCTCTGACGGGCTGCTCTCGGCTGCTGCCATTGGCTCCGCGCGGAGCAGCCGGCGCCTCCGGCAGATGACACCCGGCTGACGCCAGCGCTGGTGCTGCCAGGCTCCGGGGTCTCGGCTTTGCACCAGCCTTCTGAAACACAATTTTGAAATGCCATAAAAAGAACGTGGCTTTAAGAACTTTCCTGACACATTTCCCAGGGAAAATCCTTTCTTAGGTTTTCCTGCAAATCAGCTACATGCAGAGGCTAACATACGCTAAGGGCAAATCTGTCAAGCAAACATGCATCCTAAAGCCAATCCCTCAATTTGAATGCAATTTTTTTTTTTTAAATAAGCTTCCATAATATGTTTGCTTCTAATATTTTGAAAGACTCAATATTCACCTAAAGAGCAAAAGTTTTCTGGGGAAGTATTTTTGCCTTAGCTAATAATATTAATTAAGCACTAATCAACATCAGGAGCAAGACATGACGCAACAACCACTGGTAGAATTTATAAGCAAGTTAACTCCACTATATTGCAAAGAAAGTTACAGAGAAAGATTTTTCAGTGAGCAAGAACTATAGATGCCTGTGATTCAAAGAGGAAACAGATGTTTTGATGATGATAAAGGGATTTTAATGCTATATGATTGTCTTCCAAGCAGCCACATTTGAGAACCTACCATACAAATACATTTATTAAAGATTACTGAATTATCATATGAATGAGCATTTTTTCCTGTTTTCAGGTCACTTGAATGTGTATAAATAAATAAGTTCCAGGACAAACAGCACAACATCATAGCGGGAAAATATGTCTTCATTATTTCCTTCAAGTCAGAGTAAGAAAGAAATGGGAAGAAGTGTTCCTTTGATACAGGAAGAAAATACGTCTCCCTGCTCAAAAGGCTTTTATCATGTAAGAAAACATGACCGTAACAATACAATTTTTATGACTTGCCTATTTTGTAAAGGCAAAGGAATGCCAAACTCATACTACTTCATCACTACTATCTCTGTAAGATTTTCATTTTTCTCATAGCCCCCTTAGTTCTCATTTGACATTAATGTAGGGAAAAACATAGCATCTGGTAGTTGCCACAGTATTTTGCAAACAAGCATTTTGAGTTTAACAATCTGTAATGTGTATTGATTACTCACCATATCCATGAATGCCTCCTAAAGGGGAAATTATTCACATGCATCATGTTCACAGATCTTCCAACATCAGTGTTTTCCTTCTCAGACAGATTTATCTGTTATGGTATTCATAGATGCATTCCAGAACAACTGCATGAGCAGTTAACAGCAGGGATTATTGCAAGAATTACTGTAATCCACAAAAATAAAAATTCCCAGGATCTGAAGAAAGACTTCTCACAGGGTTTTCTAGGTACACGTCCATCCATTTATGCATCACTTGCTACTTAAAAAACATTAAACTAATCAGTAAACAGAAACTGTTATGACAATGCCAACAGTTTGCCTGGGTAAAAATCCAAGTGCTTTGACTGTGAATTAAAGCATCTTCATATGCAGCATTTTGGACAGTTGGAAAAGGTTAGTCAAAAGATAGTTTCTTGTCATCCATGGCAAATCAGTGGTTAGGGGGAGATGTGTAACTTCAGATTGCTTTGCCATGTTCAGAAATGAATATTGCTTTTTCTTCTTTCTTAGACACATATTCATCAGTGATCACTTTAATGCAGCTTTACTTTCTTACAAGCCCAGCGAACAGGATGATGTTTAATAGCCATGTACAACAAACCCAAACTTCTTTCTGAATTTGATACTGTGGGTTTATTTCTTCAACTAAGAAAGAAGGAAGGAAGTATGCTTTTTCTGCTCCATAGGACAGGACTACAGTTAGATACCGTCATGAGATACAATCATATCATGATCAAATTCATTTTTGCTGTCTAACCCCATAATAAGGCTGCCTGCTCCCTTTAAGTAAAATGACTAAGCTATCGACTCTTTCACTGCAGAACCTGGTTCTGTTTTGATGTTATACTGTATATAAAACCACGTACATCAATTTGTACGTTGCAAAATGAAAGCAAAGCTTTAAGTCCCGTGTTACCTAAGCATTCTTTCTCAGCTGTCCTTTTTTCCCAGTTCAGCTCCCAGATAGTAGTTATCACTCCTGATGCTCTGGTAAATATCCTCGGGAAGATTCTTAAGCCCAGGCTAAAGAGACGGCGTGTGTTTTGAAGCAACGCAGGCAACAGGCTCTTGCTTCCTTTTCCCTGACAAGGATTTCCAACCTACCCCTCGGGCTCCTTGTATCCTCGCCCAGCAGCAGCTCCGGACAGTTGCGGACTCCGTGGCACTTACTCTGCAGCAGACTGGGCTCGGCTGCGGTGAGGGCTCTGCCTGGCAGAGGCTGTGCTGGCGTCAAGGGGGCCCCTCTAGGTGGGTTCTCCTGACACAGCACATCCTGCCCTGCCTCTCCCACCGGCAGGCGGAGGGGAAGGACGGGGGAGTTGGGGAGGAACAAAGCCGGAGAGCCTTCCTCAAAACAACCTATTTCTCTCGGGTGACTGAAGGCAAAGAAGATTTTGCATGGAAGTGCAAAAATCTGTAGGAAAAGATACATGTAGGAAATGGAGTTTACTGTGTTGATCTCTACTGAGACATAAAAGATTTCTAGACAAGCTTTTATACCTCAGCGTGCCCAGGCCATATATCGTTTGCTTGCCATTCTTTTTAAATGGTTTATGCTGCACTAAGGCTTTTTAAACGTCAAATGACCCCTTGCCCTTTTGGACAGGAAATCCTGCAGTATGGAAGCCAGCTGCAACTTCAATGACAGTGAAACATGATAAGACTGTGTGTTTGATTAGGGTGGGGTGGGCTTGGGAGTAACGTGATAAGATATTGCACTGCACGTTTTTATAGATCCTATTTCCTTAAGCTCAGTTCTGTTGCTGTCACAGCTCTATTCTACAATACCCCAAATTAGCCCTAGTACAGTTGATGCCATTCTGAAGGAAGAATAAAATATTAAACTACTTGAATGTCACAATGTGTTGACAATGAAATAGCATTTATTTCAATTCAGTAATAAAAAGGGAGCCTACGCTGCTGCACACATTACCGTACTTTTGAAGACTTGGAGCACCAAAATACAACAGATTCCAAAATTTAAAGGGCTCTAGCATCATTTATGTCCTACTGCTTTATGCAGAAGGTTGGGTTTTCTTTTTTCATTTAAATACAACCATGACAGAAAGCAGACAATGAGAGTTACAAATAGTGAGAATGAAAATTAGATTTTTCTCACTAAGAAGTTGCAAAACAAAGTATATAATCATGTTCAGTAAAGATAAATATTCAGTATAACTTTTAAAAGGACCAGGTAAGCCGTTACAACTGTTATGATATGTTCATGCTTTATGTAAAAAGCACCACCCCCACCCCCGCAATTACTTTGGGAATTTACACCAGAGACATTTGAAAAGAATACAAACAAAACTGTGAAAACTGCAAGGTTGTGTGATTAATCTGAATATGAAAAAAGCATTACACCTAACTAATCCAGTTGTCTATTGCTTTCTCTAGGCTAGATCCACTTACTATGAAATATTAACTACATCAAACGCTACACAAATCTGCACCATCATTATTATTTCATATTGTACTTACCTAACTGCATACTTGCCTGATCATCCATGGGCACTGACATTTTCAACACTAGACTTACTTAATGCCATGTACTATCTTGAGAAAGAGCTTCTCAACACTGATCTGGCACCTAACGCATTTGAAATCTGCGAATGAGTCTATTCTGCATCTATATGCCAAGTTTTCTCTAGTATTAAGTTCAGCACAAAACACAGCACCCATTGACTCAATTAATTCCATTCAGAAGCAGAGTTGCAGAAGGAGAGTGGGCGTATATAACTTTATTACATAGCATTACAAACCAGTTAAAGAACTCACCAACAAAGTGGAATACACAATATATGGGCTTTCCAGAACAGGGATAAATTAAAGCCAGAGACTTTATGCAGTAAAGAATTTTTGTTACATTTGCAGTATAGGCTGACTTGTGAAATTCTTCCCGTTCAAGCCTATAATAGTTTGCTAATCAGTTCACCTTGAAAAAAAAAATGCAACAGCTAAAAACATTTAGTGGCATTAACTTTAGTGGCATCATTTTTTTTGACCAGGTAAGCATTTTGGTATGTCAGTTCCAATACAGGTTCACCAAGTTCTTTGAAAAAGTAGTTCAAGAACAATTTCAGTTCAAGAGAAAAAAAAAAAAAGATAAAAAAGAAAAAAGCAATTCAAAGCAGATTTTGCTTTGATTCCTTGGTTCTCCTACCAGAACAGTGCTCTGACCATTAGAATTTAGGCTATAGGAAGGTCTTGTGCATCTTCCCCGTTCATACAGAATCTAGTCTAGGCATGAAGAAGCTGGAGGAAGAAAGACAGAGACATACACAGGAGTCTGCAAGTGATAACGGCAGATGGAGGAATCCCAGATTCCAGTCCCTTCTACAAGGTCTCCTTAAGAATTTTCCACTAAAATTAATTGGACAAAAGTATGTTTGTAGCAGGAACCAGATTATCTGGAAGCACTTCTTGCTTCCAAATAAATAGTCACATTGGACTACAGAGTGAGAATCTATCCTCTTTCTCTCCCTTACTGGTCTTGAGAATCTTGCATTTCTGACTGCCCAATGAAACACCTAAACAGGGAGGAGTGAAGAGTATGTCCTATAAACCTTGGTTTTAATCAGCCTGTTAACAGTGCAAAATTGCTAACACCTTTCCATTCTGTTCTTTGGGGGTAGGAGAACTAAAGAGAGGATTATTTGCATCTCCATTTCTTAATTTCCACATAGTCTTCCTCTCACAGCACTCAGCTTTTCAATTACTAGTGATATCAGAAAATTCACTTAAGAATTGACTAAGGTCTGTGTCTGTTAAACCGAAGTCCTACAGAGTATTTTCTTTGCCTCTTCTCATAGCTGCAAATGCACTAGCAGACACCACAGGAAGAGTTTACCTTGTGACATTTCTCATCATGATCATAGAATCATAGAATGGTTTGGGTTGGAAGGGACCTTTAAAGGTCATCTAGTCCAACCCCCCTGCCATAAGCCGGGACATCTTCAACTAGATCAGGTTGCTCAGAGCCCCATCCAGCCTGACCTTGAATGTTTCCAGGGATGGGGCATCTACCACCTCTCTGGGCAACCTGTGCCAGTGTTTCACCACCTTCATTGTAAAGTTCTTCCTTTTATCTAGTCTGAATCTACCCTCTTTTATTTTAAAGCCATTGCCCCTTGTCCCATCGCGACAGGCCCTGCTAAATGATGATAGTGCTAAGACAGATAAAAACTGCTGTTCTACCAGTGTCAGATTTTTAATATAAAAATCAACAAAGACACTGAAAATATATTATACAAACCATACAGGTCATGAGAAACAAACTTAACCAGGAGCATATAGAACTACCATTTATAAGCTACGAATGTGTACAAATTTTCTGAAGAAATCAGTTTAATTTACTAAATCTTCTGTTTTTTACAAAAAGGGCCAAAAAAAAAGTCATTGAATCAAATATTTTGGTGACAATACAATAACATACAGGGCAAAACATGTATCTAGGAAGGTAAAGCTAATGCTTAAAAAAATGCTGAAAAACTAGCTCTTAATAAGAGTACACAGAATTTCACGAGTGTCACTGCTGAATAGTGATAATGACCAATGGTAGCCTTTCTGAGACAGTATGCAAGATGAGCTGGTGACTTCAAGGCAAATATCAAAGAAAAAAACCATATCAGATTCGGTAATTGTATAAAATGTCTCAAAATGCCCTCCAAGTAATGAATGATTGTGGAGCCTGAAATACGCTATTAGTGACAAGGAGCATGCATTGAGATCAAGTCTGAGGTATGTGATATAGGCTAATGCAAGAAACATGTTGCTAACATAAATATTGTGCAGGCAATAAAAATTCTTTTCAAGAAAAAAAAAAGCAAAACATGTCATTTTTGCATGCATTTTTTTAAAACCACTAAAGAGATTACCCAAAACAGAAGGAAAGAACTGGATAAAAATTAACAGTCACTTAAATGTTAATATTGATTCATTTGCAATATTGTGAAAATATAATGTATGAATGTGACAATTCCTTGGGATTTGAGCATACTTGGGATTCATTTCTATATTTTGAGTGTTAGGATCCCTTTATTATTTAGAAATTCTCCATGAAAACCATATAGATTAAAAAATCAACTTGATTAATGAAGTGGTAAGAAATACATCCCACTGCATACTGTTAAAGGAAATAATCCAAGTGATAGGTCTTTAGTCATACAGCTTTTTAGGTCCACAGAAATTATCTTCAATAATAATAGCATAGAAATAAAGGCACAAATTCATCTCGTCAGAATCCTCAACAGAGTGAGTAGATAAGCCCAATAAGCTCCTTACCACATTTTAGACTGCTCTACTCACAGACAGGTGTTATATGGCTGTATGTCAAGCCAAGTAACTTAGCTTTTTGTCCTGTCTGCTTCCTCTACTATCCACCCTGCATGGAAATTAGCTGACTATTACAGCCCCTTCTGGAGTAAGTAAACTATTCCTTCGGAAAGAAAAACCTGTGCAACTTTAGTAGCATTTTGCTACAAGCAGTCCAGATAACAGTAGGTTTATTTGTCGCTTTTCTTCGTATACAGTCTTGTTGCATCCTACAGGCCTTCTACCCTCAGACATCTTCATGACAAACTATAGAAACACCATTCCAGTGGGCTCTGACAGAGCCTCACATGATTTCAGACACTTTGAACTGAAAAATGACAGAGAAAAATTGTTTATCTGTACCCAGAGAAGGTCTAAATGAGTGCTATGCAGTGTGGATATAACCTACTCCACATATCTCGCCCTCAGGGCTTGAGAACTTAGGGCCATAATTATCTCATTGAAATTAGTACTAAAAGAGAAAACTTCAAAAAACATGTAGTTCACTTTTGAACAACAATCATGAATTAGGTAATGTTGCTAAGACCTTGTGGCTATCCCTTAAGAAAAAGAGCTTAGTTATCAAGTCTATTTTTGTTCCGAAAATGATGTGCTCAACTTTAAATGTAATTTGAGCAGAACATTCTCCATCCAAGCCCCAGACCTTTTTGAGGTCCAAAGAATCTTCAGGTCAAGAACTTTGAAGAATTAGTATTTTATGTGTCTTCTATTAACTTCTTAGCTTGTTCTCTCTTTCTTTTTTCTTTTCAATTAGAGCAGGAGATGGTTTCAGGTAATCTCATTCTAAAATGTAAGATCTGCTCAGGCATATGAAAAATAATTATTGTTCCTCATCTCACTTGCTAAACGTCAGTTCTCACTATACTTTTGCTGTGCCATTTATTTCTTATAATTGACGTAAAAAGATCCTTAAAGTTGCATAGATTTAAACTGGAATAGGTGGAGTGGTGTGGAAAGGAATGCCAGTACATCTCAAGGAGATTAAACTACTTTTTTGTCTCATTTGAAGAGAAATAGTCCTGCTCTCCTTCATACTACCAATTGGTGATGCCTGAAGAAATATAACTGTCCTGCATAGCAACCTATCTCCCTAGATTAGGCAGCACCGGTTACGCTCACAGACTCATCTCTTCCCTACTGCTTAAGATAGGGTTCAGATGCCTTAAAGTTCATTCGACAAATATAAACAGAAACTTTACAAGTATGCAAAACTGCAGATCATTGTTCTCTCTTTTTGCATTTGACTCCTTTCCCTGCCCATCTACTGACTCACAAATCTCCTTTTCTTTAAGAAAAGCAGGAGGAAGAAAAGCAACCATGGTTGCTGACAGAATAGAGATTTAACGTATTAAAATAGGGATTAGTTTAAGCTTGTATTTATCAAGTAATTTTGCCTCCTATGTCCTAGCTATCTTATTTATGGTCAGAAGCAGAGCTTGAGCTCTCTGTAAGGAGTCATGTTATTCAACTCATTGCTATGGAATATGTGGCTGGTATCACATTAGCAGTCTGGATATATACCTGTTGTGAAACAGGAGGTGACTTCTGGTAACCACAAAGTCTAAAATTTTACTTCAGTGAAAATATTAGGTAACACTGAAATTCCCAGAAACAGTTTGGCAGAAGTTGTTTAAGAAAGCCAATTGTATGTTTTCACAACTGTAAGACTGAAACATTGAGAAAACGGTAACAGTTTTTTATTTATACAGTGGTAACGAAGTCAGATTAAATACACTTCCAGTGAATAGTTATGACTTATTCTATCTGTAATATGGAGATTATTGTGTATTGTTTTTAGTCATACTCTATTTCAAATAGAACATAGTTCAGAGTACTTGAATCTTAAATGACAAGATGGAATGAAATTTTACATGTTCATACTTCAAGAAAACCAGAGAAATTCAATTTATTCCAGTAAATATTAGTTACCATACTATGATACAATATTATATTTATTCTGGAGGAAGAAGCTTAAAGTGAAACAAAGCATATGATTTAAGATAATTCTATTTATGTAAGTAGTTTGTCTTCAATTTAATAAGTGATGCCAAAATAGGGATTATTTATTTTGCTTACAAACTTATCTGATAAAACTGTTTCTATTTTCAGTTCTTTTTTCCCAAACCTGGGTACATTAAGAACGTTGTGCAGATGGCCTGTGAGCCTACAAGATGGAGTTAACAGAACAGTGCTTGCTAGCAGCCCATACTTAGGTTAATTGATGACTTCTGGAGAGACTTCTACTCTTTCCTTTACAAGATGATGTTGACATGAGTATTCAAAAGTAGCTGAGAATCTTACGTGAGAAAACATAAACCTTTTCAGTAACTGAAGAATATCAACATGAAAGGGCATAAGTATTCACTAGGAATAACTTCTGTTTTTTTTTTTAATCACAAAGTATGCCTTTACAATGCACACTGGAAACTCAGCTATATTCCATTCGTATTAGCTTTACCTTCTCTGCAGGGTTGTGGAGAAAAGGTAGCCTATAATATGTTTGGGGTTTTGCCTGGCATCAAAAAAAAACCCCTTTTTTTCCCCCTACATCCAGTAATGTTTGCGTTTCACTTGCTACTAATTTGCTTATTAGCCTAGTGAAGATGGCTTCTTTCTATATTGCCAAGCATCATATGTATTCTGAACACAACTATATTATGTAAGAGGAGTGATAACTACCTGAATTGAACAATGCAGAATTGATTTACAAAAGGAAATGGAGAAAAAGGACTCTTCATTGACAATTCTTATGGAACCTTTCTTGGACATACTTTTTTTTGACACTTTCCTGTCTAGGTGGCATCTTTTCTTGGATGGGGAAGGAGAAGCGGTAAACTGGGATACACGAAAGATAAGGGACAATGCTTTGAGACATTTTTTCCTGAAATTTCATTTTTCCTAACATATCTTATTTTTCTATCAAGTACACTTTTCTGATGTCCTCAAATACACAGTTCAATCAACTAAATTTCAATTTATGATTTATAATATGGTTTAGAACATTGAAATTATCTTGTTAATCATCTCATAAAAACTTCATAAAGATCTGAGTTGTAGATCACCCTATCAGAATAATCAATGAGCGGATTTCTGTTTTGTTTGGAGCTGCTTATTCATGGAAAATATTTCTTGTTACTTTTGAGATGGGAATAGACATACTGCAATTGTTTTGCCTTCGAGAAATTGAAATAAGAGGAAATTTAGACTATTTTCTATGTGAGGATTCCTGAAACTTCTCAGACACCTTCACGAATTTTTTAATACCATATTTTCATATTAAACAATCTAGATCTTCCAGCTCTCTGTCAGATTAGAACCTTTGATATAGCTTTTCTGAGAAAAGAACCTGAACCACAATAGTATAATTTCCTTCTGAAATCAGAATATGAAGTCAGATATTTGAGAGGTAATGTACACTGATGAATGAAAACCTTTTTTATTTGCCCTGATTTGCCTTGGTTTTGTTTGTTTTAATTTTTTTTATGAGTAAAGAATTTCTGTCTGTTTGTAACTTAGTCATCAATAAATGTATTATGTCCAAACCTTCAGGGCCTGCAAAATCAAATCATTTCAATATTGAGATTATGTCAAAAAAAGGGTTAGCAATTACAAATGTAATATAAGTAGTGTTGAGTCACTGAACGTGTTTTTCCCTTGTGGTCAGCCTATCCTCATTGGCATCAACAGACTTTCTATTTTCTTTCATAGTTCCAAAAAGTTTCAGGACTTAAAACTTCTAAGTATTACATTCCCTCCTACTGAACTACTCCAAGATCCTGTTGTCTTATTCTTCTCTATAGTGATATTTTCCTAACACTGAGTCATATGAAAGTGTCAGTAGTGCACTTCTACAGCCTACTGTTTTTAAGAAAACCATGAATAAAAATACTAAGTGAAATCCTAGAACTCCAGTAACATTTTACTTGGGAAATACTACTTACCTTCTGACAGACCTTTGTTGTCTTCTTTTTACTAGCTCCTCATTAGCCTTAAAATTCTTTTACTGATACCCATGTTTTTTATTTTAAATAGTAATTTCCCAAGTGACATTGTAACAAAAATCATCTACATGAGTCCACCTACTACTTTGTCTGGAAAATAGTGTTAAGATTGCTGAGAGCAACTTAATTTAGTAAGCACATATGATTTTTATGTCATTTTCTATTTGACTTGATGTCTAGTAATTCTGGTCTTCAAAATGTCTTTTTTTTTTTTAAAGAAAAAGGCAGTGGTACCTGTCTAGATCTCTTCCAGTCTCTTTAAATACAAGTAACACATTTACTATTATACTGTTCCTGATTTTATAATCTTATTAATAATCCCTACTACAAAACTGAGATTTCTTGTACCAGTTCCTTCAAAGTTCTTGAAAAAGATCAGCGAGTCCCCATAGCTTAAGAGCATTAATGCCTGAGGTTTGCTTCTATATCAATTGTAGCAATTTAGATTTACCTTTGTTCCTATTATCTGTCGTGCCTGTCCTGGTGCTTAAAATAATTTTCCTAATTAAAACTAAGACAAAGGAAGATATTCCTCCATTTCCTGTAATTCCAAAACCAACCCTATAGCACCAGTCTTTATTTACATTGCTTTTACAGTTTATGCACCTTTTGTTTTCTGAGTATTTGATAAAGAAATCGATTGAATTTATCTTGTCAGACTATCCAATCCTTACCATGGTTTACAGATTTTTTTGCAGCACAAACATGGGAAGTTTAAGTTTCTCATAATATCATAATTCCTGGTACTATTTTTTTTTTCAATAAAGTTGGGATGTTTCTATCCAAATCCAAGCACTCTTGCAGAAGAGCCCCTTCTACCAGGTAATATTCACCCAAAACAATTCTTTTGCATCTATGCAACACCTTCCTTTTCATTTCCAGTATTATTTTTTTCAATTCATAACTGTAATTCCCCTCCCTCTATGAGTGGATGCGCAGATCCCATAGAGCTCATTTCTGCAAACTGACATTGAAGTTATTTTCTAATGGCCTTTCACAGATGCCTTTAGAACCAGTCCACCAACCCCCAGGAGTCTGCAGAGCACATGTATGATGCACATGCACAAATTGCACAATGCCATCCTCCTACCTTTACTCACATGTTCTTAGGAATAATATTTTATTATTTGGTAGGACAGGAATTATCATGGTAATTATCTTTTGTATTTTTTTTTTTTATGTCAGGTGTGCACAAAATGTGAATGTGTAATTGTAAATTCCTGTCTGGCAATTTCTAGCATTAAGTAAGTGACAACTTGTATTCTAACAAAAGTACATCTATTGTATTGTATACTATTGTAACTTGGACTAGAGTACAAAAACTAAAACTCATCATTAAAAAGACATTGCAGCCAGTGTCTGCTTCTTAAGTAAAAAGTGGTTAAGAATCAACCCCTAAACTTCTGTTTTCTCAGAATTTAAGGAAATCACATAATTTAAATTGCAGAGTGCCCAAATGAAAGCTAATTCAGGTAGCAGTTCTGGCTCCCAGCTGCAGATGGTAGGAAAATACTAGACCTTTTATAGTATTAAGACATTCCCACTGTCCCAGGAATAGTATACAGATGTTGCTCTTATATATACTGCTGGATGAAAATTTGTTGTTTGTGCATATGTAGCTGGAATGTGTATGGACAAGTACTCGGCGCTAAGTACATAGAATTTTATAGCAACATAGAAACACAGACACTTAGGGTAACTAAGAAACATAAAAAAGACAAGATCTTTATCTCAAATAGTTTACAGTCCTAAATTAAGTAGAAAACAGTGGGAAATTATTATTCATTACATAGAGAAGTGGACTAAAATGTTCTTAACAGAAGCAGAATAATAAACTGATTATAAAGTACTTAATGAGATTTATTAAATGAATATGGGCCAGTATTCCCTGTATACAAAGCCATTCTTGGTTTCTTTTTAATTTATTATTTAGAGGAGTACAATAAAGATCAAACATGTGACAATCTAAGTAGCAAACCTCTCTGATTTGCAGATTGAAGTACAAATTTGCATGAGCTTATAGCAGCTTTTTCTGAAGACTGAAGTCCAAATCCTACTGCATTTAAAATGCAGAGTAATCCAATGCCATCCCTGGTGTTAACCACTACCAGTGTGATTGCGAACAGACTGAGAAGTCCTGAGAACCCTCACTGATTATTTCATCAGATATATATAATGTGAGAAATGGAAGTCTCCCCCCACAACATGTCTCAGACTACAAAAAATATAATGTTTAGAGACTGGAGAATCAGCTTTTATGAAGCACACAAAACATAAAAACATGTCTTTTTTCTTATATGCTCCCAATATTTTTGAAAAAAATTTAAGCAAGATGAGACGGTGAGATACAATGTGACTCATACACTTTAAGTTAGACATATATTTGATGTCTTTGCAGGATCAGTTGAATCTATGCCTAGTTTCCCATTATCCCTGGAGACTGATAGCAAGGTGTTGCACTATATTGTATACTTACATACTAAATATTAGAACTAGTCAGGGAAAGTGAGAACTTATTTACTTTCCAGTTCTATTAAAATATTCCTGCAAACATAAGTCACCTCTGTGACATCAAAACCAAAAAAATTAGATCTTTTTCTGGTATTTAATTATTGAAAATGGGACCTTATAACTGGTACAAAGGCAGGCATCTACAGGTCCAGTTAAAAGATTAGGTCTCCAAAGTCAAGCCCTCTGATCACTAGCTACTAACACTTGGGAAATTTGGAAAGCTGTCATGACATAATTTGGTCTTACTTTGTTTTGCCAACATAACCCATGAGAAAAATGGAAACTTTTTAGTACTACGGAAAGCCAAGGCAGCACTGTTTGAAGTAGAAAACACTTATTTGGCATGCTATGCCTGGGCCGTAGTGCCTGGGCTGCTCTTGCTATTTATCCAAAACTGCATATATTAAAATAAACTATTTGCAATGCCTCAGTAACAACTATCAAGTGCAATGTAGACGAAATCTAAGAGAGCTTATTAGAACAATTAATCAAGAAAATGGATACATTTGAAAGTTATTTTTCCCTAAATGTTCATTTTTCAGATTTCTTCTTTTAACTAAAGTTACTAGAATACTATTATTTCCTGATAGTCTGATAAGTAGCCATAGTTCCTCTAAAAACAAGTTTTAAAAGCTCTTGCTTGTGTCTGCCTTCATATGAAATTATCCAAAGTTGCATATGGGATAAATCAGCTAAAATAAAGGAGTAAGAGAGCATGCTTTCGAAGCCTGTTTTGCTGATGTTCCCTATTTTCAAAATTGGGCAGGTAATTTTTGATAATCAAATGAAACAAAAATTTCTGTCTGTAAAATTCCCAAATATTTTTTCCTTAGAAAGTGATCCCCATAACATATATTTCCTGGAGTTTTCTGAGAAGATTCTGATTTTTTCTGATTTTTTTTTCATAGCTTGAAAGCTCGTGTGTATGAAGAAACAGGACAGATGTTTATTAGTAATCACAGGCCACACACTGATTTTTTGAGTAAATGACATTGTCCTTAAAGGAGGATAGCAGCCTTGCTATGTTTACATTCTCAAATACTCTCCTTCAGTTCATGTAGATAACTAGGGACAGAACCATCTCACTACTCCCTACAGAATAATAGTAAAGCTATACACATAATTTCTTAATGCCCTCATGATTTGCATTTTAAAATAATGAAACGCTGGTTTGTGCCCAAGGTATTTCTTGTGTGGATTAGGTAGATAACTCATTGTGGAAATGATCTTTAGCACCTTAAATATAAGATAGAAGTATAATAAATGTGACTTACAGCTTCTTATTGCAGTACTAAGCTAAAACTGAAAAGCTACTGAATGACTTCTTCACAAAATACTGGTCTGGGTTGCCAACTAGATACACCTGTAATCAAGTAAAGCCTGATGCCAGCATCTGACTACCTTATATCTTCTCACAGTGACTCACATTAGTGTATTTTGTCAGGTATTAACTTTAAACTTGTTCCAATACTGGACTAAATAGAAAATTGTTGCTGGAGCATTTTCTCCTATTTATTGTTATACTTTACTGACACTTCGTCCAGAAGACTCTCAATCTCTAGAAAATACTCTGTTGAGGAAAGAATGCATGAATTTCTGGTAACTAAATGATTCATCTTGCATTTGACACAGGTCAACCAAAAACCTTCTATATTATTTTACGGATCTCTGTTATGAGGAACACATTTACTACTTATAAGAAGGCTCAGAAAATTTCCCATTTTCTCAAGTGGTGTTGGGTTGCAAAAAGATTGGGAAAAACAGTTCTAGACATTTATGTAAATCAAAAGCTAAAAAGCTAAACCTCTAAAAGCTAAAACTTTAACTAATTGACATCTTTAGATTTTTTTTTGGTGGTTGTTTGATCACTTGAAAAGGTATGATACAAGACTCTCTTTTTAAAAAACTAATGGAAGGTCTGATTTTCCAAATGAAAAATTCAAGGGCAAACCAATATTTTTCAAAACTAGGAGAATAACAGAATTGCTTAAATTAAGATTTGAACATCTGAATTTGTCCTCTAGAAGGCTGGACATACAGCAGCTCCACTGAATAGTAGGAATTTGGAAAGCTCAATACTTGAAAAATCAGGCAGTTTCTGACCTTTTCTTTCCTATAACATACATATCACACAGTTTCTTTCTGTACTTTGCTTTTTCCATCACATCTAGCTTCAATATTGCCATTTCCTTTTGCTCATGAGAGATCATTAATGAATTAAAGAAGAAAAACCAAACTATGATATGAACAAAACTAATACTGTCGTTTTCCATATTCTGTATATCTACTTACAGTTTTGGCTAATACACGTTATGCTTGTAACACAGAAACCCAGATTTTTTTTTAAATTGGGACAATGACAGATTAAATTAATGCAGAAGTCATACGCAACATAAAATTGCCAGTTGCTACTTAAAGAAGGAGATGGCTGTTGTAGATTACAAGTGTGAGTAATGGCCCATCTGGACAGAAACCATGACATCTGTATGAAGGGAATGCTGCCTAAATCCAAGATCACCTGCTCCTCCTTTCAGTCTAGTGCTTAGAAAACAATATTCAGAAATGGATATGAAACTCCCAGTTCCATTATTTGAGCTGTAAGTACCTCTTTTCGCTCATCCTTTAGATAGCTGATAACTGAACCTAGTTTTATTTTATTTCTCATATGGAACAAAATTTGAAAAAGAATCCCTGAAAACATCTGTAGATATATGAGCAATAAAGTTCACAGGAAATTTTCAAACATATTTTGCAATAGCTATTGTAGCCATAACTATTTACAATAACTATTTATGCATTTATAGCATAAATATACAGCATAAAATTCACATTTTTCACAGCTGGCAAGAAATAAAGTTACATTCATTAGTTG
Source organism: Calonectris borealis (assembly GCF_964195595.1). Lineage (NCBI taxonomy): Eukaryota > Metazoa > Chordata > Aves > Procellariiformes > Procellariidae > Calonectris > Calonectris borealis. Next base: position 65,767,513 of record NC_134352.1, on the reverse strand, counting down.
AAGAAGAAAAGTTCTAAACTGAGAGGACGTGCACTGTAATAAACATACATAAAATTATTACACACAAAAGTATTTTTCCTTCAGCGTTAACAGACCCAAATGGAATTTTTGATGTTAAATCAAGTAACATGAAATCTTGGCATATAGGTTTTCTATAATTAATTCAGGATGTTAAAATTTTAACTTGCAGCCACTAGTGCAGCTCATCTTGACACAATCAAAGCACATTTCAGCTAATTTTACATAAATTTATTAAAAGGTAACAGGCAGAAATTGAAGTGCGTTGAAGTATCATGTCATAATGCTTCCACTAGTTGAACTATTCTTACACATTCTATTCTGGGATGTTTCATAGGCTTATGAATATCTTCTGAATCTCTTAGTTACAGTGTTTTTCATTCAGTCTTTATAAATTTCTCCATGTTAATATTTCAACAGAACACAGATGTCTTCTACACATAAAGAAATATTATACTCCATAATGAACCATTAATAAAGGGTTTTACAAAAAATTTTGCATAAGCTCTATCAAAAAGGATGACCAGAAAGTTTTCAATATAAAGTTTGCTTTAGTACTGTACAATACCTGATCTGTGCCACACAAAAAAATCACTCCTGGAGAGAACATTTTCAATCTCAGTTAGATCTATCTTAGGTGATTTTGCAAAGATTAATTATTCTTTATAAAGTGCTTTAAAGATATAAAGTTAACCATGAGTGCTAAATATAATTAATATAGTTAAAGCTATAAAGCAATGGTGTATGTAGTACTGTTCAATAATAAATTCTTTTGTGATACTCAGATATGAGTTTGAGGGCCAACTGCAATTAACCATTAGAGTGTTCTATTTTTAAACCATGACACGTCTCCTGGAAGATCATTTCATGATCCTTCATGAATTTTCTAATGAAGATATATGTAATGAAAAACTGAACAAATATCTTTGAATATGATAGGAAATAATGCTTAAAGAGAGTCTTACTAATAACTAAAGACTTAATATGTAATCGTCAAGATTGTCACATAAAAAACCCCATGGAAATAATTATAGAAAATGTTTTTAGATTATCAATTTTTAATGTATTTCTTAACAGAGCTGAAGACTGAACAGAATGACAATTTTTTATTTTCAAAATGTAGTCATGGAACTGGGTTCTCACATGAATATACAAGGAATATCCTGTGACAGGTGGTGTTTAATGTTACCCATGCAGTTAATACTACACACCTCAAATTAATTTCAGGTTTGAAGACTCATTTGATAAAATTCCTTTAAATAAGTTTGGACAGGGAAGTTTTATGGGAGCAAGCTTTTTCATCTTCTCTAAATTTATTGTGATGTTTTAAATGTTATTTATGGAATACTATTACACTGACCCAGATGAAGTATTTGAACAGGCCCTCCTTTTTTATAACAATGAAAAGACAGCTGTCTGTCCTGAAAGAGAGATAACGGAGATTATCTCTGCACTGCAAACCCATACATTTGGTTTCAAACCTTTTTCTGCAACTGCATTCAAGATTTTTTTTAAGCACCAAAACATACACATTTCTTAAATAATGTGTTTCTAGGCACCTTCTTGTTTTGGATCAATTTAATTGTTAAGATTTCAAGTTTTACAGGTTGCCAAGGCTGTAACTGAAGAGTAGTACAACGGTGGAAAGCTTTGACAAATGATAAGGAATGATGCACCTAAAATGTCTGGCTGTAGACAATAATCACAGAGTCACATGACTGGTGGAATTAATCATAATTCCCATTAAGAGCCTCATCAAAAGTACAGGCACAATATGACAAGGGTTTGGTGCCTTCATATCAGAATGTGAGGCCTGAGATTCATTCTAACATTGACATTTTATGTGTCCTGCAGGCAAAGAAAATTACTGTTATCACAAATACTGCTTAGTCAAACACTGCATTTGGGCATAGTAACCTGAAATTTTCAAGCTGCCATACCACAATTTTCAAGTGTGCCTTAAACATTGATGTTTTAGCTATGAAATTGGTAGCAGTATGAAACCAAATGGTATCCAACCACATCTAAAAACCAATCATAGTCATGCAAATATTCATTATAAAATATATCAAAACATAACATTTTTAAAAAGTCTCATAAAATTTGAGGCATGTTCTTAAGCATGGCTTAAGGATATACCCTTACTTGTTCATGTGCAGTTTAGGTGAACATACAGCTCAGTCAGGTGATGAAGACTCTAGTTGTACATTTATTTTACTAGGAGAGATACATTTTCCATAGAATTCTGTAACTTTTTCATTGTTCATAAGAAGCTATTTTTTCATACAATTCAATTTAATTCAGGTATAAATGCAAAAACTTTAATTACAGATTTTTGGGACAAAATTATTTGCTTCTCATGTAAGTACAACACCCCCTCTCCAGCACTAAATCTCTATATTTTTACCGATAAACTCTTAAAACATGCCATTCCAGAAAACAGACACTCTCTTTTTGAGTTTTAGATGTGTTCATATGATAACTATTTTGCAAATGAGTAACATTCCTATAGAAATCTCAAGGCAAGACCTATAGGACACAGATTAAGCATTTTCTACTTGTTTCAAAATATATAGCCAAACTGTAACCTTCGTTAAAAAGTTGTGTAACTTTCAGGGTCTCTAGGCAATTTATAGGCACACACATGCAGAAATAGTTGAAGATACTACAGCACAATGATGTTCAGTACTATGCCTGAAGTGTCTGATAATCAGCTCACAAGCAGTTGAAAAGAAAGCTGTTAAATGATGACAGCATTGTTGCAGAAAAGCAATGATCTGAAACAGCACAGTTTATAAGAAATTATAAACACCTGGACTACCAAAAGTAGAAGTCGTTATCCATGATATGGAAAAGGTTCTGGGGCAGTTGAACAAAGCATGCAAGAATGTACTGTAAGGGTATGCTGCAGCTTGTGGCATATTTGGAAAAATGGAAAATATAAATTTGCTGTTTTTCTTTTGCAAGAAAAATAAATAAATTCTTGGGAAAATCAGCCAGTTCTGGTTTCTTAGGGTTTTTTTTTGGTTTTTTGGGTAGGGTTTTCTGTGTGTGTGTGTTTTGTTTGTTTGTTTGTTTTTTAATACACAGAGACAAGCGATGTTTCACTGATCAATATTTGTACTGTCAGACGGCCAGCATTTCTGCAAGCCCATGCATCTGAGGTACCGGTGCTTTTCAGGTACTGGTGAACTACAAGATCATTGCAATGCCATTTAGAATCATAGAAGCATAGAACAGCCCAGGTTGTCAGGGACCTTGAAAGATCATCTGGTCCAACCTTTCATGGGAAAGGGAACCTAGATTTGGTTAAAAAAAAAAAAAATTGAATTGTTAAAAAAAGAATGGAGGGATTGGAAATGCAAAGCAATTTTTGATTATTGTCATTATTTTTAACTTTTCCCCAGATGGTCCCCTAGAATTCTCTGTAAGATATATCAAATAGTATGGTTCATAGATTTTAAACCTGGGAGAGATCACTATAGGCAGCAGTTTTTTAAAAAAGCAAATGTCAATGAAGTCTAGCTCAGGAATTCCTTCACCTAACCCAATAAAATGTGGTTTAAACATTTCAGTTGTTTGGTTTTTGTTTCGGTTTTGAGGGGTTGTTTTGGTTTGTTTTTTTAAGAGAGCTAGTCTAAAGACTACAAATGTTGGACAGTTCATTTCGCATTTAAGTGATTTGCTTTAAAATATCTTTATCTATCTTGCTAACTGTATACAGTGATGGAATATTGTCACAGTTTTCCCTGCCAGGTTAGAAAGCATGTACACATCAACTATTTTAGCTCTGTGTAGTCTCTTGTAGTCTTTTCACAGTTAATATCCAATAATTATTTTAATAATTATGCAATAATATCTTTCATGTGCAGGGTGTGATTTTGCCCAACACTGTCTGCTCAAAGCTTTGGTACAGGCCATTTGCAGCATATGCTGTTCTGTTTGGGTAATAAATTCAAGGTTGAGCAACAAAAAAAAGACTTCTGAAGAACAAGAAGTTACAAAGGTTTACCAATAAAAATATTCCAGTAGAAATACATTACTAGTTTCAAATATAAATCCCTTCCTATTTATTCCTTTGATAAGTCAGTGACCTGTCCTATAGCAGTCCTATAGATGCCATGAAAATATTCTCCAGATTTCCAAGTTATTCTTCTTTGAAACATATGTGGTATTGCACTTTTTTCAAGTAATGGTATCGAGAACTGCACAATCTTCTGGTTATGGTCGCACCAACACCTTGAACAAAAATACATCCCTGCTTATAATCCCCTTTCTGCATTACTAATGACTAAAATTAGCTCTCTTCATTGCATCATTGCTCTGGAAAATGTATGTTTGTATTTCTGCTTTGATCCACCAATTCCTTCCATTCTACTTTCCGGAACGGATTCTCATGTCAGATGACATACGCTCTGGCTTTGGTCTTACCTTTGACTGTACTAAATACTGAATTAGTTCTCACATCCCAAGCAAACAAGACTAGTAGCAGTGACTCATCTTTAATACCATTTCTTCATCACCCATTTTCTGGGCCTTATAGTATTCAGAAAGAATTTCCTGTTACACATTTTTCACAATCCATCTTCACTCATAATTACTTTTAGCACATTCTAGCTGTGCATTCATGCATATTGATATTCAAATAAATAAAAAAAAAAATTTAAAAAGAAATATAGCAAGGCATTAGTATGTATATATAAAAATACTAATTTCAATTTAGCAAATAAATAATCTTTATAATTCAGGCTAGTTCTCACCTGAAGACATATAAGAGTGTTATTTTAGAATTTTTTTTTTCAGGAAGCTTTAAGACTAGAACATGAGAACATGAGGTTGCCAACTTAATGTTCCTCATGTAAATTTAAAATATTTTTTCAACTTGCTATTGAATGTAATAATTTTTATTATTCCTAGTATCTGAGGTAACTAAATACATTCCCTTTACCAACCATTACAGGCTTTATCCTTGAAATAAATTCCTAGTTTTCTTTCCATCACAATCAAGCTGAAAAGAAGTCTAACATTGTGCAGAAAATGATCAGCCCACTAAGACAGACAAATCCAACCTGCTACGTATGTGAATAAAAATGGAATATCAACGACATTTATTTTAAACTGAAGTTGCAATAAAACATAGCATATTTGTAAGGATCCTCTGACTGAAGCCACTGCCAGGAAAGCTTGTTACACGGTCAATTAACAAAGGTGGGAAAAACAAGTATAAAAGACACGTATATGAGAGATTCATCATGTAATTAACTATTTGCAGTAATTATTCTCCAAATACTTCTCATTTAGCCCTAAATAAGCAGATAACATAAAAGTATTTGCAATAGTTCTCAATATTTAATGAAATGAAATTTTGCTACAAAACACTGCTAAGTCTGAGGTAGGGCTTAATCAGTTGCAGCAATTCTGTTTTTAAGCACATATCAACACCAAAGTGCATACAGGAATTTCAGTCTGATAAGACAAAGCAGATTGCTTTTATTATCATAGAATCATAGAATAGTTTGGGTTGGAAGGGACCTTTAAAGGTCATCTAGTCCAACCCCCCTGCAATGAGCAGGGACATCTTCAACTAGATCAGGTTGCTCAGAGCCCCGTCCAACCTGACCTTGAATGTTTCCAGGGATGGGGCATCTACCACTGCTCTGGGAAACCTGTTCCAATGTTTCATCACCCTCACCGTAAAAAATTTCTTCCTTATGTCTAGTCTGAATATACCCCCTTTTAGTTTAAAACGACTCCCCGTTGTCCTGTCGCAACAGGCTCTGCTAAAAAGTCTGTCCCCATCTTTCTTATAAGCCCCCTTTAAGGACTGAAAGGCTGCAATAAAGTCTCCCCGGAGCCTTCTCTTCTCCAGGCTGAAGAACTCTATTACATACCTTTCCATACTTACTAATGACTGAAATCTAAATTTAATTTAAGTTTTCATTTGTCATCACAGATATGTCAAAACACTCGTGACTTCACTGAGACCAAACATCCAATATTTTCAAAAGTATTTCTTAAATTTTATTTCAGAAATGCCAGTAATGTAGTGTTTATAAGTACTGCTATTATAACAATGTATAGCAAATTAGAACCAAAAGAAAAATAGTTTGGGAACATGAATGGTTACTGGTTTCTTGCTTTCAAGAAGTGAGTGTATCTGAAAATACTTTCAAATTAAACACCCTGAAATTATTATTTTAAATTATTATTTATTTACTTATATAATTATTATTTAAATTACAGAACCATACCTTTTGTATTAAAAAAAAATTAAATGCTTTAAGAAAAGTAAATAATAGCTTCTTTAAGCTTTAAAATATACTCTAAAAGTGAATACATCTAAGTGTGATGTATTGAAGCCAACAACTCATCATATCTATGGTAAATTTTTTTTTTTTAACATTTAGTATGTTATCAAATAATAACAAGATAAATTAAACATATACTTGGAAGTGCAAAGTCTGTATTGGGATGACCAAAATATATGTCCAAGTATTTTTAACGTGGGTCGTTTAACTAATATATAGGGAAGAGGCTGAATGGTTTTCAATTGTCCTCGGTTGTGTAAACACTTTTCAGCAACTGTAACTAGTACTGGATCAGTTTCTGAAAATGCCTCTAAATTCCAAGAAAGAACCAAATAACTTCAGATAAAAAGATTCAAATCATGAAGTCGTCTACCTCCAGAGACTATGCAGCCCCTACACTCAGGGTCGCTTTTGATCAAAACATATATAGAAGGAAGACTGAACTTCCTTAACTACCAACAGCGTTACTACCTGCGACACTGCCAGCCTCAGCATAGGCTGTGTCCACCCTGCAAAACAAAAGGCGGCCCAGCAGCTACCAGGCTCTGGAGCCATGATCTCTCCTTGGCTCTTCTTCAGACCACTCAACTAGCCCTCTCTAAGATAAAACCAGGATAGGGTCCTGAAGTAGTTCACCCTAAAGATGACTCCCAGCAGGTGATATGGACCAGACTGCATCAAGTTTGGTGCTTTTGACCTACACAATCCTCCAGCGTACCTGAGAGTTTTTGATCCCCAGATATCACTAAATGCCCTCATGCGACATCTCAAGACACTCAGTGTAAAAACAACAGTGCAGTGGACTGCATTACAGCCCGTGTTATTATTTATTATTTCAAACACTTTCAACTGAACAAGCATATGAAAAATAATTATTATCTTGCTATCACAGCAGCATCATATAGGGCCCAGAGGGAATTCAGAGCCAAGTGCTGTGCAAAGACAACACATGCCATCTGGTCTAGAGTCCTGAGCAACTTGGGCCACTCTGCATCATTTAATTTATGGGTTAAGCATCACACCCAGGAACTGATACATTTGCAAGATAGAGGTATGTCTTCTTCAGTCTTCATAAAATTCATGCTGTGCGGACAGTCTGAGCAGAAATGGACTCTGAAATGGACTAAGGTTTGGTCCAAAACACACTCAGGAAATTAGGCAGAAGGTCTTGATAACTTAGGAAAAAAGTTCTTCAAACACAGACACAGAAGATTAGCTCCTCTAATTTTGTTGGACAGATTTAAATAAATTATTTAAATCTCCAAAATTAATTATGATTTAAATTAGCAAGTGGAAATAATTATTTAAATAATTTATTTAAATCTTAATTTGCATTTGCATTTTTCAGGTTTTTACCTAAAGAAATGTTCATCTCCTTTAAAGTTCACACTTATTTTTACTAATCAAGATACAGTATACCTACATATATTTTAAGTAATTACATATTTCAGTAGACATTTAATAAGTTTCTTGGCTTTTTATACTTTTTTATGATGTTAAAATATTAAATGTCACCTTTTCTAGATTTGATGATAACATCTTTTATTCAAGGTTTCTGAAAAGCTGCATTTCACTGGAAGCTAAAATTCAATTGCAATACAGAAATCAGCACTTTAAAGTGTTTGTTGTTACTAAAGTTGTTATTTATAGAAAAGAATTACTATGCTATAGATATTTGAAGAAAAACAGTGGTGGGCATGGATTTCAAGTGGCATGCAAATAATTGAAACTACAGGAAGAGACTTCTTTGTATCCTTCCAGAGTTCAGAACTGAGATTCAGCCTTGAGGGTTTTTGGGGATTTGGGGTTTTTTTCCATTTTCTTAAAATGATTAGGAGAAGGAAAGTAGTAGCTGGCAAAGCAGGAAAACTAATCAGCTTTTCTATTTCATTATTGACCAAAGCAATCTGAATAAAAGAAACTTTTTTTTTTTGCCTTGGGCTGTGTAGAATAAACTACTGTTTCTTACAGCCTTTTCTTTTCAGTGTACTAGGTTTAAGTGCTTGGTCAGGAATTAGGATAACAGTTGAACTTTCTGCAAAGCTTTGACAGTAAATATACACAATGGTCTATGTGAAAAAAAAAAAAAAAAACAAAAAACAAACCAAAAGAAACAGCTTGCATTATTTTAGTAATTACTCATTCTCTACTCATGAAATTATAGTCATGAAATAGAATGGGAGAAACCCATTCACCTATTGTACTCTTCACAAATCAAAGTCTAATTCACAGAAATAACTACTAGACACAAATACGAAAGGTATAAAATAAACTAAAAACTGTTTGAAACCTAATCTAGCAGCCTAGATTAGACTACATGAGATTAGATCACATCATGTCAGATCCTGGAAGCAAATTAAAAAATATCTGGTGTTATCTTCAACTCCAAATAGATAGAACACCACTTGTTAAATTGTAAAACATTCATTCAATAATTTAATGTGTCTGAAAAGTTTCCTTTTTATAAATTTATAATTTGGAGGGATGTGACTTACTTTTAACATGAACTCTCTTTAGAGTTACCCAGAATCAAGATGATGTTTTATTCTGGAAGTTATAAAACGCAGCATAATTACATAATCAATATATATGTAACTTAAGGAATGTTCTCAGTGTTTAGCCACAACTGGCCATATTATTATTATGGGAAGAAACTAACAAGCATAATTCCCAATATTTAGCAGTGATTTCACAGTGGATCTAAAAAGCAGAATACAAGAGTATTCTACTTAAATAAACTAACAGTTTAAGTATTTATTTATTTAAGTATGCTACTTAAATAAACTAGTACATTCAATGAAGGTAAACAATGAGGTGTAAAACCAGTAATATATTTATTATATAAAAATTATATAATTATATAATAATTTATAACTATATATTATGTGTAATTATGTATAATGCATGTGTCTCTATTCCAGAACTGTGATGACTACATTTCAGTTCTTAGTACAATATAGTTCCTGGTCATTTGTTAACTTCTTCCTCAACGTAATACTTTTCCAGGGTAGTAATAAACACTAACCAGCACCAATAATGTTTACTATTTTGATAAAATATTTCTTTATCAAAGGGGATCCATTCAATAGGATAATAGATATTATATGATAGTTTATGGACCCAACAATGTCTCTCTCAGCTGAATGCATGTGGGAATTCTTCCTTTAAGCAGTTATGATACGACTGATTTAAACACTAATTTTTTAAAATAGTAGTTCAAGAGATTTAATTTTCAATTTACCAACATTTTTAGAAGTGACATAAAAAGCTCCTTTTGGGAAAATTCAGTGCTTATGACAAGACTCAATAACTCACTTTACAAATTCATATTCTTTGGATAAACATTTTACCCAGTCCTTGTTTCAGGAAAACTTTCCTATTCATAGTCAAGATACAGATTTTAATTAATTATTGGCAGTTTTGTAATTATTAGTTTCACACTTCTACTGTATTGAGGCGAAATAAAGTGACTGGTTATCACTGAATTGAACCTACTGCACAGTCATTAAATTATAATTTTCAGCAGCACTGTCTCAAGCTTTTCAAGCAGTGATTCAGAAAATTCCTGTATCATTAAAAATCTGCCAAGCAATCTTGCTCAGTTAAGACTTTACACAACATTTTACAGAAAGTCCTTAAATGCCTCCTTAAAGATATGACAACAATAATACATACAATACTAACACATACAATGCTAAATTGCTCATTTGTTCCCGTGATTTAACATGTCAGGCTATGCATTCTGTGAACTTAAAAAAAAAAAAAAAATCAATAATATAATTTAGCAATGGATATATAACGTCACATCTGATTCCAAGAAACTGTGACCAGACTCTTCCTGAATAAATGTAATTGTTTTAAATATTTATGTTTTGGCCTCCTAAGCTTTTCATCTTTTGTTGCTGCTTAGCTGGAATTGCAACAGCTTCAAAAGGAAAAATAAACTAAAGAGGCAAATAAGAACAAAAGCTGAAAGAAAATGTTTCTAATAAAGTTGTTTCTTCAACTTTTCCCAATTCAGCAGGGGATAGAATAGTAATGAAACTACCATTTTTAAAGGTTGTGGTTTTTTTTATTATTTTTATTTTTATTTCCTGTGACATGGAAAGAATACTATAATCTGCAATAAAGTGTTTCTTGCCGCTTCAGTTTTTCTTGGCATTGTATCAGTCTACTAGGATGTTAATAGCATGTTGCTAAAGCTTGAACAAGACAATTAGTGTTTCATCAGATTTATAAAGTGGGACTCTTTTAAAAATTATTTCTTTGTACATTGTTTCCTGAATAAGCCTGGTTTGGGTCTAAACTTGGGGATGAGACAAACGTACTTGAAATATCTGGCTACATTAGTAATACTGTTTTCTGAAGCAAATGGCCCCAGGACACCATTTTTTAATCTGAAACTATGCCTAGGAAATGTGCTATTAAAATTCTGTGAATAAATCTGTCTCTCTGACATCTTCCACAATCTAACAAAGGAGGGGGAAACAGGGATTTGTTTCATGAGCTAACATTTAATTGCATGAAATAGTTGATTTTTTGGATTATTTAAGAGAGTCTCATTTTATTTCCTAAGGTATACAGCATCCAGCAGTACTAACTTAGATTTAGAAGGCCATGTAGTGCTAAATATATTTAATAGATATTTCAGTTGCTGGGAACTGAAAATGTATTTCCAGTTACAGTTATAGATTTCACCGCATTTTACTCATTTTGATGACACAGCTTCATATTTTCCATCAACTGATACCCCAGACTGAAAATTTCATATGTTTGCAAAGTACTTTTTTGATGATCAGCTGACAGAGGAAATACAGATTAAATAATATTACTTAAAATATTGTATTTTAATCCTTTTGGTTCTGGGATTCTATGTTTCTTATGTCTGTGGGCAATTGTTCATCTCTTATTTGCTATCATAATAGAAGTAATTGTCACAAAATATATTAATTTCTGTAATGTCATAATTGATACTATCAATAAATAAATTTAATACTGGATTTACAAAGAAAGGGATATGTTTTCTTTCCTGTTTGCAAAGAACTAAGTACATTTCTTGCTGTTCTTTAATGTAAAGAAATATTACACATTCTTAAACATTTTGGGTTAGTAGAGAGTAAAATAGACTAAAATTAATGAGAAAAAGTGGGAGATAAAATTGTACTGTTAAGTCGATAACAGGGAGGCTATGCAAAATGAAAAAAAAAAAATTAAGAAAATGGAATATAAAACAGAAGGTTTTTGAACATAGTCTTTTAAAGTACTAGCTTACAATGATAACTTGCAAAAATAAACTCAAGAGAAGCTTGCCCTGAGGACATTACCTAAATTTAGTATCAGTTCAGTGTTTGTAAATTAAATGGTCTCCCTCCCATTAGTATCTCTAATGTTTTTCTGTCTCTATCCTTCTGCTGTTTTTTAGTATAAAACTGTTTTAGCGGGTGCCATTCTTTAATGAACCTTGACTATGCTATTCTGCATGCCAGCAAAACAGGTTCCAAAGAAAAACTAAATAAGATTAAATAATTAAATACTGCATCACAACACATGTATACAGGGAGCAAGAATGAAAGCCACCTGCCCAGGCATAAAGCTGACATTTTTTAATTTTCCAATGTTCCCACTTTTTTAATTAATACTTTTATGTTATGTTTAGTGTCATAGCCTTTCATGGAGTAGTGAAATGGTAGAAATGTTTTTAAATTTATGCAATACACCCAGATGTGATTACAGTGCACTTTCATCAAGGTTTATTGGGAGCCTTGCAGAAGACATTGTATTCAAGGAGTCAGAGTTCTTTAATAGGCCATGCCTGCTCTATTGGGCCTCATACTTCGGGATCGAGAAACCCATACGACATTCATATCACCTGTAACTTATATCTTTGGGAAATGTAAACTGTATGTGGATCAAGGGGTGGAATGTATCGATGCTGACTGAGAGACTGCTGCACATTTGGTAGGTAGAGGTCCCACAGAACAGTTAACCTGAGCAGGCACCAGCCGGTGCTGTGCTGCACAAATCCCGTGGCCGCAGGAGAGCCTCAGCCAGCTCGATCACAACAGGGAAGCCTGCGGGCAGCTCCCACTGGCTACCATGATTACCCCACCTGCGTGGCCTTGCCTTTATCTAACAGCAGAGCAAGAAGTTCTCATGAGAACATCCTTTGGGAATAGAGTTGGGTTTTGTAAGGAAATTATATAATAGCTCAAAGGACCAAAAGGGAGAGCTTCTCTCCACGGGCAGGATCTGTTCTGCTCTATGCAGTGTGCAGTGGGAAAATCCATTCGGGCTCTGTTCAACGCTGCATGAACATAGGGTGCCCAGCACCTGAAGGGATGCAAGATTTACTTGCTGTCTATATTCCTCTTCTTTTTCTGTCTTATTAAAGCAGTTATCATATTAAGCCATTTGTTGTTAGGCCTTTTCTTACTGAGATTCAGAAAGAACCCTGCACTTTCTGTCCCTCTCCTCACCCCCCACCCCAGCACAGAACGGAAGGAGACACTGTACTGTACAAATTTCCACCGCTGGAGGTCAAACACTTGCAACATAAATTGGAAACGGATAATTAAGACTCCACAAACCTTGCAGAGTGGTCTGGCAGTCTGGACTTCGCTTTCCCAGGATAAGCAGGGTAACAACTAAACAGGAGCTGGGTGGTCCTACCTTTTACAGAGCGTGTGAAACTGATAAGCAATTTCTTTAGCCTGAAGTAGGAGCACTGCGATGCCCTGGAGTCTGGGTCCCAGGGGAGCTGACCAGGGAGGGCAGCTGCCTCCAATGACTCCTTGCTCACATATCACACCAGACATGTGAGGTGCCACTGGGAGCATGCCCATATAATGTATATCTCCCTGTGCCATACAGAGGTGATGGCTTTGTGTGGGAAACGGCTGTAGTCTCTGCTATGGCCATGCTTTCGAGCTGGGGGCTAGGTGTGAGCACTGCTCAGGAAGCATTAAATCGTAATACCCCTAGTGAACACTGTCTGCTAAAACTTGGTCAGATTGGGGTTGCCAGGGCTATACGTATTGTGACAACTGCCGCATCAGCTCCCAGATGTGCCTACTAAAGTCTGTTACTGTTGCCTTGTTGATGGAGCAAACTCTGGGGTTTAGAAAGTCTGTGTGTTTAGTTGTTTTGGTAGGCTGCCAAACCTTTCTAAGAAATACAATCAGCAGAAGAAAAATGGTATTTTAAGCGGTATAATTAAGCTAAAATTGAGCAGAATTTATCAGAAAGAGGAATTTCTCTATCCAGAGAGCTTTCACACTGCTGAATTTTAAGAAATCTCAGGATTTTGCTGCAAATATTGGAGGTATTAGAATATGCTAAACATATATATTGTTTGTAATTCTTTGTATAACACCATGGCTAACTCAGAAGCAAAACAAATAAAAACAACAAAAACAAAAACTATTGCACAATAGGTTTTTTTACACATTCTGCTATTATTTAGAAAATTCACAGCGCTTTCAGCTGGAGAGTGGGAAGAAACAGCAGGATATCAATTGCAGATTTTTCCTCATTTTAATACCTATGGTGTTCTGATTTTGTAAATTCTACATCCTTGAAATCTTAATCCAGCCTAGGATGGTGAAAGCAGAGGGAAGGGGGCAAGGAAAAAACATGTCAAGCATTAAAGAGGATTAAAAAAAAAAAAAATCCCTTTGCTTTGTTCTCATTCTCTATCAAATGAGAATTGGACCTGCTGCCCTGAAGATGGTGAAGGGCTAAACAGACTAAGGAAGTGCTGAATCAGTCTGCAGACTTAGGTTGCCATTCCAGGGAACCCAATGCTTGGGTCTACTGGTAGAGGAGTCACCTGTGTTTTGAGAAACCCACATTAAAGCCTCAATGCTGGCACATACAGAGCAAGAACTTGTACCTGGGCTTCCTAGAGCACAATTAAGTACCCTTTTAACCACTTGCGTATTGGTAAGCGTGAGGGACTAGCTGATCACTGTCACCTGACTTTATGTTAATAAATTTAGAGTTTGGGTTTGTTCCACAATAGAAATGAAACATTAAAATCTGTTCTCCCTCCAAAAGACAATTCTCATTTTCCAGCCAGATCTGGATATCCAGGACCCTACTTTTGCCCAGTGAAAGCACAAATGATTTTCTTTTGCCTCTCCCTTAAACTCCCACAGAGATGCATATACATCTCGTTTCCTTTTTTCCCTTTTCCAGACAGACTTGTTATTCTTTGCTCATTGCTGAGGATATCGGACATCATCACTAGGCATGCACAGTAATATTTATAATACTGCAGCATACTGTATGCAAAGCTGTCCAATACTAAATATCTCCATCAACAGTTCTCTGTGTACAGCACTGCATTTCATACAGTCTTCTGGAAAATGTTAACTGATGTAATGACAGTGTCTTTAGGAAGAAATCTATAGACAGGGAACACTGTCATCCTCTGTTGGTCAATCTATGACTAAAACTGTACAGAAAAATTGGAAAAATACATTTCAGTATCTACACTCACTTAAAATAACAAGAAAAATTAGGGTAAAAACTTACTCTAGGGAACCACATTTTGTTAAACTTCTGATAACCATCCTCTTTGACATAATATATGCAATATTATACGGAAAGAAACTGACAGCAATGCTTATGAAATAATAAAGGCTATTGCTGTAGCACTTTGACAGAAGAAGAGTTTACATTTATGAAGTTCCATCTAGAGGAACAAAGAAACTAATATTTTACTACGAAAAGACTACTCCATAAGACTCTTACATGACCTTTTCAGTTGTATACTATTAATGAATGCACTGTCATTATTTCTTCCCTGGTAAAATTGTGATAGCTTCCTGATAATCATAACCTAGAGTAGCAAGCTCCAATATTAACACCCTATTAAACACTCATTTCTAAAAGAAATGAGTACATAGCACCCCAGTGTAGGAATCTACAATATTGGTTACAATTTACTGAATGGCTATATGCTTCCTTGTCTCACCATGTTTTGCTTAAACTGCCCTCATTCTTAGCCTTTCCAGTAAGTTCCTAAGAAATTAAATAACAAAAAGGAGGTATCCTGAGAGAATAAAATGGCTGATTTATTTTGTCCTTCAGGAAAAATCTACAGCTTACCTTCAGGCTTTGTTTCCAAAATGTTTTATGTCACATAACACTAAAATGGAAACCCAGGTAAATTTGCCACAAAATCTAGTGGCAAATTTGATGGCATGTTTTGATAGTCACATGCTAACATCATCTGTGTGCTGGGTCTCTCAAAGAGGCAGTATGGCAACTTATTCAATGTTTAGCATCACTAGGACAAGAAGGCATTCAGAAGAAACTAATAAGGTGCTTTGAAAGCTTAGGATTGACAGAATTCCCATCTCAATTCTAGGTCAGTGAATTGTGACTCTTAACATCTTAAATTCACTGTTTCCTGCTAGTATTTCCTTTTTTTCTGAGATTCAAATGTAAACATCTGCTTGAGCTTTTTCAGAAGTTAGGAAACTTTAGATCTTTCTTTGATGTCCCACTCCATGGTCCCCATCTGACATGAGAATTCGAATTTTTTTTTCTTGAATAGCAATAGATGCACAATATCTGATGGTAGCACCTGGAAGCAACATAAATGTTGTAATAATAATGTAAAGTGTTTTCCTGCTTTTTTACATTATTGAAGTGGCCTCTCTCACCGCCTCCTATTCCTTACTTCCCAACCCCTGAAGAGTAAGAGGCAACTAGCACCTTTCCTCTTTCCCACCCCCCCCATCCCTTGGTACCATCACATTTATCTGAACGCCTCCACCCAACACCTGAACCAGCGTTACTGTTGTGCCTCCACAAATTTTTCACCTTCTTGCTTTGTAAACATTTTAGTGTTCTTGAAAGAGGTGGGCTGGGTTCAGCATAGCTGCTGTAGAAGCTCCTTTGCTGCATCTCATCTCCTGATAATGTCTGCTGCTACCTTATTTCTGTAGGGCTATCTCTCAGTATCACACCTGCTTCAGCATGGTCCTCAAACTAATAAATCCAAGAGATCTTTGATATTAGTACATCTTGCCAGTGAAGTGTACATCACTGCTTGGTAACTTGCTTGAGTGAGCTGACTGATTGAATCCAGTATTGGATTACTGAGAAGGATATACACAGAGACATGCAAAAGTCATGATCTGTACCCCATCCATTTCCAAAACACAGAAGTTTCCTTTCATTGTCTCCAAACACTTGCGTGTTTGATTGTTATTATGCAAACTGGGCACTTAAGATCATAGCACTGTTGTGAGCAGGATTTGCTAACAGAAATATACGAGGGTTTGGAATTGTCTTTTAAGGTACATGCAGGCTTGGGAAGAGGCCAGCACTAGATGCATTTGCAATTTTTTTCTGTGAAAGATAACTAAATGTCTTACAAAAGTTTAGACACACAGCCTAATTTTAAGTTTAATAAATATAGTTATTAAGAATAAACATGGCTGTTTCAACTCCAACTATTCAAATCCAATTGTTTTGAAAGATACATTGTTTCTAAGTGCTGATTCTAACAAGAATAAACAATGCTGAATTAAAAAGGTTCCTACAGATATTGCATTTTCATGCTTACAATCCCTAAGAATCTAAATCCCTTTTTGTTCATTCAATGCCATGGGCTTTCATGGCTTAAAGCACTATAGCTTATAATTAGCTAAGCTATGTCAGATACATGACAAACCTCCAACGCCAGCCTGAACATAATAAGAACTATGCTGGTATGTTCCTCATTAATATGACAACAAAGTGGTAGTTTTGACTTCGTTTGTCAGTTTGCAGAGCTCCCAATTTCCTATTTATAGCAAACATTATAAGAAGGTGTACATGCTGGAATGAAATTCAGTTCAAGACATCAGCAAGTCCTTTTATCAAGGACACTAAAAAAACCAGCCTCAAAAACCAAGGCAGCAGTAAAAGAAAAGAAAATAAAAACCATGGCTATATTCCAAACCCACTTTGTTATTATTGATAGGTTTGAACAATGCTGATGGCAACCACCAGAGCATAATAGTGATGGTGGCCTGTATCTCACAACTATAAAAAGCTTCGCTAATTCCAAGGAGTGTTTCAAGCACTCTTGGGCTCAGTAAAAAGGGCAATTAACAGAAGGCAAATAACAGACGTAAGAAACTGCGAGTCTTTTACCAGTCTTTCTGGTCCAGTGAATCATTGTTTATAGAGATGGAAACAGTTCTTTTGGGCGCTACTGAGAGACTCACAGACCAGAATTAACTGTGGGCTGTCGGTCAGGTCAAAGCCATGACCTGGGCCATGTAGTCCAGCATTGAGAACTCACATTCCTCACCCCACCCTTTTTTCTGTTCAACCTGTTATCTAAAATAACACTAATGAATTTACCTAGAGCTTGAGGATAAGTTATGAATCCGAATCTTTAATTTGCAACAATATGAATCAGTTTCACTATGAAAATTCACTTCCATTTCAGAAGGAAAATTCTACCTCTATTTGTTTTTGCTAAGATAGAACTGATATTCCTTTTATCTTCAAGTTATAAAACCTTAAAATTCATAGCCTACATTGCAACCAATAACAAGTACAGAAACTTACAAATTAAACACTTATTTCTATATTATATAACATAACTTTGCACATATTTAAAGAGAGAAAGAGAGAATATATGCATTCAAGACTAGAAATATTTTAGAAGTGCAAGATTATTTTTATATATTATATATATAAAACACAATAGTACACACATTTTAAACATGCAGTACATCCTGCATAAATGGATTTCTCCAAAGAATTTAAAAACATGGTTACAAAATGCTAGAAATGCTGCTATCCAACTAATTTAATGTAATCAGCACAACAATCTGTTGCACACATTTTGTCCTGAAGTCCATTCAGAAAGGATGCCTTATAGAAACCTGAAAGTAACATATTTCGCATTGGAACCACTTATGGTATTTTTATTTAATGTTCATATTGAAATAGCTTTCTGAGATCCCATTTGCATCTGCCTGCTATAAAATAATTTTGAAAGTCACAGCTTTTTCCCACAGAGTTTAGAAGACAAAATTAATGTTATAGCATATAAAATCTCCATGTTATTTATTTTAAATATGAGGCTGTGAATATATAAGGATATATAAGGCAGTGGATGTGGTCTACCAGGACTTCAGTAAAGCCTTTGACACTGTCTCCCACAGCATTCTCCTAGAGAAGCTGGTGGCTCACAGCCTACACAGGTACACTCTTCGCTGGGTAAAAAACCGGCTGGACGGCCGAGCCCAGAGAGTTGTGGTGAACGGAGTTAAATCCAGTTGGCGGCCGGTCACGAGCGGTGTTCCCCAGGGCTCAGTACTGGGGCTGGTCCTGTTCAATATCTTTATCAATGATCTGGATGAGGGGATCGAGTGCTCCCTCAGTAAGTTTGCAGATGACACCAAGTTGGGTGGGAGTGTTGATCTGCTGGAGGGTAGGAAGGCTCTGCAGAGGGACCTGGACAGGCTGGATCGATGGGCTGAGGCCAACTGTATGAGGTTCAACAAGGCCAAGTGCCGGGTCCTGCACTTCGGCCACAACAACCCCATGCAACGCTACAGGCTTGGGGAAGAGTGGCTGCAAAGCTGCCCAGAGGAAAAGGACCTGGGGGTGCTGATTGACAGCCGGCTGAACATGAGCCGGCAGTGTGCTCAGGTCGTCAAGAAGGCCAACGCCATCCTGGCCTGTATCAGAAATAGTGTGGCCAGCAGGAGCAGGGAGGTGATCGTGCCCCTGTACTCGGCACTGGTGAGGCTGCACCTCGAATACTGTGTTCAGTTTTGGGCCCCTCACGACAAGAAGGACATGGAGGTGCTGGAGCGTGTCCAGAGGAGGGCAACGAAGCTGGTGAAGGGCCTGGAGCACAAGTCTTATGAGGAGCGGCTGAGGGAACTGGGGTTGTTTCGCCTGGAGAAGAGGAGGCTGAGGGGAGACCTCATCGCGCTCTACAACTACCTGAAGGGAGGTTGTAGCGAGGTGGGTGTTGGTCTCTTCTCCCAAGTAACTGGCGATAGGACGAGAGGAAATGGCCTCAAGCTGCGCCAAGGGAGGTTTAGATTGGACATTAGGAGAAATTTCTTTACTGAAAGAGTGGTCAGGCCTTGGAACAGGCTGCCCAGGGAAGTGGTTGAGTCACCATCCCTGGAAGTATTTAAAAGACGTGTAGATGAGGTGCTTAGGGACATGGTTTAGTGGGCATGGTGGTGTTGAGTTGATGGTTGGACTCGATGATTTTAGAGGTCTTTTCCAACCTTAATGATTCTATGATTCTATAATTCTATGATTCTATCAATTAGCCCATGTGTGCCATTAACTTAGGAACATATGCATTAGCTATCTGATTTTCAGAAATGCTCCCTGAGAGGTTTATCTAGTGAAAGAATAGGAATTAATATACTGGATCTCACTTTAGAAAGGGGAAAATAGAGTTTTAAATGTTCTAAGAATGTGCTTTTCTAAGGTATGATTGAATAGTCCTTATTGAGGAAATAATAGAATATAAATATCTACTAAATTGTTTACATGAAATATGGCTTTGAAAATTGAAATAGTTCCCTTTTTTGTAGTAATGTTGGACAAATAATATTTGTCCTTCAGAACCAAGTTCTTTCCTAATGAATTGAGCATACAGCAATCAAGAAGACAACAAGCAACATTAACCTGCAACTATTTATAACTTTTATCTACATGCTGTAAGACAAAAAGACTAAGTCAGTCAATTAGAAAATAGAAAAGCTTAGCTCTAACAATGAGTGCCGTGGGAATATTTAAAGTAGGTGCCCTTTGCACATCCTTAAGAAGATGGAGTCAGATAGCATAGCCAACTCAGGCATGGTTTTGAGAGAGCTCTGCCTACACTTTAAGACAGGCACATCAGATACACCAGAATGACTTTTAATCAATGAAGATGACTTTTCATCTATATTGCTGACCCACCCCACAGAGTAGGTTCTTCCCTTAGAGTTCACCCTCAGTCCAACAACAAATTTCCTGAGCTTCTGCCAACAATACATCCCCAGCCATGTCCTTAGGAAAAGCCTCTCTTTCTCCCATTGCTTTGGTCTGGCCACGCATCCCACTCTTTTCTTTACTCAGAATTTGTGTCTCTCCCTCCTGATGCTGTGGGCTCCCTGGCTTTTTGTCTCTCAGCCTCTCCCCTGTTCTGCTCATCCTTAGCTGCTCTCTGCAACGGTAGAAACTCCCCTTTCTCCAGAGAGCTTTGCCTATACAGTGTGAAGTGGCTAGAGCACGGTGAATGGGCACCTTCATTCCTGCTGGGCACAGAACTTAGCACAAATAGGTAGTAAATCACAACCCATAAAACGAATCATCCAAGACATCTCATTTTCTTTAAGAGACGAGACCTTTCTGTTCTTTGCAACTGATGTTACCTAATTATGTTTCAAATACTCACTGAAATATTGGACAGCTTTTCAAATGTCTACCAGCTATATTACTGAGAAAAATAATGACATCTAGTGACAAGACAGAAGATCACAGCTCTGTCTTCCCTATGCAGGACTGAATAAATGTTCATCTCTACACTTTTAGCAGTTATATACTTACTGCAGCTTCAAGATTAACTGTTTCTTGTGTTAAAAATCAGCAGAAATGATAAGCCAAACAAAACTTAAAATGTCTGACTTGCTTGGATCTGTATCCAGCTGCATTTTAAATGCACAGCATTTTAATTTTGCAACTTAAATGTCCCTCATACTTTACCCTAAGATCTTATACACTGACATGTTCAGAAAGCAGTAAACTATAACATGCACTTCACAGACTTTTTTGTAAAAACTAGCAAAAATGAGTGTACTATTTATATATTCCCCCAGCCCCCCACCCCCAATATGGATGCTACACCAAGAAAGTTCAGAGTTTTGTATTATTCTGCTTGCAACATAAAGAAATAACATAAAAGCTTGGTGGTAACACTGTAGTTATAGATTAAAATATGTGAGTTCAGGCAATACTAGTGTCTGTAATCTTTTCCGAACTGTTGGTTTCTTTTTTCCCCAGAGGGCATTATTTCTGTCCCAGTGTCCTAGACAGTGAATGAATTTCTGGGATATAAAATTCGTACTCATGTTTCTGCATGGTAGTTGTCCTTAATATTGATCTCAGCCCCCAAATGCCTTTCTACATTATGTATCTTTTCCAGCTTTTATTTTACCAACTTGACAATATAACATTGTGTAAAGCAACATTTGTACTATTTAGGAGTTCATTTTATGTTCTATTAATTACCTGATACAAAACAAGGCACTGAACTACATCACATTATTGTAATGTAATTGGCTCTATTGTATTCTGGACTCATTTCCAGCTGTCCTTGATTGGAAATTTGTTATAGAAAGCCATAATTCTTATTTTCACAGTAGCTACATTATCTGATGTGTCCTATATATTATATTACAGTTCTTTCATTTCTTCCTGATAAACTTTAAATTCATCTAGAAGGCTGTTTCAGTAATGGTACAGTAATTTAATCCTCTATTTCCTTGTTAAAGAAAGATTGCACATGATATACTGGCCCATTTTAGTTCGGGAAAATACTGGAGCATATTCCTGCAACATATCCTTTTATCCCAACAGCTCAAGTATGTATCTGAATTCCATTGGATAATAATGAAATTTAGACATATTTGCAAGTGCTGGTCTGAATAGTAACACAAATAAAAATGTACTCATATTTTGTGCTGACCTTAGATCATCTCTGTCCTGTTACATATACAAAGAACAATGTTGCAAATTCCTAAAAACAGGCATTTTGAAATAAGAGATTTATTTACATGGCTACTTATTCCCATTAATGGAAGTGGGCAAAGATGTTTTGCCTTTCAAGTCTGCACCAAGTTTTAAACAGAGCACAACTCTGCAGGTACTGAATGAATAAACACATCTCCTTTCAGTTTAGTCCCATGCTGACTCCAAAAGCTGCACTACAGAACTTCAGAAAAAGCAACCAAAAAACTACATCAGTAAATTCTTATTATAGATTATGCTTGTCAAAATATAGCTTCTAGTTTAAAGACTTTTCCAGCTGTTCTGTTTTTTCCTGCCTAAACAACGAACATTTAATTATTAATAAAATTATTAATAAATTATAAAATAGATTGCATATTTAGATACAAAATGTATTGCTTCTAATGATAATGAAAAATCTGAACCGCCAACTTAGTTGAAGTTTATGATGATGGTAAAATAATATAGTCATAAAAACAACCCCAGTTTGCCTAATAAGAAAAAAAAATTATTAAAGTAGGATTTCCAAGCAATTATAATATAAACCCATCTGGTTTTCCACATAAGAAACAAAATATGAGTTATGAAGAAATTTGTAATAATTGGAACTACAAAAGATGAAATGACTTATTTAGTTAACTGGTCCATATTGTTTTTCAGGGTGACAATAGCTATCTTAAAAAGAAACACAACCCGTTTTTATATATAGCTGACCAACTTCTACATTTCTGAAATAAGCACAATTTTTCATTCATTTCAGAGTTCTTCAGGATAAGACTCATGTTATGGTACTGGTCTGTAAAGAATATAAACATATTCTCTTTCTGTAAAACAGGTTAGCAAAATCAGCAACCACAAAAGCTGGGTGGTTATATGCCCACAGCTC
Organism: Calonectris borealis; assembly: GCF_964195595.1. Taxonomy (NCBI): domain Eukaryota; kingdom Metazoa; phylum Chordata; class Aves; order Procellariiformes; family Procellariidae; genus Calonectris; species Calonectris borealis. The sequence goes on along the minus strand of NC_134352.1, from coordinate 65,744,545 downwards.
AAGGATGCATCTGTGTTTGTATTTTAGTTTGGCTCAGGAGTGCATTTTGAAGCTAGTCCACCTTTACCAGTTTCGTTTGCATAGCGGAGAAGTCCGGACGCACACACAAAACGCAAATGGAGTGAAACCAGAAGGTATGTACCAGCACTATATGCACAGTGCACTGTGGTCATTAGGACCTAACTAGAGTTAATTTGGAACCCCTGAAACACAGGCAACGTAGACACTGGTTTCTCAGTACTGACTGCTTCACGCTGCAGTAAACCCCCCATTATGATACCTTATTTGACCGTTAAGATACAGCCTAAGAGGTCTTTAAAGATAACAATCCCTCTGAGAAAAGTCCTGACAAACACTGAGGATGTCTGTAGTTGCACTGTAGAAATCACTGATTTATCATATACCATCACCGAGATTGACAACTTCTTAGTAGAAAAGTCCCTAATACCTATGCTGCATAAAGCGAATTTTCCAATCTTCCTCTATATTGAACCTGGAACACCCACAGGTATCTGGATATAGTCTCTTTCTCCCACTTTCCAGGGAAAGCAGGTCATGCTTTGAAGACACAGGCGTAGAAACGAGCTCCTGAGGGATGACTGTGTGTATGAATTTCTAACATGGAACCTGCTCTGCAGTACAAGTCCAGGAATCTAACCCAGAGTGAATGTGGGGAGGGTTACAAAAAACAAAAAAAACCACCAAAAACAAACAAACAAACAAAAAAGTGAGCTTGCCCTACAGAAGAGTAGTAGTACCTACCTCAGTGATTCAAATCTTCAACATATACAAACATATCTGTACAGTTAATGAATGTCTGTGCGTCTCTGAATGTGTTGCTGCTTTCTAAGGCAGGATGTGCAAAGTCAGACATGTATCAGTTGTAAATAGAGATTTAAATTGACATTTTCAGTCTTGCACCTAGCAAATTTTCTTAATTTTCTATTTCCTGGTATGAAGTGGAAACGTAATATCTGACAATACACTATTGTTTTGCACGTATGTTTAAGCTGCTCATGTACCTACATATAGTCCAGAGAATGATTCATCAGAATTACTGAAATGTAAAGGCTCCTGCTTTGTGGTATGCTGAGTGTTTCAGCTTTCACTCAAATCTGCAGGTATTGCAGTTAGTAAAGACCACAGAAACGTCATCATCATACAAGATTTCTGTGTATTATTTGGGTCACAATGTATGAAAGATATCATTGTATCTATGCTTTAGATCACAAATACTCATATAAATCATACAATTGCATATATTTAACAATTTCCAACCATCCAAGAATATTAAAGTGGTTTATAGCATCTGTTAATTCAAATGTATAATTTGACCTTGCAAATTGGACATTAGTAGCCTTGAGTGGTACACAGTGATACTCCATTTTCTTTAAAAAAAAGCCCTTGATGTCATTTGCTAGAGCACATCACTAGAGGTCAGAATATTGATTTCTGCAAATTCCAGCCAAACGTAAATGCCATATTTTTCCACTGAACACCATATGACCACTAGGTAAATAGCTCGTATTCTGTTATAGGTATGTTCCTTAAAAAACTTCTTTGCATACAAGCTTCAAGAGCTTTGGAGAAAAGAACACAGAAACTCATTGTATATTTATTGATTTATTGCTATAAATCTTGATGCAGGTCTGCAATTTATTTTATAAAACAGCAGCATTCAAGGCAATTCATCTGACTTTATGTCATGGTATAACCCCAGTTGGCAGCCAAGCCCCATGGAGCCGCTCGCTTACCCTTGCCGTGAGAATGGGGGAGAAAATCAGAAGAACAAAAGTAAGAAAAGTCATAGGTTGAAATAAGAACAGTTTAATAATTGAAATAAAATAAAATAAAATAATAGAAATAATAATAATAATAATAAATTGTAATGAAAAGGAAAACAACGAAAGAGAGAGAAAGAGAGAGAGGAAAAAAAAACAGGTTAAAAAAGTGATGCAACCGCTCACCACCTGCCGACCAATGCCCAGCCCGTCCCCAAGCAGCAGTTGCTGCCCCCCGGGTTATATACTGAGTATGACGTCGTATGGTATGGAATATCCCTTTGGCCAGTTTGGGTCAGCTGTCCTGGCTGTGCCCCCTCCCAGCTTCTTGTGCACCTGGCAGAGCATAGGAAGCTGAAAAGTCCTTGACGAGTGTAAGCATTGCTCAGCAACAACTAAAACATCAGTTATCAACATTCTTCTCATACTAAATCCAAAACACAGCACTATACCAGCTACTAGGATGAAAATTAACTCTATCCCAGCCGAAACGAGGACATTTTAGATTTGTAGTAAAGTGAGAATAATGTGCCATATCATTGCTAGTTGAAAACACTGCAATTAAATCGTTTATAGGTTTTCTTACTCGAGTTCTAAACATCCAAATGTTCCACAGAAGTGCCAGGAATATTGCCTAGGTTTGCACTGATCTAATGCAGCATGTGTCAGAGAAGAGGATGTTTTCAGTGTATTTCCTACAGATCTCATCCAAAATCCAGAGAACACAGTAGAAAGATTTCATTAGACATAATAGCAATTCCTGAGGAGTTAAAAATGTCAAGACATTAAAAGATTTTGTGTGTACTCACGGACATATGAATTCACAGAAGGGCACAATGCAAACACTCACCAAACTATGTAGTTCTTCATAAATGGTACTTACCTACAAAGCAAACAAACAGAAAAAAACCTTAAGTATCTATACAGACACACATGTACATTTTAGTATCTTAAAATATGTCAGAGGATCACAATATTGTACTCAATTCTACAAAAGGTTCCAGTCAAAACATATTCCTAGATTTACAACTTACACACCATTGGCCATGTATAGTCACAGATACTTTAAAAGGATTCTCATATCAGCTTTATTTTGCATTTTTCCTTCTTAATTTTGGAAAATCACCACTTCTGCGGTCTAAAAAAACTTGCAAAGTTTTGCTACCTACCCTACATTCAAATTTTAAGAATCAGCTACAATGCAAAAATATGGCAAAAACGTACAAGGTTTTAGTGACAAAACTAAATAATATAGTAATAACAGCTGTTAGAAGAAGAATTAGCATATTCCTAAGCAGTTTATTGAAAAGATTAAAAGTTTATCTTTTTTATACGGCTTTATACTTTAGTTTCAGATAATGCTACTTTACAATTCCAACTATTTCTAATATCACAGCTCCAAAAATTGTTCCAATATTGTAAATATTTAGTGCTAAATAACATTGTTTATTGATAGGTCTGACTCTTCAATCACATGTGTTGCCTACCGTTGATAGATCGAAAAAACCAACATGGCACATAACTGAGTTGGACAACTTCACAAAAATCAGTCAATAATCAGACTGAAATAATACTTTAGTCCTCAGATACCCATTCATGTGACATATATTGGAGAGTGGATAAACATGATTAATCTTGCCCTTTAGAGTCATTTCACACCATTAAATTATGTGGCATTCACTTGTTTTCAGTTCTTTCACAGGGGAGGGGAAAAAAAAACCCAAAACCTAAAAAATCCAAACCCCAAACCAGGAGAAACTTCTTAACTGGTAGGAATTTCTAAGCTGTTAATTTCTCCCCTGTGCTTGGACAAAGGTCACCAGAATGCAATTATATTCTACAGTTGTGTAAAGTAGGTTCTAAAACACTGTATGCATGTGAATACAATGAAAAAAAACCAAAAAACAAAATCAAGCTTTACGTTCAAGTACTAACATTACTGCATAGCATTAGTCCACACTGTGGTACAGCTGTTCTAAATTACTTTGTGTTGCTACATGCAAATGTTTCCATACCTATGTGTCTGCAGGTTACAATAAAATCAGTTGTTTCCCATACTCCACAGCAACAAAGACGCCTGAACATTTGTTAGCTACGGAAAGGTTTCAGTTTCCGTTCAAACTAGAGATAAGAATGAGATTTGATATGAAAGGTCTGTTATGACACTGGCAAATGTAAGATTGTTTAATTTGTTTCATATCATGTTTTATTGCTTGTGAGTTACTTCTGCACAGAAAAACACAGTGTCAGGGCCTACATCAAACCGAGCTATATTATATATTTATGAATTAGCAGTGAAGCTGCTGCACTGGGCATTGTAATGCTGTGCCCAGTAACCTGGTTGCAGTAGTAATTGACTTTGCTATTTCCCTTTCTTTATCTAGGCTCTACAACACAAATGCTCCACTTTGCCAACCTAGGAATTTTGTGGTTCAAGCAAACATGCCCATCTGTGCATGACGTGCATGACAAAGCTGGAAAGATGTGTATATTTTTAGAAAAAACTCTTGCCTTAATGACTGTCCTCATCACAGTTGTGATATACAGCCAGAAAACCATCAGACAAAGGTGAATTTTGATAAAGCAGAGATGTTATCCCAAACTCAAACTCAGAACAGCAGACATATATATCTTAGACCATCCAAAATGGTAGATGGTCCTGCTCCATACAGTCTCTTTTTATTGTAATCATTGTGATAGCATACACTTGAATTGGAAAGGTATTGGAGATATTTCCTCAAGGCTGACAGACATTTGAATTTAGGAAGGCTTGGAAAAGGCACTGTAATTGAGAATTTTCCATTTCAGCCATTGAAAAACTGCTAGCCATTGAAAAATGCTTCCAAACAAAAACTTTAAAGGCAGCAAATGGAAGCTGCAAGAGTTGCAGTTGACTTCAAAACATAATTTTAAAAAAGAAATCATACTATAAATTGTCACAAATGCCTTTATTTTTCTTAATACATGCACAATTTATATGATTCCTCATGAACGAAATATCAAGTTGAAATTCCTAATCTATTTCTATTCCATTTACATGAATTTTTGATCTCTTGGTATTAGTTTGTGAAAGCTATTTACATCAAGCTAAAGAATAATGAAATGGAGGTTACATGGAGCATAACATGCTCAACAGAAAAAATCCCATAGCATTCAAGGATTCCTGGAAAGATTGATCTTATCAACTTCTTCAACATTTTCCAACATATCAAGCCCCATATGTAAGTCTTAGCAGACTGATAGGTGTGCCTGCTGCATATAGGTGTGGAAACTTCCATCTATATCATGGAAAGTTTGTCTGCAGAGACCTGGAGACAATCTAATTGCTCATGAGGATCAACTGTATTACCTCAGCACTTCTTACTGTCCTGCCTGAAGTCTAAAAGCTAGCTCACAGTCAAAGTGCATGCAGTGCTCAGTACTGATTACTGAATATATCCACAGATAACAAAAGTAAATTTATGATTTTTTTTAATAGCAAAGGGAAAAAAAAAGAAAAAAAAAAAACAAAGAAAATAGTTTCTCCTCCATCTCAGTTCTCAAAAAACTGAAAATAAAATTGGACACTCCAATTAGGTGCTTGTCAGTCTTGAAATATCCTAATCCAATCAACCCTGCATAGAAGTCTACATGAGTATGAAATCACATATCTACCTGACAGTACTCATGTGCTTAGTAGCACTGAAACCTTATCATTGCTAATATAAGTATAAAACAATGGCAATTTTTAATACAACATAGTTCCAGGATTTTGTGTTGGTTTTAGTTGATTTGTGAGTTCAACTTATTGCAACTAAAGTAGCTTAAGAGTGTGTCTCAGTAAGCAATGGCCATTCTACCTACACAACTGTGCCAAGAAAATTTACTTCCAAGCTGCAGGTCTTTGTCATTCCACTTTTGTATCATTCTAGAGAACAGAGCAGCAAGTACGCTTAAGCGTGCTGTGGGTTTATAAGACAGTATTAATGTTTTCAAAGATTCTTAAATATGAATTTTTGAGGCAGAGTACTTTTGCCACTGTATGTTATATAGTATTGCGTTAACTAAGCTTTTAAAATGATTAATAATTCAAAGCTGCAAGTAAACTTTCCTTGTGGCTGATAAGATGGGAAACATTAGAATATTATCCTCCTTTCATACCAGCTCAGTTGTTGTGTTCTTGGATGTTACCCAATCAACTGTGGTCTTTTTTGTCGCTGCTCTATTTTTTTCCCTTAAACATGAATCTTAACTTTTCTAATTTCTCAAAAACTCAAGAACATTTGCATTTTTCCTGTTAGGAAACAACATTAACAATAATCCAAAAATGAATTTGGAACATTAGAACTCTACAAGGATTATCAGAAATGAAACTAGTTTAGCCAAATGATTCATGTTCATTTCATGGCATTAAAAGGACTTCAAAATTCTTTGCAAACTGCAGTTACTGATTAATTTAGTTGTATTAGGATGACAGAAATCATAAAGAAATTAACCAGAAAGCACAAGCACAGATTTTCTGCATCAACATGCAGTTTGGTTTTTTTTTTTTTTATTTTATTTTAGCTTTGAAAACATTTTAATTAATCCTTAAGCATAAGAAAAACAGATCTTTACAAAGCATACTGAGGTTCACAACATCAGGAGACATGAATCTGAAAGTCTGCCAACAAAATGACAACCTAACTGTGCAATGTATCAGACACTATGCAACAAAAAAAGAATTGAGTTTAGTCTATATAAAGGACTAATTCTACTTCATTAAACTTAGGCTGTTTGCTTTCTTATGAATTATTAAAACCGGAAAGTATGCTATAAAAATAATGCAAATACTCAGCTGGAAAATTATACGTTCAAGGAGTTATTTACTCTCAGATTACTTTATCAAGGGCTTTATAGATATTATTTATTTATTTCCCCCCTTATTTCTAAAATAAGGACTTCCAACTAGCCTGAGGCTGACTGCTTATCTACTGAATTTGCAGTAAAATAAATAGGAGCTGAGAAACTATTACCTGTCCACAGACATGACCCTGCTTTCACACCTGCATTACATATCCTCTTTTAAACATTAGAATCTCACGTGCAGGATGTTATCTCTCACTGTAGTTCTCAGTGTATGCAACTACCCAAAGCAAATTAGGAGGGAATAGTTGCGGAACACTTTTGATACAAAAACATGGGGTTTTTTTTCTATGTAAGCATAAATCTTGTACCTTCAGTCTGATGACATGCATTCAAAGTTATTAGCATTCTAACACAAATCTTTCTGTCATTATTTTCTTCTTCTACTGGAACTACAGGCAACAGTATCCATCTTCTTAAAAGCAACAGAAATTAACGATGTCGTATACTATCACAGAAGATACATTAATCGGAACAGAAGAGCGGAACAGATAGGCATTTCTGAAAGTCCACAGGAAGTCCTCTGCCACTGATGTTGGTAGTCTTTTCATGCCCACACCAAATCTTGTGTCTTAAAGAGGGAAAAAAAGGATACGCCAACTGAACTAAAACTTTTTTCTTATTATTTATGTATGATATTCACTACAAAATGAAAAATAATCATCATCCCCCCAACAATTACTTCATGCTGTGCAAAGTCACCTGAGCAGGAGAGGATTCTCCTCTAGTAACAAGACAATACAGAATTTAGATTTCCTTAATCTCAATGCTATTCCATAACTGCAGATATATTCCTTATGTCTGTTATCTATTTGACGGTCAAAAACAGTTTCTCAGAAGCAGCCACAGAAATTCAACCTTTCAAAACGTGCAAACCAATCTTATAACTTTCTACCAATGAAATGACTGGCTTGGTAGATGAGTGGAGAGCACTGGATATTGTCTACCTCCACTTCAGAAAGGCTTTTGACACTGTCTCCCATAAAGTCCTCACAGAAAATTTGATGAGGCATGGGCTAGATGAAGTGGGGTGGACTGAAAACTGGCTGAACAGCTGTGTCCAGAGTGTGGTGACCAGTGGCACGAAGTCTAGTTGGAGGCCAGTGACTAGCAGTGTACCCACAGGATCAACACTGGATCCAATCCTGTTTAACATCTTCATTAATGACCCAGATGATGGGGCAGAGCATACCCTCAGCAAGTTTGCTGATGACACAAAACTGGGAGGAGTGGCTGATTGCCCAGAGGGTTATGCTGCCATCCAAAGGATGGAGAAATGGGCGGACAGGAACCTCATGCAGTTCAACAAGGAGAAGAGCAAAGTCCTGCACCTGGGGAGGAACAACCCCAGGCACCAGTACATGCTGGGGGCCACCAAGCTGGAAAGCAGCTTTCCAGAGAAAGCCCTGGGGGTCTTGGTGGACACAAAGTTGAATGTGAGGCAGCACCGTGCCCTTGTGGCAAAGAAGGTTCATGGTCTCTAGGCTGCATTATGAGGAGAGCTGCCAGCAGGTTGAGAGAGGTGATCCTTCCCCTCTGCTCAGCACTGATGAGACCACACCTGGAGTACTGTGTCCAATACAAGAAAGATATGGAGCTACTGGAGACAGTCCAGCAAAGGACCACTAACATGATCAAGAGTCTGGAGCATCTCTCATATGAGGAAAGGCTGGTAGGGCTGGGACTGTTTAGCCTAGAGAAGACAAGAGAAGGCTTTGGGTATCTTATAAATTTGTACAAATATCTGGAGGTTATAAAGAAGATCATAGAATCATAGAATAGTTTGGGTTGGAAGGAATCTTTAAAGGTCATCTAGTCCAACCCCCCTGCCATGGTCAGGGACATCTTCAATCAGATCAGGTTGCTCAGAGCCCCATCCAACCTGACCTTGAATGTTTCCAGGGATGGGGCATCTACCACCTCTCTGGGAAACCTGTTCCAGTGTTTCACCAACCTCATTGTAAAAAATTTGTTCCTTATATCTAGTCTGAATCTACCCTCTTTTAGTTTAAAACGACTCCCCGTTGTCCTGTCGCAACAGGCTCTGCTAAAAAGTCTGTCCCCATCTTTCTTATAAGCCCCCTTTAAGGACTGAAAGGCTGCAATAAAGTCTCCCCAGAGCCTTCTCTTCTCGAGGCTGAACAACCCCAACTCTCTCAGCCTTTCTTCATAGGAGAGGTGTTCCATCCCCCTGATCATTTTTGTGCCCCTCCTCTGGACCTGCTCCAACAAGTCCATGTCTTTCCTGTGCTGAGGACTCCAGAGCTGGATGCAGTACTCCAGGTGGGGTCTCACCAGAGCAGAGTAGAGGGGCAGAATCACCTCCCTCGACCTGCTGGCCACGCTTCTTTTGATGCAGCCCAGGACACGGTTGGCCTTCTGGGCTGCGAGTGCACATTGTTGGCTCATGTCCAGCTTTTCATCCACCAGTACCCCCGAGTCCTTCTCGGCAGGGCTGCTCTCGATCCCTTCATCCCCCAGCCTGTATTGATACCAGGGGTTGCCCCGACCCAGGTGCAGGACCTTGCACTTGCCCTTGTTGAACCTCATGACGTTCAGAGGGGCCCACTTCTCGAGTTTGTCCAGGTCCCTCTGGATGGCATCCCATCCCTCAGGTGTGTCAACCGCACCACTCAGCTTGGTGTCCTCTGCAAACTTGCTGAGGGTGCATTCAATCCAATTATGTCATTGATGAAGATGCTAAACAGTACCAGTCCCAATATGGACCCCGGCGGGACACTACTCGTCACCAATCTCCATCTGGACATTGAGCCATTGGCAGCTACCCTGTGGATGCGACCATCCAACCAATTCCTCACCCACGGGACAGTCCACCCATCAAATCCTTACCTCTCCACTTTAGAGAGAAGGATGTTGTAGGGGACCGTGTCAAAGGCCTTACAGATGTCCAGACAGACAACATCTGTAGCTCTTCCTATGTCCACTGATGTAGTCACTCCATCATAGAAGGCCACTAGGTTGGTCAGGCAGGACTTGCCCTCGGTGAAGCCATGCTAGCTGCCTCGAATGACCTCCCTGTCCTCCATGTGCCTTAGCATAGCTTCCAGGAGGATCTGTTCCATAATCTTCCCAGGCACAGAGATGAGACTGACTGGCCTGTAGTTCCCCGGGTCTTCCTTTTTTCCCTTTTTAAAAATGGGGTAATGTTTCCCCTTTTCCAGTCAGTGGGAACTTCACCAGACTGCCAGGACTTTTCAAATATGATGGATAGTGGCTTAGCAACTTCATCCGCCAGTTCCTTCAGGACCCGCGAATGGATCTCATTGGGTCCCATGGACTTGTGCACCTTCAGGTTCCCTAGATGGTCTCGAACCTGATCTTCTCCTACAGTGGGTGGCTCTTCATTTTTCCAGTCCCTACCTTTCCCTTCTGCAGCTTGGGCAGTGAGGCTTGAGCACTTGCAGGTGAAGACTGAGGAAAAAAAGTCATTGACTACCTCCGCCTTCTCCGTATCCTGGGTAACCAGGTCTCCTGTTTTGTTCCAGAGAGGGTCCACATTTTCCCTAGTCTTCTTTTTATCCCCAATGAAACTATAGAAGCTTTTCTTGTCACCCTTGATGTCCCTGGCCAGATTTAATTCTATCAGGGCTTTAGCTTTCCTAACCTGATCTCTGGCTGCTCAGACAATTTCTCTGTATTTCTCCCAGGCTACCTGTCCCTGCTTCCACCCTCTGTAGGCTTCCTTTTTGTGTTTGAGTTTGTCCAGGAGCTCCTTGTTCATCCACGCAGGCCTCTGGCTTTTTTGCCTGACTTCCTCTTTGTTGGGATGCATCGCTCCTGAGTGAAAATGGAGCCAGGCTCCTCCTAGTGGTGCCCAACGACAGGAGAAGAGGTGATGGGCACAAAATGAAACAAGAGGTTCCCTCTGAACATCAGGAAACACTTTTCTTACTGTGAGGGTGAGCACAGGCACAGGTTGCCCAGAGAGGTTGTGGGGTCTCCATGCTTGGACATACTCAGAAGCTCTCTGGACGTGGTTCTGGGCAACCTGCTCTAGGTGGCCCTGCTTGAGCAGGAGTGTTGGACCAGGTGACCTCCAGAGGTCCCTTCCAGCCTCCACAATTCTGTGATTCTGTATAAAAACAGACTGAACAAATAAGTCTAATTTACATTTAATAGGGAATAATTCATCTTCCTTGTGGGAATAGACTAGATAAATTATTACATCCTTTTAAATGCCTTTTTCACAAGACTTCTTATGCTCTTCAAAGAGCGTCTCATTTTTGGCATGTATTTTCAATATTCATTTTAAATAAGTGAGTCAAAAAAACATTCTTTGCTTATTTTAAAAGAAAGCACATGAAAGGATCATAAGCTATATATTTGTTCTTTAAATGATTGTTTTTTAAAAAACACTGATTATTTTTTCCCCTCATTTATGTCCTGCAGTCTACGCTACGCATTAACTGTCTATTTTATACATCTTCTTCAACAAATTTTTCTGGAATATAATTGCTCTGTGGTCCTTTTGGCATTTCTAAAATAGTACTGTGACCCTTCTGAAATTTGTAGAACAGATGAAAAACAGTCTCAAGTTTGACAAGGGTAGATAACATGATCAATCACTTTCACAAGTCTTTTCTTTGTTTGTAATGATAGTTATTTCCATCCTCAAGAACAAGCAAATACAATCTGTCAGTTATGTACAAAAGGTGTTATTCTCTCACTCTCTTTCTTTTTCAACTATGAAATACAAAACCACCAAGGAGACTTTCATCAAAAAGGATCCACACTTAAAAGTTTGAAAGTTTTTTAAAAAGCACTTTATTTACACATCTTTTGCATACACTTGTATGTATAAGATGTTTCTCAGAACATACCTCCTATAACATCAAAAGAACAAGGGATAGTAGGAAGAAAGTTCACAGTATGGTGCCACACGTTATGGTATGTTTGCTACATATAGATGTTCTGCCTCAGATTTTGCCCTAAATTATCGTCTAAACCCACAGGAAGTTGCCTTATTTCAGTTTTAGCATTTCTGTATGAGATTACTTTTAAGTCTACTCAAGAAAATATGTAGTTAAATGAATATCATAAATTAGCAAGGCATATTATCTTTCATCCAATATTATAGTAGAATGATTATTTAATCATAATAACGGACTAACTATAAATACAGTACTGGATTTGTTTCAAGTCTTTGTTCTGTTAATAGTAAGCACTAATTACCTTATGCAAAGAAATCCAAGTCGCAGTTAAACTTCCTTTAAAAGTTGTAATTATAATCTACATTGTTTCATGACTCACTTTTTATAACATAGTGCTGGAATACTGTTGCTCAGCAAAACTGAAATTACGTCTACATAATATATTGTTTCCTTTTTGCACCAGCGGTCATAGAAAGCCACATGAGAATGCTTCATAGGTAAATCAGCTTTGGGGAGGTAGGACCTCACAGGCAAGCTCAGGTAACTGAGCTCAACCCAAAAGCTGAGGAGTTTCTCATGCTTACCTACCTACCTCTTTCATGTAATTGTGAAGAAACAACTGACGACTTTTTCTCTCTTTTACCAATTCTACTGAGTCAGTCTTATGCTGTTTGTAACAATGCATTTTATTACTATTACTAATGCATTGTGTTACTACCACCACCAAAAAACAAACATTCCACAACTTGACATCCTTTATGGATTAACTTTTTTAAAACATCTCTAAAGTCATTAACCTTGTCTTTTACATTCCCAAAGTAATTTGCAGAGAATGTATTTATATGCGTAACAGTGTCTGATCCCCTCAAAATGCCTGTTTCAATTGCCTGTTGTAACTTCTTTCAAGATAAGTTTGTGAACCTTCATACTGTGGTCTCATTTTCATTGCATTGGTAGCCCAAATGACAAATTGAGCTTTGCTCTAAGTTTCTATCCACAATCACAGAACCCTAGGCTAAGTTCTAGGATGCTATAATTTAACGTATCTGGCATGCCAGGATGTGTAAATGAAAGTTCTAGTTTTGCTGGGGCTTAGGCCAGCAAAGCGGAGGTGGTGTGGATACTAAAAACCTCCTGAAACACAGACAAGTCTCCCTGGGGTAACAAGTTTTTACAAGTTTATTGCTCTGTGGTTTTTGCTCACATGCTCATTTTTACCACGCAAGAGATGTGAAACAATGCAGTATAGCCTTTTTTCTTAGTGAAAGAAGAGTAAGTTCTCACATCAACCAAGGCATTGCACTCAGGGTGGGTGATGATTTTTTAAACACACCACAATACCTGGGCTTGCCCAACAAAATCACACTTTTTCCAAGGATCATACTTCTATGATACTTTTGATTTAAAGAAAAAAAAAAGAAAAACAAACCCCCTCCAAAGCCCCCAAAGCATTTTTTTTCTTTTTCCCCAGGAAGCTCGCTCTTTCCTTCTGCTTTACTGACCTGCTCCTCTGCCAACGCGCTCTTAATGAGAGATGGAACATAACCCGGGAAGACTTCAGGTCTGCTCTGCTTAGTGCAACAAGAATCACTGCAGCCCTCTTGTCTTCCTTCAGCCCTCACTAGAATTTCCCATTCTTGCTTCTTTCTTACTTAGGATTCATCAAACTTCCAAAAAGGCTGCAAATCTGTTCTGTTCAAATGCATTTCTCAGCAGAGTAAGAAGGAGAAAGTGAGGCTAACCCCCATCACATTCTTCTCCCTAAAACTGGAGTAGAGGGGTCCATGCAAGCAGCTACTCTCAGAGGGGGCCAAGAAAGCAGTAGTAGAGTAGGATCAAGCAACACTGAAGACAGACCAACTTCCAAAGATCTGTACAAAGCACAGCATAACACTGGTATCACAGATGTTGGTTTTGTGGCTAAACGTTGCTGTATAGCTTGTATTAAGCTGTAAATATGCTTAAAAGGGACATTACAATACTGAAACATGGGGCATCAATGACAAATGTGCGGAAAACAGGGAACGTGCTGCAAATTCACACAGTAATTTACTTCACTATAACATGAGCTGAAGTCATAACAGCTCATCAGTTGTTAATTTTTAGTCAATTGTTAATTCAGACTTTCTGAACTGCTAATAAATTTTTCATGTGTAGCCCCTTCTTCAGGATCTCTCAATCCAGAATATCCTCCTTGACGTAATTAATATGGATTAAAGAGGATATGCAGCAACTACTGCCATTTTATCTTGCCATTCATTAAAACTGCATGCAGTGAACATATGCTTTTTATATATGTACAAAGCTACAGTTCTGTGAATCCATAACTCAGCTGGATACATTTCAACCTCTGGTTTAATTTCTTCTCCTTGACATATTCAGCCCATACCATAATCCAGCTATAAATGGTCAAGTGGAGAGTCTTAATTTGCTAGATAAAATGCCAAATATGCATAAAGTATTAACAGAGAACATGCAACATAATTGATAAAAATTATATAATTTAATAAAGGGTGTATATATATATATATATGTATGCACAAAACCACCTGAAATCTTTCCAGATGAAAGCAGATAGAACGTCAGTGAATTAATTTTCATTTTCCATCCTTAAAAAACTATGCAGAAATATGAAAGAGTTGTAAAGTAATAATTTAATTTCCCGTTTATGCCTTCTGCAGTAGACTAAACCTTGTGTTATAACACTATCCCAAAATGTCCTTTAAAGAGAGAAAACATGTGACGCATACCTTTTCAATGAAAGAAATATTAAAAACAAGTAAACAGTGATCGGAGAAAATCTCTACTGGTCTCCAATCAGCTTAAATGCTCTCTGAAATTCCTGGGAATATGTATTTTTACCTGACAGCATGCCACTGCCTCCCTGCTTGCTGGTCTTTAGAATAAAAAAGCCTCCTCTTTGCTGTGGAAAACAACAGCAGATTTTACATTATTCTACAAGAAAACCATTCTTAAGAAGAAAAAAAGACAGCAGTGGTCTACACCCTATGTAATTCTTTCTTGAACATTCTTAATCTGACTCTATTGAAAAACAAACAACAGACATTTAACAAAGGCAATATAAAACACCCATATCCTAAAAATCATAGTGATGGAATTATAAATTTCTTGAAAAATTTCTGCTCTGTAATTATTTAATGACAAAAAAAATCAACCTAAGCAAGAGGGACAGCATGGTATTTTCATTTATTTTCTGCAATATAAAAAAAAAGGCTAGTTTTAGCAAAAAAAAAAAAAACAAGAATAAAATATTCTCAAGCCTCTACAACAGCCTTAGCAGTGTTGTTTAGTTCCTTCCACATCCCCACCCCAAACCTCTATTAAGTTCTTGGGCTTAAACACAAAGAAACTTACACAGGCACATTCACGATACAAGTCAATCCAAGTAAAAGTGATAAATCAAATCAATCACGTTACCAAAGAGTAAAATATTTAAACCAAAACTTACCAAGTTGTTTGAGTTTCTTTGTAAAGGTTTGTTAGATATCGTCTAAGTTACTATGTGCACCCTTTCTTTTCCTTTTCCTCATCTCAGTTTAGTCAGTGTCATTATAAGTAACAAAGATCATAAGATATTATGTTGTTTCCATTGAAAGCAAGTGCAAAATCCTTCAAAAGAAGAATTAGCCAATGTTCTCTTGGGGCAAGCAATGATGTTAATTCAACAGAATTTGAGGCTGATGCAATACTGTCTAGCAGGCAGAAAAACAATATTCAGAATATATGCAAATGACTTAGCCAATTCAATGAGCAAGTGAAGTCTTCACAGCGACTGTTATTAATTACTAAAAAGCATTAAAAGGAAGGGAAGGATTTCTTGCCTCTGATACAGTCAATTTCCACACTTAAATATTGGTGAATAATTTTAGCCAAAGATGACAGGCCTGAATTCACACTAACAGCTCTCAAAATATTTCTTTTCTGGTTGGGAATACTCCAGGTTGCAATGGTTGGATATAGACATACAACAACTCCCCAATCACACACACAGAGAGATACAACCTCACTGGATTGGACCGTAAGTTCACCTAGCTGGGTTTTTCACTCTCTGACAAAGGCCACTAACAGATGTTCACAGAAGAAGTGAAATTAATATTTCAAGAATAGAACGGCATTTCTCATAATATTTCCTGTCAAAATATAGCAAGCTGAATTCATGGTTGAATTCACATCATCATTGCGTTGAGTAGCTCTCAACAGACTTTTATCCTAGGATTTTGCCTAATCATATTTTGAACTCATGTATACTTTGGCATCCACATAAAAAACTTTACTGTGCATTCTGTGAAAAAATACTTTGAAACCTGCTGCCTGATCATTTCACTGTGACCTTGTTCTTACATGAGAAATAGCAAGTGACTTTTTCTTATTCATATTTCCTCTGCTGTTCACAATTGTATATGTTTTCTTATAAACCCAAGCTCTTTTCCAAACTGAAGCATCCTTTACATCCATCACGATCACTCCTTGCTGTTCTCACTATTTCTTTTCCAATAGCTCTTAACAATCTTTTGTTAAGAGTATCTTTTTAACTCCTCCTTAGCACCAAGTTGATTATTTTCAAAGGACTACCCACAATGATTGCTAGAACCCTGTCCTCAGGGGTGTTATTTAATTTAAGATCCACTGTTAGCTATGCATAGCTAAAGTTGTTTTTTCTCTTATGTATTCATTTTTATTTATTGTCAGTGAACTTTCTTCAACATGTTGCTTCCCATCGAATCAGCATTGCATGACAGATTTGTCTGTTTAGGAGCTCTTAACAAAGTACAATATAAAAGCTGTTTTGAAATCCATATATACAAAAAGAACTGGGTCATCTTCACTCATGTTTGATGACTCCTTAAAAGAAAACAAAACAAAACAAAAAAATCCCACACATACAAAACCAAAACAAAAAACAACCAAAGAAACAAACCCATAAAACCCCAAAAAAAACACAACCAAAAAACTCCCCAACCTCTAACCAGTTCTGAAGCATGCTTTTCTTCTATAAAAGCCCATTTCACACTTCTCTATTTTACCATACGCACTAAAATGTTTATTTTCATTCTAAAAGTTTCTGGAGTTCATTCAGTACAGAAATCAGACATGCTTGCTTACAATTCTCTGGATTCTCCTCCTTCTCTCTCCACAAACAGTTCTTTTAAAAATCCTGCATCATGTTTGCCACCGTCTGATTTTTTGGTAATAACACTGATCTCACTGATTGATGTAAGTAATAGTTTTACAATTTCGTATTTAAGTTATTTTAGAAATCTTGAGTGAATAACATCTGGACCTGGAAACTTACTACTTTTACCTTAATTTTTTATTTTTTAATTTTTTTTGAGACTAGACATTGGTCTTTGCTTGAAGCAAGCCTTGAACTCAACACTTGTAAACAAAAGCTCTAATGTAAGACATAGCCTAAGTTATTTTTCAGCGAACTGTAATAAGAAAAAAAATTGTATTGTCTTTCTCCTGTTGCTTTGACTTCTTTGAATGCTCCTCTTATCTCTCAATCATTTATCAGCTTATATACCGTTACACATACAAACACGGAATTCTTTCCAAAATAAATTATAAAGTTGGCTAGAAAAAGCCCATTACCTACATGTGTGAAACCACAAAATCTGAAACAAGCTCTGATGAAAACAAAGGTATGTTACCAGCTTTTAAGTATTACACGACACACTTTATTCCAAGAGGTAATGTACGACAGAATTTACACAACTAAAGCCTACACTGGCCTTTAACACTGGGAATTAAGCTTGATCAAGTACAAAGCATGATACAGTTAAATTTTGGCTGTTTAGAGAGGCATGCAGGGATCTAGAATGCCTTACACCAGTAGCGTATTCTTTTCCACTGACTTTGCTGGATTCAAAAATAACACTTGTGGAAAAATATTCTTTTTGTCCAAACATGAAAATGTTCCAAAACAGGTTTGACTAAAAAAGTAAAACTTTACTTAGAAACCGTGCATTATCTAACAACATTAGGCTCTATTCTACAGCTATTCAAACAGAAAGAGCTAGTCTTTGACAAATAACCTGACCAATAACACAAATTTTGGTTTTATCCTTTGTATTACCAATGTATTAATTTTTTTCTTTTGGGGGGATATTTGACACAAAAAATAGCTAATTTCCATTAAATTATATAGGATTCACTTGTATTTCATTAAGACTATTAATTCTACTATTTTTTAATCAATATTTTAAATTATAAACATTGCAAAATTTAACAGTCCAAAACACAGAATACTTCCTGCTTTAGCAAACAGCATAATATACCAAAGTTTGCCAGGCATGAAACTTACCAATTATTCAGACAGGATATTAAAAATTGCCATTTTCATTGTTGGAGTTAGCTCTATTTTTCATTGAAAACACGCTGCTAACAGAACTGAAATAGCCCTATATTACTGAAAATTTCTTTTTTTTTTCCCCCACTATTATATTATACTGAAATGTAGTAGCACTAATCACACTTTAGAAAAAATACAAAGTTAATGGGTTTACCAGTGTTTGCCTCCTAAGTTATGTTCTGCTCAATGCATATTCTGTTCTATCAAAGTCAGGGAAGAGCTGGAGCAAACTGCAAATGAAGGAGACCATTTCACTTCAGTTTCCAGACAACACAGAAAAGTGTAGTGACTTTTTGGTCATTGTTCCAAAAGGTGCTACAACTCATAAGTATCGTGGATTTTAATTTTAAGCATTTGCATTTTTTTCCCTGTCATTCCTTTCTAGTCATCATGTGTGGAGGACATCTTTGTTCTGTCTGTATAATCAGTATAGCTACTCCTTGGAGAAAGTCCCTCGGTAAATGTCTATTACTAAAATGATACAAAAGTCAAATGATAACCACGTAACTTTGCCAGCTCTGGAATTTGCTCCTCATTTGATCTGGATGGATCGGAGAATGGAGAGGAGGTAGGATTCTGACAGAGAGCATCTAGTAGCTTGAGCACCAACTGTTTCACAGGATATTTAATTTAAAGGAGCTTACTTAAATTATATTGAACAGTAATAGGGATACTCCTCCGGAGTTAATGTAGTCTTACTTTATTTGGAGAAACTTACCTCCAAAATAAATAA
Organism: Calonectris borealis; assembly: GCF_964195595.1. Classification (NCBI taxonomy): domain Eukaryota; kingdom Metazoa; phylum Chordata; class Aves; order Procellariiformes; family Procellariidae; genus Calonectris; species Calonectris borealis. The sequence continues at coordinate 65,725,882 of NC_134352.1, read as the reverse complement.
ATAATTTAAAAATCATTACAACTATTTAAGTTATAAAATGAGAATTTAAACAAAAATAATTACTTTATTAGTGATGAATTAAAATTAATCTTACTAATTTTGATTTACTTTCTGGAGTGTTCCTGTTCACTCTTGTAGGCATCATACAATCTCCATCACTGGCAACCAGAATTTTTAAACCCTTTAACAGATTTTTACTGTCGCAGATCTCCTGCAAATTTAACTGTGTTGCTATTAAAAATAGCAGAATATTTACTGCTACCCAATTGCAATAGGTTTTCAGTCCCTACATATGTGAAATGTGTACATATGTAGTGACATACGTTTACGTCACTTTTGCACAACACTGCATAAATACATGCATATATTAATGTCTAAAATGCTGTTAAAAGAGAACAAGCAAAGTTCCTACTTCCTCTCCCTAATTAAATATACAGTTATAGGATAACAGTGATGGCATTGAGACAATTTATTCCTCAAGCATGTGTAATTCTGGGCTCAGCCCGTGGGAGGAGGCCTGCTCAGAGCCACGGATGTGGTATCACACCCTCCGGGCAGCAGCACTTCGCTGCAAAGTGATCTCTAACCTGAGCAAACTCAACAGCCAACAGACTTCTTCTGACAACATACCGCCCACACCCTTACCCTACGTGTTCAGACCTGGGCTTTCGCTGGCATCCTGGGTCTCTAACTACTGAAAGCAGTGCCGTTCAAAGAACAATAAAGTCTCACTGCTCCAGTATTTATGCTCTGTTCAATGGCTGAGAAGAATCAGTTTGGAAGGAAATCGTTTGTTTTGCCATGTTGCTGTTAATTCTACACATTTCTTCCCTCCCCAAATAAAACAGAACTTCTACTTTGGTTGTCTAAGTTGGTCAGAAAGAAGCATAGATAGATTGTGTTTTCTGAACTAAGTTATTTTTATAACTGGTTGTTGAGTTTCTAAATGGATGGATTATTATGATAAACAAAAAAATAAATTCAAAGCTGTACAACAGTGTACTTATGTAATTTTAATATAGAAAAAAATAGTCTCAGGTTAAGATTCACTTTAACAACAGCCACAAGCCAATTTCCTTTAATTACACTTCAAGATGTAAATCCTTTACTTCTGTTTTCTCTCTCTCTTTTTATGTATTTATTTATTAAATTTTGCCCTTCTCTTTCATTCCTGATTTCACTTTCTTATTCTTTTAGTCCAATGGGTTCATTTCACCATTGCATGCATGTCCTCCTGCATTGGCAGCAATAATTGTTCATGCATTTGGGATTTTTTTGTTTAAGAGGTAAAGAAATGTAATCTACATTTAATAAAACAATATTTACATTTCTATTGGACTTACGATATGGAAAAAGCTTATTTACAAAATAATACTCTTGGGAAAATTAATCCATTATAATTTCTTTTAGCAAAGGTTTCATAACATTTTAGCCAACCCTCCCTCCCGTTTTTCACATTAAGGAAAGGGCCAGCATCACATTAATTTTATATTTGCTTTTATTTTTTTCCCCCAGAATGCAAGAGCAAAGAGGATTTGAACCACATTCAAGTTCCAATATCTAATTAGATTTTGTTATGTTTAAATTATTTCGCTTTTAAAATACATTTTTACTTTTTTTCTTTTTCCTTGCAATGAAATAATTTTAAAACATTTCACCTCCTGAAGAATCTCTGTAGTTCACAGTACTGTAATATTTGCATTGCCCCTGCTTGAATTTTTCATTAAGAAATATTTCTTTGCCACCATACAAATATTCCTACTTTACACTGGAAGAAAAATATTTTGTGCTTCTAATGTCAGTATGAAAACTATTAGAATAAGAACCTTTTCTTTTACTTTCTTACCCACTTGCTGTTGTTTTCAGAACTGTTGAAACAGAATCATTTCTTTACACAATTTCAGTGAGTGCTCTCAAAATTCAGGGGTCTTACAGGCCTACAGGTGCAGAAGCAGTGCACATGAAGGTCTCAGGAAAGTTATAACCCTTACAATATCCAAGATTTATCAGACTGCAAAGAAACTGTTTACTTTGCCACATTAGTCTTAACCCTGTATCTACAGAATGACTCGCCACTCATTGAAAGCAATGCCATCAGTGACAAGTGTGGACTAATTGCCAAGGTTGTGAGTATGGAAAAGTACATAAACAAGAAGTAGAATGTAAAATTAAAATAATTAAAAACCGAAGAGAGTATATATTTAGACTTCAAATTTCCAAGTTTAAATTCTTTAGTATTTAATTTGTATGTCTATTTTCTGAAGGCGATTTTTGGGTTCAGATCTTAATTTTAGCAGAGAAAACAGAACACTATCCCTTACAAATGCAAAACTTTAAAAAAAGAGTTTTAGACTCCAACTAGTCACCATAGCCCTTGCAGTTGAGTCACTGATAGGTAATCATTATAGAAATATACCAATATCAGCCAAGATGTCTTTGCTCAAAAAGATCCACATTTTTTTTTGATCCCAGAGGGCTTAGATTACTTTTGAGTAAGAGAAATTATATTTAAAATGGAATATTTAAATTGGTTTGCTCAATAACAAGCTGAACACCTGGAAAATACAATCCCACAATACAAACAAATGTGTAATTTCTGCAATGTTGCCTGTTAGACAGCTACCAATATTTTCTGTGTGGGTTAATGTATTTAGTCAGGTGTTATGTGGCTCCAGGATCCAACATTAGAAAGTTCATTCATCTCCCTGTCAATCCCTCTTAATATAGGTATGGAAGGTTGTTAGTACAGCTAAGCCTGCAGAAGAGTAATGAAGGAGACATAATAAAATGACAAGAGGGTTTTTTGCATTATAAAAACAACAACAAACAAAAAATCCCCAACCTACACTCAGAAATTGCTTACAGAAAAGGATATTAAGATTATAAGACAGTTTCTCAAACTTTAAGAAATGCCACTATTGTTTGTCTTTCTGGCAGCCATAATTTGCCCTCTGTGTACGGCACACATTATGATCAATAGAGGTGCTCTTTAACGGTGATCACAACCATTTTTTCCATGAGACCAGTACTTTGGCTGAGCAGAACAGGCATATTTTACAGACAGAAAAGGCCAAAAATCTGTTGCCCCTCAGTTTTTGCTGACGTTGGAAACTAATGAGCAAAGCAGGAAACATATGCTTTGTATTTAAGAAAGAAACACTACTCTGTCAAATTGTATTTTGGCCTTTTCTTCACTTCAGAGGACATCTACACCTTTCTGAAAGCAGGCACGGTTTTTCATTGCCTGCTCCTTCTGCGAATCAGACACAACTGAGCTTTGAACTGCATAGTCAAGGTTGGTGTGGCATATCCCTGAACTGGTAAATCTGATGACAAGCAAGATAAACTAGTTCAGATGCACTTGTCATACTCAACTACATTAATGTTCCAGATTTTTGCTAGAGATCAGTGGCTAGTCTTAAAATTACAAGGAAAAAGCCCCTGAAGCTTGTATTGGTTTGGTTTCTGCTACAGTTAAAAAGTTCAAAACAAGGACAATGTTTTCTTAGAGACCTACAATACCTAGAATGTTGACATGACAAGAAACCATGAATGGATATTTAATATTTGGAAGATGAAAACCGAACATTCTCTTGATCTGTAAGCAATGATAGCACTTCATACTTGGAAAGCATTGGAAAAATATTAACAAAAAATTCCTGAGATAAATATTATAATGTTTCATTTCAAGTATTTAGAAATTAGGACAATAGAGTATAAACAAGTCTGCTGAATCCAAGGAATGGGAACTGATGGCAGAGCTACGTTTAAAATCCCAGGATATTTTGACCCAGTCTCACACTATATCCACAATGCCATGTGTCCCTCTGCTTGAATTTGCTTACAAGACTCGGTAACCGTAGCATTTATTTGCGTGTTATTATTTTAAGTGGGAGTTGGATTTTTATATTTAGTTAATGCACATACCTTCTCTTTAAGCTGAGAAGCTCATTCTCTAGAGCTACATGATTGTTGCACACAACAATCACACAGCAATCATGCTTTTATTTCAATAGAGCAAAATAGATGCATAACTCTAGTTTATCTTTTTGTTTTCCATTGTGAACTCATAGTGACATCGCTATGATGATAGAGACATTGATTTAAAAGGGACACCATCATTTTTTCTACTGATTTAAGTGCTCCTTAATAGATTATTTATTTAATCAAGAAAATCTTTTTCAAATGTTAAAACTGTACTTTACAATTCACCTTGAAAAATTTAGAGATACCCAAAGTTCATCTCCTCTTATGTTGGTCAAGTCACTTGAATTTCTTTCCTCCTCAAAACCATTTAAGCAGTCGATAATTAATGGTTAGATATTATAATTTAGTACTCCATTCAAATAAATGAATGGAGCAGAAACAGGTTTTACAGAAATGTTTCTATAAAAGTATTTTTCTATTAAAAGTATTTTTGAACTACATCACATTTTATTCTAAACATGATACTGATTATTTTTATTATTCATTGCATGAAAGTGCAATAAGATTCAAGTACCATTATTTTAGGGGCAACAAAGCTCCTGAAAAGGTAAAACAACTTCATAGTTACATGAGGGATTTTGGTACTAATTTGTAATCGTGTTACTATGTCAGGACTACTATGAAAGCAATTAAGAAGTTTGCTGGAGAACTACTGAGAAATTAATTTGCCACTCTTGGCAACTAGCACACAGAAGAGGGCTTTGCTAGAGAAACAGTCATTATTTCTCACTCTTTAGACTGGATGATGATAGGCAAACAAGAATGGTGTTTCTGTTAAAGTAGTCTGAAATTAGACAGTCATTTATAATACTGTACGTGGCCTACATTATAATCCATTGGTCAACATACTGAGGCATCATCAGTCTTCAAAAAGACAAAAAGTGAGTCAGACAGTTTTAGTGGCTTTCAATCAGATGACTTTCATATAAGCCCCAGCATTACGATACCTGCTTTTCTCCAGGCCTTCTATGCCTCAAATATAAATGTTGCTGACAAGGCATTACAACTAGCTGGTCAAGTTTTGTCCCTTACTCCCACTCATGTAACTTCATCTGCATTCAAATACTCCAAAACTAGCTAGCCTGCTACTTCTAAAATTCCTTATATAAGAATACTGTTGTTCATGAAGCCTTTACCTTATTGTCTGCAAAATAAAATGTATTTAAGCAGACTACTTCTTTGCAAAAGTACTCTAACCTTTACAGTAAAATGGGGTGTTTCCACTATAAAATTATTATATGGATGGAATTAATTCTGCAAAAGTCATTCAATATTAGTTACTTTTGCAGAGTCTATATAATGAGGTAAGTATAGTCCAAGGTCTAAACATCCTTAGAAGGATTAAATTATGTTTTATATAACTACTTTGTTTTATGAATGAAGACTGTATCAAAGAAAAAGTAAATTATCCATTGGTAACTACATCATCCTTCTATCGAAGTATTTTTATTTTACCTTATATACACTAAAGTCTGGAATAGCCCTAGTCTTTTCTGACATAGGCTTCAAGAACTTTCCAAACAAGTTTTCTAAGCATAAGTTCTTACATAAGCTGCCATATGCAACCCTACTTGTTAGTAAAGCGAGGATCGCCTTTAAAATATTAGGGGATTTCTATTTCAAAGTCATTCTTTTTTGTCTTCTGTATAACTCCCTCTATAACAACTAAAGCATAACCTTCTATTGCCAAAAGGGTGTGGATGGAAACAGCAACTATTGAACCTAGCTCATAGCACCAGCTTATATACAAAAAATATTACCAAACAACTTTTACAGACCAAGGTCACTTCATGGTTTTACGTGCCCTTACCTTCTCTATGTATTTTAACAATGATGTTTCATTGTGGGCATTCAAATAATTGATGACATTTTTATAAGAGTTTTAAACATGAATAAATTTCTTTTATTTGTTTTTGATTGGTGATATCTTTGCACTTTGGACATGCAAGTAGCAGCTTGTAACAAAGCCACAAGACAAAGCATTTTTTATTGTGTGAGGTATATCTAGAGCTACTTTGTAATTAAATGCAGCATGTAGTCTGGAGAACTAGATAGCTTTGAGAATATATGGAGGATGAAAGATAGAGGCTTTTCTCCTTGGACTCAGATGAGATTTTATTTTTATTCCCCCTGACATGTGAAATAAGCTTCACATTAGAAAAGGAGCTACTCCTGCTGAGCGTATCAATGGCATTTGCAGCAGATGCTCCAGGGACTGAAGGAATTGTGAAAACCCTTTTCAATGTTGTCTATACAGAGTCTAGCTTAATTTACAAATTAAAAATTCTTAGTAATGAATTCCATTTCTTAACAACTTATAGAACATTAAGTTTAAACTAGTTTTGTTTGACAGTTTGCAAAAAAAATTGATTAAAAAAATTTTTACTTTTACTGATACATTCCCAAAGGTCCATAAGACACGTCCTTTAAATTCATCAGCACTGAGATCAAGTTCTACATTCTAAAATACCCTCTGAAGGGAGCAAAGATTAAATAATCCTCCGAGAAGCCTTATAATTAAAAAAGACCTCCACAACTATTACATGAAGAGCAGGACAATGAGATGGCAGATCATTTGTACTAAGGAGAAAATGGGAGTTGGAACAACTCATCCAAAACCAATCTTGACAAAGATTCTGAAAAAGAGTTTTATAACTGTGAAGACAAGTTTTCAATTTTTTGTGGTATATATTTACTTGATAGGAACACTGACAAATGGTATTCTTGGGAAGCACATCCTTTCAGTGGGTGTCAGTTTACAAGCCAGATTAAGAGATTCCTGCATAGGTCATAGAATAAGATTAGATCATCGTTCCAACAAAATCTGGTGAACATACAAGATTATTACCAACAAAATATTTATGTTTTTTCTTACAGAAGAATTTCCATATAATACAATATAGGATATGGAGGTTTTGGAAGAATGGTTGACAAGCCACTGGCCTTCCTAGGTGGAATAATGGGTATCAGACCACCATTATGAAGAGACAGCGGTGTGTACGATAGTGTTTTAGGAGTATTTCATTAAGGGTCTATCAAGATCACACTGAGATCTTTAAAAAGGGAAGGCTTCCAGATTGTAGCAAAAACCCACAAACAGATCAGAAAGAAATTTTGATAATGTAAAAGGAGAAAATAGAGAATAATTTGTAGATATGGCCACTGAATATACTGTGAATTTGCTAAAAGAAGAGACATGGTTTAAAGGAAAAAACCTATATATTTAGAACAGCAGTAATGGCAGAATCTATAATTATATTATAATAAAATTATAATACATGTATAATGTAATATATTTATCATTCATTGCCATCTGAACAGAATATATGGTGCTGTGATTTGTATGTCATAGCTCAGTAGAACTCCCTCCTGTGCAGCCTCCAGGTGAGGCGAAACAAGGCATTCCTTTCTCTCAGCAATTACTTCGGGGACGAGGGGCTGGGAAACTCTGAAGTATTTCAAATTAAATATTTCAGGCACAATAAGTTAGTGTTTTCCAATATTTTATTAGAAAATTCCTTACAACCTCTATCCTGAAGTTCATGCCTAAAAATCTTTTTTTCTGTTGAGATGGTTTTTACACACCGAAAGATGCAGTCCAATCTTGAACTCAGCATGCTTCAATCTTAGTGTTACTTTTTAGATTGCTAACAATAGTCATATGATGGGATTTAATTTTTCTCATAGCCTGTTTCCCTCCTCCCCCAATCAACGTGTGTTTTAATATTGTTTCTCTTGGCAAGTTATTGTTGATAAAAGGCCAAAAGCTTGGTATTGTCACAGCTACTTCTATACTAGTGCCACCAGATGTCACAAACTGTTGTGTCGCTACAGTCACAACTCTTTCCCCAATACATATGCCTCATACAGTCACTGGAGACAAATATAGTCCACCCACAAGAGAACCACACAGAAGTCTTCAGACTGTGACTATCATAATAAGTAAGAAATATTTCAGTACACAATTGTTCTTAAATAATTGTTTTGTAGCTGGAGTATCTAATTTAACTCTCTCTCACATACGTTGCATTCCTTGGAAACAAGTGAGAGAAATGACAATGTCTCTCCAAGTATGTAAGTTTCAAATATTTCTTCGGCAGTAAATTATTTTTAATGTGGGGAATAGAGCTCATGGTGCAGTCAGTTCTTAGGCCTTTTAATGAATATTTTTCGTGATCTTGCTGGATTTCCACATTTAATTATGTGGTCTAATCTATTTCCCATGACAGCATGCATTTACAAGTCATTATTTTTCTTTTTGATTATGTAATGTGCTACGTGCTATGATTGTAATTAACACCTTTGGAGAATTCAATCTCTGTCATGTGAATGTGCATAATAATGAATAGGTCCAAGAGGTAGATGATATTTTAAAATAACGTACATTTTATTGCTTTTGACTGTGCTTATGAAAGTTCAGCAGATTTTAACGGTTCTTACAGCTGCACAGCAAGACTGGAAATACAATAGTTAGCTTTTCTGATTCATCGTTCAGTAAACCTTCTCATCCCCAAAAGAAAACAACGTATGACATCTGTGATTGCGTATGTCTTCTATAACGCAAAATTACATTTATCGTAATGGTAAAATAAATATATTATTTATTTGAATATAACTGGGAAATTGTTATAATATTAAAATGCACATCATAAATGCCTATTTTTCCTTTAACTTATTTAATATGGAAATATATATTGTTCAGATAAAGCTGAAAAAATCACATAATTTATAAAATCTATTCTGGATAAAACTTATTTGCTCTCATATTCTGTTTTTTTTTTTGGGGGGGAATGAATATACAGACAGATATTCTTAAAACACCTTGTGGAGATTCCTTCTCTAGCATGCTCCTCCTCCTTGTCAGGATCAGCAGATGCAGATTTATCACAGAAGCCCAGTAAAACATACACCACAAAAAACCACACATATACACAAACCCCACAGTTTACATGTTCAATTAATTCATCCACAATGATTTTTTTTTAAATTATCAAGGTAATTCTATCAAGACATAATCCCAAAGATAAATTCATGCATTAAAAAAGACTGTGAAAGTTTCTGCATATTCCAGCTAAAGTTAGTCTGGCCCATAAAGTTAATGTATTTAATTGTACATCATTCATTCTCACACATTATTACACTTTAAAGTATTCCAAGCTTATGTGAACAATCTATTGTCCATAAAAGTCTGTGACTGCTAGTCTACAATAATCAACCTCACTGTCAGGAGCATACCTGTGGAGCACTTGTCACAATGAGGTTCTAACTGATCAGTTCTACCTGTTATAATAAAAATATTTAATGAGTACTCATAAATTTGGGACACTGAGGATCACAAAAGAGATCTGATCACTGTCTAAGATAAGTACAATCTAAAACAGGTTACAGTTAAAGCATTATGACATGACCACAAGTGTTTGTTTATAAAACAAGAAATGAAACAGAGTATGTTCTTCTTGTCTTACATTTCACCTCATGCATGCACAGTATTTTACTTTTTTTCTCTATTAATTCTGTACATGTTCTTTTTTAAAGAATTGAATGAGAGGCTTAGTAAAAGGAAGCTGTTGAAAATAACAGATAGAAGATCCTGAAAGTTTACTAAGAGAGGAATATACAACTACAAGAAAAAAAGTTCTGTGCTAACATGAAGTGTTAGCCACGTACTGTCACACTATGTCAGATGAAGGAGAAAGAAAGTAAGGGTGCTTGCTGAATTTTGAGAGCTTAGAAAATGGAAAGTCAACCCACTATAAATTTATTAAATGTACTAATCTATATAGTATAAAGTAGTAGAGGTTTTACAGGATTATTCCCTAAAACTTTGCAGTGAGTGGAGATGCCAATATTACCAATATTGTCTAGTGACCAAGATCAAATATTATTTGGGTATGAGTGGAAGGACAGGTCTGGCAGCGCATCCTAGAACAACAGAGTGACCACACTCTGCTGCAGACATAGTCTAAGCACCAGTGACTTGACCCAGCTAGAGACCAGTTCTAAGACTGGGGCCATATTCCCTAAATCAGGACAGAAATAAGCCTTCTGTTGGCAAACTTTTCACTGCATTTTCTGTATAAATCATAAGTCTGCCAGTAGTCTGCAGACAGAATAAAACTTGCTGGTTCCAGTCAAGAGTTGCTCCTTATGGGACTGGTAGCTTGACAAACACAGATGCCGATTCCCCTCTCCCACTCTTTCACTTAAATGTTAACTCACCTATTATTGGAATGAACTCTCGCAAGTTTTAAGCTCAGTGTTCTCCTGGACCACCAGTGGAAAAATCATGCTTGGTACTAGATGAAACAGAAGTATAAAACCCTCAAAAGTTCATGAGATAGAGTAGAAACATCACAAGAGAAAAAAAATGGAGTAATACCTACAAATCCCAAAGACGATGAAGCTCTTCAAGAATGTATGAAAGGAAAAGCCAGCTAGTTGCTAGACTGTGTTAAAGAAATTCTAGGATTATCTATTCCCGTAACAAATATATCTATTAAGAGATATGAATTACTATGAGAAATCAAAAAGGAAAAGAAACTTCTGAAGTTTTTATAACACATTTGAAACTTTAAGTTATGTATATGCAACTATACAATACCTATGAAATCCTTAATTTAAGGCCAAGGTAGATTGGAATCTTGAAATTCAAAACAGAGAAAAAGGCTACCATGCAATACCAATTTCAGCTTGCATAAAACATTGAAATATGTCAAACTGCAGAAGAAACAGACAGGGTTGCACGGGCTGGGGCAAAAACAAATAACCTGTTTTAGCAAAACACAAATAAAATAGTAATACACACATGCAAAATGAAAATGAAGATAGCAAGTTTGCAAAATGCAATCAAAGTGATCCAACAAGAAGCAACATGGAAGACTGCTTGAGTCTAACAGGCTTCCCAAGATATTACACAGTAAGCTAATAAAAACATTCTACAAAAACTACTGGAACTTTCTGAAATTCTTAAAAAAAAAACTTAAGGAAATCAGAGAATTTATCATGCTGGAAGCGTACAATAGTTAAAACCCTTGCAGTCACACATAATAACTTGCAATACAATTATAGTAAGATATAATAAAAATTTGTGGATGCAGAAGCACTCTTGTAAATCAGTTCTTTGCTTTTGAGGTAACTACTAAACAAAAATAGAGCTATAGGAATTCAGTTCCATTTCTGCTAAATTATTTAGAATTGTCCAACACAGAACACACCGTTAAAGACAATAGATCAGACAATAGCATGGCCTAGGCAAAGCACTTCAGCTATTAAAGAAGAAATATCAGATCTACAAGGCAAGGAGATCATCCACAACAGAGAAACGCCTAATGAAAGTGCTTGAGATACATTTTCTTTTGGAAAAAAAGGAGAGATGCAACAGGTACTGCTATAAAAGACAACTCTAGCAAATCTAGTCAGCCAAACTTACTGTTTTTTTTTCCTTTCTCAGTTATTTGTCACTGTACAATGAAGACTTAGAATTTAGTCTTTGATTGTTCATTGATCTTTCTGATGTGCTTTTGGGTTTCCTTTCTGATACCAGGAGCTCTGCTCTAACATGACTCTCATTTGGGAAAATGCATCTTTGCCTATTCCTTTTTTATGGGGAGGTGAATTTTGTCCTCATCTGCCTCTCCTCAGGCTTGAGCTGTGGAGAAACTGTATTATTTCTCTCTGGTAAATTAACTTGTCAGTAGTTAAGACCATTATGCAGCATCCTCAGCTTATTTGCAAGCCACTCCGTAGATACTAGACAGCATCATGTTCCCCTAGGTCATTCCTTGCCTCTGCACCACTAACGCATCCATAGGCGTGCACAGATCCCATCTAATACATGTACTGTCTTTGCAAGCCTGTTGCCTATTTGTACACAAGCATCCACACAAGCGTGCCCCTCTTTAGGTAACAGAATTTCAAGAAAAGAGTGGATATGTGGATTGGGTTATCTTACACATTAGCAATATATCTCTGTGACATTATTGTGAATTAAATTATTTCCTGGGAATAATTTATGCATCTATTGTGAATATCTTTACATTATATGTAGAGAGGATCACATAATATTCCAGAAAAGGAGTAAGGTAACCCATTTTAAAAAGTCTGAAAACCAATAGAAGAGAGTCCTCTGTAATATGCCAGTTGTTACCGTGACTAAAACCTAAAACCAGTCAACTGATTTAGAAAGTGTGAATAAAACTGAGGTGAGAAAAAGCAAGGAAGTAGTAGAAGAAATCTCAGATATTTTCTTAACTGAACAGAAACCAATTGGGTCACATATGCAAATGTGCAACTTATCTTAATCTTACTCAAATAATCTTCTCTTCTTAAACTATACATTTTATTTTAATAGTTTGAAAAGGATGTTATTGTTAATTAAATTTTATTGCATCTGTAACCTGATTAAACACTGCCTTTAATCTCATGAGTACATGCATCTAATTAAATCGGGAAAATATGCTGCAATCTGGCTTCTTTTTGAAATATTCTTCCATAACCCTCAAATTTTTTTCCACAGAAGTTTGAACTACTGTGCACAACTCTCTAGAACATTTCAGCTGTTAGTATAGAGTGTACCTACACAGAGTATAGAGACTACAAATCCTATCCTTCTCTAGTGTTCTTAGCATAGCTATCACCCTACTCTGCTTTGATGGATCTTCCTTTTGAAATGCTTTACATACACCAAATTGTAATTACTTTAGTTCCCTGAAAAGCACTGAGTAAGGAGCTCAGTGAGGAGAGGAAAACATAGACAGGCATTAAAAATCTTTGAATAAAATAAATCTTGAAAATGGGAAGAAAATCGTAGTGAGAAAAAGTCTATAGTTTCAGTTTGGTATAGCTTCAGTATAGTTTAGTAGTTTCAGCATAAATACACGAACCGGGCAATGTAGAACCACATCAGGTTAAATATGTTGCTCTTCTGCAATAACTAACACTGGAGGGTTTTTTTGTTTTTTTGCAATTAGGGCTAAAAATGCATGAAAATATATTGTGCAATAAAAATAAACAAATACCTGAGTTTATCAGTACCCTTATGTCAGTTACATTTCTGAAACTTAAAATGGCACACCTTACCCATATCTGTCTAAACTATTTCTAAGGCATCTATCGTTTTCATATCTGAATGCCAAAGTCAATGTAAAACTATTTACTATGGGTGGGGACAAAGGTTGGCTGAATTCAGATGAAAGTACTCTATATAACTGAGTACATACTTGTATTCTTAGTCAGTAATCGTATTAAACGGTTAGGTTCGGGGGTGTATGTTTTAAAAAAAAGGCTAAAGAGCAAAAACATGAAAACCCTGAACATGAGAAAGTACTAAATGAACGCCAGAAGAGCTGGAGAGGGGACAGCTATCAAAGGGGAAGACTGACAATGGACCCATGAATAACAAACGCACTTTATATAATGAAAAAAATGTCATTATATCACTACTTGCTGTATCTGAACACACACAAGTAAATTGCAGACACAACAAATATTCTGTCCAAAGATGTATATAACAGAGAAAAAACGGCTGTTTGAACATTTTTTCTGTTCACTGAGAAGTATTAAAGCAGCAAATAGTAAAGGCCAAAGAAATCAAGCACATGCATGCCATGACTTCATACTTCCAATTAAATAGATACAATTTAGTTGCTATGTTGCACTGACCTTACTATCCTGCTCCAAATATTAATGTTTCTTGCTTCTCCTCCCTTTCCTACAGAAAGGAATTTTTCATGGAAAATAAAGGAAAGCTGACTTCCCACATAAGTTACTAAAGCTGTATGAGTTAGAGTATCTAAACATCCTTCCCTAGGCCTTCAGACATGTCCCTCACACACTGGCTGTTCACACAGCGGGGAACCGACAACCTTCTTCCCCGGAACTGAAGGCCCTCTCTTCTCACAAATCCCAGCACCTATGATCCCACTCTAATGATCTCTTCTGCCAAACGGCACTGGGGTAATAGGCAGCTTAGAAAAGGCATACGAAAAGCCAACCAAGACAATCCAGAAACTGAATTTGTCAAGCACATACCGGAGGACTTAATTTATCTTGTCTGTGCCTGGTTGTAATACGTGCTGCTGCATCATTAATTGACCAGATCTTAAAGCATTATGATTACTTTTACAGTAAGACAATATAATACAGATTTCTGAGGAACTTGAATTGGTTTTGGCGAGAGTATATTTGAATTCCTGGCCACGAAGCTTCGAAACACTTGTTTCTTTTCAGTTGTTATGGTTGTTTCCTATAGACTGTAGACTGACATTGACTACAGACAGAGTGATCCAGGCTAAAAGTTCAAGATGACTTAAGTAGTTTTAATTTCGCAGCTATAGGCAAGACTAGCTGTAATACTCTCTGAAGCTATAAGTTATTCACAAATATCTCCAACAAAAATGAAGTCCCCATGCATCTCTACTGCTTAAAACCTTCTATTTCAACTCTTAATTCTGTATTTTTTCCTCTCTAAAATCCTAAAATTAGCAGTTTATCTTTCAAGTGTTAGAATGAATTCAGAGTTACAGCTGGGGAAGGATAAAGAAGAAAAGGAAGGAGAGAAGGACTCATAAAATGTCTGAGGTTAACGGCTTGTGATGAACTCTGAGTTGAAAGAAATATTGGGAAATTTTCCATTACACTCTTGTAAGCAAAATCAAGTTATCTAACCACATTTCTGAACACAGTGTATGGAAACCGAAAAACAAATTAAAAAAAAAACCTATTAAGTCGTGCCTTCCTGAACACAACTGATACAGAGGGAACAGATTTAAATAAATAGTTCTGTCAGTTTCTTAAGCACTCCTAGTAAATGGCCCAGTTTGTGTACAATTTTCATGACAATTTTTATGCAAGACATGGTTTTCAGAAGACACAATGGTCCAACTTTTTTAGAAAGAACCATAAAGCTTCTTAAGGAGGTCTTAAAGGCTTACATACTACATCACCTTTTTTAATCACAAGTAGTTAACATGCCTTTTACATAATATACCATTGCTCCACTGTGTAAATGGACATATATGTGAACACTGCATCCTATGATTGTATACCTCATCACATAACAAAAAAATGAAGGCATTTTGGCAGTTCACAACCAGGCCATTTACGCAGTCCTTACAAGACCGAATATTCCTGCCATATGACCAGAAATGATAACTCAGTTATTTATGTGAAAGGATAACAGTCACATGGTAAACAAAATGCATTTTAGTGTCAACAGTTCTACATCCCAGGTCATTACAGGGGGAGAGCTATAGGCCTTATGAAAGAAAGGGGGAAGAACCGGGTTGCCAGAACAATTCATCAATCTACCACCCATTTCTTGACTGTATCTGAATGCCATTTCAGAGCCTGGAGATCAGGGAGTTAGGTACAATCTAAGTGAGTTTGTTCTGGTGCACTGGATCTGTGGTGGCTGTATTTGGCATCACTGCAACACACAGCAATATCTTTAGTATTATACATTTAGTTCTTATGCTACCTATATACATAAACTTCTAACCATAAGAAAAACATAAGAAAATACTAAATTTATAAAACTAGCAGTATTTTAGAAAGTCAGAATGGCTTTCCAACTTAGTGGTGGCTTGAATAACATCATGTTATTAAAATTTTTTAATGCCTATGTGAACAATGGACTAAACAAGAAAGATGGATACACAAATTCAATCACTATTCTTAAAGTACAAAGCAGATTAAATTAGAAATACAAGAAAATTAGAGGACTTACAGAGAAGGACATAACTATGGTGGAACAAACTATATGCACTAAAACCAGAATGGATCCTCCATAGTACAACATTTTGGAGTAAGCTTGCGACTGCTCCATTTTCAAAAGCCCTTTTTTTCTTATTTTATATGAGCTGCCTAAAATGGATAATGTGGATATGGAATTAAAACCACTATACTGCCTATGGAGCCAAAGCACCTAGAAATCACATGTCTATCACACAGCATCTCAAGTTTTCTAAATAGATAACCAAGTGAAGACATATCAGTAGCTACAGACTTGATGGGATTTGGCAATAAATAAATTTTGTAAGCAAGCTACCGTGTCCCTTTCAGTACTGCTTCCCTTCATACGCCTGTAAGTCTGATCACATATATTATTACTTAAGATTAGTGTTTTTTTCTCCTCCATCTTCACTTCTGAAATACTGTTCTTTGCAGATAATTTATTGTAACACTCTGCTTGACTCTCTACTTCTCTACTTGCTGAAAAAAAAGTGCTGCTAAGATGAGCCAGTCTTACAAATCATTTAGAAATAACTATGAATTGTTCAACGACAGTATTTTGCAGACCTACTATTTCACATATTTGGAAAAACCCAAACATTTCCGACACTCCAAGTCATACTGAAAAAGGCACTCTACCCAAATTCAAAACTTTCTAAAGCTCACTAGAGGAAGTGTGTTTAAACAAAATTCTACTTTTTAATACTATGCCAGCCCTTGTCCTTTCATGTTGCCCAAACCTGTTTGTTCACTTCATATCTGTCCCTTTTAATACTCTTCCTTTCTCTGTCTTCTTAAACTGTCTATGATAAGTGTCATAGCACTTACATAATCACACATGGTAATTTCCCTCTGTAAACTTTCACAAATACGTATTTATTTGCAACTTACAATGTAAAACAGCTCAGCCTGAATTTTTTTTTTCTTAGGTATAGACTGTTTCATAAATTATTTAATGCAGACCAGCAGTTAGAGATCCTTAATGTTGTTGGGATTTGTGCATAACTGTTAAAGGAACATGAAATATCCTAATTTCATTCAGTTTTCTCTGTTACATTCTCTGTTACAATTTCTGACCAGGTACACTGGTTTCAAAACAAATATTCTTTAAGTATAAAGGCATACTTGTTTTTCTCATCCTTTTCAAGGGTAATAATATTATTTTATCAAAGGAGTATTTTAGCTACACAAATATATACATAGTAAAGGTTTAGGCATACATGTAAACAATGTGCAATGCACATACCAGTCACATAGCTGTGGTGTAAACCTAATTTCAGACAAATGAAGATAAACTTGAATAGCATATCCATTTGTTGCTTAGAATGCATGACTTACTTTCTTTGAACATATTTCATTGTGCTCCTTTCTTTATATTACATTTTTATTTGAAAAATAATGGGGGAAAAAGTCTCGCAAGAAAAAACAGAACAGATCTCAGGACCATCAAAGCATACAGGAATGTATTACTGAGTTACAATAATCTCATATGTAACATTTTAAAAAAGAATAAATTAAGTAATTAAATTAAGTAATGAAATTATGCTGCTGTTTTACAGAAGATGGATGCAACAAAATGAATGTCTTTTATAGATTTGATCACAAACACATGTCTAAGAAATGATCAAGTTACAAAAAAAGTAGTACTAGTGAATCATTTAATAAGGGGTTCCCTTTCCATCTTTCCTGTTTATTCTAGCAACTGCTTTAATAAAAATCACTGTTTTATACACAATATCTATTCCCACCATTCTTCTCTATCATGTCCTTCTTAATTTGAGCACTGTTGAAAGGTAAACAAACTTATGCTATTCTGCTTAGGGGTGGAGGAGTCATAAATTGCCAATAAATAAATAAATAAAATATATTTAAAAGATACATTAAAGAAAAAAAAAAATGCCTACTCACTCTGGCCTGAACAGCACAGAATGAGACAAGTACTTTTCCTTCTTAAGACTCCAGTTTTTATTTCTGGGGGAGGGGAAGAAAGGAATTATTACCTAATAAATCAGAGGAAATAAAGTAGCTTTTGTGCAAGCAAATATATTTTTTCTTGCTTTACATAAATTACTATTCTAATATTGGGTCTGAAATTAACTTGAGTCACAAATTAGAACAGTCTCTTTCAACCAGAGGGATTCATGCAGAGATCAAACCAACAAATATAAGCACTGACATCAAGGAGATAAATGCTTTGAGAAAAAAATTTAATCTGACATTTCATGACAACTCTCTCAGTGCTTACCAGGTATGTGCCACAGTGAAACGCCGCTGTTTTGGTATGTTGCTATTTAAAAGCATCCTGCGCAAAAGCCTTGGAGAATTTCGAGGAGAAATAACTGGAGACAGCCGGGGAGAAGCAGATGAAGATTTCCTAGATGTCCTGGACTTTTCATGTTGCAACAGGTTTTCCCTCAGGGTCTTCACAAGATCTTCATTTAACCATGGATTTTGACAATGTGTATTATCCACTTCAGGAACAGCCAAAGTGTCCGGACTTGTCTGCTGAGCCATGTTTCCCAAGTAAGTTTGTTATTAAGGTCTAATACAATCAAATATTGGCTTAACTGCTTAAAATATTTCCTTTCTAAATCAGTTCCCAAGATCTGTGCAGAGCTCCAACTCCAGTTCAGCCTATTCTGTTTTCAACATGGTGTCGCCTGCCCTCAGCGTCTCTCTACAGATAATGATCTACAAAGAAAAAAAGCAAGCTAACTCCTCCACAGAAACCTATTAAACATTACCACTCCTCTCACAGCCCTACTGCCAAAGATCACTTATTAGCTATCGTAGCAAGTGAGCACGGGAGGAGGAAACTGCTTTAGTACAGCCTTTGTCGGAGCTGTAAAGCTGCCTGTTAAACTATTGGAACTAACGTGCTGCGGCCGCTTGAGTGACTCCTGGTTATGTACACAAAAAGTGCTGGAGGAGGGCTTAAACATCAGATGCATGCTCATTTTGTTTGGTTATTCTTTTCGTTTGCTTACCCCTGAACCTTCAGGGAGGCTGAAAGGAAGGGGGACTGCTGAATAACTCTACGTTTTTTTCCAGGATCTACAGCATTTATCTTTGTAGTCCCCATTTACAAAGCAAAATTACAAACTTTTACCTCTTAAGCTAACTAGCAAATGCTACAATTCAATAATAAAAAAAGGGTTAGGTTCTGCCTTCTCCCTCCTCGCCCCTAACCTCCAAGTCAGTTTATCACAACCAGTTTTCAAATGTGTTTAGAAAAGGCTAATACTTGCTACCTTACATTTTCCAGAAAAACAAAACATTTAAGATCTGCACAGAAACTGAAATCAGACTATGACAGCTACTGGTATGTGTTTAATGAGATGTTCTTAACTTAGTATATCATCATATCATGACCACTACTTGAACTAAGGAAGTGCCTTTTTTTTATTCATAGCTGGTGGGGAAATAAACTATTGAAAGAAATTAAAATAGAACTTCCAAAATATAAAAAGGCAAAAGTACTTGCATTTATTTGATCAATACATACTGCTATTATATTTCGGTTTTAGAATATCTTTTTTTCATGGCATTATGCAAACAAGATATTGGTGCAGTTTTCTGATCCAACAAAACCTTTGCCAATCAATCCTGAGATTTATTTTTTCATTTTTAATTAAAATAACTCACTTCAGCTATTCTGAAAGACAAAATTTTATAAACGTTCAATTTTTTTCATAACTCACTGATAGCAGACAAAGCCCTATAATAACTGGTGGTAGGCTAATATTTGCTTAAGCTTGGTACACTCATTTTTACAGCAACAATAACAATCTTTTCAGTTATAACCATACTTCCTGTTCATCCTACAGGAAGAAACCATCACCATTTTGTGAGAGATTTCTTTTTAATGTCAGAACATTCGTTACGTATCATTTTTGCTGGTGCAATATATTTTTCCTCTTTTACTTTGTCTTACAATCCAGCTTTCCTTTGTGAATAAGAATTTCCTTCTGGAGCCTACACAGCATCCAGGCTTTCAATGGAGTAAAGGATGTTTGACCACAATTACATGACCAGGTGTGAAAGGCAAATACTGTTTTCTGTCTTATGGCAAAATCAGAAATCCTGCAAAAGCAACCTTCTGTCACAATGGAGAGGAATCACCTTTGTACTTAGCACCGAAGCCACAATTCCTGATGAGGATTATAAAGAGAACATCATGATGCTGACAGAAGTAGAGCAGAACAGCAACTGAAAGGTCAACTTGCATTAAGAATGACGTTGCTATCAGGTGTCAGCCCCATTATGTAGACAAGTTTAACTGTACTGCGTCATATGTGAAATTTGATAACAATGTATATACAAATTTAACTCAATATTGAACAGCACCACAGAATGCAGAAATCACTGTACGTTTTTGTGTATTTTTCTAAAATTTTACAGAAGATTTAATCACTATGTAAAAATTAACACTGACCAAATATAGAATAAAGCCCACATATTATTAAAACTACAAAACCAAAATTTTAAACTATGTTTTATTAAGAACAAAATTTAAACTGGAAATGAAGTGTTAATCCACAGACAGAAAAAGAATTGGATTAAATCATAACTAACATGCAACTAACACAATAATTGCTTCCACTCTTTTTCCATTGGAAAAGTAGTACACACAGCACTGGTCCTCAACAAGCAGACAAAATAAAAGCAGAATATATGAAAATGTTTATTTTAGATCCATGAAGAACAAACATACTGGTCCGTATTGGGACCGGTACTGTTTAGTTTCTTCATCAATGACATAGGCAGTGGGATCGAGTGCACCCTCAGCAAGGTTGCAGGTGACACCAAGCTGAGTGATGCAGTCAACACGCCTGAGGGATGGGATGCCATCCAGAGGGACCGGGACAAACGCGAGAAGTGGGCCCCTCTGAACGTCATGAGGTTCAACAAGGGCAAGTGCAAGGTCCTGCACCTGGGTTGGGGCAACCCCCAGTATCAATACAGGCTGGGGGATGAAGGGATTGAGAGCAGCCCTGCCGAGAAGGACTCGGGGGTACTGGTGGATGAAAAGCTGGACATGAGCCAGCAATGTGCACTGGCAGCCCAGAAGGCCAACCGTGTCCTGGGCTGCATCAAAAGAAGGTGGCCAGCAGGTTGAGGGAGGTGATTCTGCCCCTCTACTCTGCTCTGGTGAGACCCCACCTGGAGTACTGTGTCCAGCTCTGGAGTCCTCAGCACAAGAAAGACATGGACCTGTTGGAACGGGTCCAAAGGAGGGCCACAAAAATGATCAGGAGCCTCTCCTATGAAGAAAGGCTGAGAGAATTGGGATTGTTCAGCCTGGAGAAGAGAACACCTTATTGTGGCCTTTCAGTACTTAAAGGGGGCTTATAAGAAAGATGGGGACAAACTTTTCAGCAGAGCCTGTTGCGACAGGACAAGGGGTAATGGTTTTAAACTAAAAGAGGGTAGATTCAGACTAGATATAGGGAAGAAATTTTTCACAATGAGGGTGGTGAAACACTGGAACAGGTTGCCCAGAGAGGTGGTAGATGCCCCATCCCTGGAAGATGTCCCTGCTCATTGCAGGGGGTTTGGACTAGGTGACCTTTAAAGGTCCTTCCAACCCAAACTATTCTATGATTCTATATCACCTCTCTACTAGTCTATTACTCTTTCTTATTTATTAATAAACACTAGTAATTCCATGTGAGTCCAATCATTTTTTTCAAACAACACAGTCTGTATAATGAGACCTATGTTCTTTTATGCTATGAAATACTGCCATCTGACGTCTGTTCCAGAGCATGGTCTTCAGATAGCTGCAGTGGATTTATAATACTAGACAAACCTAGCCGTTGGAGATCAATGAATCAATGACGTCAATAAGACCATTAACATTTATTACAGTGGGCCCGGGATCATGTTTTAAGTTGCACTAAGTTACAAAGATAATTGTAAGAGAGTAAAGTATTGGTTCACAGATCAGCAGTTTTATTACACTTTTTCTTAAAAATATTAGAACTAAGTCAACAAGGACCTTTAGCTTGGAACCCTGCTTTACAGGTATTGAGTTGGCTTTGCCGCATATTCAAAGAGGTAATATACAATGTGTATAGAACAGCAGGATAAGGCCTTTTAACAGGAAAAGTGAACTCAATCCTTTTAAAATAGCACCATTTGCATGAATAGCTAACTAAAATACTTTTCCTTACTTGATTAACAGGTTAAATTTTTGAATGTAGATGTTCCGTTCCTCCAGATACCTTATTTTGACATAAGCCTGCCTCTTCCTCCTCAAAAAAGAAAAAAAAAAAAAAGCCAAAAAAAGTCTGGGAGTACCACATGAGATCTTTACACACTCAGAACCACAGATCAATAATTTTAATTACTATAAACAGTCTAACAATATAAAAGATTTAAGAATCTGTTGAGCTAATTTATGTAGTGCCTAGCATGTATATGTACTATGAAAACTCTCAAGCATGCTCGTAAAATTAAATGAAAGCCTATTATAGACTAGAAACATGAACAGACTTCACTGTAATAAAAAGCAGAGGTCTAACTTCCAGCAATATCAAATAACCACTATAGAAGTTAGAGAAAATGCTTATCTTACAGTCAGGACTGGGGAGAAGACAAGGCAGAAAAAGGGCAGAAGCATGAGGTAGCCTGCCCAGGTGCTAGACTAAAGTCTTGAAAGAAAACTATTCCATAATGAAAAATTATCATTTCCCCTAGCTACACATTAAAAAAAGACAGTAAAGTACAATATTTTTTTCTATAAAGATTCTGATTAATTAAGGAACAGCCCTGCTTGACTATGTTTTAATAAAGACATATCTAATTTTCCTGCAAAGATCACCACAATTATTATTAAAACTGGAAAACATTGTCAGCTACTCCTCTGAAAAACTTCTTCAGATAAAGACCACAGTATGTGTTTTTCACACACGTTAAGAAAGAAAAGCAGAGAGTACAATTCCAAAAATTGCTGTAGGGTTTTTAATCAAGATTACAAAAAACCTATATTTAAATGTTTTTTACAGATGAGTTAATTTTCTGGGCTCTTCCCCACTCCTAGTAGTGAAATGAGATCACTGAAAGTGGTCTGTGAAATTCCACCAAAAAAGATTTTTACTGCTTCTTTTGAAATTTTGAGAGCTTATACATATCATATTTCCAAAAGGTAATACTGGTAATGCTTTAAGCATGTCCATTTTGTATGTCCCAATTGCATTTGATTCACTTTCTGATTAAATGTTCTAATTTAATACACTCACTGTTAAACCTAATTTTGCAGGTTTTGCTTAGTCACAGCTGTATAGGTAGAAATTATACCAAGATCAGATTTAACTCTGCCTGCTATACATTTAACTAAATCATCATAAGGCTCAGGACAAGAGCAGGGAACTAGAATCTCCTTATAACAAAAATTCAGTATTACAAAAATCTAGAACTGCCAGTAGCTTCTATTCTCTTCCAGTGACCACTAAAAAATGAAATGCAAGCATTCAATTGTTGTACTTTTTATAAACTTTCTTATGAAATATGTTCCTTATAATAAATAAGGTACTTAAGTATTACAGACTTAAAGTGCTGACATTTCTGTTAATCACGAAGACTAGAAAGAGCTACAGCATACAGAAGGGAATAAGCTAATAGGTTCTGCAGGTAATGCTGTACAAGATTAAACATGTATTTGATCTCACATAAAAGAGCCTAAACAAGGATTCAAAAGTAATTTCTGTGTTTACAACTACTTTGAACACGGAGTATGATAAAGTTACTTTAATATTATAACTACTAATCAACATATAGTTGATTACTATTGTGGCTATTTTAAATTACCTTTACAGGATTTTTCTTATTGAAGCATAAATGCAGTCACTCAAACGGAGCAAAAGAACTCCTTCACTTAAAATATGAACAGGAAAAGTTATTAAAATATCTTACTTGGGACCAAGTAGAGAATTCCAGACACATAGGAATGCAAGATAAGAACAACCCTCCGACGTGTTTCTTCTTTGAAAGCAAGCAGATCAGTATCACAGGATCATAGAAGAATTCAGGTTGGTAATGACCTCAGGTGATCAAGTCCACCCTCCTGCTCAAAGCAGGACCAGCTGTAAGGTCAGACCATGCTGAGGTACTAGAGCACCTGAGAAAGGTGCAGAAGAAGCAGAGAGAAAAGAAGACAAAGTCAGAGGTGGTTGTGAAGAATGGGTGCTATACCATGGTTTAAATTCCTGAAGCAAATAATAGAACACTGAGGGTATGGTGTTACTGAGAATTCTAATTCTAGATAAGGTAGAAAATAAGAATCTTGGATGATACTATGATTCTTATTTGGAAAGAGAGGTTAATGCATGAATTGAGGAGCATAGCAGCCAAGGAAGAAAATAAGGATAAAAGAAGAAATTAATAGGTGGTAGGAAGTCTTAATAAAATGTTATGTACCAGCAAAGTTAATAGTATCATTTTAATACCTACTAATTGCCACATTCTCAAAGAGCTGATATGATATTTATGAATTTGCCAAGTGCAGGGTAGTGCTTATCAGACCGTTTTCCTAACAGTTACATGCATGGCCTGTTGGGAAGACCGTAGGTACCATGGAGCTGCAATACGTGACTAAAAAGAGGATTGGTTGCACTTAGCATAGAAATGGCAGGCATCCTTCAATAGATAAAACTCTAATAGACAAAGGTATGGAAAACAAGCGAATTCTAAATATTTCAAGGAAAATTGCAGGCTCCTGTGTTTTTATTCTGCATATATGATCTAGGTAAATTTTCAATAATATCCTACTTAAAATGGCATTAAAAGACCGAATCAGGTCAACTTTCCAAATATAGTCAGACAGACATACATTTAGAAGTATATTTTCAGAAGCAGAACAGAATAAAGAAAGAACAGCTTGTGGTACACCCAAAGTTGGGTATGGTATGTTTACCACCATCAACAAAACACTTGCTGTCACTTAAAATTTTGGAGCATTTCTGTTCTTGAGAAGTTCCTAATAAAAACTGTTTTCATAACATCAGCTCAGGTTCAACTTGCAATTCAATAAAGTGTGTTGTATTTAGTTAGTAATTTCTTTTTTTTTTTTTTTTAGTGTTTGGAAATATTGTCATGATTCTACGAAACTAAAGTACTGTTCAGTTGCTGATTCCCCTGAATGAGCTGCTGTATTTTTGTTCTCTTTTCTGTGCATGGCAGATAACAACAGAGATAAGAGAACACTGGTTATATGATAATAAAAGAACACAAGTAGCTACAACAGCTATGTATTACAATATGGCTAGGGTCCATTCTAAGAAAAAAGAGGAAAATTTTGCAATCCATGCACAAAGACTGCAGCAGTATTTTATGCAAATGTCAGAGAAAACACTTAGTCTTATACTTTTAAAATAATTTGCTAAATGGAATACAGAACCATAACAGAACTTCTAAAAAAGCTCCAAACTTTAAACAGAACAGTGCAATGTGCTTCTGAAGAATGAATTGAAAATACAGATTCTCTGAAATCTTTGCAAGATTCTACAGTACTTTCTACAATTCATGCTGCTGCAGAGAATGAATTAAGGATATTTTCAGAATACAGTTTGTTTCTGGAATAAAACTTTATAAACTGAGTGCTTTTGGGAGCCATCCACTATTGTCCCATAAATAATACAGTAAATGGTCTGTCAAAGACCTTCAGCTTAAAAACACGCATTGCCATATATGCACACAAGAAAAGAAAACAAAAGAAGTGGGGGAAGCGGTCATCTCAAGAGCAGTCTACTTAGCATTTGGTCATAAATGAAATCGTTATGTCAACACTACAGAGGATAGCCTGGAGATTTCCTTCTAACAAGATTAGATGTTCCTTAACTTAAACAAAAGGATTAAGAAAAACTGCTTCTATAATCAAGAGCTTCCATTAGAAAGGACTGCCAACGCAATCCTGTTTGACTACATAAAGAAAGCTATCAACATCTGAAAATAAAATGCCTTTACTATACCAACTCTTGGAAAAAAGGCCTCAGCCAGTATGACACGTTAGAATAAATGGATACTTCATAAATACAAAAGCAGCATTTCTTTAAAAAGATGATATTCTGTGTGGCAAGAAGCTTGGCTTGGCAGGAAAACATAGGCAGATGTATCATTCCCCACACATATGCGTTAACAAAGAAGTGAATGACCTCCTATGACAAATAAGAATAAACAGAGTAGCAATAATTGCAATTTCTAAACAATTGTGCAAGAAAACATTTCCTGGGGTAAGATTAAAGGAAATGAATGTACTTCTACACAATTACATCAAAGAACAGACAGACGCATCAGGCAGCATTTCTGCCACTGCAACGCATAAAGGTATCTGTAAACTATTAGTTAAATGCAATTGAAGGACATGGCCCACATCAGCAGAAAACAATTATAAGCATAAATTGCTTTGCAGAGCAGTCCTGAGGAGAGGGGAAAGGAGAGGGCAGTGGAGAGGACAGGGCACACAACAAGCCAAGCCGAGCCCCACCTCCCCGGTCTGTATTTAATATGGGTATGGGCTTGATTAAAAAAGTATAGTGGCTAGGCAAGTTGTGATTGTAATCCTGGATTTCTTAGGGCTAGACCTGTGACAGATACTGTTAGAACTTTTGGAAAATCAATTAGCTTAATGATGAGAGCATCATTTTGTCTGTTGATATCAGTGAATGCATGATGGCTTTGTAAAAATCTAAAGATTATAAAGTATCACAAGTACTTGGCAAAAAACATATCAACATTCCAGATTCCCGAACTTCGGAGTTTATTTCTGAAGCTAGCAGGAGCAATAGCTCTTACCAAACTAGACTTAACCCAGGTCCTCCAAGCATGGTGGTTAAGCCAGCATATAACGTACAAATAAACAAGTACATTTCTGAGAGGTCAAACACATGCACAGAAAGTTTACTTAATAAGGAATCTAGACCATCTGTTATATTTCAAGTAATCTGTTATTCTGACCATGCATTAAAAGCTGGGAGGAATTCAAAGAAATATTTATAAAATCAAGAGAGGTTAGAAAATAAAAAAATTAAGTCTAAAAGTCTACAGTAAGGTTACATAACTAATTCATTGTCTGGAGATGAGCTATTACTTGATGGCAAAAAAAAAGTGCATTAGCAGAGAAATCATGGCTACAGAGAAAGCATTAATACCACAGGATGCTTCAGAATTTGGAGATTTCTGCTTAGACTGTTGAACTTTTGAATGGTTCGATTCAAGCTTGTTATTGTAAGTTGTTTTTTAGAATCTTCAAGTCACAAAAATTTTGAGTAGTTGATGAAAATATACTTTTGAAGAAAACCATTCATACAATCCACTTATAGTCATTTCCGTATCTTTTCTGTAGATGGTAAAGTGGTCATTTTACATATTTGTAAGAACTGGGATTTAAACAACACAAAGGATTTGCTTCTACAATGTCATTAAGAATTGAGAAAGTGTATTCCCAGTCAGGTAATAAGGCTTTCTGAACAAGTTTTGGGGGAAGAAAGTTCCTTCCCTGCATGGAATGGGATTGCGATATTATGAACCTGTCACAATTTTTCCTTTATGAAGTTCCCCAGAAAGTATGATTTTCATAAATCTTTCTGGAATCAACAGTAGGTATTTGTGTATTTGCCAATTCTGCAGTGTGTTTCTCTCCATGTTAAGAAGTAGGACTTCAATGGTTTCAGGTAAACTTTTGTGGATATAAATGGAAATTTAATTCTACCCTGCATAATTCTACCCTGCAGTCTTAAGTACCGTCATTTTCTTCTGAATGTACAGAAAAAACAACTTTGAAATTCCTTGCTACTTTTGGTTTCATAGGCTTATAAACTTTTTGTATAATAAGAGATCTGGTTTTGCATAAGCAATTTTGTTCGTCCTAATATTTGCCCAAAGCTTTGGAGAAGTTTTCCTTTAACTTTTGCAAGAACCAGAAACTAGAGCACAATGCACAGTAGAAAAAGGTAATATATAACTAATTCCATAAAAGCAAATGGTAACAAAGTTAATTTTTTTAGTGCATCTAACTAGAGACATCCCAAATAATTTCTTGAAGTACATCCTATGGGATAAAAATATGATTAATTATGAAAGTGAAGTATGGCTGCTCTAAGATACTCTATGTACTGCAACAGCATTTAAATAAGAGGGTCATATATAGCCTGTCAGGTAAAGAAAATTATTATGTTTATGATAGAAAGCAAACCTAATTACCAGACCTTTAAGATCTCCTGATAGACTGCCCAAAACTAATACTATAGAGAGGTTCTGTGTCTGAGCCTATGTCCACTGACTGGGGACAGGAACAATCTCTAGAAGTAGTACAATGAAATAGTAGAAGAAATCATCAGTCCTCTGTCACCCACTACATGAAAAATCCTAAACTAGAAGCAGTTCTTACCTAACACAGGATTATACACATCTGTGCCACCACTTCATCACTGGTTTAAGGGACACTTCTATTTTTAGAGAAGTTAATGTTTCAAATGTTCTTGTTGGATATAACTGTAATGAAAATGTCCCTTTTTTCATTTATGAAGCTGAGGGCAAGAAAAATTGTCAGATTTTTGTAGAATATGTTAAGCATTTGTATTACATTAACGCCGACAGATTACTGACTGAAACCAAACCAAACTAACATGACAAAAATTTATGTGAAACATTTGAGTTGCAGTTGCAGAATCCAAAATTTTAAGCTGAATTTTAAACTATCCTTTCTGTGCTTAGATAGGATATTCTGGTTTTAATGTTAACAAAGAACACATGTAAGAGCTCATTAAAAATAACATTTACTGGCAAGTGGAAAAGGAACTAAGGACTCAGAGGGATTTTTATGCATTTGAATGTAAAATACGAAAAACACAAAGGCCAGACCATGAAGCAGCTTAGTATTTTTTCAGTTTTATAATTCTGCTGTTTGTTGCTTGTTTTCACAATGTTTGTTTTTATTATTAGATTTGAGATAATTAGATAACGTCCTAAGACTAACATCACGAATAAATATTGAGTCTATTTATACTTTGACTCTAAAACTAAAGGCAAAAAAAAAAAACTAAAAAAGAGAGAAATTCTTCCTGAGATTATATTATTTTCACTGACTAAGGCAGCACAGCATAATGACAGATAATTTAATTTTCTGTAGCAGGGAGATTTACCTTTCCAAGTTTTATTATCCCTGTTGCTTGGAAAGAAAACATTTTACAAGTGGCAGGCACTTACAGCTCGCAGGACCCTGAGCACACTAACGGCTCCTGTGCCGGAGCCCCACATAAGCACGCAGAGACGCGCTGTGGCTGCGTTGTGGCCAGCTGCTGCCCCAGTTGGCTCCTCTCCTGTTGTAGGTAACTTTGTCTCCAGCTCCGCCTCCTGTTCCTCCTGTCTGGACTCCCTGGACCTGACTCGTTCCTGGCCTCATCTGGGGCTGCTGGCTGTTGTACCCCATCACCAGCCCTGCTCGGGTGCTGCGGGATTGCACCCTGCCTGCACCAGGGGAATCCTCTGCTGCTGGCACATATGAGCAGCCCTGCTCTCGCTGCTCCCTGGGGCAGTCATACCACTAGCTGTATCTAACTCAGTTAAATGTATTATCATAATGTATAGTCAGAAGGGAATATTCCAATGGTTGGTCTTGACAGAAGAGTCAGTCAAAAGGCAATGCATGAAAATACTACAAGTTCATGCCTTCTGTGACTTTCAAGGTCACAAAATTGAAATTGTGCTTTTCACATAATGCAGAGATGTAGAAAAGCAAAAAAAAGAACCAAAAAACATCCATGCTTAATTTACCTTAACATAGTTATGCAGTGTACCTTTCCGCTTCAGAAATTATTCCAGGAAGAATCAGACAACACTGTAGGACTATCAAAAGAAAATTTCTACTAGCCAAAAACTCTTTCTTGATATTGAGGGCACCAGGCCTGACTCAGGTTAGAAGGGTGTCTACGGACAGTGTAGTAGTTGCATTTGGGGATTCTTGCTGCCTGCCCCGATACAGAATCAAAGAAGTGGAATACTACAGTCTGGAAGAAGGTGTCTGAAGACAGCCCATTTTCTTTTTAGGAAAATTGGACTACCTTTAAAGATTTTAATGTGCTCATAGAATCATTTCTAGAATGCATAATCTTGTCCACATATAAGCTTAGAAGTCCTTTGCTATCAAAGGAGATTGGGGCTGGGTACCTCTTGAGGGAAGTAAGAGAACAAGACTGCCTCTCGACACAAGCGTGTAACCACAGAGCTGCATTTAGGATATTGGTTGCATAATGAATTATTGTCATAGAAATGAGCTCCCTCTCTGGCAATCAAGACTCCTGTAGATGTTTGGTGGAATGAAAGGAGGATTAACGGAGTCAGTAGATTTTTGTTATACCTGATTAAAAATGCTGACGTAGAAATGAAGAATATCAGAAAAATTTTAACTGTTTAGCCATTCAAGGCACTTACATTCCTTTGTGAACATTGAGGTTCCGACCTGTCTGTTCCTTTAGTGGCAGCAGTTTGCATTAGTGAAGAAGAAACTCTCATCTCCTATGTAGATCTTTGATTTACTGTTTTTTTTAATATGGTCATATGAGAAGTCATTTTTTGCCAAATGATATTGGCAGGATCCCAGACGGCAGACCTGATAAATAATGTCACCTCAAACAGTGATAGAAGATGTCCAGACACAAGTGTGATGAATCTAAGGAAAATAAGAACCTACTGGGTCAGACCAAAGGTCCATCTACCTGAGTATACATTCTCTGACAGCTGCTAAGAGTAAAAAATAATTGAGGAGTAAAAGACAAGAAGCGTGCAATGACACTTCCCATAATAGCCAGCTTCCAACAATTTGCAGTGTTTGGGACATCTCAAGCCGCATGTTGTCTTTTTACTTAACGGAAGAAATCAATGGATTTTTCTTCCATATCTTTGTCCAGTAATTTCTTGAACCATCTAAACTTTTAGCATCCACAATTCCTGATACAAGGACGTCCACAATTTGATTAAAAGTTTTGTAGAGAGCAATGCATTTTGGTTCATTTTGAACCTGGGAGATACTGATAGGAGAAAGAATGCATAATCATATTGGATTCAAATTTGTGGGATGTGCTGACCTCAGTGGAAGGCTTTTTTAGAAGGGCAATAATAAATCGCTTGAAGGAAGGGAAGATAAAGTGAAATACTTTCTCTGCTCCTACCCCAGAGTTGGAAAGTAATGGTATGGTTCAGTGGTGGGATGTTGATTATATCAAAATGGCAGCGTTCTGTTGCAAAATAATATCCAACTAAGTGGTCCCAAAAGTGGCCTACTAGCGAGCTCTGAATATATACCATGGTGAGTAAGATGTTGCAGAAGAAATGTTTCTGGTTCTCTGAGGAGCTTTCTCTTGGAAGCTCCCTTCTCATCACATCTTGATGGGTACAGAGAAAGATTAGAAGGGGTTACAGAGAAGATATAGGTTAAGAAAAGCAAGGGGCTGAAGTGCTGTCTCTTTTCACTCCCCAGGAACCTCTGCACAGGTGAATATTGCAACTCTTAAACCATCTCAATTGTCAATGTTCTTCATGAATCCCATTTTGCAGAAACTATAAAAGACTCATGAAAAATGGTCCAGAAACACCTCTAAATCTCCTATCTCTAGAAAAGGACCTGGAGGTGGTGTGTGCCTGAGAAGGCACATGGCACCAAAGGAAGATGAAGCAATTAAAGAAATGAACCAGAAAGTACAGTATGTGTGTACCTTCTTACTGTGTAATGCTTAAAGTGTTTAGTTTTCTTTTACCCCTGCTCAACTGCAAGAATGTATATCTCATATTCAAAACAAGCTCTCCTGACAACCTAAAGGTCAGGCAGTCTTGTAGCCTACATGGAAAGAGCAGAAAACAACCTCTGTGTCCTGCAAATGTGTCTGAGATCCTTCCATAATCACATAAACTGCTCTTACAGGAAGATGAACACAAAAAAAATGTTATGATGAAAAATTATCTAACACAATAAATATGCTCCATAGTCCATAAATGCGCTTTCAGATAAACACTCGAAGGAAAAAATAAAGATACAAAAGAGAAAGAGTACATAGAAAAGGGCACAGGAAGAATGGTACACAGAGGAACTAGAAGGAAAACCTGGAGGTCTAAGAAATAGCAGTGATGGTGCAAGACAAAGAACAGTACTGAAAAGTTAGTTCTGCCAATTTTGCTAAATGAACAGCCAGTTCTCTGGAAACTTTTTTTCTCAGAGGAAAAAAAACTCCCGTGGGATGTTTGTGTTATTGTCCATAGATTATGAATGTCATTATACTGAGAGAGAGCTTTACAACTTCAACACTGTAAATTGAGAACCTGGGGAACCATATGTCCGGGACAGAAAACGGTGTGAGTTTGTGCCTCGCATGCAATTTACAGAGTCATATGGTGATATAGCGATCCCATCCATCCACACAGCCAGAACTCTCATCCAGAAAATCATTATCTTCCATCCTTTCTCCTTGGTCTTGACAAATAGTCTTGTGAGCAATTCAAAACACTGCTGACAAGAATAATTTCCCCAGCCTATCATTCTGATATGACAGTCTACTCAATTTTTTCTTTTCCTTTTTTGCTGATACAGACTGCCTGCCTTCGCTTCTAGAAATCTCGTCTGACTGTTGCATCCTACCTCTTTTCTTTCACCTTGCTGAAATGTCAACTTCCACTTTAAGATTTCTCTCAGCCCCCTGTCATTACTAAATGCCTTCAAGCCGTGTTCAGGATAGTATTTTACTTAGGAGAAGCCACCTATAAACATCTGGAAACTTTATCTCATTATCTAACTTCAAATTCTTTGTTGCAGTGACTTTAGAAAAATGACAAACTAGACTACTGAAAACAATACTTACTGTAGTCACATACTCACTTTTAAATCTCTGTTATAAATTCATAGCAGAGAGATAAATCTGCTGCTCTATGTTGCTTTAAACTGCAAGACTTCTTTGGCAAGGAATGTTGTGTTTGGGGTATTCTTGTGATTTTTTAATTATATATTGCTTAGAACTTGGGAAAACATAAGCAATAAACAAAAATGACAGTAACAAAGAGTGCTTGAAAACCCAGGTCTATGGTTCTCTTAATATGCAACAACAATGTTCTATAAGTGCTAAAGAGATATATGAGTATCAATTACCATCTGCTGTAGGTCAAGTTGATGCTAGCTACAAAGCTTACAGTAAGAAAATGCTCAAAATTTACCAAATGGGATGCCTGTAAACATTTGGGGAAATACAAGTAGAAATTCTCCCTCTAGCGGACTCGAAGGAGAAGTACAGAATTACAGTAAACCCAAGCAAATACAGTAACAAAAAGCTCTTTTTTTACAATTCGTTACTAGTGAATGATTTTTTTTTTAAATTATTTAACATCTACCTTACTGCAGTAGCTCTGAGCTATAGCCAAGAACTACATCCCCACTGGGGCAGATTCTGTACAATTACAGAATAAAAAGCTTCAATAAACAGCTTAAAATTTAACAGATATCATAGTGAAAAGAGGAGTAAGACAAAAGGAAAGGAAGAGTATAAGAAAACAGAATTTTTCACATATAAGGCAGTGATCCATATGTAGTAGTTCCTTCTCAAGATTTTGAACACAAGCTCAAAGATTTAAGGAGGATTTCAAGAACAATTAAATATATCTATAGGTGTTCTAAAGATAGCTTCTGCCAAACATGAGGGGTTGAGACAGAAGAAAATATAAATACTTGTTAGAAATCTAAGAGGAAGGTATTATAAGCTCATCTATGGACTGATGAAAGCCAGATGCTCATTTCTTGCAACGGACATAATTGGTGAGCTGGACAGAAGTAATGATGAATTTTGGAGGGGAAGACAAGCAGCTGGTTTTTGATGTAATAGAGAAGTGAGAGTTAGAGGACTGGTGCAAAAAATGAGTGGACATAAAGGAAACTGCTCTATCGTTTTCATGCTTTGCCTGAATGGATGTAAACAAAGTGGTTTTACAGTTTCCAAGTCCAGGATTACAAAGGCTAACGCAGCATGATAAGATTTAGTTTAAAATTTCATCACCATTATAGGAAAATTATAGTTTTTGTTCACCTTGAAGGATTTTATATTTAATTTTCTGGAAAGCGAACAGTTAAAGTAGTGTTTGGATTTTGGTTACTGAGAGTTCCAGATGGTTGTACTTTTTGGTCAGTCCCAGTCTCTTTATCTCCTCCCTCGTCCACTCACACATGATTACAAAGCCCATTCCCTCTCTCTTCAACTTTCTGTTCATAATTTTGGGTTAATTTCAGCCCCTTCCCTACTGCAATTTTCCGTGCTGCAGCTGCCATTTCCCCTGTTAATTTTTGCCTTCTGAGCATAGCTAGAAATTATAACCTGCAGTCCAGATGAAGGGAGGCACAGCTGCAAGTGCTACAGCCTGGGACAAGAGAGAGGTTGGACTTGATTAAAAATGTGATCCAGGGTTTGGAGTGGAGGAAGCAAAGCAGAAATTATAAGTGGCAGGTTTAGCTTGATATATCTCAGAGAAGAATGGCAGGCAAGAAAACCCTGTGTTTACTGAATAAAATGAAATCCTAGAAGACAGTAAAATTACACACAGAGTTGCAAGGTAATCCCAAATTAAAGGAAAGTGCAGAGCCTTAATCAAATGTAGTTAATTCAAGTACATCTCTAACATGACCAGTAATGTTTCATCCCAGTTGAACCATATCTGCTTGTAATCACGGGTCAGTAAAAAATGTTTGGTCAGTACTTTCCATCTGAAGGGCAAAATTTGTACATTTCAAACTGAGTTAAACATGTTGTGCATTGTCATATTGGCTATACTGGGAAGCATGGAATATGTTTAGCCCTCGGTTCTTTACCTCACAGTTCATAGAGGTTCATTTCTTCCAGTTGATGAAACTGAAAGCACCAAGGGTATAATTTCTCGTACACAAAGTGACTGGAGGATGGGAGGAATCAGCTATGGGAAAGGTAAAGTGGCAGACACTAGGCTGAAACTGAGAAATGTGCTTCTAGCTGAGCTCCTGTGAGTGCACTGTAAACTCTATATGGCACACGCGGAAGCTGCAGAGGCAAGCCAATCAGGTATGTATGGCACATAGGATCCCAGAGTGGGAGAAAAACTATGGTACCTGAAAACTCCCTAACACTCCTTAGCAACATCTTTTTGGCCTTTTTCTCATCTTGCTTTGCACTGACCTTAGCAAGCAGGTACCTCCTTGTACTTTGTCATCATTCAAATACAATTTGAACATTCTTTATTAGTTGACATTACTAGTAGTTTTTTCCCAATAATAAAAAGTTTCTTTCTTTGTTCAGACACATTTAAACTTAAGCACTCATAAATCTGACTTTCTATTTTTCCCCTGTATCTCCAGGCTGCTACTAAATCTGAGTTTTCTGTAACTGCCACAGAGAACCACAGTTGTGACACCACCAGACTGGGGGTGGTTGGTGCACTGGAGGGCAAGGCTGCCCTCCAGGACATAAACAGGCTGGAAAAAAGGGTGGACAGGAATGTCAGGGAGTTCAACGAAGGTAAATGCAAAGTGTTGTAGCTGGGATGGAATAAGCCCATGCAATGGTACAGGCATTTTTTTGTCTAGCCAGAAAACAGCTTCCCAGAAAAAGACCAGGGGTTCCTGGTGGACAACAAGCTAATACATTTCAGCAGTGTGCTCTTGCAGCAATGAAGGCCAACCACATACTGGGCTGTATTAACAAAAATGTTCTCAGCAGACTGAGGGAAGTGATTGTCCCTGTTTTAAGACGACATGGAGAATACAATACTCAGTTTTGGGCTTCCCAGTGCAAGAAAGACACTGACATACTAGAGTGAGTCCAGAGAACGGCCACAAAGATGAGGCTAAGAAAACTGGGTTTGTCCATCCTTAAGAAGAGAATGCTAAGCCGAGATCTCACTGCTATCTGCAGCTATTTAGTAGGAAGGTGTAGAGAAGATGGAGTGAGACTCTTAATAGAGCTGCATGGGCAGCAGATACAAACTGGAACATGTTAAATTCTGACTGGATGTACACAAAAAAAAAAAAACCCAACATGAGGATGGTCAAACATTGGAACAGGTTGCCCAGAGAGGCTGTAGAAACTCCATCCTTGGAGACATTCAAAACCCAACTGCACATTCCCTGAGCAACCTGCTCTAGCAGAAGGCTGGACTATAGATCTCAAAAGTTCGTTCCAACCCATGTTGGAACTTTCTGAGTCTGCATGCTGTCCTACCACTCACCACTATGGAATAGGGAATGCTTTTTAAAATTAATTCAAGTTTTCATAATTAGGTTAAGCCCATGATATTACACTGCAAATTTATAAGAAAACCAGCAAATAAGCAAATAAATGCACGAGAGAGGGGCAAACCCATCTACAAGATTATGTATAGGGAAAGGGGATAGGCTAAATGCTTCGTTCTGTTTTCTGGTTTGAGAACTGGGCATAATATAAAGCTACTGGGAATGAAGTTCACAGGTAAACAACTCTGTTCTTCATGTAATAAATAGTTGAACTATGAAGCTTCGTGTGAAGAGCTGCTGTAGATAACAAAAGTTTCTATGAGCTGAAGGGCACACTAGGTAAGTTCATGGAAGAGAAATCCATTTCATGTTGTTAACTCAATAGGACCCACATCCTGCTTAGAAAGGTCCACAGCGGAAAATGACTGGGAGATGAAAAAGTCTTAAGTAGGCTTATCATAGATGCTTGTGCTGTTCTTATACATTTTCTTAAAGACTTGTTTATGGAGAAAAACACAGTCAGAAACAAAAGATGAACCACTGGCCTCTCCCCAAACAATTGTTCTGAAAGAGGGAGAGAGACAAAACAGTGCTCAGCCAATTAACGGTTAAAAGACATGATAACATGCAAGAGGGGAAAGCTCTTTTCTGAAATGGAAACTGCATAGATTTGAAGATGAGCAATTTCAGTTTTAACTTCATGTGAAGCAAAAAAGAGAGCGAGCAATTGCACTCAACAATATGTTTAGGAACAAAAGGAAAAACCTTGGTTGAACAATAGGAATGGACTTGTTTAACAACAGGATACTACAGCAGAGGGAAAAATGGGAGACCAAAAGAACACAGATCACAATAGGTAACTGAAGACATCAGAATAAGCATAAATTTTGCTTGTGAAATCAGAAAGTGAGAGTAAGGAATTTAGAAACATGTTTTAAAGAAAGTAGAGAATTTTAAGAGTGCAGTTTTGACAAAAAATTTGACCACAATATTGCAAACCTGAAAGACTGGATATGCTGAAGTATCAGGGGAGTGTCCTGGTTCCAGCTGGGACAGGGTTAACTTTCTTCCCAGTAGCCTGGGGGGGTGTGCTGTGTTTTGGGTCCGGTGTGAAAGGAGCGTTGATGGCCCATTGATGCTTTGGCTGTTGCTGGGTGATGCTTGCACTGGGAGGGGGGAGCACAGCCGGGGTGGTGGACCCAGCTGGCCAATGGGGTATTCTATACCATGGGACATCATGCTCAGTATAAAAACCAGGTGTGTGAGGGGGCTCGCCCCCCGTTCGTGACACGCGGTCGGCGGTCGGTGAGCGGTTGTGTTGTGCATTGCCTGCTTTGTGTATTCTGTTATTGTTGTTGTTCTCATTGTTATTATTACTGTTCTACTTAGTTTTATTTCAATTATTAAACTGTTTTTATCTCAACCCGGGAGCTTTCCTACTTGTGTCCTCCCAATTCTCTCCCCCATCCCACCGGCGGGGGGGGGTGATCGAGCGACTGCATGGCGTTTATTTTTGCTGGCTGGGGTTAAACCACGACAGTCCTTTTTGGCGCCCAACGTGGGGCACGAAGGGTTGAGATAACAACAGATTATTTAGAGCATATTAAGGAATTTATATCTGGTAACATATTCGTTTGTTCTACACCATGCTCTTGTTTTTACTGTACCTGTTAAAAATTGGAGTTGGGTTTTGTAGTCTGTTGTGCTCTGCCGTGATTAATGATGTTTTGCCTGGGAGATTTGTTACTAAAACGCTGGCATTGGGGGTTATTTGGTATTTGGGATTCGTAATGAAGCCGTTTCTGCATTTCGGGTACCACCTCATGGAGACCATTAGCAATTATACCTTTTCCTCCGAGAGATTTTTTATGGAGGAAATAGAGAATGGCACCCTCACTACCTTCATCTCCTTTGTTAAAATAACTTGCCAGTACCTTGAACATCCCTGGGTAGTTAAGATACATCTCTTGGTACTCCTTGGGAATATTGTTGCGGTTTTATCCAAGGTTAGTAAGCAATTTAAGAACGTCATCCAGAGATCTGCCCCAAAGTTGGATAGTTATGAGTGGCAGGGCGAGTGGGATAGCATGGGCAAATGCCTAGGGCGATGGGCACCCCCAGTGTTCTGGAACTTTACCCCTGAACAAGTGAAGAACCCTGAAAAATTAGTAGAATATTTGGAAGAAGTATGCTGTCACCCTGGCCATTCCAGGGAGACGCAAATCACTACAATGTGCTGGGGCCTGGCCCACGCCTACCGAGCCCTGCTTAACACCACTCAGAACCCCCAAGAGGAAGGAAACGTCTCTGCAGCTGATGACAAAGCAACAGGCCCTGTGGCTACCCCACCCCCCACGGCAAGCACAGCGGCTCCCTCACCCCCCAGGGCAGGCACGGCAGCTACTCCGCCCCCTGCGATAGAGAACCAACCCATGCCGGTATCAGTCGCCCCTATACAAAAAAGAAAATGCACAAGAAAATCAGCTCGTCTAGTAAGGGATGAAGATGAACCAGGGCCATCACGAGAACAGGAGGAGGAGGAGGCAGAACCCGTAAATGAGATGGTGACCACCCGATCCGTATGTCTGGGTGAGCTGCGAGAGATGCGAAAAGACTTCAGCCGTTGTCCAGGGGAGCACATTGTCACCTGGCTGCTCCGATGCTGGGATAACGGGGCCAGTAGCCTGGAATTAGAGGGCAGGGAAGCCAAGCAGCTGGGATCCCTTTCTAGGGAAGGGGGCATTGACAAAGCAATTGGACAAGGGGCACAAGTCCTCAGCCTCTGGAGGCGACTCCTGTCAGGTGTGAAGGAAAGGTATCCCTTCAAGGAAGATGTTATATGCCACCCAGGCAAGTGGACCACCATGGAGAGAGGTATCCAGTACCTGAGAGAATTAGCCGTGCTGGAAGTGATTTATGATGACCTGAACAACGAGCAGTTATCCAAAGACCCAGATGAGGTCAAATGCACCCGACCCATGTGGCGGAAGTTTCTACGGAGCGCACCAGCGTCACATGCAAACTCATTGGCAATAATGACCTGGAGAGATGGAGAGGAACAAACAGTGGATGAACTGGCTGGCCAACTCCGGCAATATGAAGAAAGTCTCTCTTCCTCCCTACGAGCCTGTGTCTCTGCTGTGGAGAAACTGTCTCAGGAGGTCCAGCAACTCAAAGAGGATATGTCCTGCTCCCCCCCTGCACGGGCCAGCGTCTCAGCCATTAGGAGCAAACGTCCCTCTGCTCAAGAGAGGAGACGTCGTGGGTACACACCCCGGGGCACCCTGTGGTTTTACCTGCGTGACCACGGAGAGGACATGAGGAAGTGGGATGGAAAACCTACCTCAGTCCTACAGGCACGGGTACATGAGTTGCAAGGGAAAACAACCACAAAAGGGGGTTCTTCCAGGAAAACTGCTGCTCCAGTCTCCAGTGAGTTCCCCAGACAGAGTAGAAGGGCTGATTCCACTTCCGACCTTAACAAAGGGACTTCTGACTCATACTTACAAGAAGTAGATAGCGAATGTGATGACCAGGACTAGAGGGGCCCTGCCTCCAGCCAGGTGGAGGAAAGGGACAACCGGGTTTACTGGACTGTGTGGATTCGATGGCCTGGCACATCAGATCCACAAGAATATAAGGCTCTCGTAGACACCGGTGCGCAGTGTACCCTGATGCCATCAGGCTATAAAGGGGCAGAACCCATTTGTATTT
This sequence comes from Calonectris borealis, assembly GCF_964195595.1. Lineage (NCBI taxonomy): Eukaryota > Metazoa > Chordata > Aves > Procellariiformes > Procellariidae > Calonectris > Calonectris borealis. The sequence continues at coordinate 65,686,224 of NC_134352.1, read as the reverse complement.
CTGGAGTGACAGGGGGATCCCAAGAGTTAACTGTGTTGGAGGCGGAAGTAAGTCTAACCGGGAATGAGTGGCAGAAGCACCCCATTGTGACTGGCCCAGAAGCTCCGTGCATCCTTGGCATAGACTACCTCAGGAGAGGGTATTTCAAAGACCCAAAAGGGTACCGGTGGGCTTTTGGTATAGCTGCCCTGGAGACAGAGGAAATTAAACAGCTGTCCACCTTGCCCGGTCTCTCAGAGGATCCTTCTGTTGTGGGGTTGTTAAAGGTCCAAGAACAACAGGTGCCGATCGCTACCACAACAGTGCACCGGCGGCAATACCGCACCAACCGAGACTCCCTGATCCCCATCCATGAGCTGATCCGTCGACTGGAGAGCCAAGGAGTGATCAGCAAGACTCGCTCACCCTTCAACAGTCCCATATGGCCAGTGCGAAAGTCCAATGGAGAGTGGAGGCTAACAGTAGACTACCGTGGCCTGAACGAAGTGACGCCACCACTGAGTGCTGCTGTGCCGGACATGCTGGAACTTCAATACGAACTGGAGTCAAAGGCAGCCAAGTGGTACGCCACCATTGATATCGCTAATGCCTTCTTCTCCATCCCTTTGGCGGCAGAGTGCAGGCCACAGTTTGCTTTCACTTGGAGGGGCGTCCAGTACACCTGGAACCGACTGCCCCAGGGGTGGAAACACAGCCCTACCATTTGCCATGGACTGATCCACACCGCACTGGAACAGGGTGAGGCTCCAGAATACCTGCAATACATTGATGACATCATCGTGTGGGGCAACACAGCAGAGGAAGTTTTCAAGAAAGGGGAGAGAATAGTCCAAATCCTTCTGAAGGCCGGCTTTGCAATAAAACGAAGTAAGGTCAAGGGACCTGCACAGGAGATCCAGTTTTTAGGAATAAAATGGCAAGATGGACGTCGTCAGATCCCAACAGATGTGATCAATAAAATAACAGCCATGTCTCCACCAACTAACAAAAAGGAAACGCAAGCTTTCGTAGGCGTTGTGGGCTTTTGGAGAATGCATATTCCAAATTACAGTCAGATCGTAAGCCCTCTCTATCACGTGACCAGGAAGAAGAACGACTTCAGATGGGGCCCTGAGCAACGACAAGCCTTTGAACAAATTAAACAGGAGATAGTTCAGGCAGTAGCCCTTGGGCCAGTCCGGGCAGGACAAGATGTGAAGAATGTGCTCTACACTGCAGCCGGGGAGAATGGTCCTACCTGGAGCCTCTGGCAGAAAGCACCAGGGGAGATTCGAGGTCGACCCTTAGGGTTTCGGAGTCGGGGGTACAGAAGATCCGAGGCCCGCTACACTCCAACTGAGAAGGAGATATTGGCAGCATATGAAGGGGTTCGAGCTGCTTCGGAAGTGGTTGGCACTGAAGCACAGCTCCTCCTGGCACCCCGACTGCCGGTGCTGGGCTGGATGTTCAAGGGGAGGGTCCCCTCTACACATCATGCAACTGATGCTACGTGGAGTAAGTGGGTCACGCTGATCACACAACGGGCCCGAATAGGAAACCCCAGTCGCCCAGGAATCTTGGAGGTGATCACGAACTGGCCAGAAGGCAAAGATTTTGGAATATCCCCAGAGGAGGAGGTGATGCGTGCTGAAGAGGCCCCACCATATAACAAACTACCAGAAAACGAGAAGCAATATGCCCTGTTCACTGATGGGTCCTGTCGCCTTGTGGGAAAACATCGGAGATGGAAGGCTGCGGTATGGAGTCCTATACGCCAAGTTGCAGAAACTGCTGAAGGAGAAGGTGAATCGAGTCAGTTTGCAGAGGTGAAAGCCATCCAGCTGGCCTTGGGCATTGCCGAACGAGAAAAATGGCCAGTGCTTTATCTCTATACTGACTCATGGATGGTGGCAAATGCCCTGTGGGGGTGGTTGCAGCAGTGGAAGCAGAACAACTGGCAGCGCAGAGGTAAACCCATCTGGGCTGCCGCATTGTGGCAAGATATTGCTGCCCGGGTAGAGAACCTGACTGTAAAAGTACGTCACGTAGATGCGCACGTACCCAAGAGTCGGGCCAGTGAAGAGCACCAAAACAACCAGCAGGTGGATCAGGCTGCCAAGATCGAAGTAGCTCAGGTAGATCTGGACTGGCAACATAAAGGTGAATTATTTATAGCTCGGTGGGCCCATGACACTTCAGGCCACCAAGGGAGAGATGCAACATATAGATGGGCTCGTGATCGAGGGGTGGACTTAACCATGGACACTATTGCACAGGTTATCCACGAATGTGAAACATGCGCTGCAATCAAGCAAGCCAAGCGAGTAAAGCCTCTTTGGTATGGAGGACGATGGTTGAAGTATAAATATGGGGAGGCTTGGCAGATTGATTATATCACGCTCCCACAAACCCGACAGGGCAAGCGCTATGTGCTCACCATGGTGGAAGTAACCACAGGATGGCTGGAAACATATCCTGTGCCCCATGCCACCGCCCGGAACACCATCCTGGGCCTTGAAAAGCAAATCCTGTGGCGACATGGCACCCCAGAAAGAATTGAGTCAGACAACGGGACTCACTTCCGAAACGCCCTCATAGACACCTGGGCCAAAGAGCACGGCACTGAGTGGGTCTATCACATCCCCTACCATGCACCAGCCTCCGGAAAAATTGAACGATACAACGGGCTGTTAAAGACAACACTGAGGGAAATTGGCGGTGGGACATTCAAGCATTGGGACACACATTTAGCAAAGGCCACCTGGTTAGTGAACACTAGGGGATCTGTCACTCGAGCTGGCCCTGCCCAATCCAAACCCTTACGTACTGTAGAGGGGGATAAAGTCCCTGTCGTGCATATGAGAAATATGCTGGGGAAGACGGTCTGGGTTGCTCCTGCTTCTGGCAAGGGAAAACCCATCCGTGGGATTGCTTTTGCTCAGGGACCTGGGTGCCCTTGGTGGGTGATGAGAAAGGATGGGGAAGTCCGGTGTGTACCTCAGGGGGATTTAATTTTGGGTGAAAATAGCCAATGAACTGAATTGTACGATGTTAGTTATTACATAGTACTGTATGTCATCACTTCTATGGTTACCATATGCCATATTAACAGTATTACAGTAAGAATCACCCAGATTAATTTAGGATGTACGCCGATGAAACTGAGCAAGGTGCAACAATGATAGAACCGGACAAGCGCCCAGAACTGGCCTCCGCATGCAAGAGCCCGACACCACACACCATCTCTCCTGCCCTGCAAGACCGTTATGACAGGTGGAACCCGAAGTCATGGACTAAATGAACTCAACGGACGTTTTAGAGGGATGGCCCATGGACTAAGGGAATGATATCTCTGTGTGTATATATATGAAAAGGCAGGGAAAAGTAGCGGTGACTAATTGGAATGTATGGGAAAATGTGAGACCTGGGCATGATGTAGATGGTATAGAATAAGGGGTGGATATTGTCCTGGTTCCAGCTGGGACAGGGTTAACTTTCTTCCCAGTAGCTTGCGGGGTGTGCTGTGTTTTGGGTTCGGTGTGAAAGGAGCGTTGATGGCCCATTGATGCTTTGGCTGTTGCTGGGTGATGCTTGCACTGGGAGGGGGGAGCACAGCCGGGGTGGTGGACCCAGCTGGCCAATGGGGTATTCTATACCATGGGACATCATGCTCAGTATAAAAACCAGGTGTGTGAGGGGGCTCGCCCCCCGTTCGTGACACGCGGTCGGCGGTCGGTGAGCGGTTGTGTTGTGCATTGCCTGCTTTGTGTATTCTGTTATTGTTGTTGTTCTCATTGTTATTATTACTGTTCTACTTAGTTTTATTTCAATTATTAAACTGTTTTTATCTCAACCCGGGAGCTTTCCTACTTGTGCCCTCCCAATTCTCTCCCCCATCCCACCGGGGGGGGGTGATCGAGCGGCTGCGTGGCGTTTATTTTTGCTGGCTGGGGTTAAACCACGACAGGGAGAAAGAGAGAGTAAAAGGAAAATAAGTATATACAGATTTTTTGAAAACCACAATGAATTTATGAAAATTTATAGTGATGATCCCCCAACAGCAGTTATTGCAAATCCCATTTCTTACAAAGGTGCTGTTTTTTAGACACCTTCAATTCTGAATGGACTGAGAGTAGATTTAAAAGTGAATCTAGACCTGAATATATACGAAATGAAGTTATTTCAAGGGAGAAAACAATACTGTTTCTGCTTGCAAAAAACATGCTTGTTGGGATAAAAAAATAACAATAATGCAATCATTCTTGAGGAAACACAGAAGCTTTTAGAGACTTCTAATGACGATGCTATATTGTTTTCAAAACACCACTTGAAGCTAAAGCTTTTTAAAAAAACATTTTCCCTTCCCATAATTGCCATCCTAGAGAGCACTGCGCAGCAGGAGAGAAGTCTGACCTTTGAAAACATTTATAAAGGACTGCATTAAAAATACAGAAATATAATTTGAAAGTCTTTTGAATGCACTTCCTACAACATTGCCTCAGATTCTTATGTACTTCCTATCTTCAACTGTAGTAAATGTATGGTAACTCAAATCCCATTATCCTGTCATAAAGGGACAGGATATTCAGCTAGTTTTGGCTCAGGCTAAAATTAAGAAAATCCCATTTCTTTCTTCTATTAATGGGGCACATAATACAGTATAAATTTTTTCCTACCCTTTATCAAGAAGTTCCAAGGTTTTCATACTTAAAAGAGACAACAGATCAGTACGATAAATCCTTCTCTTTGTATGCCACAAAGACTGCCTTTCACAAATAGCTTTTTATTTTTTAAAATAAAATCTGGATCATTCAAAGGACTTCTAAATACATCTGGCAAGGTTCTCTTTACTGGATCTGAAAATTTGTGCAGAGATAAGGAAATTGCCTTTGTAGTGTTAGAACATGTCTTAAGAAATCATTTTATTAGTACCAATGAAAGAACCTTTAAAGTTCTCACTAGTTTTAAAAAAACACTGAATTGCTATCATTAAAACATCTATGAAACTGATCCAGAGAAGCCCCTCTCCGTGTCTTCAACAGTGCAATTTCTGTGGCTTCTTTATCAGTAATTAGGTAAGTAACCTGTACGTGATGCATCTCTTTTCTTTACCAGCACCAGGAAATAAAATTAGACTTTTTTTTTCCCCAGACACCAGTGTAAAAATATGGCGCTCCGACTCTGTGCTACAATTAAATTTCTTTTTAAAAGTTTCATTTTTATTGTAAAAAGAATCTATTATTCAAATACGTATTTCCACACCAATAATTAAAATCCTGACACCTGAGTGGTGTCCCACAGATGGAAGTACAGATGAAAAACAACAGTGGTCTGAAGTTCTGCAGCCAAGACATGCAAGCTATAGAACTGACAAACAGTGCTGAACATTAAAAGAAATTTGAGAGCATTTCTTTAGTTAGGTCACAGAGTCCTGTAAACAGTGTCATTTTTCCTGAAATTCTACAGATTGTGACCACACATATAAAATGAAAATAGCATGCCTCGTCTTCACATATAATCCCATGCTGTATTAATGAAGAAAGAAAAAATTCAGAGATCTTCGCTACTGCATTTTCCTCAACTGTCCTATGTCATCCTCTTCGTATTTGTTCTAGCTTAAGAAAAAAACATGCAACCGCATTTACTCCGGTTCAACAGTAGAGGGGGCCAACTTCCTTAAAAAAGATCAGGTTTATGCATTGACAAAGTTGAATATAATGTCTTTCATATTACTAATCAAATAGAAAAAGCAAAAAAACAATTGCAAGTGTATTCTGGAAGAAAGTTGCTGTGCATTCAAAATAAATGGAGTTATTTTAAGTCCTAACTTGAAAAATGAGAGTTCTAATTTAGTGTGAAAACCCATCTGAATTTTACCTAATTTTTTTACATTTTAGAAAAACAGGTGCAGACAGCCAATCGAACAATAAAAAGGTGGGAAGGCAATTACAGCACACAGCTACCACTATCTACCCAGGATAAGAGAGTTTCCCACACAGTGAAAAGCTTAGAAATAGAAATTCTATGGGGGTTATCAGTGCGGCCTGATAAAGCTACATGTGAGCATCTGTGCTCTGAGGAGACAGGAGCTTCATCAGGACAGATACTTTGTGTTGGATGGCAGTACAAAGAGCAATGCATGATTCAGAAGACAATGGAATATACTAGCACGGGAGGAAATACTTTCCAAAAATTGTTTTGATGGATGATTTTTATTTCTACTTTCTAAAGCTAAATTTATAACAACAAGAACAAAAGGGCACAACACCAACTGCACCCTTGGTATATATTTTGGAATATATTTTGCAACAGACTCAAATACTATTTTTTCTGAAGATAAGAACAACAAGGAATTACAATATTTATTTGTTTGTTAAGTAATCAAATGCAATTTAAAAAACATTAAATACTGCCTTGAAGTTATGATGATTGTATTACAGACCACAGCCAATGCTTAGCAAAATCATAGGAAGTCTTTGAATTGATTAGTTCAGTTTGGGTCATGCTCTTAATGAGTTGGTTCATGAACATTAAAAGTACATAAAACCACAACCCCATATTCTTTAAATGAGCTCAGTGGCACTGTAATGATCAAATCAGCTACCATCTGATCCCACCAAGGATTCATAGAAATCTTTCTTTGCAGTTCTTCCCACTGAAAACGTAACTGCTATTCCCCAAACAAAACATTGAAATTTCTCATTTTTCCTTTTTTTTCCCTTTAATTACACATACTGAGGTTACAGTCTTTTTATTTCTCTATCATAATGAGTAGTTTGTAACTTTCTCTTAGCTGACCTGTTTAATTCACCTTATATTTAAGCTAATCCTAACCAAATAAACGCAAGAAAATAAGCCTACAGATGCCTGCAAACTATTACCATTAAAAAAAATGTGTTGGCTGAAGTATCATTTAAATACTAAAATGGGAAAACAATAGTTTCTCTGTTTGGGATTTAAGATTTCCAAACATTACCCTTATTATTAAAAAAAAAATAAAAATTTGTATCTTCTTTTGAATTGCATATAGTCACCCTAATACTAATGTTTGCCTATTTTTGCTAAATTAGTCAAGTTCCTTTGTCAACAAAATTTTTAAAAAGGATTAGAATGGCATGTATTTTCTAATAACGGAATCTCTTTGATCTCTTTGGAGCTTTTTTGGTGGGAGGGAAGATTCTTACAAAGAATATTTAACAATGTTCAAGTTATTTCAGAAAAGTGCCTCAAAAGCTTCAATGAAGCATCAAAACCAGGTTACAACAAACAGTGGTGAGGTATATTAAAAATACACCAAAAAAGGGCTTCAATATAATATTAAGCAACTTTTAATCTTAGGAAATCAATAAGGATAACATGTTAATAAGTACTATCTCTTGTAAAGATCACAATTAAAACATAAAAGACAGATTTTGTGCATAGAAAAAACTATTTTGCCTCAATGCATTCAAAAAAATATTCTTGAATATCTGTTTGTTCTTTTTGTCCCTCTTTCTGGGACACTACTCAAAGTTATAACTGTTTAATCTACAAAGTTTACATATGATTTTCTCTTCACTCCTTACACTGGAATACAGTGTCCGCCACCACAGTGGTTAGAATGCCACATTTCCAAACCATCTTGAGCAGTTAATTTTCAAAACTGAAACCAAATAAATTACACAGATATTTGTGATTTAGGCACATCACTAGAGATTAATTAATCAGTTATCCACACAGTTAAAACTATACATATACATCCACATATTTAAAACTATACATATACATATCCACATAGTTAAAACTATACAATTAATTTTGTAATTAATTTTACAGACTAAGCTCCATAGGTAAATATATATACGTGCGTGCACAAGGTGATTAGGGAGTTGAAAGGAAGAGATTTGTTCATACCACCTCAAGCTCTCAGAATATGAAACAACAACAAGAACTTATGAAAGCAATTAATTCTTTATATGGGCATCTATTAAACATTTCTTACAGAACATAATAAACATTTTTATAGAAATGAAAAAAAAAAAAAACAAAAACATTAAAAACTGAAGGAACCTAATTGCTTGGAAGTGTAAAATATATTTGTTTGCTGTAGCCTTGCCACAAGGGCTAACGCGAATTGAAGAAAAAAGAAGTAGGAAGAGATATTCAACAGCCAAATACCAGAATGATTGCATTAAAATAATAATTTAAAAAAAAAAAAAAAACATCCAGGGAACTGAACTTTTTTATAAGCTATAGAAATCAACTGTTAAGCAGAATATTATCTATTATAGATACTCAGAACAGAATATTCCAAAGTCTCTACATTGTGGGAACCTGGATTCTTCTGTACTGTAATTAACTCCAGACAAAATTCTTCCCTAGAACCAAGTACTGATAAAACAGAAAAAATTACACAAAACTCAGATGCTCAGAATGTTACTCCACTACAGATTAAGCTGATCATACTCTGAAATCGCGTGCCCTTGCTCTTCAAGCCATGTATTTTTACCTTTTCCTTTGAATCAGCCCTATTACTTGCAAGGTAAATCAGGTGAGAAAGCTGAGTCTGTTGAAATTATTCCCACCAAAACCTCCACGGAATCGTAATTAGTTTACAGGTGCATGAAATACAGAAGTTAGTTTACTCTATAACATCTGGAGTAAAGGAGGCAGCTGGAAGGGAGATTTATTAAAGCTGATCTGAAATGACATGAAAATTCAAGAGTGTCTATGGCTGTAGTTAAACAGGGTTCCCTCTCTACAAACTTAAGTTTATGTCCTAGTTTCAACTCCTGGATAGAGTTAATTTTCTTCCTAGTAGCTGGTATAGTGCTGTGTTTCGGATTTAGTATGAGAATAATGTTGATAACACACTGATGTTTTAGTTGTTGCTAAGTAGTGCTTACATAAGTCAAGGACATTTCGGCTTCCCATGCTCTGCCAGGTGCACAAGAAGCTGGGAGGGAGCACAGCCAAGACAGCTAACTCAAACTGGCCAATGGGGTATTCCATACCATATGATGTCATGCTGAGTATATAAAGCCGGGGGAAGAAGAAGGAAGGGGGATGTTTGGAATGATGGTGTTTGTCTTCCCAAGTAATGGCTATGAGTGATGGAGCCCTGCTTTCCTGGAGACGGCTGAACACCTGCCTGCCGGTGGGAAGTAGAGAATGAATTCCTTGTTTTGCTTTGCTTGCATGTGTGGCTTTTGATTTACCTATTAAACTTCTTTATCTCAACCCACGAGTTTTCTCACTTTTACCCTTCCAATTCTCTCCCCCATCCCACTGGAGGGGGAGTGAGCGAGTGGCTGTGTGGGGCTTAGTTGCTGGCTGGGGTTAAACCATGACAGTTTAAAAGAAAAAAAGCTTCTTCACATGAATATAGTCTTAAAATTCTACAGCTAGATATTTTTAAACAGCTCTATGTGTTCTTTTGACAGTTATGAAAACTTGTATTTTTAGGTTTTATTCTTGGAGTAATTTCTATAAATTAAACTTTGCATTTTGAGATGAAGAATGGTTTCATTAATAAAAGTTTAAATTAATCATTTAAAGAAATCTTTTTCAATCAACATTATCAGAAATAGACCTTTGGCTAGAAAAAAAGGTTAAAAGATTAAATATCTCTCTACAAAAAATTCCTGATTATGTTGCGTCTATTTTCGTAAGGAAATTAAGCTTTTTAACACTGTGTTATTTTCATAATGACTTTGGAAGAAATTGACCAATTTAAAGAAAGCAACTGTCAAAGCAACACTATTTATGGATTATAAATTCTGCAAGACACCTATGTAAGGGAAAAGAATGATGTTTACAGCTCCGCTAAGCAGGCTTAGTGTGAAATTTACATCCAAAAAATACACATAGAATAGAATATTTATAAATGTCCCAACTTCATTTAAAAGATTCATTTTGAGAACGTACTGCTTCAGACACCAAAGTCATTCAACTGCAACACACCAATCTGTAGCTAAGCAGGCTCCCTTAGTTCTACTGTTCATTAAACTTATTTTTCAAGGCTAGAAAAGGGTAGTCCGTGGTGTTAATAAGGTATGCAGTCAGGACTATGGATATTCTACTTGTACCATTGGCCCACATTAAAATTATATTAGTATTTATCTCTATTTCTTAGAAAGAAATTGAAGCTTTAATAACAATACACTGCTTGCTAAATTTGCATATACTCTAAAACAACATGAATATCTGTAGTAGGTGTTGCAGACAGTTCAGAAGTGAGATCACAGATCTGATTTTTGGAAGTCAGGTTTAGATCAGTTTGAATGATTATGTTGAACTGAGATACTTATCCTAACGGAAATATTCCCACAGTGTAAAAAGTGTACAGTGCAGCAGTTGTATTACAAAATGTTGATTAAGAACCTAAATCTTAAAATTTCAGGTGCTTTTTGAAGAAATACTTAAATCTTATCAGATCTACATTTAGAAGAGTATAAAATTATTTATGCTGCCAATATTCTAGCAGGTAATGGACTACATTCTCTTTTAGCTTTACCGGGTGTTTTCTCCAGTTGTAAATTCAGGGATGGATCAGAAGGTATATTAAATGCAATAGTTTATTGGTTAAATATTCCTTCTAAAGAGTTACATCGGGGGCCAAGTATCTACTTTCTAAAGTAATAGTATTCTGCTGTCATTGCTGTTGTATTTCCTGATCCAATTTAAATGTTCTCTGTTCTCCACTATTGCTTTTTCAGGAGAATTGCTAAACTTAACACTCTTTGCTGGCCTCAAAGGGAATCACAGAAAGCACTTCATAGGCTGATGTTTCTTCTTTGAGTGGTCTATACAAATGAGAAAACTACTCCATGTACCTTGAACTTAAAACATCTTTAAACACAGAAACTAAAGGCAGAGTATGGTAAAAACAGTTTATTGGTAGGAGAAGATACAGGTGCTCTCTTGTTGCTCAATTTGCTACGGTTTGATACCGAGCTTGGACCTGTTTCTATTTATTTGACTGCAAATTATACTTGTGTCATTGAACAGTATTTGACCAATTTTAGATAGGGAATAGGGATATTTCACTTTTTTCATTATGAAACACCTGTATTTTTTTTTTAATTCTGGAGTTTTAAAAATTCCTGCTATTCTTTCATTCATTTTCTTTGGTTTTTACATGACATTAAATAACAGTTTCCTCCAAGAAACCAGTGTTTACACACATGATTACACAAGTGTGGCTTTTTATGAAAAATAATAACTATAAGAAATATTTTCAGCCTGTTCAGTATAACAGGTATCAGCATAACAGGTATTCAGCCCGCATACCCAAAATATTCTATGCCCAACGTTCCTATTGTTCTCAAAGGAGTCCTTCAATGCTGAATAGATGTGAAAACTGCCTACAGCAGACAAGATTTCTCTTGAAAAATCTGCCATCTGCCTCACACTACTGTGGCCATAATCTTCCCCTGCTGTCTGCTGGCGAACTTTAAAATAAGAGTATACATGAATGCAAAAATCGTATTTTAGAGTTTAGGATATTTTAGAGAATATTTAGATATTTTAGAGAATCTCTAAATACTGAAAACTTTTGAAAAGGTGATCTCTTCAAAGAAATGCCTTAAAGTAAATAATTAAATTCAGATCTGTTTAAAAACCCCAAGCCAAAACCATAATTATAATAAACAGTCTTTATGCATAAGTATAAGGAGAAAGAGAAAAATTAAGGAAGTTATCTAAGGGTGTGCCTACATTAACAAGTAGTGAGGCCCAATAGGAGCATACCTGAAGAGTGAAATAGCTGGTAGAGCCAATACCCATGCTATTTGTTTCAGGAGCTTTAGTTCAGCCTGCCTCTGTTCTGATCCCATAGACAAAATGCTCATTAGTGGTTGGAGTGCCAGAGAGTGTGCTCTAACATCTTCTGGTTTAGGTTTAGAATATGAGAGGATTTAAACTAATGTGTTCTAAGACACTTACTCAGTGTAAACCAAAATAAGATAAGGGGTTTATCAGAATTTTTTTAAAAGCACAGTCCTGATCCAATCTCAAATGCTTCAAGTAGACACATTGTCTCTTGGAGCAGACACAGTGATAATATATAATAGCTCCAGTAACTGAGTACCTTCATATTCTGTTTCTGAACTACATGTATTTTGTCACCCAAAGAAAACGTGATGCTAGGCAAGAAGACTGTCATATTCTGGTCAGGTGGAGGCACTCCAAATACCATGATTTTCTACGTTAATGACTGGGAAGAAAAGTTTGCTACATCAGCATATCATGTTCATATTTTCTTCATATATGGACGTACATAACTACCAAAAAAAAAAATATTTCTATTACAAAGTGAGCTTTACTTCAAGGATGAGATACTTTGCTCATATAAATATGGATCGGCAATCTTTCTTTAAACTACTAAAATGTTAATACTGAGGGCAGGCACTCCCATTGCCCACATATGACTGTGTCCACAGATTGTAAACCACTGTTGTGGCAAAATGATCACTAAAATGTCATAAAGGCAATAAACAACAAAAAGTGGAATAAACAAAACTAAAATAATAGAATAGTCTTCTATCCCTCTTCCAATGACTTAACTGGGCAGCTGAAGCTTACATATTTACAGCATTAAAATATTGCAGTTATATGCGAAGAAAATATTAAAATGTTCTATAGCCAGTATAGAAAAATTTGTAGACTCACAACAAATATTATTCACTATAATTCTGCCTTTTATCTTGCTGAAAGATTTTCATACCTCTGTCTGTTACCTGTAGTCTCAATTTCTAGATATCTGACCTTGGATTTTACCATTTTAAAACCTGGTTTTAATTTTACTGTGTTCTCGATCACTCTGTAAGACCCTGCTGGTATTTCATCTTTATTCATGGGTTCACTGTTTTCTTAATTTCATTTACAAACTATCTGCTCAAGCTTTATTTTTTTATCTCCAAACCCTGTGTACAGTAAGTCAATAATAAAGTGATGTGACGTCCTTCTAGCAACACTTGCATTGAAGATTCTCTACCCGAAATTACTTTTTGACATTACCAGTTAGGTCTTACTCAGTGCTACACTGATTTTTGCATAGTCTAAATTTACTAAATCAGAGTATCATACAGTTCTAAGTCAAACAGCTCAAGGAATTTGAAGAATAAAATAACACACTTCGATAGCCACATTTGTAATCTCATTTAAAAATAATATTAGTTATATAAATATAGAAAGGAAAATAAAAATGGTGAGTATGTATCATCAAGTACCAATCAAGATATAATGAATATCCCACAGAAAAGAGTTAATAAATCAATAACTCACATATGAGAATTTCCTCAAAGAGATTAAATCGTAGACAAAAGTTCGCAAGAAAGCAATCTTCAAATGAAGACAAATAATTACCTGCAACCTAAATTATATTTCATTTATATAGTGTAACATCACTTTAGCTATCCATTCTAAAGTATCTCAATCTCTAAGTAATAAGATTTCTAAATTGTACTACAATAAAAACATTATTTTAATTAACCTGAACTACAAATTATAATTCTGTGTTCTCATTCCCACTAGATAGAATTCTGCATTTAGAATACCCCTTTGTTCTCTAGGGAAACATATGGTCTTGAGTGCTTAAGGAAATATGAGTCACACAATAAGTTGCCTTCTACAGAGCTGCACATATGAGTTTATGGTAAAAAATATTAAAATCTAGTATTCTATAGACTTCTGTAATTACAAATATATTGCATCATCACTCTTCCTTAGACACTTAACATTAAATTTTACAAATGTTTTATTACCTGATGTTCCAAAGTAACATTTTGATGAAAACTGTAAAAAGGCCTGGGAAAAAAAAAGCTGTATCTCATTTCACAGTTTAGTGTTTTACAGTTTTATTTTATACTCTGCTATGGGATGTCTAGATCAAGATGTAAGATACAGAGCTTTCATTAGCTTTTAAAATTACCTAAGGTGGTAAAGCAGTACTTAAGCTAACCACCTAGTTACAAAAGTAACCTTTGCCATAGCTGTCTTCCTTTGTAGTTGGAAACCTAGAAAGCTTTTCACAGGAAATTTGCAGAATTTGTTTCATTTGAATAATATGGTAGGTAATTTGACTTTACAAAAAGCAAAGCAATATGAAAGGTGTTCTTCTAAGTAAGGTACTTCCTCTTTAGTCTTCAGATAGCATGGCATACCTTCTCCCTGTATTATTTAGAATACCTCACAGTATGCATTACTGTATCATTTGCCAAAACTACCAGAGAAACAGGCTAAATAGTGGATCTCAGTCCAAACACATAAGTAGTTGTGCATAATTTTATAGAAAATGTGTCCTGTGATAAAAAAACCCACAAAATGGAATACACATTTATTATGGATATCATAATATACTTCAGATTTTGGAAAGGGGCAACATCACTCTCACTTAAAACTGTTCATCATCTCAGAAAATTTATCCTCTAATCAAGGTGACTTCAGATTACGCAGCTACAGTTAAATTTTTGGTCAATTCCACATTAAGCAGCAAGGAAGTGAAGAGTGATCAAGTTCAGGGCTTAGTATCAAAAAACAAGGTACAATTCAGAAAAAATCCACATTCATAGATTGCAAAACTGGCCATTCATCTGTGTTTTTAAAGGAATTTTGTGCTTCTAGTGACACTGGTGGAAAAACACTGAAGAATAAATTATCAACACCTATTCAAATAGGACTGGGACTTAAAGTGTCCTTTCATATATGCATAGAGTCATATATATATTGAATAATAGATAGCTTGACAGGACCTGTATTTGATAACCATTCTCTGAGTAGATCTCTTTTATATTCTCTAAGGAGAAACAGAAAACACCGAACTGATGCATGTTCCAGCTTTCTCATTATTTGTGGGAATTCATCTTGTGGGTTTAAAAAGTAAGACTTTCTTGCTCATCACTTTGATCACTAGTTGTGCATAATTTTATAAAAAATGTGTCCTGTAATTAAAAAAAACACAAAATGGAATACACATTTATTATGGATATCATAATATACTTCAGATCCAAATGATCAAAGCAGCGAATAAAGAAAATCCCAGTATTTCCCCAATTTACAGTAAATTCATTTTACGACTCTATTTATCTGGTTATTTATAAAGTAACTGAAAGAGTAGTTTATATATATGGTTTTAAAATTGAGCCTTACAGAAAAAAATTGTTTTCACTAGACTTCCCATCTAGTGAAATTGTAGAACTTTTATGTCTGTTAAACCTACTGCTCTATAAAGCGTCTACTGATTTACTTTATTTCCGTTATCTTATTACTATATTTTCTCATGTGCATACTTAATCCCCATTTTAATCAAGGTGTCGCAGTCATAATTAATGTATATTACTTAGTCTCAAGGTATTTCGTATTTAATCTATTGAGTATTACTGAGTCTGTACATTTCATTAAGTTCTATACATAGAGACAATAGAATGTCCCCGCTTCATATAGACGGAGACAATGAAAGCTGTGCAATAAGCCTTAGTAGTAACACAGAGTAACTCTTTGTACCTGCATTTAACTTATTTTTACAACCTCTCTGTTGCTGGTCTTTTTATCTATTTTCGATAAATCACCAGAATCACACATGCACATGAATGTTCAGATAATATGTATACATATATAATTATTATATATTCACAGAAACATCAAATAATAATAACAGATGGATGAGATACATTCCAAAATTTCCTGCCAAGCCTATCTACCCAAATATTACATATTTCAAGATTCACTGTATTGAAAATTATCTCAAAAGATAGATAACTGCCAAACAGCCCAAATTTCTGACCTAATTTTTTTTTATTTGAATGAATGCAGTGCTTCTGAAGGTGAAGTGGTATTTATGTGCTGAACAGAGTCTGTATGAATAGACCATACAGAATTACCACTAGGTATCCAAAGCCTAAATATCTGTTATTTAGCCATTGCATAAAACTCTGTTAACTAATTGTTGGGAATTAAACTAACATATAGGGCTTATATTGCATTAACTAACCCAAACTAGTTCCTTGTTTTCAACTCTAACCTCATAGAAAATGTGGAATAGCTTGTTCCTCAGTTGCAGTTTTTCCTCAATTAGAGTTGAAAATTATGATCTCCTCAGTGAGAAATTATTCTGTCTTAATTCTACAAGAAACTTTAAATTTCTACACAAGACAAAAATCTTATTTTGTGTGACCTTCCATTTGAGGTGGCCATCCTTGTGCAAGTAAATTTTTATATCTTCAAAATGGGAGTTATGTGAGCGCTTTATGAATAATTGAAGTACTTTATATGTTATAGCCTCTACAGTGTGTGCTAGAAAAGTCTAGGTTTGTAATTCCACTTCAGGCTACAACACTGTAAATGAGTTATTCACAGTTATTTCCCCAGCCAAGTGTGGGGATGTACATTTTTTGCCGTATCAATATTGTGGAAATTCACTTTCATTTCCCTAATGCTTTTGTATTTCCTCCCAGAAGTTCTCATATTTTTGGTGATGATCCTTGTAAAAGATGGCTCTATTGCCACTTTTTTAAAAAGCTGAAAGGGTCTACTATGCATTAGAACACACTCCAACCTTTCTCTTCACATTACAACTTAACATACATGTTCAGACTTTTTGGAGTGCATTCCTCTGCATAAATTCCAGCCAATTTCCTCACTGTCCCAGCTCTAAAGCAAGTAGTTGAAATATGTTTTGTGTCTTTCTAAAGTCTGAGTTTTCATATATTTCTATCAAAATCAGTTAAATAACTAATGAGACCTAATATATATAATATATTCAGCTTGATTTAAGTACCTCCCTGAAATCCAGAGGTGGCAAGTAATTCAGAATTAAGTTAAAGTTTTCACCTCTTTTTCCTTTATGCATAGAAGTTACTGATTGTCGTGGTTTAATCCCAGCCGGCCACTGAGCACCACGCAGCCACTTGCTCACCCCCCATGGGTGGGATGGGGGAGAGAATCAGAAGGGTAAAAGTAAGAAAACTCGTGGGTTGAGATAAAGACAGTTTAATAGGGAAAGCAAAAGCTGTGCATGCAAGCAAAGCAAAACAAGGAATTCATTCACTGCTTCCCATCGGCAGGCAGGTGTTCAGCCATCTCCAGGACAGCAGGGCTCCATCACACAAAAAGGTTGCTTGGGAAGACAAACACCATCACTCCAAATGTCTCCCCCTCCTTCTTCTTCACCCAGCCTTATATGTTGAGCATGACGTCACATGGTATGGAATAGCCCATTGGCCAGCTGGGCCAGCCGTCCTGGCCACACTTCCTCCCA
Organism: Calonectris borealis; assembly: GCF_964195595.1. Lineage (NCBI taxonomy): Eukaryota > Metazoa > Chordata > Aves > Procellariiformes > Procellariidae > Calonectris > Calonectris borealis. The sequence continues at coordinate 65,669,009 of NC_134352.1, read as the reverse complement.
GCCCCCCACGCACCTGGCAGGGCACGGGAAGATGAAAAGTCCTTTACTAGTGTAAACATTACTTAGCAACAACTAAAACATCAGTGTGTTATCAACATTATTTTCATACTACATCCAAAACACAGCACTATACCAGTTAATAGGAAAAAAATCAACTCCATCCCAGCTGAAACCAGGACATGATTTTATGGTGATCTATTTTGTGAAATTAAAAGAGAAAGGGAGGCAACATTAGACTGGATCAAAAACCCCACTGCTTTTATCTATAAGTACTTGAACATACTGAATGCAGGGATGACTTCTCAGTGTAATAGAGGACATGTGCCACAATGCCACAATGTCAACAATGACACCACAACTCTAAACTGAAACCTCTAGGTCTAAGCCTGGACCCATCGGGCATGAATGGCCTTCTGCACTGAGAGTAGCTTAAAAACCTTCATTATCTGTATATACGGGATAAAAAAAAAATACACTGCTTCAGTCAATTGACATGTAAAACTTATTTTAGTTCTGCTGTTAGATTAGTGCAGTTTATGTCTAGCCACAATGCTTGTTTGAATAGCGATGCCCTGCTTTGACAGATAGGATGCAGTCTGACATCCCCTTAAACTCACAGGGCTATATTTGATTCCTAGCTGACACTAACAAACATTCCTACATTTATAGAACAGGGCTGTGAAGGTTTTCCGAAGCAAAAAACTCCCAGTTCTGCAATTCACTTCTTCATTTACACTGACACATGAAGAATTCAAGCAACCACATGACAATACCTACAAGCAAGACCTATAAATTCGGCTTTGGAACAATGTCTGTCGACTAAGATAGGGAGTTTACTGTTTGTTTGTCTGACACCTGTGCTGGGCAGAAATGGCTGTCGTTCATTGTGAACTGTTTTATGAATGCCTTCTTAACTTGGCCTCTATAGGAAAGTGGCATATGGGTATGCAGACACATAAAAAAGCTATGGGATGTAAGCTGGAGTGCTTACGGCGTGTCCTCTATTCCTCACAGCTATGCAAGTGTACTGAGCTAAACATGAAGTAGCTTCATCATCAACAAAATTTCCTGTGACGGCACAGTGTACAAATATGCAGTTATCACAAAATAGCTGAAATTCAGCCTGCTTACACCTATTACTTCCACATAACCTCCTTTAGGGGTAATACTCTTCACTAAACAGGGCAAGAAACTGCAGCAGCTATGAGTTCAGTAGCAGATGGGGTCAGTACCTCTGAAAATACTATATAGCCCTATATTTATATGGCAACAATAATTTTGCAAGCAACATATACTTTGGTGGGGAACAACCCTCAGGAGAAACTGAGTGTTTCATTCTTAACCATTTATCTTGATCTATGTTGTTCTTTAACTAAACACCTTGTGCTACAATAATATAAATTTCCATCTAAACTGTTTGGCCTATGGTTTCAAATGCTGGCTGTTGCTTAGTTTCCATAGGTTTCCTGGAAAATCACAGCCCTAATAGTAAGTAAACACAGACATACAAATAAGACACTTCTGTTTACGCACCCATGAATAGCTGATACCTTTTTAATCAACTTCCAACCATATAATTTTATCATATTGCCATCTTCTTGTTACAATAGACTTGTAGGAAGTGGTATGAAACTTTATTAGCCTACATATAAAGCATATCTACTGTCAGTTATATTTTTCCTCCTTTGATTTAGAGATATATGTATTCGTCTCTGACTGCCTGAAGTGAGTTTTGAATTATAGGTACCTACAGTTTCAGGCAGAATCTACTCTCTCTTAATAGATACATCATATTTCTTAGTATCTTATTAAAAAATTATAGCAGACATGAGCCTAGAAAATTAGTGGGATTGAGTAACTATGAAAAAAGATGCAAATACACTTTTTTTCATGAAATAGAAAATTGACCAAAAAACATGTGTAGAGAGCTAAATTCATCACTGGAATCTGGTCAGAAAATATTTGAAACTGAGTACATTGCAATTTGCATTCAATTTGTAACATCATCATAATTCAAAATACATTAGGTATTCTGTGGGATCAAGTTACATCCATGTGAATGGTTACTGAGTTCTCTTATTTCAAATATTGTGATCCATGTTTTTCAGTCATTTTTATAACTATATTCTGTCCGGAAAGAATGGGAAAATATCACTGAGAGCAGAAAGTAGTGCAAAGCAAAAAATTTTAAAAGGAAGCACAGAAACCAAACCTTTTATTACAGTTCCACAAATACGTCTCAAGGTATCCCTTGGATAAGTTCATTAACTTCTTCTGGTTTTTAGGACATTGATGTTAGAAAAGAAGAAGCCATGGCCAAAAAGAGATTGTTTTGAAAAAATAATAAAAGGATTTGTCATGATGTAATAAAATGTATTAATGTAGGAGTCTCATTCTCAAACAGTTGCATGAGATAGTTGAACACAATCAACTATGTTGCTAAAAGAACAGACCTTCCTGGCAAAATGAACAAAGAGTTTCATTGGAATACCAGACATCAAGGCTTTTTTTCATATTTCATTTACAAATGGATAACAAGTTAAGTACCATTTCATATTTATGTAAAATCATGTTATAACATTTCTACTGAAATACTTTAGAAAATACAAGTATGTAGAAAAATATACAGGAAATGAAAGACATCAAGTACTACAGTAACATACATATAATCCTGTACCTATAGAATTCCCAAAATAAAGTCAGATGTTGCACAACTCCTCTATACATGTTGAGGTTAGATGGTACAAGGAACTAAAAAACAGTGAATGTAGCTGCCTAAGAGTATGACTACATTTTGTAACTGATACTTGTTCAGGGGTGTTCTATGCAAGGTAGTAAGTGCACACTGAAAAGCAAAACTCATTTTCCAGATTTTAGATGCAACTTTTCCTATCCATCTGCAAAGATAGCACTAACATCCACAGTCTCATTATTTTATATCTCCTTTATTCACCTAGAATGCTGCTGCAAATAAAATTACCTAATCAATTTCTTCAACGTCTCTGTCTCCCTTGGTGCATCCCCCTGCTAGTTGTTTCCCCTTTCTATAGCATCAAATACAAACTGCTCCTTCAAGGTTGTTCATTAGTTATCCCCATCTTCTTTATATCTTATTTCCTGTATGACAACTCCCACTTCCAAATCAGTTCACAATGCCAACCCTCAATTAACACTTGTCAAATTTTCAAACGAGCTGAAAATGTTCTTTTCTCATTGCTAGGGAGAAATCCACTAGAAAGTTATTTGCAAAACTAACCCATTACTCTCTCTTAAATTCCATTGGAGTGGCTGCTTTCCCACGATATTTGCAAAAATATTGATGATATTCTATATAAACATGACTTAAAGTTATTAAGCCTGACCAGTCAAACAGTTCAGCATGGGATCAAGTACTGTAGATTTAATTGCAAACCATACATCCTGCTATACATTAAGCCTATTTAGATGATAGGTAATATGCAGTGTTAGCATCTCACATAAAATAATCCTTCAATATCAAAAGTAAGGGCTGACATGTCCTGATGAAAAAACAGAAACAAAAAAAAAATTAAAGTCTTTTAAAACAAAAACACATCTGCACCACTTGTAGCACACACAAATTTCACTGGTGTTAAATTTTAATATTTTCCCAAAGGACCATTAAGTTTCTTCTAAGTAGTGGAAAAAAAGGCAATTTTATCTGACTCCACCACCTTCCTCCCACTTAGATGCCCTTCTGCTGGTCCTAAGAGAGAGAAGTGCTGACAGATCATACAGAAATAAATAAAACTCAGAAGCATTTACAAAAACTGTGGAAGCAGAAATGGAAGTTCATATAATTTAAAAACTGCACAGTACAGGAACAGTGCTTATGGGATAACTTGGAAATATGCTTCCTTTCTGAGAATGAACATAATCAAGTGCTGCTTTTTCAGTATCAACACTTGTTAGTGTTTTACAACTACACTTCCTTATGTAAATGCTAAAACACTGGTTTCTTGTGCTGATCCAATATTCCAGGATACTCCAGCTGAGATGCTTGTCTCCACAGCTTTAAGTGAGCAAGGAGTTCATATATGGAAGGAAATCTTTTTAGGGCACTTTGGAATTCTGATCTAGGTTAAGCTGCCCATAACTACTGTCTCTTTTCTTTGCATTTCTGCATCTGCAATCTGCTATCATATACCTAAATTTTTGGATCTTTTGAATAATTACTAGATGGTTTGATCTTTGGAATGAGTCACCCTTCTCCTTGAGGCTTCAACACTACCAAAACCAAGGCAATGAAAACATAACAATAAAAGATACACAGAATGGATATAAATAACCACTTTGTGTCTGAGTCAGTTAGACAGTAATACATATTTTCCTGCTTTTATAGCTTAACATTGTACCTCAATAAAAGAATGCTTTATATCATTTTGAATAACCAGCTACATCCTATTTGTGTAAATGAAATCTATTTTATATCCACAAAGTACCATGCATATCAGAAATCAGTAATCTTTCCCAGGAAAGAGGAGAAGAGTTTGTGCTAGTTTCAAAACTTAACATCTAATAATGTAAAAGATACAAATAATGTTGTTACATATTTTTAATTTCCAGCTATGTAGCATTTTTATTAATCAAAACCAACATTAAATGGTTTTCATCAGCCATGTATTTATTATACTAGTTGTTCTATATAGTAAATAACTTATATAATTAGAATACATAAATATAATTAGATCTTGATTTATGTAGGATGAAAACACAACATATAAATTCTCTGGATTTGATCCAGTTCCTTCCAAATCCACCAAAATAACTTTACCACTGCATTGGATTTTATTAACGTGGATTTCAGCAATTACCCAGAAAGCAGTTATTTTACCTACAGTTTTCAGAATTTTTTTTTCCTTAGGTTTAGAACAGCATTATAAATATAGAATTAACTTCTTTAAAATAAATAAAATAAGATAAAATTCAGGAAGCTTAATGTTGAAGAATCAAATTTAATAATAGATAAATGACAAAAAGCGACACTAAGTATGTTGAAGATGATATAATCACAAGTGAAATTAGAGCTCAAAGATCCAGCTGGGAAATTAAGTATTGTGAAAGTAACATATTCTTTTCTCTCTGCTAACATCCTTAATGTTAATATGATTCATGTCATAAACTAAAATAGCTATGTAAGTCCCAGAACAAAGTCATTTCTTAGAAGCAAGAAAACTGGTGTACGTTTAATACACAATCAGTTAATTATCATTACTAGCTAGAATAATAGATAGGAAAGGAGAATTGAACACTTTCGAACTACTCAAGATCCATCAGCTGTGTTTTGTTTGTTTTACAAAGTCTGCTCAAATGGTGTATTTTTACATGTATATCGTGGTAAGAACTTTGAAAACAGAACAGTAACAGTACCTTAGTCTGTCTTTAAACATCTTTTTTCATGCTGAGAAATACATATTCACATATATATTTGATAATCCTTACTGGGTTTTCACATACGGGGTAAGAGTTGATACACATGGACATATCCTCCCTTGTAGCCATGAGACTATAAAAGTAGGGATCAGACACCAAGGAACTTCGCTCCATTCTACCAAACCCTTTGCTCTTAGGAAACCAACACAAGGCACAGGATGCCTTGGCATCTTTATGTTTTTTCTGCTGAAAATGGGACTGCAGAAGGGTGGTCTAGCCTTGAAGATGCTGTGCGCTTTAAACTTATTTTGGCAAATGAGAAAATATGATCCAGGGTTTTTAAAATAAGCACTTGCTAAGTTCGGAATACTTCCAACTTTTGGGAATATGAGGAAGTTCATCTGGAGATATTCATCACCGATTTTCACTAATGATTTTAATTTAGAGTTGTGGGTGTTTTTTTCCATCTAAAATAATAATTATCTCTTTTTTTTTTAAGCTTTAGGGTGAAACTGGAGCATCAAAAATCTAGAAGACTGAAATAAAAATTCAGACTTCAGTACATTTGAGGTATAGCAAGAATGGGGGTAAATTGGTATTAGAATTTGATATCCCACATATCAAACGTGTTCAGTCTGTCATATCACATTGCTAATGACTGTACTCACTGCTGTTACAAAGCAGCATCTTGAAAAAGCATTCAGCTTATCTGAATAAAACTATACAGTTGAAAAATTTTAGGACCGTTTGAATTGTATATTGCATACCTCTCTTTTGTTTCTCTTCTTTTGGTGACAAGGGCAAACAAGTCATGAAGTTGAACTTAAGCAATGTTACGGATCATATTAAGCCAAACATCTCTTTAGTACTAACAGAAGAGTCTTTTCTCCTAATAAATATGCTTGTAAAGGCAGCGATGCTCTGGGATCTCTCGGTCTTCCTGTTGCAAAGTCTAAGAAGGCAAAGTTTAATGAAATTTAGACTTGAATTAGATTATTATACATAGCTCAAAGGGGAGGCAGAGGCAGAAGCAGAAGCATTTCTCTTTCACTATTTGGCACATGGTAATAATGCATAAACATAAACTAAAGGTGATGTATCTAAAACAAGCATCAAAGTGATTAAGTTCTCTGAATTGAAATTAATTGACATCTACTTATGTGTAATTTCTCAGCTAATTTCCTACTTATGCACCAGTGGAAAACATTATATGGTTGGAAGGGCAGAAAATGTACATGTGGGTTTCAGTCTGCTCATTTCTCTAGGTTTCTACACCAGTATAATTTCTTTGTTCTTTCAGTTTTGCTACTGTGAACTCAAACCAAATTTTTTTCTCTGACCTGTGTTTCAAACTACACTTTAACATTCTTTACCCTTGCTAAATGCAGATATACTTTGATAAAAGAGGGGTTCTTTAAACAGAGGTAGAATCAAATATTAAAATTCACATTTTGGGCATCACTTTTTCTAAAACAATATAAAAAATATTTGCCAGATCTGGTAATTTTCTTCTTCTGTTCTTCCTGGATCCAGTCATTAATTTTTCAACCACATTTATAGTCATTAAAAGTTAAATAGGTCAGAAAAGATTTAATGTACATTCTGGACAAGCGTATAGAAAAAGTTGACAATAGAAACTTCACTGATACAGTTTTGCTTCTGAGTGTGATCCAGGTAAGGATTAGTCAGTTGTTCCCATTCATGTGGGTTATGCTATACTGCTGCATTATTTAACAGACATAAGAATTTCACAATGAATAATTTAATTAGTTGCTGCATATTTCACCCCAAGAAAAGAGGCACTTTAAGTTACTTCCTTACCTTGTTTTCTTTGAGTATGCATCTGTCACTAAAAGAAATCCCACCCTATACTTTATTTTTATACTACGCTACGCTTTATATTACACTAACACATCTACTACTACAGCATCAACATTTGCTTGTTATTTCAATGGGACTATTAAGTCACAAGCTTTTCTTCTAGCTGTTTATAGAACAGTAAATGTTGCATCAAAAGTTTTAGCAATCTAATAGGGCTTTCTACTGACCCTATACTACAAGTTACATTATAAAAACAAAGATGTTTTGATTGTAGTCATTTTTCATGCTTCATGAGCTCAAGGAAGTACTTGATCTTTATTTATTATTATAGGATTATCAGGAACAACAACTGGGGGAAATTGCACAACAGCAAGATAAAAATTAGACAGCAGTTCTGTTGAAAAGCATTTGGGGTTACTGTGCATTAGAAGCCGATTATGATACAAAATTGCCATGCTGTTGGAAAAAAGTCAATCATGAAACTAGGATAAATAAACAGCAGCATAACCTGCAGAACACTTAAGCTATGCCTCTGCGCTATCCACTCTTAGCATTTCCTTAGCTGAAGGCTTTGATCAGTTTTGGACGTGTTATATAATGAAAAGTATGGATCAAAACTGGAAAGAGTGTAGAAGAAAGGAGCAACTAGATTAGGATTCTAAAAATATGGAATAAAAAGAAAAAATGAAAGAAAAGAAGAAAAGATATGACACAGGTGTAGGTACTTCTGCTATGAGATCTCTTCCAGCTTTATGATTCTAAGACAATAAATAGAAAACAAGATATTTTTGCCATACAGCTCTAAAATGTATATGTAAAAGGCATCTGATATGCCTTTCACAGAAATAATTTATAGTTTTTGAAAAACTGCAGAATTTTTCCGGAAGAAAAATAGACTGTAAATATAAAATCCTTCTTAATGCAAAGATCTCTGCTAGTCTTCAAAAGACCAATATGGGAAACTAGCTTATTTGTATTTTCACAATGACACGTAGCGTTTCTGGCAGTATGAGGTGGGAGGAAAAGTACTTTGCTAGAACAATCTCCTGCCATACACCTAAACTACTCTGTTGGCAACCCTATTAAAATCTACATTTCCCAGATGACCACCTTTCTTGTTACTGGTTTATAGTCAGTAAGCATGAGTATTAAGTTAGTTTAGTTTAGTGAGTTTAGTTCCTAAGCGAAGTCAATAAATCACTGTAGAGATAGATTGATGGAAGCTAGTCAGAAAAGTGGTTAAAAGATGGTGAGACTTGCCAGACAATTTTTGTAAAGTTTTAGTGGTGGGCTTTGTTTGCTCAGACCAATTTCTATCTCTTTCTCATGCAATATCTTTGTTTCTTAGTGTCCTCAGAGTGTTATTATTTGTTAAAATTACTAATTCCTTTTGTATTTTTTAAGCCACACTAACGGAAAACAGAAATTCAGGTGACCACCGCAGTAATTTTTTTTATGGTATTCAGTATTTACTCCTTGTTAACTGATGAAAATAAGATGGATCTTTAGGGAAATTTCTGTAATGTGAAATATCAAGGAGGCATTCTTCTCTCACGTATGGGAAAGCCTATAAGCAATGTAGATATATCAAAACACCTATCTTAAGTGTAAACTTATTCTTACAGCCAAGCACAGATTATGCCTAAAAATTCCTAGAACATTGGTGCATAGAGAAATGTGAGTTGCTGATAATCTACGGCTTATAACTGGACAGAGGGAAATGAAATGAACATCCATTCCTGAAGCTTGTATATACGTGTAGCAGTCCTTTATGTCATTATCCTATCACTAGATGGGATGTTACTACTGTTTTATTTAATCATATCTCAAGTGTCTGAGAGAGAGCAAGCACACACATGTGCATCTGCAAAAAGGCATCTCGATCTTAAATCTGTGACTTTTTCTTTTAATATTATAAAAACGAGTAGAACAGTTCAGCAGAATATTTATCCTCCTTCCATTTACTACTAGACTTTCTTACCAGTAGCACCTCTACTCACTTCTATAAAAAATCACTTCACTGTTTCTTGAGAACCCAGCTGTTGCCTTGAAATATTTGGTGCTATTTCATTTCCTAAGCGGAGAGAAAAATAAATAAAGAAAGAAAAGAAGTTGATGAGTTTAACCTAAAATTACGAGTTTAGACCTAACAGTTGAAAACAACGATGAACGTGTCCAAAACTTGAAAGGTAATAGCAGCTGCTCTCCCTCTCACCACTTTTTATGGTCAGCTGCTGTATACAAGTGAACATGACCACATCCCAAAACATAGGTGTGATAACTTGTGGTGATGACTGAGTCATGTCCATCCAGTGATTTCTCAGTTTCAAAATTTGACTGGAAATTTTCATCCCTCTATTATAACATATTCAAGGGGGGTGGAAAATGCACTTTACTTCATGAACTTGCAGATCCCTTGATTACAGCTTTGCAGCACTTTATATTTTCCTGAAACTCTGCTCTCTATATTTAATGTAAACTTATATTATTAATTGACTCCCCTAACTCTAAATTCAACACCTGGACTCACTTCCTTATGACTGAATATGTTTTGGTTGTCTTTGCATGTGTATATTTAAATACACATCCAAATAGTTGTTTACACATAGATTTTTAATGTGGTGATTTTGATTAGCCCCCCTCATGTATGACCAAGTGCTCGTTTTACACATTTACTTCCCTGTGGAATGAAGCTCTAAGACTTTGGTTCAGGAGGAATAACAAAACTCAGCCAAGCTATTATTCCAAATATATTGAAGTTTCTAGTGATTTTTAAGACCTCAAAGATGGTATATTTTTGCTTTTCTTTCCTCTATACCCTTCTGCTCTTGTTTGAAATGAGCTTCCCAGCTCTACACTGTACAGTCCAGAAGAAATTTTCCAGGGAGGCCAAATTTGGGAACATCTTTTGAAAGAGGTTATAATGACAGCGGCAAAAGTAAAGAAAAGAATTGGGTTTCAAGGCTTATTTTGCAATCTCCAATCTTCATGGCATCACATCGTGCAATGGTCTCTATCTGAAACCTTAAAATAGTAGAAGTAACAGAAAGTTAAGCTCAACAGTCAGAGGCATAAATTCAAGTATTGGACCTAGAGACTTATGTATGAAGTGTTTTAATTTCTGGAATTGGAGGGAAGGTTGGCCGTCCCTGGAGCAAACCATTCCCATCATGTCTATTTTTTCTGTCTGGAGCTGGATGGCCTTAGAACAGCTTGGGCCAAGGTAGGAGGGGCAAGAGTGGGAATGTTCACAACATCTCTGAGAGGTACTAAATTCCCCAACTATTTGATCAGAAGGCACAGTTCCTTTTTTCCCTCTTTTTTTCCCCTGACTATTCTTGCAGCCGAACTCTTCTCCTGAAATCTGAGAGAAAAGAAGCTACAGGTCCCTCCCAAGGAGAAAGAGAGTGAAGAGATAGTCTATGCAAACTGATCTACCTAAGCATCTAGTCATTCCTAGAATAGTGTATCTAATAAATAGCAGTGGAAAACAATGCTTCCAGCTCTAGACTTTCCACTAGACCTGTGGAATTACTAATTCAGCACTTGTGAGACTGCACCCAGAGAACTATGCTCGGTTCTGTGCTACCTCCCTGATCAGAGAGACGATACAAAGACGATGGAGCCAGACTCTTGGAGGTACACAGTGACATGATGTGAAACAAAGGACCCAAGTCAGAACATAGGAAATTCTGATTAGATATTGGAAAAATGTTTCACCATGAAGTGGTCAAATACTGGAACAGTTTGTCCCAGAGAGGCTGTGGAACCTCCATCCTTGGAGTCTTCAAGACTGAACTGGACACAGCCCTGAGCAACCTGTTCTGAATAGACCTGCTTTGAGCAGTGCTTGGACCAGGTGACCTCTAGAGGCCCCTTCCAATCTAAATCATTCTATGATTCCATGATTCTATAATGCTATATGTCTTTATTTTCTCTTTGGCCCTTTCACATTTATATGCACATACTAAGTTAACTGAGCATGTGAACTTGTCTTATTTATCATCAGTCTCTAGTTATTTTTCTTTAATGTACTAGAAGATACTCAGAAACTATGGTGCAAATATCGTAGCGTAATACTGTAATACAGACTTATTTAAAATAACTGGAACTAGGCAGGCATTTCTGTGTAATAGCAGCCGCATTATTAAGCTAAATGGTTAGTTTGAAATTTTCACAACAGGACATGCTAAGTCATTGGGAAGACACAGGACAGAGGACAGATACAACTGAAAAGACTTTGGGCAATGAACAACAGTGGGGCACCTCCTAGCTACTAATAACTGCCACATACTGCTCCCCTCCTGTAACCCTCGCTATATGTAACTTAAGGCCTTAATACGTCAAGGAAGAGATGTAGATAACAGGATTGTTGCATTCAAAATAAATATCAACAGAATTTAATATCTTACCTATACATTTTCATTCCTATTAGCAAACGTTATCACCACCTTCAAATATGCAGTATAAACAAGCATCACTCAATGTAGTTTCTCTAGATTACCAGCAAAGCTTTGGATTTGATCCAGACATGATGGTGATCCACTATAATACCAAAAAAGAACCTCAGAAATAAGCTACATTCTTGTTTACAAGAATAAACTCTTCTAGCAATGCTCTTCTTTTCTAGAGCTGCAATATACCTCATACTGGTTAAACTGGCAAAGGAAAGTTTATATTCTGTATGTTGCCACGTACCAACCTTTCAAATCTATCAAGTGATATGGGGTGGTGTTTGTCTAACACCCTTTCTTCATGAAACTCTTGCCTTTCACTAGCGAAAAATTCAGTCTTGGAACTTGTCCATCAAGACGATCTATTTAGCAGTCAAATGGTTCTGCCTTGCTTTTGGACCTACACATTCCCAGCTTCCTGTTACATTTACAGTTTTAACACATCAGCATAATCTCACAGGTTTTCCAATCATCTGCTAGCTTCAAGGTCTTCTCTAACAGAGGAGCACTGTGTAGTTAAAATGATTGAACTCCATTTAACTTTTATAAGAAATTCTCTAAGTTCTTTCAGTGTTTTGTGCAAAATTCCCATCTAAATTACCCCTCAGCTGTGCATCTGGTGTCCCAAGGAGAGACGTTTAGAACGTCAGCTGAGTGTCACAGAGCTGACACCATGGCTCTGTGTGTTCCTTCACGTAACCACTTCTTGGTCAGACATCTCTACTAATACTTAAATAATGTTGCTATATTAAAACCTATTTTAAAAATACTAAAAGAAAAACTGCATGACGTAGTTCCCATTGAGAAATACATTAAATGTTAATAATTTTAAGGTAGAAATTCACATGGCTATGTCTTTCACGCAAAGTGTTTAAATCCTGATTAATCTCTATTTGATTATGATGGGCTTGTCCTGCTAAATTTACTAGGTTTATATACTCACTAACTTAGGAAACTGGCACCGTTCATTTGCAGCAACATTCATATTAAAATAAACATATTTTAATATGTGAATTTTAAAAGCTTGTGTTTTTACAAATTTCAACAGCATGAAAATTAATGCTATTGTTCAGGTCACACAACTCTAACAATCCAAAAATGTAAGCCTTTTGAAACAAACATGAGGCCCTTATAGTCACTTATTTAAAATATTTGACAATATGAGTTTCTTATTTAATTTACCTTTATGGACAATTCATAAAGAACATTAATCCAACAATGTTTACTAAGTTGTAAAAATTATTTGCATCTTTGAGGGAGGGCTAGCATGTTACAATTATTGTAACATCTTGGGTGCCAGTACCACTTAGTAGTAAACAAAGCAATAAAACACTGCCAGACAAGTAAACAACAAAATTCTTAATTAGAGACTGCTACTAAATTCTGAGAGCATTTTCTATTGGCCTGTAAGTTGGAAAACACTCATCTTCCTTTTCCTTAGATTGGAACTAGCTAGGACATAATAGATCAAGAGCAGTTTTCAAACCAAGCAGGAGTACAGAATGGGTTTTAGGATGGAAAGAAGGGTGCATTTTATTGGAGCACACAACAGACTTTTGCCAAGATTTGCAAAGACACCATTATTTTTCCAGGTGCTCTATTTGTAGCTACAGAAGGGCTTATCTAGCTAAATGATTACAGTGTCATACAGTATCCCAGGCTTCAGAAAGTTGAGAAACTAACACATAAAACTCCTTTCTTCTAATAGAGAATAAAGCCTCTGGGCCACTGAAATATTACACTGCATTCAACCTTGAATGTTATTTTCGTTTCTTAGCCCTTTACTGAGTGGCGTAAGGACAAGATTGACACTTCAAGAAAAAATTGATACTTTGGAGCGATCTCGACATGTAAGCAGTGCAGTGGTGGATGTTACCTGGTTAGACCTAGTCGCATACAGGGAATGAAAAGGGAGAGGAAGTACATTTTTTTGACAGCAACACATTTTAATGGCCACTTATCAAAATACAGTTTTAAAATAGACATTATTAGGGAACAAGCACCAGGATTACTCAACTGCAAAAGGCTAATGTTGTCTCACCTTTGTGCAGTTGCTTATGTATAAATGCAGAAGAAATGCTGGTTTCGTGAAGAAGTCTAGACCTGTACATCACTTGAGATAAAATTTACAGGAGACCTATTGTAAAAAAAAGATGGTCTGGGAAACCTGATAAAAAGAAGTCTAAGATCTAAGAGATTAGGATGTATCTTAAGGATACAATATCTTGGGATATTCCATGACTAGTGGAATTAGGACTGATGGTATTTCTTCTCTATTTTTTCCAGCCTGAAATTTCAGTAGTGAAAAATAGAACATAGAAAAATGATATGGCAGGATGACTTAATTGACATATGACTAATGGCCTTTAAAAATGCTAAGTTTTTTTTAAAAAAACTAAACTCTGAATATAGACCATGTAATAATGATAGTTATGTGAGAAGCAAATAAACGTACCTGAAATTTTTGAAGATAACCAGAACACCAGTTCCATTTATTACACTGAATGTTTTTGCGCTATTGACTGGAAAATTATTGGGGTTAGAGTATTTATTTCTCAATTCCATTAGTACTATTTATTATTACATAGTACCATTTATTCTATGATCTAAGCAATCACTTTAACATAAACCTGTAATGATTCTATTTCTGTTTTTATTTTATGAGAAATGAGAAAAGAGTGCCCGAGAGAGATTAATTGACTTGCCCAAGACCACACAGCAAACAAATGGCAAAAAAAAAAAGATCACAGATAGTCCCAGCTATCTTCTTGACTCCTCTGGCTTTTGTATAGCTCTTGTGTATATGAATTCAAAGCGCTTACCTTCTTGTTTGAAAATATAGGAATAATCTTGACTTTTACGAAAAGACATCAATCAATTATTCCGATACATTGTTCTGTGTAATGAAATGCTATTGTATTCCTTGAAGGAAATATAGCGCTGTACTAAATAAGTTGTGTACAAAGTTACTGATGATTATATGGAGCCAGAGGAAGCATTAAAATGGTTATAAACAATATTTCATTTTCCGAACTACAAGCGCATTCAGTTTAGAATTTTTGCTGGTTGATTTTGCCTTTTAAATGTTAATTCTCTTCAGTCTGGATAATAAAGATGTACTAGTCTGTTCTAACTCTGATTTTAACACACGTAATTCCTTCTCCTACATTCTTTTGAAAAATATAACTGTTACATATTTTTAAGTTTTCTACAAAACTTAAAATAGAAGAAACTTCAAAATTGTATATTTGGCTTTTTAACTGTTCCTTTATGGTTTTCATTGAGGTTTTAAGAATTAGGATATATTCAGAGCAAAATAAAATAAATTCTGGAAATGCAATCCTATATAATTTTTGCACATTTGAGCCATTAATTTTTAATACCATCCCTAATACATGATGTGTTTTCTGTACAGTTCTATACAGAATTTTTCCCACCCTTTCATATTCAGAGTAATTTGGGGTTTTCTGAAAGACAAGCTTATCACTCTAGACCATAATAAATCCATAGGAATGCATTAAGAAATGTTCTTCTGACAAAAGGTTAAATAAGGGAGAAATATTAAAAAGTCTTAAAGTGAAAAGGGAACTGAAATACTTCAAAAAGGACCAGTGTCTTTTTCAAAAGTATTGGGGTTTTTTTGCAAGTTACTGGTTTTACAAGAATACTAAGAAAATGTTTTGCTTTGTTTTCCATGAAAAAAACAGTTGACCCAGAAGTTGAAATGAAAGTCCTGGAAAGACCAGCCTTTTCTGATATTTCTTGAACATATTTGTAAAGCAATTTGTTACAGTTCACTTTGTGTTTCCATATTATAGCTGTTTGCTTCTTTCAAAATGTTTAACTCTGAGAATTTATTTTTGCTAAGAAAGTCATGGAATGGCCAATTTTATTGAGCTGCTTTACTCTGCTTTGCTATACTACTTCTAAAAAAGAGGCACATCTGAAGCATTTTTACCAATCCCATAAAATGAAAATAAAATCCACTGACACCCCACCCTTCATTAGAAAGCAGCATGTCTTGTCAAAACATTGTTGCACTTATAAAAAGAATGGAAGTTTAAAACACACCATACTGTTCACAGAGAATTTTAAATTCCTATTTAAATAGGCATCATAAGAATTGTAATTTAAAATTTTAAAATGGCTCCAAAATCCCTAACAAAAAAATAATATGTGTACTTTCCCTTCCCACCTTGACTTGTCATCCCCTCAATAACTAATCACTTATGGAATAATGCTGAAAATACTCAAACTAATCATTACGATTTACAAAAATTAAACTTCTTTGCATTCAGAAAACAGAAATGCATTCAGTCTTAAAGATCAAAAACCCTAGATGCCTCGTGTTTTTCCTATAAAAGAAACAGGAATGTATTGAAAAGAGCATTAAATTGAACATTTGTTCATTTTGGAAGCATATGGTTTGTTCTTTCAAATCTTACATAGTGAAAAATTTAACATCATTAACTTCGGACAAGCATGAGTTCACACAAGTGATACAAAGGTGTAGCAACAGAATGGCTGTGTAAAAGCCAAAGATATTAAAAGACAGATTTTAGAGATTACTGATGTGAAAGTGTAGTTCTAATTTAGAATTGCTGAACCTCTTTTTATTTCTCAATTATATATGAAGTGGAAATGAAGCCAACGTTAGGTAGAAATAGAGCAAACACTGCCAGAGAATATTCAAGTATGTCTTGCTCAGATTTATGGCCATAATAAAGAATACAGTGTGTACCACAGAAACACACAAAGAAATCTTCGTTCAGAAAGGATTCTATTATTTATTCATCGAGCACATCATGCTATAAAAATCTGATTATCCAGGAAATCAAAAATCTACAGAGTAACTATTAAGTATTGTCCCTCTGCCCACCATTCTCTCCATAAATCCTTTATTCACAATGTCCGCTTAGTATTCAAATACAAGCGTGTGGCTTTCCACTAAAAGGAAGGGGTTCCAGCTACTAAAAATGAAGACCGAATAATATAGTGATCAATCAAATACAATCTCCTACTGATTTTGACAGAGAATTTGATTTTAAAACAGATGCCTGTGATAGCCATCAAGGGCAAAATAGGCATTGGTGAGCTACACACTGCAAAATAAATCTACAGCTCATTTAACAGGGAACAATAGACTAGTAGATGACGGACTCCTCCCTTTGGCTAAGAAACCATTAGTCTGTTTTCTCATCTCAGCCCATTCAAATTAGCAGGACCCTAACCCTGGATTTGCCAGACTGTTTCCCACCTCCCAGAGCTCTCGTTATTTTAACTTTGTGCGAACAGCACACGAATTTCGTCCTTCCCACTCGGCACCAGCGCTGCGGGTTCCCGGCGAGCGCGGGCAGCAAGGGCAGCTCCAGCGAGGAGGGGCAGCCGGGGAGGCAGCGGGGCGGCGCGGGGCAGGGGCGGGAAGCGGCGCGGCGGTGGAAAGCGGGGCCGGGGCGGAGCGCAGGGCCGGGGCGCAGGGCCACCCGATGCCGGCCGCCCCGCGCTAGCCGCCCCGCTCACGGCTCCGTGCTGGCACAGATGCGGTCCCGCTCCCACCCACGTGTTCCGCGATTGGTTTTCCACCCACACAGGCGTGTATGGGACGACGTGCCGCCGCCCGTGCCCCCGTCGCGCCCGCTCCAGACGAGCCCTGCCGGGGGGGCCCGGGAAGGCGAGCTGCCCCGCTCCCTGCAGCCTCCCGCCCCGGGCTCCCCAGCACGGCAGCCCAGCCCAGCCCCACCTCCCTCTCGGAGCCTTCGCAGCCGCACGGCGTCCCTTTCTTCTCCTTCCCGCCGCGGGGAGCGGGGTCGGCCGGACGGGGATCCCGCTGTGCCCACACCTCAGCGGCCCCCACCGGCTCCCCTCCCCGCGGCCGGCAGCAGCCATGTCGGGCGGGAGAGCGGCACCCCGCCGCCGCGCCCCCACACGCACACGGCCGGAGCGGTGGGCCAAGCCCTCTCCTACCGTCTGAGTCCCTGGAAAGAGGAGGGCCAGGACATCCGCGATTTCTTCAAGCCGGGCCTGTGGCCGGTCTCCACGGCGTAGGAGGCGCGGTCCATGGCTCGGCAGTAGAGGTATCGCTCCGTGTCGGAGTAGCCGCGGTGCCTGACGCGAGCCCCGGCCAGGCAGCGGCCCCGCGAGGCAGGCGGCGGCGGCGGGCCGGGGGGCTGCTGGTGCTGGAGGAACTGGTGCTGCCGGAGCTGCGGCGGGTAGTGCTGCTCGTGCCGCCAGAGATGCTTGGGGGCATTGAGAGTCCCGCTGCCCCCGGCGCCGTCGCTGCCCCCGGCGCCGTCGCTGCTGCCGGGCAGCGCGGACAAGCCGCTGCCGCCGCCGCGCTCTGCCTCCATGCTGCCGGCGGACGGCAGGCCGGCCGAGCCGGGCGGGCCGGGGCGGCGGCGGCCCCCTTCCTCCGGGCAGCGGCGGGGAAACTGTGCTGAAAAGTTGGACAGCTCCTGCCGCGCCGCCCCTCGCCCGGGAGTGGGAGCGGCTGGGGCGGCCGCGCCGCCGAGTCCTCCTGGCCACGCGGGAGGGGAGGCGGGGAGAGGGGGGCGGGAGGAGAGGGGCTGGCTTCCCGCTCGGAGATATGTAAGGCCGGGCTGGAGCCCGCGCGGCGGAGAGCGGAGCCGGCGGCGGGCCGCGGTCAGCGCGGAGAGCGCGCTGGGGTGCGCAGGCGACGGGGGAGGGCAGGGTGGGAGCCGGCCGGCCCAGGGGAGGACCGGGACCGGGAGCGAGCGCGGAGGGGCAATCCCTGCCGCTGCTCCAGCCACCTCCTCCGCGGGCGCGCCTCTCCCTTCCTGAGTCGGAGGGAGCCGGCGGCAGCACGGCGGCGTGTCGCCGCCGGCCGGACGAGACTCCCGCCCTGTCGCGCCGCAAAGCGGCGGCAGGTGGCAAAGCTGCTCACGCCCCTGTGCACCGAGAACTTTGCGGTGGGTTAAAGATGGGTTCTTGCTCCCTAAATTCCTCCTCCCGCCACCTCTTATTCCTATATCATACGTTCAGTCTTTGCCACATCAGGTTCAGAAATCGTCTGTTTCCTAACCTGAAACCTTCCCCTGGTCTGCCATCTTCACCGAGGAGTAAGTTCTCTCCCTCCTGCGAGTAAGACTGGCCGTAAATCAATGCGAGGACGGTTTAATTATAGCGATGCTGAGCCTACGGCTACAGAGAAGCTTTTATATTAGAAACCTCTAGTTTCAGGAGTTTGTAACTGCCGCAGAAAAAATCATTTAAAGTTAAAATTTACAGAACAGGAACTCCATCCTAAAAAGCATTTCTTAAATTAGTTTTACGTTTCAAATTCTTTTGTGCTCATGTGCAATCAATAATCCTGAACTGAAGGAAGTTGCATTTTTTTAAGTTGCCCTTTTTCTTTTTCCATTGCCTTTTTCTTTTTTTTTTAAGTAGAATTCATATTTGTCCTGTGTGGTAATGTTCTAAAATCTAACACTTCTCATGCATGGCAAAATTATAATTGCTACTTTTCTGACAAAATATGAAAAAGACACATGCAGGTGTTCATTTGAAAACTATTAATATGTATTTGTGTGGTCTTTCTATTCTCTTTGCCAGAATATCAATACTAAGCAAGAATGCATTGCAAAAATCTGTCTCCTACAGGACCTTTACAAAAACATGTATTTTCTTCCAATCAGTGTTCGTCTACTCATTAGACTGTTTTGATTAACTTCATGCACAACTTCTACTTCCTCAATCACAAAATTGCTCTTGCCATCCGTTTTCCCTTTCCATCACAGATCTGCAATCATTTTAAACCTCATAAATTCTTTCTAAACTTCTTAATTTCTTATTAATGGAAATGTACACCTATGTCAACTCTTTAACCATTCTCCATCTTAAAAGTCACCCTTCCTTCCCAGACACACAGTGCTCCTAAAATCAACATTCACCCTCTAAACATGTACATCTAAGCTTCTGTTGGGCAAAACTCCCAGTCTGTGTTTTTCCAAGTCAAAAGTACTTTCCTAGATAATCCTGATAATCATCTGTCACCCCTTCATTTCTTCTTTCTTGCCCTAATAACTTTTGGTTTCACCAACCAATTTCAGACAAGATAATAAGTTGTTAAAAATATTGTAAATACTGGGTAAGAGCTGAAGTAGTACTTCCATGGAAGGAAACTTGAGCTTGAACTCATACATTTATGAAGTTCTGATTCTTCTGCTATTTATCCAGACGTACAAGATTATTTCCAAACAGACACCTTAGATGCTACCACTTGCCCAGCTGTAGCAGTCTGTGACATTCCCATACTGCAATGGGACTGTATTTCACAATTGCTAGTTCCCTCTACTTTCTTAAAATTAGATACAGCTTCTGTGACCAATCTCACTATAATTTCACAGAACCATAGAATTGCTGTTTGGAAGGGCCCTCGTGAGGTTGCCCAGTCCAACCTCACGCTCAGAATGGGACTATCATCAACACTAGATCACATCAGCCACGGCTTTGTCTGAAACTCAAAAAACCTTCAACAACAGAAATTCCCCAGCCTCCGTGGATAACCTGCTCTGGTGCTGCACCACATTCCTAATGAAGAAGGTTTTCCTGACGTTCAATCTGAACCTCCCAAGCAGGAGCCCTTGCCCCTCCTTAAACAGCATGTCACCGCTGAGAAGAGCTTAAATCTGTCGTCTTTTGCAACTACCCTTCAAGTAGCTGCAGGCTGCCATTAGATCACCTTTCATCTCCTCCACAGCAAACTAAGTAAGCTCAGCCCCCTCAAGTGCTCATCACTGATCACGTGCTCTAGGCCCCGACCACCCTGGTAGCCCTCTCCCGGGCTCCCAGCATTCCCTTGATCCCCCAGCTACAATCACTTTGTCACGTAGTTTGTTTTATTTATGATGAAAAGTGCACTGTTTGGCTGCTACCCACCGTGCCAGACCATTGAAGCCCCCAGATCCTTTCCAGCAGGGTCCTGACCCAGTCAGTCACTTGCCGGCCTGTGCCGGTGCTTCAGGTTATCCTGTCTGGGTGCCGAACGCTGCACTTCAATATGGGCCCCAGTATCAACCCCTCATGGTGATGTGCTCATTACCAGCTGCCAGCCAGATGCTGAGTCACCAGTCTCTACACTTTGACCCCACCTAACGGTCTGTTTATCCAGTCTAGACTTCCTCAGTTTCCAAATGAGAATGTTTTGGAGGATTGTTTCAAAAGCCTTACTAAACTGAAGGAACTGTTCTCATTTCTGCAGTCTTTTCATCATGGAAGGTAGTCAGGTCAATCAAACATTATTTGCCCTTGGTAAATCTATATGTAGAGTAGTCCTGACTATCTTCATGTCCTTTACAGGTTTGGATATAGATTCAGAGATGTGTTTGGACCTTTCCAGCAACTGAGGTGAGGCTGATCAGTCTACAGTACTTTCAACCTCCTCCTTGCCTTTCTTAAGGATGGGTGTAACATTAACCTTTTCCCAGCTGACAGAGACTTACCTTAACCATCATGACTTTCCACAAATGAAAAACAGCAGCCTCACCGTCACACTGGCATTGCCCTTTGGATCAGTCTGATCTGATCTCACATATTTGAATTTATAAGGACACTT
Organism: Calonectris borealis; assembly: GCF_964195595.1. Taxonomy (NCBI): domain Eukaryota; kingdom Metazoa; phylum Chordata; class Aves; order Procellariiformes; family Procellariidae; genus Calonectris; species Calonectris borealis. The sequence continues at coordinate 65,647,772 of NC_134352.1, read as the reverse complement.
CTGATATTCCCCATTCAATCCAGTATTTTCAGAATACACCTACTGTTTCAGAGACCAAGAGATAATCAAGCATATTAGCATTTAAAACAAAAAATATTAGCTCTGAGAAACACACAAAAAGGCAGCAGAAGTACAAGCTTATCTATGTTACACTGCCAATACTTTTGCAAATAGAATGGAAAGTACTGCATCAGAATTCATCTAGACAACTACAAGAATTCCTTTCAGACAAAATTTTTTTGGGGGGGGAATTGTGTTTGTGGGAGTGTTTCTTTTTTTTTTTTTCTTGTAGAGAAACCTTACTGTAGCATCATGCCAATGAGACTTGCAAAAAAGTAGATAAACCTTCACTAGGCTATCTTGTTTGAATTCAGGTCAGTAGTGCAAACTGCATTAGTGTATATACAGATGTAAGCTAAGATAGATTTGCTGACAGCCATTTTTGGTAAGAGTCCATCCCTGATAGTTTTTTGGCTTTTCTTCTGAGATTAGGAAGAAGGGAACCAATTAGACACATGGATAGTGATGGCATATTATAAATGGGCACCTTTTAATTCAGAATTAATGGACTTCTTCAGTCCTTCACATAGGCCATATGAGACAACTTTCAGTCGTCATGAACAAAGACTGATTAAATATAGCTATACTAGTAACTTTCTAGTTCATAATCAGTTTCCTGACTTTTTTCGTTTCAATCTACCCCATATTTCTTCTACCTTTTCACCTGCCCTCAGTTTAAGAAACAGGTATGCTGTCAATCTTACATGATATTTTGACATGAAAAAGAAAAAACTTTGCAATGTCATAACTATATCACTGTTTCAAATTGTAATCTTAATCCATAACCACAGATAATATTTGCAAAATACAACTTAAACTGTAATTATAACTAAGTTTAATAGACCAGCAATTTAAAATGAACAGAGTATTAGAAAGTCCAGCTCTAATCTGTTAAATCTTACAATGACAGTGACTAATTTAGTGGATCGTTTTAAGAATGAATAAGCTTTTTGTGTATTTCGAAACGCATTTTACATTTTTTTCTGTAGTAATGCTACAGAAAGACATCTGAGTGAAATAATGACAATTGTCATATACTTGAAATAAGGATTAGCTAGAAAGGCAAGGTTGTTGGAGAGAGATGACTGGCATCAGTGGCCAAGACAGTCTTAGATCCTTCCTCTGCCACCTGTAATTCTTACCATGCAGCAATTCCTTACCTCCTCAGGTGTGGCGGAACAGCAGCGTGCAGAAGCTTGCTGTAGACCAGATCACTAACTGGGTTGTTTCACAGGTTGCTGAACTGATCTAGCCCAAGTCAGTGATCTGGTTTACATGGCAGCATGGCATGATGATGTTCAATCAGAAAGCTTTGCTTGACCACTGAAACAAGTGTCACAGACTAAAGCCTTAGTTATACATTGTCATGTAGCATTTGTGATCAGCTTCAGTTGCGAACTAAATTAATACTTCTATGTACTGATTATAATTATCAATACAGAAAGTAACCACCAAGTTTCTGGAAGTGAAATAAATGCATTAGTTCATCAATTCTCATGTAAAATAACAGAGGTGTGAAAGCAGACCATCTTAATTTTTACAGTGTTATTAATTTTTATTAATTTTGTAGAATTTGTTTAACCTAGCAATTCTATGACTTTCAAAATTGTCCAGACATAAAGAAGCCAACAGCTCCCAGTTTGCTAACACGCTGTTATGGAAGGCTTGATTTTTTAAGATTATATTTTGTCTGTATCCTCTTTAGGATAGGAATTTTTATTGACTGACATAACAGATCTTTGAATTTATGGCACCATACAAACAACAAGAATAAAACTGCACACATGCATCCTATGGCTCAAAACCCTTTCTTTTACATGAACCCTTAACAATCCTACCAAAACCTAGGATATAAGCAGAAGTTGTTTTAAATTTGTATTGGAGTGAGACAAGTCATGACTCCATATAGAAGGCAATTAGGTTGGGGTATTTTTTCCATTTTTTGAAAGTTAAATAAAATTAAATACTTTGAGCAAGGAGTATTGATTACTGCAGTGGCTTTTGGAGGATGGAGAATAATTTCTAGCAGATTTAAGATGAAACACAGACAGATGCATGTCTGGTTTTGGAGCCTGAGCCCTATGCTAGAAATTAGCTCACAGTTTGACACCTGCTTTCCCTGGAGAATGTGGGCCTAAATTGTTTTTTAAAATTTTACTGGAATGTCAGGGTTCAAGAATGAAACTAACAATATATGAATATGTTTTTTCCTGCAAGCTCTTTAGGGCAAAATCTTTAGGGTTTTTTTTTAAAAAGCTAGCATACAGCAAGCATTAATACAAATAAATTAAAAAAAAAAGAACATGTTAATCCTCTCTTGCTAACATTTCCATTTTTGAAGATCAGTATAAAATTGAAATTTTCCTGGTTACAGAGAGAAAAGGTGAAAGAACAGTGGCCGAAATAAAATGTCCTTTTGCAAAACCTCTCAAATAAAAACCCATACCAAAAAGATGCTTACAACCAAATGTTCTGCTTTCTAGTCAGTTGTTAAAGAACCCAATTTCTGCATAACTACATTTGGGAGATTTGTGTTTGCTCTCAGAGGCTGAAAGAAGCACAGTATGGAGAAAGAAGGTTAGATCTGGCTAAAATGTGCCTAGCTAAGCTTACCTCAGAACCTCTGGAGGAATGATTTTACCTCTTTAGAATTATTATCTAATTCTCCATGTGGAAGCTTCAAAAACTTCTCTGAGCCTCCACTTACAAAAACAGGGTTCCTATAGACTAATCAGATTAATTATTCTGGATGAAGTACATCCACGTTAACTAGCCCAGACCATCATTCTCTCCTCACAAACTGCGAATCGTCTCTTCCTTGGTTCTGCTGGTTAAATGGTTCTGCTGACCACTCTCTCACTCAGTTTTCTGAAATGATACACCCTAAAAAAATTCACACCAAGTTAGAGACCAGTCAAGCCAATAGTTTAACAGACCATAGAGGTGGTAACCTCCAATAGAAAGGAGGTGATAAGACTTGGATCTCACAAAGCCAGAGCAGTCTCTTTGACCACTCCCCTATTCAATACAGGCTGTGATGGGCTGACCCTGGTTGGACTCCAGGTGCCCACCAAAGCCACTCTATCACTCCCCTCCTCAGCTAGACAGGAGAGAGAAAATACAACAAAAGGCTCATGGGTTGAGATAAGGACAGGGAGAGATCATTCATCAATTACTGTCATAGGTAAAACAGACTTCTCTCAGGGAAATTAAATTAATTTATTACCAATCAAATCAGAGTAGGGTAATGAGAAATAAAAATTAAATCTTAAAACACCTTCCCCCACCCCTCCCTTCTTCCCGAGCTCAACTTCACTGCCAAATTCTCTACCTCCTGACCCCGAGCGGCGCAAGGGGACGGGGAATGGGGGTTGTGGTCAGTTCATCACACATTGTCTCTGCGGCTCGTTCCTCCTCACACTCTTCCACAGCTCCAGCGTGGGGTCCCTCCCACAGGAGACAGTCCTCCTCAGACTTCGCCAATGTAGGTCCTTCCCACAAGCTGCAGTTCTTCACAAACTGCTCCAATGTGTGCCCCTTCCTTGGGGTGCAGTCCTTCAGGAGCGGACTGCTCCTGCTTGGGTCCCCCACAGAGTCACAAGTCCTGCCAGCAAACCTGCTCCAGCGTGGGCTCCTCTCCATGGGTCCACAGGTCCTGCCAGGAGCCTGCTCCAGCGGGGGCTTCCCACAGGGTCACAGCCTCCTTCGGGCACATCCACCTGCTCCGGCGTGGGGGCCTCTGTGGGCTGCAGGTGGATATCTGCTCCACCATGGACCTCCATGGGCTGCAGGGGGACAGCCTGCCTCACCATGGTCTTCGCCATGGGCTGTAGGGGAATCTCTGCTCTGGCACCTGGAGCACCTCCTCCCCCTCCTTCTCCACTGCCCTTGGTGTCTGCAGAGTTGTTCCTCTTATATATTCTCACTCCTCTCTCTGGCTGGCTTTCTGGAGACGGCTGGCATTGGCTCTATTGGACATAGGGGAAGCTTCTAGCAGCTTCTCACAAAAGCCGCTCCTATAGCCCCCCACCTTCCAAAACCTTGCCACGCCAACCCAATACACAGGCTTACTCAGGTGTCATTTTAGAAATGGTTTATAATAGCACGTATATTGTAATAGCTATATGTTAATTATAGCATTGGTGTATTCCATTTGTATACCTATTTTATAATTAGTAACAGTATTGTGTTATTAAGAATAATAGGGTTTCGCATTTACATAGTATTTTTCATCCACTTCATCTCAAAAATACAAATAGGGTGTTGCTACCTGTATTTTACACAAGTGGAAACTGAACCACAGGGCACAAGGCATGGCACACTATTGAGGCAGACATTCAATTACAGTTAAATATCTGACTTCCATTCCGGTCACCTGCTAATCTTTATATTTAAATCATAAAAAAATCCCATGTGTATGCCCAGTTGTTTATTACACCGGTGTGCTAAGACACTGCCAGAACATTTTGTTCCTAAAGCATAGAATATTTACACTTCCCTGCAAAATATGCTATAAATGGGACCTAGCAGCTTTATCTAAAAAAAAAAAAAGTATATGATACCTTTTTGTCATATTTCATATACGAATTCAAGGTAATTTTTTTTTCCTACTAGCCTAGCTTATTTCACCACAGAATCCTCAAAAGTACTGTCTTCTGAAAACTCAATAGCAACGGAACATTCTACTTTTGAGAGTTGTAACTGAAAATTATTTAGAAAAATACGTTTCTTTTCATTTTCCTGGAACTTGCCTTAGCCTCCTTACAGGAGACTGAAACCTCCCTAGCGAGTTGAGGCTTGAATATGAGAACTACTGCTCCAGCTGTACCCACCTATTAGCCTTGTATTAGCATCTCAGAGCTCTCTGTGTAAAGCACACCAAAATGCGCAGAGATCCATAAAATAAAATGTAACATTTTACCTCATAAGAAAATGCCACTTTAAGTTACCTTTCACATCTCTTTTTAAAAACATGTCCTCGCTTTCAAGAAATACTTAGAAAAATTGAAAGAATAGTGTTCAAAAAATAACAATTTTGTTTGCTTTTATATCTTTGTTTACAAAGGTTTTGACAATATTTTCAAGGCTCTGTTCAGCTGATGGTGGTAGCATTAACAATGTACTAGATAAGCTGTTGTATCTCTTACTCCTTCAGAATGCCACTACAGTTCTTAAGAGATATCTATGACAATACTGCAGTGAAGATAAGTAATTCTGACATACAGAAAATAATTGGGAGCATCTTATTTTGTCCCTTCATTCCTGGACTAAAAAAGACATGCAGTCCTTACAAACCACTGTATTCTATTTTTCGCCTGACTGTAAGGGAAGTATGATGTCTAAGTGCAATAGAAATCATTCAAAATTGAGATAAAAACATAACATTGAAGGTCAATATATTAAGGAGATAACAAGTATAACTGGATCAGAATAGAAAATATACAGCAATTTCATTAGGAAACTAATAATGTCCACCCACTTCATGTCAGAGAAGATATTTCTGTAATAGTTTACATACCTTGTAAACAGTGGTAAAGTGAGAGAAAATTACTTGCATTGTCTGTATAACAAATGAACCAATGCTGAAACATGCATGTTAGATGGTAATAAATTTTGTTCAGTAGTATTCACCACTGACTACAGCACTGATAGTAATCCTGTTATAATTCAGCACAATAGCACTTAAGAAACTGTACTATATTTTACATATAACCATAGAGTTTCACTGAGTTCTTTTAAGTCCAATAAGGTTGAATTTCAGATACAGTGGACAGTCACTAGCTGTTCATATAAATTTTTTTATCATGCCTGACTCATGAAGCAGAAACACATTCCTGCTGCTAGCAATGGAAAAGGAATTCAGCAGATTATCATTCCATAAATCAATTGAAAATATAAATTATTAAAGAGGAAAAAATTGAGTGCTTTAAAAAGGAGAGATCTGATTAAATATAGAATATGTTGTTAGATGTAGAACTACAAATCGTAGAAAAAGAAAATATTACAAGAACATACCCTTTTAAGTCTCACATAATCTACTTGTAGAATGTATTCACATTAATCATGAACAACTTTACCCTTGCAAATGAAGGGACAGTTACGGTAAGAGCACTGTATCTATTTCAATATATATTCTGAAATCCTATTGCGGAGAGAAATTAGCAATCAGTAGTCTTTTGTTGAATGCCTTTTGTAAATTAATAATTTACAATTATTAATTGTAATAATTTAATTTTATTAAATTTAATTCTAAATTAATAGAATTAATTTAATTCTACTAAAACTACTATTAACATGATAAAAGGGGGATTAATCTAGAACTGTATAATTATGCAGGTTTGATGCTTATCACCTGCTAGGAAGGCTGCTTTTCCAGTTTGCAGAAAGATATTCCTGCAGGTAGCTCCATGGAGACTTATTTTTGATATAGTTTTTTAGTGAGCAATAACACTTTCCAGTTTTCAAAAAAACCCAACACTGTAATCTCATTAGCTGTCTAATCTAGTGCCTTCTATACATAAGCATAGCTAAAATGTTTAATTTATTACCCTACAGATGATATTTTTGAGTGTTCTTTAATTTTCCCTGTGTTCAGTCACAATTGATTCAAAGATCTACTTTTCTTAGAACAAGTGTGGTAAAATACCAAATTAATTCTCACAGAAGAGAAATATCCTGACTCACAAAGCCAACCCTCTCATCTTACCCAGGTAATTTAAAGTCTGTCAAGTATGTAAGAACCATGTGTTTGATACTGCAGGTACATGGACAGACACAGCTAAAGCCTGGGCTTTGACACCTCCAGGCTGATGCAGAGCTCTACTGATGAAAAGCTGAGCTGACTGAGATGAAAGGCATTTTGCACCCTCTAAGATCACAATTTCATATAGCCTCCCACCTGGAGCAACGAGCAAAGGCTCAGTCTATTTCAGAAGCACACTGAAAATCACAAGCTAGATTCTCGCTAGTGCTATATAATTACTGAAAGTAAAAAGGGGGGCAGATCTTAAAAACATTCCCTTGAGTGCCTTGTTTTGCAGCTGGAGGAGGAAACAACAGCAACGGTTATTACTTTCCCAGTTGGATAGCACAGGAGCAAGAGAGGAGGGATTTAGCACAGTTAGCGCTCTTCCCACCACCTCCTCTTCTCCACTGCACCACAACAGCAGATTAAATGAAGCATAAGCCCCGAGAGAGGCCCTGTGGAGTTTCTTCCTTTTGTAGCAACAGGGGATGGTGCTACCTTGATTCAAACTTTGTTTCCAGAGTAGTTCCTGAATAATACAACTACACATCATCCATTGATCTGGAAAAATCACAAAGTGAGAATCTAGCCCATTTTGAACAAGGTGTGAAGGATAAAGGTACTTCTCCAGTTTATTTTCCAGTCTATCAGTCAAATTATTGATCTGCACACTTCAAGCAGAGGAACGTGGGTGGCATCCAAGATATTTTGTTAAGGGTACACTTATATGAAACATAGTGACTTCAGTTTGCAGGCGTTGAGGAGCATTTAATTCCTATAACTTGCACAGCGTTAAGCCCTCTTAATTTTATTCTGACTTCTACAAACGAGAAAGCCTACAAGTTAAAAGCAAACTTCACTCAAACCTAGTTTCACTCAGTTCTCAGTGAAAAAGCATGAAACCATACTGGACTAACAAACACTAGGAAAAATTTCCAAAACAACAAAAAAAAAGAACTGGAGTGCTTAATCAAACTCCAAGGTAGATGAGTTTTGCATGATTTCAAGTTTTAACAAATCTCTTGAAAAAGGTGCTAGAAAATTCAAGACCATTCAAATTCTAATTGGTCAAGATTGTGCTTTTGGATACAGCTGGTTAATATGTTTATTCAGAACTAGGCAGTATAATACTTTGGCTCCTTTATATTACCCAAACCATATCTGAAGCTAGCTACTCATTGTCTTAATTAGTTTCATAATTTCTAGTGAGGGTTTGGATTACTGAACCCCCCTCCAATATGAAATATTTCTGCTATTTAAGTTCTCTTAAAGAGACAAAAAAGGGTACTAGGTATTCCACTAATTCAACTGAACCAATATTTTTGATAGGGCTAACCTTGAAATAACTCTTTTTTAAGTATATGCTTTCCTGTCTACATCCCCTTAATTTCTTCAAGCTCTCACATAAGCTTTAACAGTTTTCTCCAACTTTGTCAAGCCAGATAGAGAGTAAAAGTAAAAATGCTTTAAAAATAAGCTTTAGAATGGTTACTTTGCAGGAAGAGCAATACCGGTATATCAGTTGACCCTTCCCAGGTAGTAAGAAGACAAATGAATGGAAAGGCTGATGTCAATAGATTTCAGTTAATTACTCTCAAAGTTCCTAAAAATATTTCTGGATTTCTTTTTTTTTTTTTTTTTTTTTTTAAGTAAAGCAGTAGATCTATCCACCATTGTTAGAATGAATAATAGAATTTATTTGCTTCTTGGAAACAGCCTTCAAAAGAAAATTACGTTCTCCTGTATAATATATTTCAATTACTGGACAGATTAATTAACATGTACCTAATCTTAACTTTGTCAGACACAGACCAAAATCTAAAATATGATGAATTGAAACTAATTAAAGTGTTGAAATCTCTAACATAGCAGAAACTACATATTTTTAAATTAGAAAGTCAGGAATCAGTATCAGTCATTTTTTCAATAAATTATTTTTAAACAAATAAATCATATAGATGTAAATTATCTTAACAAATTATATTTCCAGTAAAAAGTTTCTTAATTACTTGCTTCTGGTGAATCAAAAATATTAACAGTTTGAACAGTAAAATGTAATTTTACATGTCAGTGGATTACTTATTGTTTAAATGAAGGATAGAGGGGAAAGTAGCATTCATTAATGCGGGTAAGTGAGTGTGAATATTGCCAATTTAATTTCCCATCTGTAACTCTCCAAAGTAAAGGCCTTTATTGAAGGATATTAACTTGAGATATAAAAAAAGTTTTAAAGTGTTATTTATCATAATTGTCATTTGTTACTTGTGCATCTTATACTCACTGAAAATATCCTGGTGATATGAATGTCTTTATTTACTAAGCCTAGCTCATTTTAGGTTGGTAGTCCTCCAGCTAGAACCACTGAGAGGTTTTTCTGTTGTCTTCATTGAAACTTGGATTATTCAGCTCGTATTTGAGCTACAAGTGAACATTATTTGAATTGCAATATTTGCCTGTAGCCTGTATAATATATGAGTTTTAGTTATGCTCTGAAAATATGAAATTCATTGGCTAAAAATTCACATTTGTCAAATGAATCACTTGCATAAGAAGAGTACTGCCCTCCAGAGACAAATGTGAAAGATCTCACAGACAACCATTTGCGCAGTAAAATGCCATGTTTTTCAAGTTACTTATTTTACAAAAATGGTGGAATGCTTTGATCCTATCTTATCACTTCAGCTAGCACCCACATCATATTCTTCAACCCTCTCTTTCCTCTCACCAGCATTTTCAAGCAGAGAGAAATAGAGAAAGATTAAATGATTAAAAACTACTTTTCACTCCTTTAAAAAAAACCAGAAGCTGAGCTTCTGCTTGATATTTGCTGGGTTTATAAATCCTATAGGGATGCTAGCCAGATTGTGACTATCCAAGCAGCAATCACAAAGAGGAGAAACTCTGAAACCATTCCCAGCTGTGTCTCTCTCAGGTCAGCGTTCACTGAAGCACTGTTGCCCCGCTTCCCCTCTATCTCATCAACGGAGCCTTACAGAGGCAAGAATAGTAGACTTAGAAATTATTACCTCTTTTAGAGCAGTGTGACTACATGCTGCTTGTACTAATATGGTCCAGTGCAATCAGGACATGTTACATTTGTACTTGAAAACAGATTAAGATGGGGTCGGAGACAGTGGAAACTATCAGTGCCTAGCCGTTATTGTTAGAATGTGATTAACATCTCAGGATTAATGGGGAATACTGGTGAGATTTTATCATTGCATTTTTTGTTACTGGTGGTTTGGAGGTTGAGAGTCTCGATATTTTTTTAAAAGTGAATGCTTCAAAGAAAGAAATGTTTATATATTCAGTATCATTAGTGTGTTCATGTACAATACAGCAGCTTTCCATACACATAAAAAGTTGGTCATGAATATTTTTGCAAAAACTTGTGTAATCTACATTCTTGTAGGAAGCAATGAATATTGCAATATCTACCTACAGAATAAATTAAGTACAGGTTTATTTTCTTACAATCTGCTAGGTATCATAAAACATGGAGTACTAAGTTCTGTCCTCAGGTTCTGCAAACCAGCAAACAGCTCATACTTCAGGGAATCAGGACTTTGAGTGCCACTGATCACTTAGGCAATGAAATCATCTGGTTTGGATCTTATTCATGATGGATAGCTGATATTCATTTAATGTTGAGGGAAAACCCACCACCTGTAGCTCAATACTTATGATTTCTCTGACTGAGATATAGTACTGGGTAAGAAATCATAAACCACTTACTGCTTTAATTACTGAAATAAGTGCTGACAGTAAATGCTGTCATAAATAGAAAGTGCTGGGCAGTTTCAGTTGAAATCATCAAGAGAAAAAAATGCAACTATATCCTCTAAGTGAAGTTCAGATTCTAGTTCATACTCTTACACCACTCTACTGGTAGCAACAATACTCCTGCTTTGTTTTCTTTTATCCATGCTACCTTTTTTACAGCTTTTTGTACTCTTCAATAGTTGTGACATGCCCTCTTAATTCTTAGTTAAGTACATCATAAAATAGATATGTTTATGTTTAAGTAACTATGCAGCTATTAAGCATCATACCGGTCTTCATCTTTCCTATGGAAAATGCTATACGAGAGAGGAATGATGGTAATTTAAACAATTTCAACAGCATCATTTACTTATTCTCAATATCACAGTTCCTTAGTACTCTGTGTTACTTCAGTAATACTCTATGCACGTTTTATTAGACTTGACACAAGGTAGAAAACTGGTACCATAGCTTTTCCATGAGATTTCTTTGCTTGTCTTCACTGTGCTTCTTGGCAAAACCCTTACCACAATTAATCTTGGCTTATAAATTTAACTCTCTTTGTTTTGCAGAGTGAGAAGATTTCTCCAAATATCTTCAAAATTTTGTATGAAGTGTAGGTGTTTTTTCTAATAACTTTCTAAGATATCTATATTTTTAAAAGTTATTTTAATTTATAATTAAACAAACAAGATAGCATTTACTGAATTCCCTGTGTTAAAGCTGCCAGTCCTACCTCCTGGAATCACACTGATGATCAGCAAAAAAATTTGTGTTATTGGATTTCTAAATAGGATTCAAAAACAAAAGAGAGCTCCCAAAACAATTCTTCTCATTGTAATGCTAATAGCATCTCATTAATTGGTGCAAAAGACAGTAGCAGTTGCTACTGCTGTATTACAGGACTACCATGAATATAACGTCTCTTGTCCTGCACTATCATCAGGGTTCATTAGAAAGCATTCTAGAGAGGCTTTGCAAATATTTTTTCACTGACTATGCTGGCACTCTGAGACTGAAAAAAATGTTGCATTGTCAGTTGCACTGCAGTTTTTCAAAAGTCTAAATTCAAATTAAAAAGTTTTAGGCTTGGACCTCTCTGACTTCATCATTCTTAGCTACCTAGCTGCCCAAGGAACATATTCAAGCAAGCAAGCAAAAACCTCCAACATTCTTAGAAAATTGCAACATCTACAATTGTATTTCAATTATCTTCGAAATACATGTCCTCTGACTTTACTATCCTGATTATTTTGGGCTACTCCTACTCAATCTTCTTAAAATATCTTCAAAAGTTTAGTGTTTAATTTTCTGGATTTTTTAATCACAGGTCAAGAAGTCTGTTGTTCAGCTTTACTTGGTCTTTGGTAGATTGCTCTTACTACTATTTTTAACAGTTGTTTGGGTTTTTTTCCAAATTCAAGGTATCTCAAAGATAGGTAAAATAACCCAATATCAAAGTGACTGTCCTCAAATCTAGGGAAAACCCTTACATCTAGCAGCTCCTAGCAATTCTTCACCTTTCTCAGAAATTGCAGATTTCACATCTGTCAGTAATTATTGTGTAAGGGCAAGCGGGTATATCCAAGAGCATCAAAGGAATAATGGATCTTCAACTCGGCCTGTAATTCAAATGCCACTTACATTTGAACTGGGATTCAGGATGCTTGGGTTCTATTCATGGCTGTAACAGAGATCCCAAAAAATGCAACAGCCATGATTCCATTACTCAGTAGGTATTTGGCAAGAAGAAAAATTCTGAGAGATGAGGTCATCAGAACCACAGAAAAGCTTCTAATACAAGTTCAGTACTACCAGTGTTGAAAGAAATCTAACTCTAGAGTATATTGACCTGCAATGATGCAGCTGCTTTTCAGGTTAGCAACTTCTACTTTATTTCGTGTATCTCTTCTCTAAAAAACAATGACAGAGTGCATCTAGCCTCTGGTTTATCCAGGAAATCAATGAATCATCTGAAATACAAGCATGTTAATAAAGAGCTTAAAGATTTTTAAACTACCAGAGAAATCAACACTGCTTATTTTATGTTATTACCTTAATGCTGGGATTTTAAAGGCTTTTCTATACCTCCTTCATTTTTGGTGATTTCCTCCTCTACTACAATAAAAATATCATAATTCTGTAAGTTTTTAAATAATTATTATTTGCGTTAAGCTAGCATGTCATTTATATTTAACAGAGAAAATCTTAAGATCTTTTTTTCCTCTGTTTTCAATTAAGGCTAAATTTACAGAACAGTCTCCAGAGGAAACTTCAGACTACTGATGACTTTACATTAATCTCCCACACAGCTTTTAGTTCCTCTGTGTAGGCCGCATCCTGTCCGCATTTAATTAAACAGGATTTTGCCACTATCTCTATGTGCAGAATAATCAGACTTTGCAAGTATATTCTACATCAGGAAATTTTAGCATCAAGCATAAAGACAACAAAAGCATAGTTATTGTCCAAATTTATACCAATTAATCTGTGAACTAAAAAGCACAATTATATATTCATATTTGATGAAGAGGAGCAATTGCTACTGATTCATGTATACATAATAAATGAAGCATCTCAAAAGAAACATCTAGGGCTAAGGATTATTTAACACATTTTACTTTTCAAGTATAAAATCAGATTAGACCTTTTACTGAGGAAAATTACTAGGATGACATCAAGTTTTACTACAGATTATTTAATATCTTGCTGTAGTTCTCTCTGTATATACAAAAAAAAGTGCTATTCACAGCTGTATTTACGTTACATAAGAAAAAGCTGACAATTCTTTTTCCAGAATTGCGTAAGAGTTTCTATAATTTCATTATCATAACATGGCTTGGAAACCATGGTGCTGAATATCATATAAGTTACTTGATACTTTGTATAAGTTACTTTATACAGTCTATTCAATGTTCTCCATCAATCATGCACATGTCCAGTGGTGATAATTTCAAAAAACATTGAACTCAGGTCTTCTGCCAAAGATGAGCAATAGTTACAAAAATGTTACAGAACATGAAAAAGAACTATCTTACATAGTGGCAGACCAAGAAAAGCAGAATACGTATAATTAACAGATGTTTTAGACAGTGATAGAGATTATAGTAAACACCTGTAAGCATCAGAAAGATGTAAACATCTGGAGGAGAAAGGGGATATGAGTCAAAACAGAGTAACAGAAGGAAATTAAAGAAGGAAATGCTCCAGCAAGGTTGCAGTCAGAGAAAGACACAACTCCCTCAAACTTTTCAGACAAAGTTGTCATAAAAATCCAATTGCTCGAGTATAAAACTAGATAAAAGCGGCTGAAAATCCACACTACTGATTTGTCTCCATTGAAAAGTCTCAATTTCTGCATGTTCAATGAATTTTTAGATCACACATAGCTATCAAAAATTATCACCATACATTTATTTTCTGTTAGGGACATGCAGACGTGTCTAACACATTAGACCTGATAAGGCCACAGACTGTCATAATGAAACCTTGTATTGTAGAGTCCGAGAGATTCTGCAGCCCCCTATTCACACATTTCTCATTGTTAAACTGTTTCATTTAATCATTCTGTCACCTATACCAGAAAAAAGACCAGAGTTACTTTTGAATTAAAGAAAATTATAGTTTAGAAGGGATGTGGCAAGAGAGAACAGAATGAGACCATTACATAGCCATTACTTGAGACTGGACAGAAACTTATTTTGTTGAAACTAATAGCAGTCAACCAGATCTTACTCTATCACTGGAGTAGATCCTCTGATAAGGCCCACATTTTTACTCTGTACTCAGAAGTTCAAGCAACAGACCTATGAAAAACATCTCATAAAATTGGTTCACTGCTGGGAAAGAGGTAAAACCAGAGTTAGAGCCTTTCATGGCTTGGCTCTTCTATTTTCTTTGCTGTTACAAGAACTAAAAATTATCTGCGCATATATTTTTGCAAGATAATTTTGAAGTCCTTTCTTTTCATCTCTCTCTTTTATAGACATTACCTCTTTTAAAGAAGACCATTTTAAGGAAAGCAAAAATTATGGTATATTTAAGTCTCAGGAGGATCTGATCCGATTACTTTTCAGAGAACTAATGTTGAATCTCCATTTGAAGTGAAAGGGAAAGCTGTAACTAGGACTTTTAAAAGAATCAGAAGAAAGTTTGGAGGCTTAGACTAGAAACAGAAAAAGAAAGTCAGTAGATAAGTAAATGTACTTAACAGGCTATTTTCTCAGAGAGTACACCTAATATAAACTATGGAATTCACTTTCTATGCTTGATCATTTCAAAGTACCATTTTGATTACAATTGTGAAGAAATCAACTTCCTCCTGTTTCCAGAAAATCCCGTTTATTTCCCTGTGTTCCAATCTGGAATACTATTCATCCTCTGCTCTATGAATTTTCCTCTTAAATTTTTTAATGGGAATCAAAGCATGATCTCAATAAATTCAAATCTTACTTTCTGCTTTTGAGCTTTCTATTTAATAAGAGACTGTATTTTTCAAATCAAAAAAATTGCTCAAGTGAAGAGAAAAAATAAGTTCCATCCGTAAGAATACAAAATAATTTTTTGCTCTAAATACAGTTTCAACAAAAAATTGTGTCATTTAATGAAACAGCATTTTGATAAAAGTGTTGCATTATAGAATGTTCATTCTGTTCCAATACTCTCTAATTCTGCAAATGAAATGCCTTACCACCACTATTTGAAATATTCTATATATATATTTGGATGTGATGTTGTACACTATTTAAACAGCAATCCTCAAAGGTGTTAAATGTTCAAATTCGAAAGTGAGATTTGGACTCTGCAGTAACTGCATCATTTGCTAGTAATGTGGAATGTTATTGGAAATATGTTCAAAAGATATAACTTAAATTTGTAATTCTAAATCTGTACTCACCAAATCATAACATAAACGAAAGCCTTACTATGCATATGCTTACATACAAATATAATTTTATTAGTAAAGCTATAGTTCCTAATGGTCTGAACACAGACAAAAATTCTGCAGAATCAAGTTGAAGGAATGCATATTATGAACAGATGACAATGGTCTAGAAAAAAGAAACTATTACAATCCATTTTATGAGAGAATGGCCATACTTAGCCAGACCAAGAGTCTTTCTAGCCAGCATGCTGTAACCCATACTGGCCATGAGCAGGTACCTGACAAAAGAAAGAGCAGAACAGGCATAGCTAATATGCTCACCAAGGCAGACCTTCCCAAGTAACCTCCCCAAATCCATCAACTTTCTTCTCAGAGGATTTCCTTAGCCCAGTATGTTTTAAGTTATAAATAGAACAAGGTAATAAGGTAGCATTCAATTTTATTATGAATTGTGTGTATTAATTTTTAGGCTATGTGATAAGATGCTTGTTTCCACACAGAATTATACTGAAGCAAGAGAGGTAAGGAATGCTGACAACAGCTTGATTTGCTGCATAGCCCAGATCCTTTGCCAGTGCACCACCTTGTCGCTTCTGCTGATTTAGAGAAAGGAACGGATGAGAAAAAATATAGCCTGTAATCAGCCTTAATTGAGATGATACAACAGTGACTGTGCACACAGACCTGCCACATAAATGTTCAGAATTGGGTCACATAAATGCTCAGAATTAATATGCTTCTACTTTGATTCTCTCTCCCAAGTATGCATTGACTGCTCAGATGCTAGGCACTATTCTGCACACAACTACATGAGGTGCCTTTGAGCTGCTCTATGCTGTCCTTCAATGGTTCACCATGTCACTCCAGGCCAAGACAGCTTGGATGGAATTGTCCTAAAGGCTGGATTCACCCACAGCTGTTGGTTGGATCACCCTCTTGAAGTGATTCCTGTCTTTCCCTCAGTTTTATGTGCCTGTGAGGGTCCAGTAGGTTTCTTGTTTGTATTTATAAGCTGCTGCTGTAGGGATGATTGAAATGCAAATCAGAAAGAGCCCAAGACATCTTCAATAGTGAAGCTAATCTAAAGTGACAATTTCCAACATTAAAAAATCCTCGTAAGGAAGACACTATGTATTCCTCTAATTGGATAAGCTTTCTGATTTCTTTTGTCATCTCTAAATTGACATTAGTATGATGTAGTGAAAAAGTATATATTAAGAGATTATTTTGTTATGCATTTCTTTTCACACTGCTTTTTCAATAGTGAATCAAACATTGCATGTGGACTTGGGTTTGGCTGATTGCCTGAAGAAATATTTTAACAAAATAACTATTTTACTGGTTAACTGCTCAAAAAAAGACAATACCTGAAAAGTAGAAATCTTTTAAAAAATATTAACATAATACTTCTTCCACTTATGCTACAGAAAGTAAAGTTGATCTTAATGAATTCCCAGCCTTCCCCTACCTCACTGCAACTTTAATCAATTATAATTAGAAGCAATCTTTTACTTTTTGAGCTTTCCCTTGCAAGGTGAGCCGTTGCAGCTGTAGATCTTGGCACCAACAATTATCTAAGCAGATAAGTGAGCAACAGAAATAATCAACAGGAGAAATCATTTAAAGAGATCACTTAGCAAATGACCGGTCTCTTTATACCTACAATCAAATCAGCCATGAAACAAGAAAACAGTCTCTCCTACTATGTTTAACACAGCAGCACCAAATTATGTGAATGCAAAAACAGAGAACAGAATGTAGTCACATTAAGAAATCCCTCCTTTTTATGGAATGCATTCAGGAATATAATAATAATTGAAAATTAAAATAATATTTTATCATTAAAATCCTACATAATCAGCCAGTGACTCACTTTCCTGTAGTATGCTGGATAAACTGTGATTAAGGGCTTAGAAACAACCGTAGGACACCAAATTGGCTGAACAGGAAACTTCTGATAGAGATGAAATGCAAAAAAAAAACCATACAGGAGGTGGAAGAAGAAATACATTTGTAAAGAGGAATACAGAAGCATCACTTGGCTTTTCATGAATGGCATCAGTAAAATCAAAGCTCAGCTGGAGATGAACCTGGCAATGGAGATGAAGGGCAGCAAAAAGGTACATCAATGGCAAAAAGAAGAAAAGGAAAATGTGGGCTTGCTGCCAAATGGAGTAGGCCACGAAGTGATGAAGGACATGGAAAAGGATGAAGTACTCAAACCCTTCTTTGCCTTATTTTACTGACAAGGTCTGCTCTCAGGCCTCCCAGGCCACCTTGTCCAGAAGGAAAGTTTGGGGGAGTAGAAGGTACCACTCACTGTAGGGAAAGATCAAATTATGTTCTGCTTAAGTTAATCGGTCACGTTCACATCCCTGCACGTGGGATGCATCCAATGGTGCTGACAAAGCTGGTCAATGTCTTTGTGAGGCCATGTTCTATTTATCATCTTTGAAAAGTTGTGGTGATCAGCAGAGGTCCCCAGTGGCCTGAAAAGGTCTGATGGTAAGACCGTCTTTAAAAGGGAGAGGAAGAGGACCTGGGGAACTACAGGCTGCTCCAACTTCATCTTAGATCCTGGGAAGGTTATTGAGCAAGTTCTCTTGGAAGTCATTTCTAAGCATATGAAGGACAAGAAGAGATTGGGAACACTCAGCATAAATTTACGAGTGGCAAATCATATGTGGCGAACCCAATTCCCTTTCATGAAGAAATTCCTGGCTCTGTGAAAGACAAGAGCAGCAGCAGCAAGGTTTTTGACAAAATTTTGTTGAAACCTTGTAGCCAAGCAGGAAAGATATGGACCAGATGAGTGGACTGCAAGGCAGACAATAAACTAGTTGGACCATCAGGCTCAAAAGATAGTGGGCAAGTGGTTCCAAATCTAAGCAGCAGCTAGGTAAGAATGGAGTTCCCCAGGAGTTAATACTGGAGCAAGACTGATTAACATCTTCAACAACTATCTGGACAGTAAGATGTATGCACCCTCAGCAAGTTTGCAGATGACACCAAAACGGTGGGAGCACCTGATACACTGGAGAGCTGCCGTTTACAGGGCCTTGGCAAGCTGGAGGAATGGCATGACAGGAATCATATAAAGTTCAGCAAAGGCAAAAAATAACCTCAGCTCAGACTACTACCGGCTGTTACCTGACTTTTAAAAAGTTTATCTCAAACTTTATCTGCTAATATATAACCCTGCAGTCAAAGAGAACTATACCATGTTTTAGATTTTTTCAGATATCTCTGCTGATTAAAATGCCTATTTTAAATAGTAATTGTACCTTTTTTTCTTAAACTAGAAAATATATGCACACATACACTATTCATCCACAATTTACAGTAATGTCTGTTTCCAGTCTATGCTATATAAATAATGATTTCAAAGGGCAAAGAGGTCATTTTTATTATTGAAAAATTAAAAATTTTACCACTGCTGAACGAAATGGTAGCATTTGATCAAAATTCTGATTTTTAAAAAGGATTTCAGAATGAATAATGCGGGACTGGACACAGTACCTGCTGTCTTCCATAGTCTACCTGTGCATCAGATCTAAATCATGAATTTAATGCTAGGCACAAATTAAAATAATCCTTTTCTTTGGGACATGAGGGGCTGGAGATAAGCGTGAGATCTGAAGCCTTCCACAGATATTAAGAATTACTATTATGCAAGTATTCTGGTATGGGACCTGCCATCCTCATAGCTTCCTTACCTCTCCTCAGCACCTAGTCAATACAAGTCTTGACCAACAGAATTATTTTTAGGTTGTTCTCCAAAATGATTCCAGAACGTATAGCAAAATAAAAATTGTTGATGCTGGTCATCAGGACAGAAGATTCTCTTAAATGCCAGGGCTTGGATACCACAAAATATTAAGGCTTCTAACGTCCACTTAACCTCACAAATTCCCACTGATTTTTCCCGCTGATAGATCTGAGCTTAAATGCTGACTCAATTTTGGTTTCTGCACTAATTAAATATGCTTTTCTTTGTAACAGATACTGCAGTCAGGTAGAGTTCAATGAGACTGAGTCAGTATGATAGAAACATAGGTTCAGTGTGAGTCCAGATGTATAACAACAGTTATGTGTTTAACTCCTACTAATAACAATTAAAAACCTTCTCAGACGCGGTCAGTAAAATTCCCCTTGACATACTAACTTTATTTTTAAAGGTTGAGATAAACTTGAGGCAACTCTTTTTTTCCCAAGCTCCATCCTCAGCTTTCTAACAGGTAGTTTTAGACACAAAACCAGGAGCCAAAAACTCTTGAATCATAGTTCATAGTTTGATTACTGGTTTGTTTTGTAGCCTTGGCCAGTTGCACTACTCCTTCGCATGCAAGTTTTCCTATGCATAAAATGAAAATAACACTGCTTGCTCACTAACTGATGTCCCAAAGATGACATGAGGATATGCTCATGTTTATAATGTTTTTAAAATAAATAATATACTGGGGATAATTTTAAATCAAGTTTTTATCTGATTTATTCTATCAAAACAGAGAGTTTTGATTGCTTCTTTAATGGATACTAAAACACAGAAGTTTTAAAGCAGTACAGTGCCTATTTAATCCACAGAACTTAACTTAAGGAAAAACTGATAAATTAGGACAGAAGGAACATTGAAAAAAGATATTTCAGAGATTAACTATCATGTAAATCATTCTTGTAGCTCCCTAGAGTTTCATAAACACACTAATATACACAGTTTCAGTTGTACATAAGCGATATAAAAGCAATTTAAAATAGATCTTATGTTGTATAATTATAATAATCTTTCCCAAATGATGTTTGAACAAAGAATAGGGTAAACAGTAAGAAGAGAATTACAGATAACTAAATGAAACACAAAAAATTATTTTATATATTTCTATACTGAAAGCCTTTCTAACCACATCTCAACTCCAAAATAACTTTTTACTTTCAAATAACCCTTTTAATTAAGTGTTCAAGTACATTATACACTCTTACATTTCTGGAGTTTACATGATATTATGTCAGTCATATGTATTAAGAGGACAGAAGAATTACAGCAACAACTGGGGTAGTTTACTGCTTTAACACTGAAAAAACTATCCTTTAAAGGGAAAACAATAGACTACATCAGCCTCTGACACCTTGGATCTGTACCATTGAGAGTGGGGTATATATATATACGTGCCATTGCACTTCATAGTGTCCAGCAAATGTTGGTCCAGCCAGCTCAAGAATATCTATATCCTATCCTATCTTCTCCTATCCCATCTCTTCTTCTGGGTTAAACAAGGCAAAGTGATAGTTTCTATAACAAGGAAGATCAAAGAGACTTTCATCATATTTCAGGAGGCTGTGAACAAATCAATTCCATCATTACATATAGATTTGACCAACTGTCCTAAATTGTACCCAAGTGTTTTGAAGGAAGAAATCAAATTTACAGTATCACACTTACTATCATAATATAAATATTTACTTGAGTATTTAATCAGGGTGGGAACTGTGGCTATTGGGCAAAACAAATATAGAGGAATGTAAACCTTCTTTGAAATGGTTATAAAGAAGGTAAGATCAAATGCTTTAAATCTCCTGAAACAAATATGTTCCCATGTATAACACTCCCCCACCCTTTTAATACCAGCTGCTTTGGCACAAGCAAAAGTATTCTGCTGTTAATCCCTTCCTATCTGTGCATCCCATCTTAAATGGCATCATAGCTGTTACCTACATCAAAACTGTTGATAAACTTAGTTACAATTATTTGAGGAAAATTGGCAAAACTTAAAGCATGTGGACATATGCACACTCCAAATATCCTAGCTTACAGTAAAATATCACATTTAATATTCTATATATATAGGCTAAATATATTGCTTATTAAAAAAAAAAAAAAAAAAGTAAGAACTGAAATATCCAAAGCAATTGCCTGCCTGTTTCTAATCCTCCCCATAGAAGGTCTGGCAATTGTTACATTTCATAAATGTCACTGTTGCTACCAGCTGCAGCCTCAGTCTATCAATTTGCAAACACTTGTTTTTATAGCTCATGTCAGCGATTTTGCGTCTGAAACTTCAATATATGACATAAATCCTTCATCTTAATGACAATCTTTATTATTGTCTCAGTTTAACCTGGGTGAAAAAAAAATCAGAATCTGGCTCCCTGTATGCATGGAAAGAAACAAGAAGGGTGAAAGGAATGACAAGACACTGTGATGTCTCCTTTGAGTCAGAAGAGTAAGAGTTTACAAAGTGTGAAATGTTTAGAAAAACATTACGGAATATCTACTTTCTAGTATTTCATCTACTCTACTGTTTTTTTTAAAAAAAGAGAAGCTTTGTTTGAATTAGTGTAGCTCATTCCTCTACAAAACTAACATAAAACCAGAAACAACCCTGAGACATCATAAAGATAAAAAGAGAGAAGAAAAGGGAATGAAAAAGGTAGTGTGTGCGTGTGCATGTGTATGTGCGTGTTTAGGAATGGAATGCATATTTTATTTTAAATATCCAGTGTCACTGGTTTTAGTTTTGCACATTCCAGGTATTTAAATCACAGCATAAGATGCTTTATAATGCTATCGTCTTTGGGATCTTTTAGCATATTCCTCCAAAAACATATATTTGTAATTTAAGACGTTTTCAGTGGTGAAATTCTTCCACCTCAGAATGAGTTTCCATGACCCAAATGCTCTTCTACCTTCACCTACCCACTGAAGACAGAGAATACTCCTGTCTCCCACCCACACCTTGGCTTCCTTTTCTCAACTGCACATTTCCATACATTCAAAGGCAATGGAGGTAAGCTGTATTTCCACAGACATAACAGGTCCCATAAGTTTGTGTACTTGTGCAGACAAGAAGCTGGATAAAAGGATAGCTTTCTCCAGCTGTTCAGCTGGCATTACAAGCGTGTAAACGGGAAATGCATAGCTGCTTGAGAGCGCTAACAACTGAAAAATGGCACTAAACATCTAGAGAATTTTAATTTCCTGAATAATATTCTTCCTGTAGCAGCATAAGTGCTCTTTAGCTAAGAAAGAATCATAAAAGCTAAAGATTTTATATTACAAAGAAACATCAAAATTATAATTGCTTCTGCTGTTGTGTTCAGTTTGGGTTGGTTTGTTTGTTTAAACAGCCTGGCAGCTCCATTCAACAATCTGTAGATCTGCTATTTCCCTGTCTCTCACAGAAATAAACTTACTTGTAGATAAATCTTGTTTTGTCCAGTTTCAAAACACATTCTACCAATCACAGGAATGAATGGCATAGGCAGGGTACAAAGTTATCTCTTAATGCCCAGGACAGATTCTTAGCCACACTGAAGCCTCTCACAGAAGTGATCATCCTCTGAGTACAGCAGATAGCTACCCATAACAACTGATATGTTTTAGGTTTGTTATTTATTTGAATACCCTTCAAACTGTCTTGCTCTTGCATATTTGAACCCAGCCTAGAAAATAGTGCAGTCTCCAGAAGTCTGTAATCACTTAGACTTTTTCATAGGATAGACATAATGTTTTTCATTCAGCTTTCTGACTTTCTACCACATCAGGGACATTTTTTTTTTCAGTCCATGTTACTAAAACTAACAGAACACAGAGTACCTCCTGTGTATTACACAGTTTACACAGGTCATCCCAAATATTATTGAAGTTTCAAAGCCAAATACTCTGAAATTTAGAAAGGCCAGGAATGTGAACTGTAATCATTCCACCTATACTTATTTTCCTTCCATATCTCAGACCTATCTTCTCTCCAGCTTCCATGGATAGAAAACAGAAAAATCAAGACACCAACCTATCTTCATTATATTTATCTCCAAATAGTATTTACATCTGTGAACAATCTAAATGTTTACATGCTTTTATGGGTGTAGTCTGTGTTTCTATGAGCATGTTTGAAGAACTGGTCTCACCTATTCCAAAAATAAAGATATCCACATGGAAATAAGTTTTGTTAGTAATAGATGGTTTTTGCCATAGAACCCTACTGAATACTTATGCTTTTCCTCACGTACTACACGTCTTACATTCTTTTCACAGCTACATTATTCAGAATACAGTATTCCCTCTGAAAATCTGGCAAAAAGTTCTTAAGTCCTGCATTTCAGCTCTCAGTGTGTTCATCTTTCCTTTTCCTTGTATATTCTTAGGTTGCCAAATGGCTCCACTGCCTTCACCACTGTAAGCAACAATTTTGTACTAAACAATTCACATTTTGGAAAATAAAAGCAGAAAATAGGATTGCATCAGAAACATTTAAGAAGGGGAAATGTTGCTCTAGAAAACGTGCATGATATAAGAAGTCACAGATGTAATATGAAGAAACTATAATACAAATCACTATAACCAAATATGTTCAACTATTTACATAACAAATAATACAGATATACAGTAGCAGGCAAAATCCTCTCACGATTCCTTGAAACTTGTTTTGGCACTCTTTCATGTAAAAAATTTTCTGTGTATAAAAAGGTTCCTATCTTTATTATAATAAGAAAAAAGGGGTTATTCAAGCCTCCAGAAGTCTTCGTTCTGAATATAAAGTATTAGCGATGTTCAGAGAAAATGTTTTCTAGTGTTTGTATTTAGACATGACCAAAAGGATTACAAGAAGTATTATCAAGTGTCAGCCAGAAATTTACATATTAATATTCTATTTGTCTTTTTCACTTATTTAGGGGATTTAGAAAAGAAATAAACTTCTGTCCTAGAAGCAGCATCTGCTGTCCTGCACCTGCCACTGAAAATGTTGAATCAAGAAGAAATTGCTGGACCTTACCTGCTGGACTCGGCAGAGGTAATGGCAATCAGAGGAGGAATCCTCAGTGGAAGAGTCGTGGGTCTTGGGATAGTCTCGGTATCATTCTTTTTATCCCAGTCTGCCTGTTCTAACTGCCTGAAAGCCAGGGGGGGAAGCTGGATGTTACGGGATGATAATCTCCGCACAAGATAGGGCTCCATTGCCTGGAAAGATTCTTCGTCCTCAGTGTTGCGATGCAGAGCTTCTTCTGAAACCTATGATCAAGGCAAAAAAATACCTATCAGCCACGGCTTTGTCTAAACTCAAAAAACCTTCAACAACAGAAATTCCCCAGCCTCCGTGGATAACCTGCTCTGGTGCTGCACCACATTCCTCATGAAGAAGGTTTTCCTGACGTTCAATCTGAACCTCCCAAGCAGGGGCCCTTGACTAAGTAAGCTCAGTCCCCCAAGCGCTCATCACTGATCACGTGCTCTAGGCCCCGACCATCCCGGTAGCTCTCTCCTGGGCTCCCAGCGTTCCCTCGATTCCCTAGCTGCAGTCACTTTGGCATCTAGTTTGCTTTATTTATGATGAAGAGTTTTTAATTCTTTTAATTCTTTTCCATAAGCTAGTTTCTTATTTATACTTTATTATCATTATTGAGAAAATGAAAAAGAATGAAAAATGCAATAAAAAGTTTCTAGGGTTTAGATAGTTTGGGGTTTTAAAAGCAAACAGAAAGCTATTTTATGATGAGATTAACACACTGCTATCTAAAATACGTACTCATACCTGAACAGGGGACAAAAAATTAGAAAAATTTCTTTAGAAAATATTAGAAAAATTTCTTTCCCACAATATGCTTTCTTCCCTACAAGTTATCTAACTTTTGGAAGAAGTGAGAGTCCAAATACCAATAATAAAATAAAATAAACATAGTAGTCAGAGATTTGCAACTATACACCTCTCGACAGGAGAAAATTCACCTTAAATTCTCTCAGCTGTCCCAACTCCCATCTTTCTCTCTTGCTCACAGTAATTTCATGCTAATAGTAAGTGATGAGTACTTAAAACAACCACTGCAGTGCTTAGAAACAGTGAATAATTAGAACCTCTGAAGGTCAGGCCCGAATGAAATCTTAAGTCTAAACGTTAGTAAATGTTATTTTTAATTTAATCATTTAAACCGCTGGTAATATTCTCTGGGCCATGGAAGAATGGCAGACAATCCAGGAAATAAATCTTTAACTGATATTGATTTAAAAAGGAGAACATTTCTTCAGAAAGTTTTCAGAGCTTTTAACAAACAGCTCACCATTGTGAGAGAAAATTCTCAAATAATCGCTTTTCTGAGAGCACTGATACTCTGAGAAGAAATTGGCTTTTTTTCTCCATGTCTTACACAAAGTCTTTTACCATTACTTGATAAATTTCCTAGCGCAGAGACCACTGTCTGCACCTATTGCCTTGATTACTTTCCTGTGAAGAAACCCAAGTTGTGAGCAAGTCTAAAGATTTTCTACATCTAAACTAAGAATTAGGAATACAGCATATATAGCTATATATTATTCCACCTACGTCAGGTGTGGCAAACCCAAGTTCACATGTATATTGTGGTATACTTGGTATATAAAATAAAGCAAGCTAGACTATGCCCAAAATTTACAGTCACACCTTCAGTTACAGCACAGACATGGCCTTCAGTTTGACCTGTCTCATGAGGACAGATGCACATCTGCAAAAAAACTTGCATGGCAATTTATTTATTCCATGCGCACAGGGAGAACCATTAATGAAACATCTTTCATGATGAGTAATATTAATAAGCTCCATTTATACTCAGAGCTTGAGCAGTTGCTGTGAGCTAACTATTTCTAATTAAATTTTTAATCACAAAATCTAAATCCATAATTTAGCTATTTTTCTTAATCTAGCTGTAATGTAGTTTAAGAAAACAAAGATTATAAAATGGTATGCATTAATGCATGTCCTCTGAAGCAAATCAACAGCAAAATCAATCACTGTGAAAATACTACAAGAATTAATGTGTTATAGTCATCCAGGGAAAAGTTTAACTTCAGGCTTGTATTTTCAGTGTGTGCATACTGGATATTCAATACAGCTGAATAAATTAAAAAATAATAATGAAATTAATTATAGCTCTGCAAGAAATGAAAAATGCTGATATCAAAGCTGAAAATAATCTATCACGTGAGGTTATTTTATCCACTTCATCAGCTGATTTTTTGTACAGCTCTGAAAATCATAAAAATCTTTGAATTGCAGCCACAGACAATCAGAATGAGATAGCTCAACTGAGAAAGTGAACTCACTGGGCAACTTCTTCTTCAACTCATATGCAAAAATTAGAGAGGTAGAAGATTATGGATTATAAGAAAACCATAAGAGAAAGAGAAAAATTCCAACCCAAATATTAAAGCCAAACTTTGGAGAAATCAAACAATAGGCACCTCATCTACATTTCAAAGACAATGGAAAAATAAATAAATTTGAGGAAAAACAGGCCACCAATTCAGGTACAAATATTCAGGCATCTAAACAAGGAAATGTTGATCATATTGATTTTACTCATCTTGGCAAAACAGAAGAAAAACATGCATTGCTCGTTTTGTCTTATTTGTGAACATAGTTGTAAGGAGCATTATGTTTACTCACAGAACCATAGAATTGCTGTTTGGAAGGGCCCTCATGAGGTTGCCCAGTCCAACCTCACGCTCAGAATGGGACTATCATCAACACTAGATCACATCAGCCACGGCTTTGTCTGAAACTCAAAAAACCTTCAACAACAGAAATTCCCCAGCCTCCGTGGATAACCTGCTCTGGTGCTGCACCACATTCCTAATGAAGAAGGTTTTCCTGACGTTCAATCTGAACCTCCCAAGCAGGAGCCCTTGCCCCTCCTTAAACAGCATGTCACCGCTGAGAAGAGCTTAAATCTGTCGTCTTTTGCAACTACCCTTCAAGTAGCTGCAGGCTGCCATTAGATCACCTTTCACCTCCTCCACAGCAAACTAAGTAAGCTCAGCCCCCTCAAGTGCTCATCACTGATCACGTGCTCTAGGCCCCGACCACCCCGGTAGCCCTCTCCCGGGCTCCCAGCATTCCCTTGATCCCCCAGCTACAATCACTTTGTCACGTAGTTTGCTTTATTTATGATGAAAAGTGCACTGTTTGGCTGCTACCCACCGTGCCAGACCATTGAAGCCCCCAGATCCTTTCCAGCAGGGTCCTGATCCAGTCAGTCACTTGCCGGCCTGTGCCGGTGCTTCAGGTTATCCTGTCTGGGTGCCGAACGCTGCACTTCAACATGGGCCCCAGTATCAACCCCTCATGGTGATGTGCTCATTACCAGCTGCCAGCCAGATGCTGAGCCACCAGCAGTGGAACTTGTTTTCTGCCCACCTAGCAGTCTTTTCATACAGCCCAGGTTTCCTGACCGGAATTCAAACTAGTGTTTTTTAAGAGTGTGGTCTGTTAAGAGAGATTTGCCACAATAAAGAGGGCAGGGGGGGAGAGGGATCAAAACAAATTGCAATCTCAGACACTATGATTGAGCAATCCAGAGTATAAGCAAATAAGTAAGATTACTTTTGAGGCTTTGAGAGCTTCAAAAGATATTAGGGGAAAGAGTGACAGAGAGTAAGAGACATTTGATGATGCAGAGAGCTTCAAAGAGAGATCCAAAAGAGACTACATAAACGTACGTATATAAAAGCATGAGAAACAGCATGCTGAGGACAAAGGACATTTTTCTTTGGACCCAAACGCTGTCTTATTATAAGGACTATTAGAAAGTCAAATAGAGGCCAAGAAGCCCTTGTATGTAGCTCTGTGGAGAAGATGGAACAGGTCATGTATCTGAATGTAGATATACTTGAAATGGTATCACTATAAGAAAGACAAGAAAACTACTAACCAGTTTGATAGAAACAAAAATGGAAAACTTAAATTGCACAGCATGAAGTTACATGAGGGTAGAGATGTTACTTTTATGAGCTTCTAATTACCAGATGGGTAAAAGTAAACAGCAAACAATGGAACATCAAAATCAGTTGTAAAAGATCTGAATTTTCAGAAATGCAAGAAATATGTGAAAAGCAAAAGAGTTGGTGTTAACCATCTTCCTGTTGCCTCTAAATCATTTACTTAAGTACAGAAATCAAGCCACACAGCATCAGCACATAAATGACTTTTCAGCTCCAACATTCATAGCAGTAAGACCTGAATGTGAGATAGACAGGTTGTAGACATATATAAATACGTATTAAGGTAGTGTACCATAATATGTCATAATACCACCTTTGTGATAAAAAGAAAGAATTTGGAATGCCTGATAAAATTGTTAGGGCAGTATATACTTTGAATTGTCAACGTAAGGATGGTTACATAGGAATGAAGATTCTTATTTTATTTGGCATTTATAGTTTTTCTTCTTTCTTTAACATTGATATGGAAATAATACAATAATTTCAAAATTCTTAGGAATCAGTGAATTTACATATTTTATATATTTGTGGCCTATTGAAAAATTGTGGTTTCTGAATTACAGTCAGAAAGAAATATACAAACATGATGGTGGGTGCAGGACAGGCCAGTTAAGAGTTTCTTGTAAAGCTGTTTTAACTATATGTAATCTTATGACTAATCAAGAAAAATACATACTCATAACAATGAGCAAGATCTAAAGATTCTCCATGTTAATAACCCATAGGAAACCTGCCTTTGAAAAAGGAAAGAGATGAAGGCAAACTGTGAGACTAACCAATGATCAACTTCAGGAAATAAAAATTTTATGATAAAAGATTAATTAGAACAACCAGTTAAAGTTTTTATACAGTCCTTGACTGCCGGTCACTCACAGAACCCAATTCTAAAGTCAGCTTCTAATGTACATCTCGCAATCACTACACGATGACCTTGGCAAGTCATTGACGAAGAAGCATAGACAAAACCACAATTTTCCAATAAAACATGGCAAAATCTATTCAGTTTAAAAAGTTCTGCCACCACTTGAGATACTGCCAAGGAATTACTTCACCATCACGTTTCAACTTTTCTAAACAGTAGGCAAAATGTCTTAGTTCATCCAAATGGTATACACGATGCTGTCTGCATACCAGCTCTCAAAAGCAACAGGTAATAACTCATATTTGCTTGCATGAACTTGCACTGCACACTTTTTTTATTTTTTTCATATTGTCTTTCTGACTGCTGTACTGTTGATCTCAGTTTAGGATTACATCCTTTAAAATGTTTAAATTGAGCTGCTTTTTAATGTATATTGAATACAAAAGAAATCTTTTTCAACATCAGGAAAGCAGGATTTTTGTTTGCTTACAAGAATGGAAGAGTGTTAATTAGAGAATTATTTACATCAAATTAGTTAGTGCATACTAACCAGGTTCGACTCTGCTTTTTTAGTCTGGGAGGTCATAGGTTTTATGCTCACTTTTAAGTAAAGCCTCATGGCCCTTTAACCTTAGTGTCCTCAAAACCCAAATTTTTTATATCTTTTTTATTAGGAGCATAAAGTGACCTTATAATTCACCCAAAACCCCACAAATACTGACACAATAATTTCCTCTGAACTGATCAATTTTTTTTCTTCCTTTCAATTTATAAATCTTTCTTTTCACCTATTTCTCTATATAATAAAGACCTCTTCCTGGGTTTTCTCACAGATTTATAGGGAAGGTGCATCCCTGGCTGCCTCTGCCTGTCTCTGGTTCTTTTTGTGACTGCCCATTATCTTGCAACCTAGATTTTAGTCAGTCCTCCCAAAATCTTCTTTCACCATGTTAGTACTTTCATAGGTTCTCCCACAATGTCACTAGCTCGATTAGTCTCTTCTAGCACTTTTAATTGCTTCTTTCACTGAGTAAAAGATAGCTATGATATCCAGTAAGCTCTGCACTTACTGATAAACAGTACAGCTGTTGGCAACTACCACCACTGTAGCCTTTCTCATAAGTAACGCTTTTCCAAGTAGTTAAGACAGAGCACAAGAATGACAGCTTTGGACAGAAAAGTCATACAGCAACAGAGAGAAAAATCTGTCTGCACCATAACTAAAACTATAGTACTAATAATAACTATCTCCTGCTTTCAGAACAGAGTACACAATTTTACATTATTTTGTAAAAATACTTTAAACTACAGTCAAAAGTTTAATTTTAAAACTATATAAAACTAAATAAAGGCACAAATCAGCCCTTATGAACATTCTTTTAGATCAAAAAACTCAAAGGAAAAAAATTAATTCCTCTCATATGGCATGCTTATAGAACATAAACCAAAACCTACAAAAACAACACTAAGAAGGTCGCAGAGAATATAGATATTAGAAAATGCCAGATTAATAAATATTAGAAAATGGCAGATTAACATCCATGTGTGCTACCTCAATTCAATGTTCTTATGTTTACACATTACAAAACAGTGGCCATATTTCAAGAAGATCCTTGCCTTATTTATTGCACAAAATTGACACTTCTCAACTAATAGCTGTTTAATATTTTATTTACCCTCATTGTTGACTGTGTCTATATGCTTTATTTACTACACATTACACAAGTTCTGGCTTGCACACACAATTATTATAATTAAAAAGAAATAATGGAAGTGGAAGTCAACTCATTTAGTAAGGGGTGAAGCACCTTCTCCTAAGAGGGAGCAGGAGAAGGAATCAGAAGAGGCAGCCTGTTCTGCAGCAGAGCAGTCACAGGAACAGGAGGAGGAAGGGACTGAAATCATAAATGAGACAGATCGGTGAGACATCCGATCCCTATCCCTAAGCGAGCTGCAAGATATGCAAAAATGTTTCAACCATCAACCAGGTGAGCTAATTCTCATCTGGTTACTCTGATGCTGGGATATGGGGGCCAATAGTCAGGAATTAGATGGTAAGGAAGCCCAGCAGCTGTGATCCCTTGTTAGGGATAAGGCCATTGACAAACGGATTGTAAAAGAGGCAGGAGTCCTCAGTCTGTGGAGGTGACTCCTGTTGAGTGTGAAGGACAGGTATCCCTTTAAGGAAGATCTTGCAAACTCCCAAAGAAAATGGACCACCATTGAGGGAGGTATCCAGTATCTGAGGGAATTAGCTGTGGTGGAGGTGATCTATAGCAACCTCAATGATAACCACGTATCCAAAAACCCGGATGAAATCTGGTGCACACGGTCCATGTGGTGAAAGTTTGTACAAAGTGCACAAACGTCATATGCCAACATCCTGGTGATAATGAGCTGGTCAGACACGGAGGTACCAACTGTGGATGGATTGGCCAGCCAACTCTGAGAATTCAAAGCGAATCTCACTTCCTCCCTATGGGCCTGCCTCTCGAGTGTGGAAAAACTGACCTAACATTGTCCCACCAATCCAAGAAAGATAGGTCTTCCTTACCCACCCTGACTAAGGCCTCAGCTCTTAAGAGTCAGCCTTTTTTTGTTCAAGGGAGAGGGTACCGGTGGTGCACACCATGTACCACCCTGTAGTTCTATCTCCGTGACCAGGGGGAGGACATGAGGAAGTGGGATGGTGAATCTACCTGGAGACTAGAAGCTTGGGTACAGGAACTGCAAGAAAAAACAACAGCTAAAAGGCACCCATCCGGGAAAATTACTGCTCTAATGTCTGTTGGATAGAGCAGAAGCGCCGATTGTACTTTTGACCCTGATGAAGAGACTTGTGGTTTGCAATTACAAAAATCAAGTAATGAAGATGGTATTCACGTGGAGAAGTATCCAGTACACCTGGAATCAACTGCCCCAGGGGTGGAAACACAACCCTACTATTTGTCATGGATTGATACAGACTGCATTGTTACAAGATGAAGCTCCCGAACACCTGCAGTATATTGATGACATCATTGTGTGGGCAACACAGTGGAGGAAGTGTTTGAGAAAGGGAGAAGAATAATCCAGATTCTTTTGAAAGATGGTTTTGCTATAAAACAAAGTAAGGTCAAAGGACATGCACAGGAGATACAGTTTTTAGGAATAAAATGGCAAGATGGGCATCGTCATATCCCAATGGATGTGATCAGTTAAATAACAGCTATGTCTCCACCAACTAAAAAAAAGAAACACAAGCTTTTTTAGGTGTTCCCCAGGGCTCAGTATTGGGGACAGTTCTGTTTAATATCTTTATCAATGATCTGGATGAAGGGATCGAGTGCACCCTCAGAAAGATTGCAGAGGACACCAAGTTGAGAGGGAGTGTTGATCTGCTCGAGGGTAGGAAGGCTCTACAGAGGGATCTGGACAGGCTGGATTGATGAACCGAGGCCAATTGTATGAGGTTCAACAAGGCCAAATGCCGGGTCCTGCACTTGGATCACAACAACCCCATGCCATGCTACAGGCTTGGGGAAGAGTGGCTGGAAAGCTGTCCAGCGGAGAAGGACCTGGAGGTGTTCGTCAACAGCTGCCTGAATATGAGCCGGTAGTGTGCCCAGGTGGCCAACAAGACCAATAGCATCCTGGCTTACATCAGAAATAGTGTGGCCAGCAGCACTAGGAAGTGATCGCCCCTTTGTATTTGATACTTGTGAGACCGCACCTTGAACACTGTGTTCAGTTTTGAGCCCCTCACTACAAGAAAGACACTGAGTTGCTGGAGCGTGTCCAAAGAAGAGCAACAAAGCTGGTGAAGGGTCTAGAGCACAAGTCCTGTGAGGAGCAGCTGAGGGAACTGGGGTTGTTTAGTCTGGAGAAAAGGAGGCTCAGGGGAGACCTTACCACTCTCTACAACTGCCTGAAAGGAGGTTGTAGCAAGGTGGGTGTCGTTTTCTTCTCCCAAGTAACAAGGAATGAGACAAGAGGAAATGCCCTCAAGTTGTGCCAGGGGAGGTTTAGATTGGATATTAAGAAAAATGTCTTCACCAAAAGGGTTGTCAA
This sequence comes from Calonectris borealis, assembly GCF_964195595.1. Taxonomy (NCBI): domain Eukaryota; kingdom Metazoa; phylum Chordata; class Aves; order Procellariiformes; family Procellariidae; genus Calonectris; species Calonectris borealis. The sequence continues at coordinate 65,614,666 of NC_134352.1, read as the reverse complement.
GCATTGGACCAGGCTGCCCAGGGAAGTGGTTGAGTCACCATCCCTGGAAGTATTTAAAAGACGTGTAGATGTGGCACTTAGGGACCTGGTTTAGTGGTGGACTTGGCAGTGTTAGGTTAACGGTTGAACTCGGTGGTCTTAAGGGTCTTTTCCAACATAAATGATTCTATGATTCTATGATTTCCGAAACAACTTCATAAACACCTGGGCCAAGGAGCATGGCACTGACTGGATGTATCACATCCCCTATCATACACCAGCCTCTGGGAAAATTGTACGATACAATGAACCACACTGAGAGCAATGGGTGCTGGGACATTCAAGCATTGGGATACAAATGTAGCAGAAGCCACTTCTTAACAGTAGAGGATCTGCCAGTTGACCCGGCCCTGCCCAATCGAAACCCCTGCGCATTATGGAAGGAGATAAGGTCCCTGTAGTACATATAAGGAAATGGCTAGGAAAAAGAGTCTGGTTTATTCCTCCCTTGGGAAAGGGCAAACCTATCTGTGTGACTGTTTTTAGTCAAGGACCTGGGTGTACTTGGTGGGTAATGCAGAAGGATGGGGAATTCCAATGTGTACTTCAAGGTGATTTAATCCTGGGCGAAAATAATCCGTGATTTAGGTTGTATGATGGTAGTGTTACATGATGCTGTATGTCACCACTGCTGTGGCTGCCATATATCAAAGGTATTATAGCAGGAACTTCTTGCTGCCAGCCAGGCTAGAGGCAAGAGGAGAAATTCATTGCAATGTTAAACCTTAGGGCCTAGTCCAAAGGGGCCAGGGGTAGAGACTGTAATGAATATACCTTTAAATTGTTGTAATCCATAATTTGAGTTGCGTGTTATAGGAACTACTACAGCAGAAACAACGTGAATCAATGAAGGACGAACCTCACAAGAAAGAGTGCAAGTGCAGGAATGACTCGACTTGAGCTGGTTTCAGTGCCCAGTAACTCCATGTAACATACCATTTCTCCTGTCCTGAGTGAATACCATAACAGATGGTGCCCAAAGTCATAGACCAAATGAATTCAATGAACATTTTGTGCATATTTATGGACATTTTACAGACATTTTAGGAGGGAAGGGGTAGTTAATGAGAACATGTTGTGATAGCATGGGACCTGAGCATGATGTAAATGGTAGGGAATAAGAGGTGAAGAATGTACTGGTTTTGGCTGGGATAGAGTTAAATTTCTTTATAGTAGCTTATATGGGGCTATGTTTTGGATTTGTGCTGAAAATAGTGTTGATAACACTAAAACAGCAGTGTTTTAGTCACTGCTGAGCAGTTCTTACATAGCGTCAAGACCTTTTCTGCTCCTCACACCGCCCCACCAGCAAGTAGGTTCGGGGTGTACAAGAAGTTGGGAGGGGACACAGCTTGGACAGCTGACCCCAACTGACCAAAAGGATATTTCATACCATATGATATGCCCAACAATAAAACTGGGAGGGAGGTTGATGGAGGGGCCTGCTGCTCAGGTACTGGCTGGGCATCTGTCGGTTGGTGGTAAGTAATTGTTTTCATTTGCATCACTTGTTTTTCTTGGGTTTTATTTTCCTCTCTCTTTGTTTTTTTTTTTTTCCTTTTCCTTACAATTTTTTTTAAAACGTTTTTTTAATTATTAAATTGTTTTTATCTCAACCCATGAGTGAATTTCTCATTTTTACCTTTCCGATTCTCGCTTCCATCCCAAGGCAGGGGGTGGGGAGTGAGTGAGAGCAGCTATGTGGTGCTTAGTTGCCGCCCGACATTCCTCATAGGTTTTTCTTAGACGCTTATCATCTCAACAGCTACAAGCTTCCCAAGTGTTAATTTAACTCTGTAAAACCTACTGAAGATACAAGGATGGCATTGTCCCTTTTTTATAGCCAAGAGTCAGAGACACAATGAGATAAACTGAAAAACAGCCTCTAATTTTACTTGACCAATTTGGGAAATACAAGTTTTAGAGTACTTCACATTGGCTTCCCTTAAGATCATCAAGCGTGTTTTCCTCTGACTTTAATTTGCAAGATCTTAGCTCAACATGAGCTAAGTTTGGACTCGATGATCTTAGAGGTCTTTTCCAACCTGTATGATTCTAACATGTTTGCAAGTAACACTACTGGCTCACAGTGGACACTCAGAAAATGAGGAAAACAGTAACTGGACAAAAAGGTTTCTTTAAGCAATTTATTTAGTGTTATATAGTAGTTCTATTTATATCACCAAGTTTTCTCTAAGGTAAGAGACAATTATCTTAACTTTCTGACCATTTGTTCACTCCAAATCTTCCAAAGCATTTGCTAAACATCTTTCAAGTTCTGCAAGAAATGGGAAGACGACCATAGTAACCACTGCTACACAGTCCTCACTGATCCTACAAGCAGCTTTAGCCTACAAGGTCATGTCTAAGAGAATATGTGATCATGCCATTAAAGTTTATTCTACTATATATATTGTATATCATAGTATAAGCATAAGGACAAGGAAAAAAAAGATAATTCTGGCACTGCCTGATTTTTTAGTGCTTGACTTTCTACCTTAGTGATTTTTATGACAAATTTGGCATGTAACATGTAATTTTCTTTCAGAAAATAGATGGCACATTTCCATCATGGGGAGTGACGTTGACACACACTTCATTCCTCAGCTAAGCTGAAACATTAGAGTGACTACAAAAAGCAATGACATGCAAACAAATATTTAAATAGAAGCAGTAAGTTGTTGTTAGCTAGTCATCCATTTAGACCTGCAGACAATGCAAATAAGCACTTTTCCAGTGAATTCTCCAGATATTGAGTATGTAGGAAAACATGAGATCTAGGAATTACTGGTTTAGTTTTCTGTCACAGTCCTGGATTCTGCTTCAGGCTAAATATTTTACAGAACACAGGTTATTCTTTCTCCCTGACTCTAAGACTGTCCCTTCTCCCCCAGATCCTGCAACATGTTGCTGTACATGGTCAATGTTATGTTTTGCAAGGCAATATCACAGCTTTACATAGCAGAAACACTCATTATAAAGGTTGCAGGGAGTACACTGAATGTAGTTTCTTCCTGGTGAGAAAGTATACATGCCATGTCCTGTTTCCCCCACTCCCCACAGAGAATTAGCCAGAGAAGCTCAGAAGTATCTTGCTGGAGTAGTGTTGCTGATCACATCCGTGGTAATAAAGAAAGTAAATGCTCCTGGATGCTTCAGTACCATGTGTTTTCCACACAAACAGTTATTTTTCAAACCTAAACTCGGTTTTTCCTCTACTTCCTCAAAATCTCTCAAAATTCTCTTCCTTATTCATTTTTCTTCTCTTGCCCTGCTTTTGCTCCTGTTCATTTCTTGAATTGGATAATTATTTTCTTTTTATTTTCTTAACATCAGCAGAAGGTCTCCAAGAGCCTACAGAGGACAGGAGAAGAAGGCGGACAACTGCACAACTGATTTCTGTAATTTGCTTTGGCATCTGTACTGGGATGGAGTTAATTTCCTTCATAGCAGCCCATAGGGTACTATGTTTTGGATCTGTGACACAGATAACACACCGATGTTTTAGCTATTGCTGCACAATGCTTACACAGTGTCCAGGTCTTCTCTGTTTCTCATGCTGCACCCCCAGGTAGTAGGCTGGAGATGCACAAGAAGTTGTGAGGGAACACAACCAGAAGAGCTGACCCCAACTGACCAAGGGGTATTCATTGCCATATGATGTTGTGCTCAGCACTAAAAGCTCAGGGAAAGAAGGAGGAAGATCGAGGGCATTCAGGATTATGGCACTTGTCTTCCCAAGTAACCATGACATATGCTGAGGCCCTGCTTTCCAGGACAAAATAGGATTGAAGAATATACCTTTTTTTTTTTTCTTTTTTCAGAGGTTTGTATTCTGACTGTCCCTGTGCAAATTTTCACAAGGATGGCAACAGATGCATCTGCAGTCCAAAGTGTGAGAATGCTAAGTTATTTGAAAGAAAGTTTATGATCATATTTTAACCAATGAAAAAGCCTCATTCTTGTTAACAGTTGAAGTATCTTGAGTTAGAGTTGTGAAAATAATTATCCTAAGAAAGACAACCAATACAGATAATGCTATCCAAGGTTGCAATTAAGAAGTCGTAAGCAATTTGTACCAGTATTCCATTATGAAATTGTTGGGCACGCTTAACAACAGCCAGTACTGGCATTACCACCAAACCACCAAGTACGACAACTAAGCTTTGGAACAGCAGGTATCTGACTTGCTACATCAAGTGATCCAAGATCATAATTGCTAATAAAAACAAAGCAACTCCAAGTAGTTCTGCTCCTGATGTTTCTGATCTCTGAGAATGTACACAACAGAAAGGAAGTTCCTGTAAGGTGTCTGTTAATGAAATCAGTCGAATAGAACATTTTAGGCTTTCTTTTTTAGGTCTGGAAGACTCTCTGTTAATCCTTGCCCTGTAACCAATTAATGGAATTCTAGAACATGACATCCTTTTAGATACCAATTAACCTATTTCAGCTCTTTTTGTATAGAGCGGACTCCAGGCTGGGTATTTAAAGTGTTTAAAGACACTTTAAATACCTAAATTTCTTCCTTAGGTCCCTCTGCTAATTTGATGAATCATTGCTGGCTAACTTAATGCTCATGAGATCATTTGCTAGCCTTCTAGTCAGCAGGAATGTTTCTTAGTTCTTATCAGTAGTTGCTCATTAATAGGCATAGATTTTTATGCAACAACAAATGATTGTAATCTAAGGAACAAAAGTCAGCCACATATTACAAACTTGCTAGAAAATAAAAACAGCCTGAGAGAAGTCAAAAAGCAAAGAGTCCTGACACAGAAATATGGATTGGGTTTTGTTGCCATTTCTCTGCAGGCCTCTTGACAGACTTAACAAAATTATCCATTTCTCACCTTCCTTAGCTTTTCTTTGAAAAACATTTTTTTGGAAGTATCACAGCATGCATCTCTAACAAAGTAGTTGTGTAGTGCCAGTTCTTGAATCATCCACAACCAACCCACCCTGCCACACCCTCCCATCCTTTCCATCTGCTGCTCAATCTTGTGACGTGGATCAAATGACTACTGACATCCTAAAGTTTATCCATTCTCTTCCAAGAACAAATAAGGAGACTTCCAAGTGCTTAAAAAAACCCAACACCACAGTCATTCTTCTAACAACTTTGCCATGCCAGCATAGTGCTCTTTAAAAGAATACCAACTGGGGAAAAAAAGGTACAGCTTCTTAACCTCTGTGTGTGTTCTTGCATTACCATGTCACAGTATACATCATGCCTACACAACATTAAAATTAAACTAGAAGGTAGCTGAAAAATAATCATCTCGGTATGTTTATTTGCAGCCCAGAGGCATACTGAGTACCAAAGAGCCAGAGCCCACAATGAAAATTCATTTTGGAAGTTTGACACATGAGGCAAACAATTTCTGCTAATGAATGATGGTGTTGTTTCTAGCCCACCTACAGAACAACTTCTTGACTCAGCTCTGTGGTTGGCTTGAGTTAGAAAATAATAATCTCTAATAATTCTACCTACTTCTGTACAAAATAATTCTCTCACTTGCACCAAAATATTTTGAGTAAACTGCCCAAATATTTGTTTCATACTTTTACTTAGAATAAGTAATTATTATTTTATGCTTTACTAGAAGCTGACATAGTAGTATTTATGATAACTTAAAGTGTTTAAACAGTTCATCTAAACAGACAGTGCATGGGTACTGACTGTTTTAAATGCCGGTAATACATTTACAGGACACAAAGAATAGGTGTTGGCTTGAGAATATTAATATCTGGACTTTCTTCTCGGCTTTACTATGGATGTTCTTTCACCATCACCATGCCTTAGCTTCTATACCTGAAGAACTGATATAATTATTCCTATCTAGCTATGAGTGTGTTTAAGATCCACTAGCACTGTTTATTAGCATAGCTATTTTAGATCTAGACTAAACACACTATCCTTCTTTCAGGCAATTCTCTACTTTCCATTCCTATGTATTCTCCAATTCTTCCTCACCAATAACCATTTTAATACTTTGAAAATATAACCCAAGAAAACTATCAAACCAGTAAAAAGTTCTTCCTCTTGGATTCTTTACTTTCTATTAAAAAGTAAATAAGCCTATATTATTCACAAACCATGTCAATGTTGCGTTTCACTAGACTAGATTCATTGCTGCTCATTATTTGCACTATGGAAAAAAGAGAAAATGATGATTCAAACTCTTAATCTCATAGTTAAATAAAATGAACTTCTATACAGTCAGACATTTCTTTCCCTCTTTTGTCTATGATGCAAATATTTTTAGTGGAAAATCACTTCTAAAACATGTTCAGAATAAATTTTTTGCTATATCTTTCTTCAAGTAGTTTAAAATAATGACATCATTTAAAATTTTATTATGTATCTCAGCACAAGTTAAGAAGTACTAATGTACATAAGAAAATGAACAATTCTTAGTGATAGTATAGTTAATTAGATGGAAATGGTGGAATTGTTAATGGTGCAAGAAATACCCATGTTTATTTCTGTTCTATATTTAGAAAGATGAAAATTATTTATTCAAAGCAAATGAAGAGGAAGTACTTTCCAGGCCATTAGTATGGAGAGTTTTCTAAGAAAAAAAATTTTAAGTCAGCAAATCAACTGATTTCCAGAGACCCTAAAAAAGTTGGCAGAGAGTCCTTTAGTTCTTCTCACAATAAAAAACCTCGAAAGCAAAGGAAGTCTTAAAGGATTGGAAGAACAAATTAGATGACCCAAATTCCAATAGAAAAGTGAGCCAACATCACAAAAAGAAATAAATCACGTTACTATAAAGATGTAAGAATAATCCAGTGAATCTGACTTTATAGGAAACAAATCTTCTCAAACAAACCATTGGCATTTTAGTTGTACATACAACCAGAGTTTGTAAAGCACTGACATGAAACTGATGACAAAAATAGTGCTATATGAATATGACTATCTCTGAGGCAGATACCCTGGGAACTTGCTACAGGATTTTCAGGCTCCCAGCCCCATTACCATGAGGTTTTAGGCTTCCTAATTTAGCAGAGAACTGAGCTCTAGCTTAGTAAACTCTCCCTGAGCTTTATTCTTAGAATTATAGAATCATAGAATCATTTAGAATGGAAAAGACTTTTAAGATCGAGTCCAACCGTTAACCTAACATTGCTAAGTCCACCACTAAACCATGTTCCTAAGTGCCACACCTACACGTCTTTTAAATACCTCCAGGGATGGTGATTGAACCACTTCCCTGGGCAGCCTGGTCCAGCGCTTTATAGCCCTTTTGGTGAAGAATTTTTTCCTAATACCCAATCTAAATCTTCCCCGGTGCAACTTGAAGTCATTTCCTCTCGTCCTATCGCTTGTTACCTGGCAAAAGGTAAGGTAAGTCTATCCCAGAGGTACAAAATCCAAGGCTCCAGACGCAGAACTGTGTATGCATTTCCAACATCCTCAGCCCGGGTATTGATTTATTAGACAGCTTTCCTGATCCTGCACTTCTTCAATCAGAATTTTTCCTACAAGCTCTTCTTTTTTATCTCTAGAGACTATTTGTCTGAGAGTATAAGTTTTTTGAAAGGATGTCTGCAGTTAGACAGATGCTCAGCAATGCAAAAAAAAAAAAAAAAAATCATGCCAAAAGCAAGAAAAAAAAATAACCAAAGCAAGTTATTCAAAGTCATGGCGATGGTATAAACAGTTTTGCATTTCAGATCAGTTCAAATAGGAGATTATGCATTCTCTGCTACACATGTAATGAAAAAGAGTAGGTATATAGACTTAGGTTTTGTGGGCTTCAGTAAGGCAGAACTACACTGACTTAAGCTTCATGATGCATTGTCAGTTGTGTAGGAGGACCTCGTTCAGTAGTGATCTCAAATCCTATGGAATTCAATAACTAAGCTAAGAACATGTGTCAGGCAGCTGCTGACATACTTGTCCAAATGTTTCAAAAATGGTAGTACAAGATTTAGCCTTTTAATGGCAGTGAAAAAATCAAGAAACAAAGGCTGACCCATACTAGCCCTAACTGTTTGGTATTTGTTATTATAAGAAAATCAGTTTGTTTACTGTTACCTGGAGTTCTCCTGCTAAGTTTACTCAAGGAGACTGCCCTCTGCATGGGAAGGAAGCTGAGATAGACACATGCAAAAAGTAAAGTTCCCAAAATGGACAAATGCTATTTCCATTCCTCTTCATAAGGAAAAGAGTTATGTGGCATCACAGACGTCAAATCTTTCAGGATAAATGAAAGCTTTGAAATGGATACTTTACTTACTGCTGTAAATGCGCCCTTCTGACAGGGACATACAAGAGGAAGCTGACAAAAAATTCACGTCAAGATTTTTCTTTCAGCTCCTAAATCCCTGTTTGGACATTTCAACAAGTAACTTGATTACCAGAAGTCCTGGAACAAAGTCCTTTTATTGATCTCGTCCAACGTCTGGAAATAAGGCTATTCCTTAGTGAGTTTTTTCCAATAAACCTCCTGAAACAAGGCCGTGACATTCCATGTATGTTACAAAATGTTGGGGAACCCTGATAGTGGAACTTGATTGTATGACATGGCCATAGCAAAGGAGTGGCTAGAGGTCCTTCTATGTCATTTGGTTCCCAAAAGGGAAATTCATCTTTTTTAATGCTAGTCCAGATACAACTCTGAGTACAGAGCTTTTCCCAGAAGTCTTTACCTCCTACTTTTCAACTCCAAAAATCATAGTTATTTAGCAGCTCGTATGATCATTTAGGTGCACACACTAAAATACAGATTTTATCTCTATATATTTCCAGTATATGTTTTGACATTTTTCAGGCTTAAATATTGCCAAGTTTGCAAAGTTTCCATTTCAGTTTAACACTGAGCAGGTATTAGATATTAGTTATTGAGCAAGATTAATATCAGAGAAAATCTGATAACTCTCTAGTAAACTTCAGGCTCCAGGACCCAAGACAGTTTTCCACTCCAGATTCTTTAACTTGACAGATATGTAACTGTAAAAAGGTATTTACAGAGTGCTTACACACTGTTATCCCAGCATCTAAAGACATCTCTAGTGCACTTCCAAGGAGTTAGTTTACCAAGTCTAGTAACCTACAGGACTGAATCTTTCTTTCCACCTTGGAGAAGATACAGGTTTTTGCCCTTCTTACAGAACCTCTCTTAGAAAAAAGTTTTGGACACTTAAATAATTTTTAATATCAGTATTTCTGGATTATAGTCTTCCAACCATCCAGCTACTACATTGTTATCATACAGAAAAAATATGCCCAGCTGATTTGTGTCAAAGAGCTAGTATGGTTCCTTTTCCTTTAATTCTACATATCTTTGGTTTTGAACAAAAAAAGATAAACAAACAAAAATTTCTTATAAAATTGAAGAACTGGTAGATCCATTGACCAACAATATGTTTTACAGACCTAATACCTAGACAAAAATACAGAAGAGGATATTTCCAGTTCAAGACTAATAAATATAAAATAGCCAAACAATCATTACTAAAAGTTAACACTAGACCCTACAAATTTCTCCATGCATATGTCACACATACCTCATATTTTATCTCCAATGTTCCTGTACATAATAGACAGAAATATTGAATTTTTGTACAAACTAGGAGTAAACTTATAGAATACTAAACAGTCTTCTGCAGAAACATAATTAGCAATGGAAATGAGTGAGCATGTTCAACCAATTCGTTCCTTATCTGTGCACTCTGCAGATCATCACAAACTCTGCTGAAGAATAGCTGGTGAAAAGTTTCTACTCTTTTACCTTTCTGTAGATAATGAAGATAGACACAAAGGGGACACAGAGGAAAAAATTACCAATACACTCTCTCCAGGGACTTTCTATCAATTATTACATTTTTGCTTTTTTGTTTTTACAGTAAAGACATAAACATAAAAAAGGCAGATAAGGTGAGGTTAGGAAAGAAGGGAAAGTAGGCACACTGTAACACTGTTACTATGATTCAACAAATTACTGTTCATCAAACAGAGCAAATTATTACATATGTAGTCTTAGGTTCTCACAAATGCAAAGTAAAACATTATCCTCAATGTCAGTGAAGTAAGTTTTGTCTTTTTTTGACTACAAACACTACCTTTTTTCATGTCTTCCACCCTTGCTACCATGCAAAAATTGTATGACTGAGTTTTTCAAGACATTCACACATCTGAAAGAATATCTTCTCAAAAGTTCCTCAAAGATGTTCTTTCTGTTGACCCAACTTTTCTGTTGCCACAACTAATAGTTTTTGCAAAGATTTCCATCACCAGGACAAGAAACCAGGATGTTCTGTGGAAGTCTGGCTGAAGAAAAAATGTATAAAAGAATCTTCACTCCAGCAAGAAAGAATAAATGAAGCTAGTTCCATGGTTATCTGTTACATACAACACAAGCTTAGAAGCTTAGCTCTGTGGACAAAAGGAACATTTCATGTAGAAAAGATATAGATTCTTTTCTGGAAGTGACTTTTACTGGAATATGTTGTGTGACTTACCTGAGCAAAACTCTGTTGAGTTGAAGAAAATAATTCTGTTACTTCTCTTTGTGCACAGATGACATATAACCCACTACTTGTCAAAAGTCTATAGAAAGCAGTATCACACTTCCAAAATGTTCTTTTTTAGTGTTGTGAGACTACAGGTTGTCCATAGGCTGGTTTATGGATTAATCTGTTTTTTTAACCTCTCTCTGTGAATGCCTTTTGACTTGTAGGGAAAATAAATTTTAAAGGGATAGGAGTGAAATGAAATAAATTATCCTATCATTTAAAAGAAAAGTTACAGAAAAGTGTAATATTGAAAAATTGTGTAACAGAATGAATTATGACTTTGAATACAGACCTCCAGATGCACCAATAGGAAGAAACAATAGATTCTGATGTAGACATAATCCAGCTCAGCTACATATACCCTTGCTATTACGCTGCCCTAGAAACTTGCAAATTAAAATTTACTTTTATAAAAATCTTAGAGAAATACCTATTAGAGGTAATTGAACTAAATAAAATAACACAAAACAAAATAAAAGAAAATAATCTTCTATAATAATGCAACTAGACATTATTCCATGCTCTACTTTAACAAGTATTCCTGAAAGATGTTAAACTATCAGTAAAGAAACTTGAGCGAAAAGCTTCTATATATCAAAACTGAATTTTTCAAGTGCTGTTTTCCAAGGTATTATTTTGTTATAATCTTTTTATGATCAGGGACCAGAGCTGCCTTGAAGCAATCCATCTATTGTCTAAAAGGGAAAAACACTTAAACCTACTTGCTGGGACATATGTCTTGCATTTCAAGTTGTTTGTAAGCAACTTCATAAGCAGGACAATACTAAACTTGACTATATGCAATTTCGGAGGTACAACTGTACCTTTAAGTGTATGTTATTATGCAGTTCACTTTGACAAGAAAAATTACAAGGGAAAGATGTTTCTGCATTTCACACTAACAATAAGCACATTACACACTAACAAGAAGCATAATAAGGAAGCTTCTGAATTCTTTGTAATGTCCTTTGAAATTGCATCCCAAGGTCCAGAAGCCATATCCTTTTAATTCACTAAGATTGAACTACTGTGTGAACAAGGCTTTGAGATATTACTTGTTTACGGGCAATGGTTTCAATTTTATTAGTGTTCTGTTTACCCACCAATAGTAAGCAATCCACAACAGAAAGTCTCTATTCAGAATAAATAAATATTTGAGAGTGCTGTTATATATCCCGTTTCAGTTCTATAGTAAAACAAATAAATTTTATATCACAACAGTTTCTTTATCTTTTTTGACCCCAGGAGAGATGGACGTGTAGGTTCATATTAATACTACACCTAGCCCAGTATCCTTTCTGATGACAGTTTGAAGAAGATGCTTATAGGGACGTTATATTAGAAATAGGTCAAGAGTAAAAACAATCAACCTCCCACTTTGATATCTTCTATTTTCTTTCATCAACAACTTTAAGTTTTGCTTAGGTGGGGGTTTCATTTGGACTGTTGCATTTAATAGACATCAATAGAGATTCAAGGTTAATTCCATTAATTTATACACCTTTTTTTGAATCTATGTATATAATTTCCTTTTACCTTTTGTATTTTTTGTTCTACAATTTAATTATATTTTCTGTCAAAAAATACTCCCTTTTGCTTTTAAACAGATGCCTGGTAATTACACTGTTCTCTATGCCTTTCTGGATAATCCCTAATATTCTATTTGACTTTTTGACCACCGCTGATTATTGAGTTGATTTTTGCAGAGAAATATCCAGAATAACGTCCAAGATCTGTATTCTTAGTTGAAATAAATCACTAAAAAGCCCTTACTATGAATGTATAATTATTTTATATTTCCCATGTGCATTTGCTGGTACATTTCAATACTGCTAGGTAAACCATAGAATCTTTTGAAATATCTTAAGACCAATTCAGTGAAATTATTAGCTTTAAGCAGTTTAAACTATTTTTTTCAGCAAGTGAAGAAGTAGCTTTTATTTTTCAGCACATTACCTTGCGAACAAGTATCTATAAACTCACTAGTTAAAGATATTTGAGAACAGTCCCTGACAAAGAATCTTGGTTTGCACCTATAGGTTCAGACTAATTTCTTAAAGGAGAGAAACTGCAAAGCCAGGAACATCTTCTATTTCTTATCCTCAGGTCAATAGGGAAATAGAATGTCTACAATTGTATTTAGGGAAGACTTTGCATAATGCTAGTGTAGGAAGACAGACTGGGAAATAATTTGCAATTTATTTCCTACAGAATTATCAGCAATCTGACAGGAAGCAACGTGCAGGGAATTTGCTGAAACACTAGCTAGTAAGACCATTCAGCTCAAGTTAGATGTTTATATTCTATTAAGTGATAAAGAGGAAAAATATTGCGTATAATTGTAAAAACATAGCTTGACAAAGGTAAATAAAACAAACAGTGCACACAACACAATGAAATCAGAATTTCAGGATGGTCGTCCTGTAAGTGTTAGTAAGCCATGATTTAATTAAAAAAAAAAAAAAGGAAAATCCAGGGATTATTAACCAAATCCTAAGAGTTGATCAAAAAGGCTTACAGAACCTACTGTGTCAGTAGAAGTATGTGAAGAGTTCTCCTAAAGACATATTTCATAATTAAAAAGGCACTGTCATATCTAAACACTCAAAACAAAGAAGACAGAAAAATGAAAAATAAAAGAAGGAAAAGGAATGAAAGTCTAAAGCCAATCCCACTGTGGAGTAGAAATCCAAACATCCACGCAAATACATGCCTCCATGAATAACCCCAAGAGTATGAATTTATTTCTATAACCATCTTCTCTCCACAAACGCTTGCCTTCATTGCAATCAAGGTACAGTTTAAATACAGTTTAATTCTGGCCCTCCCATCTGCACATAAAAACATCCAACCTGAGTTGAATAATGATTTAAACTCAGTTCAGTTGAACTGCCAGGGTATGGACAGAAATTCAAGTGATGATAACGTTCAAGATTGTAATCGTGCAGAGACAGATAGGGCTGCTACATCTCTCTTTTCATGCTTCACCATGTGATTATTATTGCTTGAGTTAATTCAATTATAACTCAAGCTGAAAACTCAGTAAAAACCAGTTCCATAACAAGGACATTGACATTTTACATAACATTGCACAAGTGCACTTTCTTCCAAGAAAAACATATGTTATCAGAGTTGAGTAGGAAATTGGTTTTATACCCTGCCAAACTGTTCAACTTCAGAATTGTTCCTGTTCCATTTCATATGGAAACAAAGTTCATTCAACATTTTCGTAAAAAGCAGAGTTTGAGATACACGTTTTCTCCCACCTTTCTCCTCATAGTCAAGTAGTCCAGGACACAGCACAACCTCCTGGAAAGCAAATGAACCAAGCTCTCTTAGGTTCACATCAGAGAATCGCTTAATCACTGAGCTTAGAAGGGATCTCTGGAGATCATCTGGTTCAGACCCTCTGTTCAAGCAAGCTCAGATAGTAGGTTGCCCAGGAGAGTGTCCAGTCAGGTTCTGGATATATCAATAGAGGGAAACTGCATAGTCCTTCTGGGCAACTTGGTCTAGTATCTGACGACCCTCGCAGTAAAAAAAGTGTTTTGTTTTGTTCAGATGAAATTTCATGTGTTTTAATATGTGCCCATTGCTTCTTGTCATGTCACTGAGCACTACTGAGAAGAATCTGTTTCCATCATTAGTACTCCCCCCAAGCGGCGTTTATACACATTGATAACATAACTCCTGAGCCTTCTCATCTCCAGGCTAAACAGTCCCAGCTCTCAGTCTCCCCCTGTATGTCACATGCTCCATTTCCTTAATCATCTTCATGACTTTTCCCTGCACTCGTTCGAGAATGGCCATGTTTTTCTTGTCATGGGGAGCCCAAAACATGACACAGCACTCCAGATGTTCTTTCACTAGGGCTGAGTAGAGGGAAAGGATCGTTTTCCTCGACAAATTGGCAGTGCTTTTCCTAATGCATTTCCAGTATGTTCTTGGCCTTTTTTACTGCAAGGACACATGTTGAGCTTGTTGTCCACCAGGATGCCCAGCTATTTTTCTGTCCAGATGGTAGCCCCCGATGTGTACTTCGAGGAGTTTGGTGTTTTCCCTGTCCTTTGTCACCAGGTCTCCTGACCCATTCAGCAGCAGACCCACATCTTCCCTAGTCTTCCTTTTGCTGCTGATGTAGAAGCTTTACACATCCCTCACTGGATTCAAGGGCAGATGGGCTTTGCTTTCCTAACCCCGTGCCTGCACGCTCAGGCAATATCTCTATATTTTACCTGGGTCACTTGCCCCTGCCTTCACCTCTTGTATGCTTCCATTTAATATTTGAGCTTTATCAGGAGTTCTTTCTTCATCCATGCAGGCCTCCTGCAACATCTGCTTGACTTCCCCTTTGTTGGCAGGCACTGTTCTTGGGATTGGAGAAGATGATCCTTGGAAATCCACTAGCTCTCCTGGAACCCTTCTTCTCACCAGGGCTGTATCCCATTCCTAGCAGATCCCTTAATAGGCCAAAGCCTGCTCTCTGGAAGTCCAGGACCATGATCCTGCTATTTGTCTTTTCCCTCCTCTCATGATCCTGAACTCCACCCATCTCATCGTCTTTGCAGCCAAGGCTGTCCCCAACATTCAACTCCTCTACAGGTGTCCCGGTTTCGGCTGGGATAGGGTTAAATTTCTTCCTAGTGCTGTGTTTTGAATTTAGTATGAGAAGAATGTTGATAACACACTGATGTTTTCAGTTGTTGCTAAGTGCCCTCCTAGTCCAAGGACAGCTCCCGTGCCTACTGACTGAGCTAGGTACACAAGGTGGGAGGGAACATAATCAGGACAGCCAGCCCAGCTGGCTAATGGGGTATTCCATACCATGTGACGTCATGCTCAGTATATGAACAGTAGGCGTGACCCAGGAAGTGCCGATCGCTATTTGGTTATCAGTCAGCACGGGTGGTGAGCAATTGCATTGTGCATCACTCATTTTGTATATTCTATCATTATTTATTATCATTATTTTCCCTTTTCTGTTCTATTAAGATGTCTTTATCTCAACCCACGAGTTTTTCTCACTCTTACCCTTCCGATTCTCTCCCCGTTCCACTGGGGGGGCGGGGGGATTGAGTGAGCGGCTGCGTGGCATTTGGCTGCCTGCCAGGTTAAACCACGACACAGGTCTTCCTTTTTTGTTACATATCAAGTCCAGCTGAGAGCCTCTCCTTGTTGGTGCCTTGATCGCCTGTGTCAGGAAGTTGTCATCAAAGCACTCCACAAACCTCCTAGGTTGCATGTGCCTTGCTGTAGTGTCCTTCCAGCAGGTATCAGGGTGGTTAAGTCCCTCATGAGGACTAGGACCTGTGAATGTGAGGCTTCTTCTAGTTTATCTACTCTTCTACTACCTCTTCCTGATCAGGACATCTGTAGCAGTCCCCTACCACAATATCGCTGATGTTGGTCTGCCCACTAACCCCAACACATGAGCTGGCTCATCACTTCTCCCTGTGCAGAGCTCCTTGCTTTCCAGCTGCTCCCTTAAATGAAAAACTCCCCTCCTCACGTTCCTGGACTGCTCTTCTTATAGACTAAGTATCCATCCATCCATCACAGCACTCCAGTCGTGAAACATCAGGTCTTCACTCACCTGCTGTCCTCTCAGATGGACTTCACTAAAGTATTGGCTGTGCTGGGGTAGGTCTTTCTCAGTTTCTCCTGCTGAAACAGATCATTACCTACAACTAATTACTTGCAAGGTGGGTGAGAAGATACTCACTCTTCATCTAAGTGGACAAGTTACTGGCTAGTACTTGTTCAAATTAAATATAAAACAGAGCAGCACAATGCACATGGAGAGGAGAGATGAGCAAGGAATTGAATTCTTTTAACCAGAAATCCAGTTCTGTATCCAGGGTAATCCTCAGTGAATGACTCCCCAGATGTCTCCTACATTTCTCTCCTGAAAAGTTTCAGTCTTCACAAATGGTTTTCTTTTCTATTGATAAAAGTAAATTAAAAATCTCACCACATACGTGTTATGGGACCTTGAACACACAAACTGATACAATCCGTGTCTACAATAATGAAAAGGAAGTGTTATAATGCAGGACATGCTCTGCTGCAGAGTAAGTTAGCCAGTTTTGAACTTGCACGCAAAAGATCTGGGAAGGGAAGGGTAGTCTCTCATTGTCTGCAAAATGTTGTATATAGCAAGAGCAACTACAGTAAGACACTAGAGATGATGATTCAGCAACTACTCCCCACAGTAGTAATTTCTACCAGAAAAAAGAAAAAAAGATTTTTTTTTTTTTTAGTAGAATTCCATAAGGAATAATGAGCTGCACTGCTCATTAGAATCAATTTTCTAAGAGACGCAAAACTCTGATCACGTTCTTAATTTGTCATACAGCAGTCTAAACAGCATACTGCTTTGTAGTTCTGACATACTGAGTTTGGCATTAAAAAACACCATGATTTGTTCCTATTAGAACGCACTGTAGGAGCTGATCATCCAGAAGGTTTGTAAGAGGGAATGAAACAATGATACAGTGAGTGCTTCCCTGGATGTCAATATGGTGGGCAAATCCAACCACTTACTTCTACTATGGCAGCAGAAAGAGCATTGCACGGTCACAGCAAAACTGCAACTTTCATCACTGTACAGGCAAGACTGGACGGAATGAGTTGGACCAGCATACACGTTTGCAGACACCAGTAAGGCTCATCTCTACCTTGCTATGCTGCAGTTGTTAGAGGCCAACACAGGGAAGGGAAAGGAAGAAAAAGTAGCAAATATTACACATCAGTGCTTGAGCTTTGTGCAGCACAGGGATGGCAGCATTTTATCAGGGCAGTCTGACTAGTGGTGGGGAATCCCTCCTTTCCAGTGTCTCTTCAGTGTCTTGAACCTTTCCTAGTTACTCAGGCCTGGCAAAGGCATGGGATAGAAGAGAGGAAAAGGGATTTCTCCATGTATAATAGAGAGGTACCCTGTGAGGAAACTGTTATGCTACTGATATGCAAGCATGTAGCTAAGACAGGAGAGTAGCAGAGCAGAGCCCCATGCATCCTCTAGTGGAAAACAGTTTCAGCTTTTATATATTACACTAAGTGACTCAGCTCAATATGACTCCAAATAATAGTGCTGCTCTGACATATCAAGGTAATAAAATTTATCATCATTTTAGGTTATAATACTTTGATATTTTACATTAGACTGCAAAAATGCTTTTATATCTCTTAGCATCCACTAGCAAAAGTACTGTGCTTTGTAAAGATCATTTATAGTTATTTTCTGAATAATCTCATTCAGTTCTTTGGGGTTGCATAAAAATTCTAATAACCCATCTTCTTAGGCACCCATGTATATGTCACACTTCTTTTTGTTTCTAATTTGTATTTTGCTTCTGAGGTCCTTTCAGCCTGAAATGAATCAGCCTACCCCTGCTGGAAATCCATATAATTTCTCTCTGCTGCAAATCTCTTTCTTCACATTATTCACTGTGCTGATATTCTGAACTCCAAAGCAAAGTAACTGGTGACTCACCTTCAGCTATCAGTCATTCTCATCTGTTCACTTTTTGAATTTTGATGTTCTTTATTAGAAATTTACACTTGACATCCAATTTCATCTTAATTCATACTTTTTATTATTTCTAATTGATTTTTTTCCATTTTCATGATTAAACTACCAATACTTTATTAGAGGTTTTAGCTACCCTGTGACATTCAAGTTATTAGTTAAAATCACTAATGTCAAGAGTTATTATTGTTTATTTATGAAAGCCAAATCATTCACCTGCATTCATGTTTTGAATGCAATTTAGGGTGCAGGAGTTCTCACAAGATACCCTTACCACTAGGTAATTCTGCTGTTTCTTCTGTATACATGTTCATCTTTTGACTTTTTCATGGAGAACAGACTGTTCTGTTCTAAATCTCCTACAGCATGCAAGCACATTTCACTCTCATATTGTCTATGTGTTGAAGACTGCTCTTTATGTGCAAAAAAAAATACATAAGCTTGCATTTCATAAGCCTGATTTAAATAACATATAAGAGAATATATACATGTATTCCATTTTCGTGCCCTGTGCCCCATCTCCTGTAAAAATCAATGACATTCCTTCTCCATCTGCATAGTTTAAGAGACATGTTAGATTTTTCTTCCCAGTTCCCATAGTAAATATTCTTGTGGGAGTAAGTCTTATACACCCTAAATTATTTTGTCACATATCAGTGAATCCTTGAAATTAGTAAAATTACAGCTTACTGACAGTGTTCAAAATTTCTGACATTCCAGACAATATTTTCTTTTCACTCTTATCTTTTGTGAAAAGTTTCTCTCTTCACCATTTCACTCTTTCAGGGTTATACCATTTATGACTTTATTTATGATTTCATCCAAAATTTTCATGCTTGCTCTTTGCTTGGTTTCAAATTGACTACTGCAACACTGTTTCTAGTAAGAGAATGAGACATCATAATCTTTCTTTTCTTTCCTGCACAACATTGTTAATTCATTATAGTCTGAATGATTCCTCCACCTTCTCTAAATATGGAAAATATTTTAAAATTATAATTTAATTTGTTTAGGGTGGTCTTTTTGTTAATTTTGTTTAACTATTTCAGTGTATTTTTCAGGTCGTTGTTTGTTCTATGACCTCTTATTCTCATACTGCTTCCATCTAACTTATGCATTTTCTTTTTAATTGATGGCTATGTCCTTTGATGAGTTCAGCTTGTCAGGCAAGAAAATTTTAACTTTCTTTCTATCACTGCAGCAGTTCCATTATTTTCTCCTGGGCTAGCTGTGGTGCCCCATTTCGGTAAAAACTTATTACTTGGTTCCTTAAATCACCAAAAAAGTTCAAGATTATAAGAAGGAAATTGAAAGTGTTTCTGTAACTCCTAGTTACCTTATGGTCACAGACACTCCATCCAGCCTTTCCCAACACTCGTGATACTAGAAACAATGAAAAACTACTGGCAGTAATCTCCTTGCCATGGCACTAAAAGGATATATACCGTAGGAGCCATGGCAGCAGGTCTTAAAGCTTCCCTTCTTCATGGGACTCTATCCACAGTGTTGTATAAGGATAAGAAAAGCCTTACATATCTCAGATCTCAGCCCTTTATCAATATTATCAGACTGCATGTGGATATATTTCAGTCCAAGAATTGTGTTTGTAAGTGGGAAGCCTCTACCTACCACTGATACAATGTCTGGATGCCTTTTCTGAGAACAGAAGCTGTTACAGGTCTTTTTGATGTGGTAGATGAGGACTTTTCCCGCTTGAACATAGTTTCTCTGAAGTAAGAAGTGAGAGAACCTAAGGAGCAAGGAAGTCCTTTAACAGAAATAAATCAATGCCCATTTTCCCCACGTTGGACAGCAATGAACATGGAAAATCCTGTCACTCATCAGTCCAAAGGAAGCTGAGACCAGAAAGAGGGTAAATTCTTGCTTTTTTAGTACATCAGACTGCTATCATGTTGTGGCCCTTCTTGTCCTTAAAAAAAAACCCTAAGAATTACCTCTGAATTCATATAAATAAATCCAGTACAATTTTACCTTTGTTCTATAATGCATTTAATCATTAAGGCAAGACATCAAATCCATTTGTGGTAAAACATACCATTCTACTAATATTTGCCTTACTACAAGATATGTTTAAGAATATCCCAAATTATGGAAAATAATAGATTACTCTGCAAAACCAGAAATTATAAAATCACATATTGTATAAAAAAATATTCCTCCCTTATATTATTTCCTGAATGAAAGTCCCTTTCAAATTGTCCCGGTTTCGGCTGGGATAGGGTTAAATTTCTTCCTAGTGCTGTGTTTTGAATTTAGTATGAGGAGAATGTTGATAACACACTGATGTTTTCAGTTGTTGCTAAGTGCCCTCCTAGTCCAAGGACAGCTCCCGTGCCTACTGACTGAGCTAGGTACACAAGGTGGGAGGGAACATAATCAGGACAGCCAGCCCAGCTGGCCAACGGGGTATTCCATACCATGTGACGTCATGCTCAGTATATGAAGGGTAGGCGTGATCCAGGAAGTACCGATCGCTACTTGGTTATCAGTCAGCGCGGGTGGTGAGCAATTGCATTGTGCATCACTCATTTTGTATATTTTATCATTATCATTATTATTTTCCCTTTTTTTTCCCTGTTCTATTAAACTGTCTTTATCTCAACCCACGAGTTTTTCCTCACTCTTACCCTTCTGATTCTCTCCCCGTCCTGCTGGGGGTGGGGGGAGTGAGTGAGCGGCTGCGTGGCATTTGGCTGCTGCCAGGTTAAACCACGACAGTCCTTTTTTGGCGCCCAACGTGGGGCTCGAAGGGTTGAGATAACGACACATCTGACCCGAACGGGTTAAAACAAATTTGTTATAAGCATTCATTATATCAGTTTAGTACTCGATGTTCACAATGTTGATTTATTTGCTCTCAGAGTTTTTGGATCTGTTTTTGGAGTTGTGGTATATAGCACCTTACTGGCTGTCTATACTGCTGATTATCAGTTTGTATGTGGGGTTGGTCATCTCTGGGAAATGGATTAAGGTCATTGCTTTGCTATACTGTGTGACCTGGCTTTATGTTATGATAAAATTATTGGTCACAAGCCTGTACTCAGCACTGCCATCATTCCTGTTCTTCGGGAGCTATCTTTTGGAAACTATTAATAATTACACTTCTTACGTCTTCACCTCAGAGGATGAATTTAGTGGGGAGACAGGATGGGACACTTTCTCCCACTTGTTTACCTTCCCTTCCATATCTTCAGAAACTCCTTTTTCTTCTATCCTCTTCATGAAGACGTCCACAATATTCCCTGAGAATTGTGAATATCCTTGGGATGTTCAAACAAGCATGATCACATTGCTATGTCTCCTGAATGTGGTTCAGGCCTTGTTTAGAGTTAAACAACTATTCAGGAATACTGTCCAGAGATCAACCCCAGCAACAGATACAGTGACTACTCAAACCCCCACGACAGGCACTGTAGCTACTTCAGCCCGCACGACAACCACTGTGGCTACTCAAACCCCTGCGACAGGCACCGTGGCTACTTCAACCCCCACAACAACCACTGTGGCTACTCAGACCCCGGCAACAGTCACTACAGTTACTCCAACCCCCGCAACAGGCACTGCAGCTACTCAAACTCCGCCAACAGTCACTGCAGTTACTCCAACCAGTGCGACAGGCACTGCAGCCACTCAAACCCCGGCAACAGTCACTACAAATACTCCAACCCCTGCGACAGGCACTGCAGCTACCCAAACCCTCGCGACAGGTACTACAGCTGAACCAGAGGACCAACCGTCGCTGGTATCTGTCGCCCCTGTACAGAAGAAGAAATCTTTGAAGCGGAAGTCAGGTTGTGTAGAAAAGGATGATGGAAAAGCAGGGCCATCACGAGGAGGGGAGGAGGAAGAGGAAGAACTCATAAACGAGACGGAAACCACCCGATCCTTATCCTTGAATGAGTTGCGAGATATGCGGAAAGATTTCGGCTGTCGTCCAGGCGAGCATATTGTTACCTGGCTGCTCCGATGCTGGGATAATGGGGCCAGTAGCCTGGAATTAGAGGGGAAGGAAGCCAAACAGCTGGGATCCCTTGCTAGGGAAGCGGGTATTGACAAAGCAATCGGAAAAGGGACACAGGTCCTCAGCCTCTGAAGGCGACTGCTGTCAGGCGTGAAGGAAAGGTATCCCTTCAAGGAAGATGTTATATATCGCCTAGGCAAATGGACCACTATGGAGAGACGTATCCAGTACCTGAGAGAACTAGGCGTGCTGGAGGTGGTTTATAGTGACCTGGACGACCCCCGAACACCCAAAGATCCAGATGACGTCCAGTGCACCCGACCCATGTGGCGGAAGTTGGTACAGAGCGCACCAGCATCGTATGCCAGTTCGTTGGCAGTACCGTGCTGGAAAGAGGAAGAAGCACCAATGGTGGATGAGGTGGTTAGCAGACTTCGGGATTTTGAAGAAACTATCTCCTCCTACCTTGTCTCGGCTGTGGAGAAGCTGTCCCGGGAGGTCCAGCAACTCAAAGAGGATATGTCCTATTCTCCACCTGTACGGACCAGTATCTCAGCCATTAGGAGTCAGCGTTTTTCTCCTCAAGAGAGAGGATATAGAAAGTACACACCACGGGGCACCCTGTGGTTTTACCTGCGTGACCACAGAGAGGACATGAGGAAGTGGGATGGAAAACCTACCTTCATCCTAGAGGCACGTGTACGTGAGTTGCAAGGAAAAACAATCACACAAGGGGGTTCTCCCAGGAAAAATGCTGCTCCAGTTGTCAGGAAAAACCTGTCTCACGATGGTCCAGTTTCCAGTGAACAGTTCCCCAGACAGAGTAGAAGGGCTGATCTTACTTTGGATTGTAATTGCAACGAAGAAATTCTTGACTCACGTTTGCAAGAAGTGAGAGATGGATACTATGACCAGAACTAGAGGGGCCCTGCCTCCAGCCAGGTGGAGGAAAGGGACAACCGGGTTTACTGGACTGTGTGGATTCGATGGCCTGGCACATCAGACCCACAGGAGTATAAGGTGCACATCTGGTGCACATCAGTCAATACCAGGGGATCTGTTAATCGAGCTGGCCCTGCCCAATCAAGACTCTTACGTACTGTAGATGGAGATAAAGTCCCTGTCGTGCACATAAGGAATATGCTGGGGAAGACAGTCTGGGTTACTCCTGCCTCTGGCAAGGGAAAACCCATTCGTGGGATTGCTTTTGCTCAAGGACCTGGGTGCACTTGGTGGGTGATGTGAAAGGATGGGGAGGTCCGGTGTGTACCTCAAGGGGATTTGATTTTGGGTGAAAATAGCCAATGAACTGAATTTTGATGTCAACTGTTACATGATATTGTATATCATTATTTCTATGATATAGCAGTGGTATAGCAGTGAAAATCACCCAGATTAGTGAAGAATGAACTAACTCCGATGAAACCGAGCAAAGTGCAACGATGATAGAACTGGACGAGCGCAGCAGTACCAAAATGAGAACTGGCTTCAGGATGCAACGGCCCAACACCACACACCATCTCTTCAGCCCTGAAAGACTGTTATAACAGATGGAGCCCAAAGTCATGGACTAAATGAACTCAGTGGACATTTTAGAGGGATAGTCCATAGACCGAGGGAATGATATCTGTGCGTGCATATGTATATATGTGTGTATATATAAAGAAAGACAGTGGTGGGTAATTGAAATGTATTAAAAAAAGATGTGAGACCTAAGCACGATGTAAATGGTATGGAATAAGGGGTAGATACAGGCGCCCAAAAGGTGGAATTGAACCACTCTGTCGCTAGACAGCTACAGGTTTGAAGCCTGCACCAAACCAGGACACAAATCTAATTTTTTTACAGACACACAGTCACATAGATTTGCCTGTTCTAGATGTGGATACTGATCTGGTCTTTATTAAATCAAGATGATCAAGATCATGCTAACTTGAACACTAACTGCAGAGACAAGAAACTCATCTGGTCCTAGCCTAGCAGAATGCAAACTGGAAATGGCTTTGGAAGGCTCTGCCTTAGTATATCTTGAACACTAGCAATGCCTTGCAGTGTTCCATAAGCTTACATCAACAACTAAACAGTAGTTCATCTTTTACTCAGATATCCCTATACTTTAAAGACACAATGCTAATAAGAGGTAATACACTGTATTCCAAACGTTTAACTAAATAAGACTATCAATATTCTTCAGTTGTAATAAAAAGGTAGAAAGGTAGAGTATGTTTCAAAGTGAAGCTATTTTGTAGTAAGATGAATGTTACTTTAACCAGCATTTATTTAATCAGTTTCTCCCAAATATCTCTACATATTTAATACCTAAACATCGCTGTACTGCATAATGCTGTGTGACTGTTCTCAAGGAAAACATAAGCTATGCAGAAAAAATAATTAGAGTAGGTGTTTTCAAAGCATGTTCTCATAATTTAGGGAGGCCATACAGGATTTATGAGAATAAATTTACATCTGATCAGTTTATAACAACATACAAAATCTTCCCCTGAAGCTTTAAACATATTGTATTGTGATTACAAACCACTATGTACATATATACACATACATATATATATGCACATGCATATATATTGCTGAAAAGTCGCCTTCTTGCTCTGGGATGTGTACAGCATGCTTAAAACTTAGTTCAGTCTTTAAAAAACATGTAACTGATACAAAATAAACTACACTGAGTAACTGATGGCTAGTAATAGAACTTTAAAACCAGCTTGAAATACTAGTCAAGAATTCAATATTCAATTCATTTAGTATTCAATACTAAATGTTCTCTGGGTTTTCTTCAAGCCAGACTCATCCAGACTAGGCAACTCCACAAAAGTAATTAGACCTGTTGTCATTTGATAGTCAGCATTGCTGTACATGCTGTGTACAGAATTGTCTGAAAGTTAGAATACTGAATGTAAATATTCATTATAGGTAAAAAGATAAATTATAATTAAAAAAGATAAATTATAATATTAAGAAAAAGGTTAGCCATGCAAGACCCTTTTGGGATCTCAAATCTTTTCTCTCCTTAAAAATCTAGAAAATTTGTAGGTCTCCTACAAATCTAGAAGACATTCTTACTCTCAGGACTTTATGCTTTTATATATATTTCCTGTTCCTTGCTAGGATGTATACTATTTTTGAAGACAGCCTCTTCACTTTAAAGCTTATCTAGACCACAGCTTAACTCTACTAGAAGGCAAAAGCTGTCTCTATTATACATTACATTAATATATCTATGTAGAGATCCCAAAAGCATCTCTAAATTCTATATTGATAATTTCACATTATAATAAACATTCAGCTTATTTATGTTATTGGAGGTATTTTCATGAAAAAGAGGTTAAAATATGATCAATTTTCATTTTTAGACTTTCATGACATGAAAAACCAGTAATGGTTACTGATATTTAAGTTAAAACAATTATTCCCTATAAATATAAGATTCAAACAAAAGCTGATTGTCCCATTCTGAGTAAGAACCTACATCTAAGTTTTTTCTTCATGTGCAACTTTTTTCCATTTATTCTTGAAAGTATAAATTTGGTACATCACTGTGCAATCTCAGTTCTTTAATTTCACATCCCTTTAATCTCTTTCAAGCCCTGCCATTCCTTAGCATTTGTCTAACTGTATGTTCTTTCATCACTTATGATGTACTACATAACCTTAGCAGCAATAACTTACTATAGGAAAAATCTTTACAACCAAATCAGAGTTATTCCTGTAACTGTTGTTGCTGGCTTTTCTATAATGCCTGCAACTGACAGGAGAAAAAATTCAAAGCTTTAAATGTATTAGGATAAGAGTATCTACTTTCTTTAAACATAGTTTGAAGTGCAACTCCTGTAGCTCTGTCATCACTTGGGTCTTCATGGTAGCAGCAGTGCAGCAGGAGCCATTTTAGTTAGAACAGAATTAAACCAAGAGGAAGTATGTGTTCATATAACAGCAAGGTATTTTTTTCTAGGCTCATCTGAGATCTAAAGGTGAGAGGATTATTTAAATTAAAGATTAATTGAAAAACATTGGGACATCATCATATAATTTTCCCATTGTATAGCCTTGAGAATTTGACTGCAGCTGCTCA
This sequence comes from Calonectris borealis, assembly GCF_964195595.1. NCBI lineage: Eukaryota > Metazoa > Chordata > Aves > Procellariiformes > Procellariidae > Calonectris > Calonectris borealis. The sequence goes on along the minus strand of NC_134352.1, from coordinate 65,588,500 downwards.
TATATTTGTAAACTCCCCCTCACTGGTGATTCTGAATTGTCTGTAATTCATACATCTACATACACACACAGAGGAAAAATGGAAAACAAAAGCAAAAGAAAAACATATGTGGCTAATGTAATCTTCTTTAAAAAAATCTACGCTACATTTATCAAAGAAACGACTTGGTGTAATTTCCATACTAGACTAGATTTATAGTTAACTATTCCAGTATCGGGCAGTGGGCAGCAAAAAATGTATCAGAAGCAAGTAGAGAAAAACCCTTGTAATAATCAGATGGGAGGAAATTTGATCCCTATCAAGTCTTACCCAATCCTAATCAAAAAATATCTTAAACACAGAAACATGAAATTTTGTATCCTTCTCAATTTTTCTTCCATCCTGTTTCTTCAGCATGAACTGTTACAAGTCCAGATAGTATTCCAGATCTATATATGCAAGTAATCCATTGATAAAAGTCCGTAAAGTTCTTGGTATCAGCAGTATAGAATGACAATTAATTACACATTTTGTTCATGTATTTAACACCAAACTCCTGATTACTTTTTTTTCCTGACCCAGGCTGTGTTCATTATCCTTCTGTAATCCAGTCCCCGCTCTTTAACATCTTTTAGGAGATGAGGTAATCAATATTTCACATGATAGCTCATGGTCAAAATCCCAGGAAATCTCTCAGTTTTGAATCACTGATTTACATAATCTTAATCTCAATATTTTTAAGTAGGTCTATGCAGTGACAAGAATTACCAGCCCATGATAAATTCTGTGTTTCTAATTACTTTTAAATTTAGACTGATATTTTAAAATCTAAGAATTTCCATAAAACATAATTTTTTAAGTATTCTATCTTCACAGGAGTCATAAACAGTGTTAAAATTGTAGACTGGCTCACTGGATTAGACTGCCACGGAACCCAAGCAGGAAACAGTCCTGGAGAGTGTGCTGACCTGCCAAATTTCCAGCAGAAATTTTGACAGAGTTATCATGTCCTTTGCATGATTTTACTGCACTCTTGCTACCTTTTCCCAAACTACTTCACTAAAAAATTTTTACCTTGCTCCACTCTGAACATTCATTCCTGGTGTTGACCACAATAAAAAGAGGTGAAAATGTTAATTGAGTTATTCTCAGCAAAGACCCAATCCCTTTTCTTAGATGATCATGTTATTATTTAGAACCCTCTAAGCTCTCAAAGTACTTCAGTGAACTTAAACTAATGAAGTACTGGAGGAAAACGTACTTTAATAGTAAGCATCACTTTAGATGAATTAAAGTGCCTTAGGAAAATATCAGATACTTCTATCTAAGGAGTCTCCTGTTGTGAAGATAGGTCCACAGAAGTTTATAACTGTATATGAAATCCCTTAATGCTAACTACACCATTTAATAAGTATTCCAACATTAATGAACTGCAACAAAATGGCATTTTCTAGAATAACTGTGTCAGCCTACTGATTTATCACAGGTTTCCTGTAAATTCCCATGAAGCTTGCAAAGAAATAATACAAATTCACACAGAAAATAATAGCCCTGGTAAAACAATAGTAAGAAACTGGATCAAACACAAAAACCCAAGTGTGCTGAACATTTACTTTTTATCTGAGCATTAGTTTATTTGGCACGTTAAATCATTCTCTGTTTTGAGGACCCTTATAGAGAACTGTGTCATTAGCAAAGCTAACACTGCCAGAAGTAAGTCAGAGTCTACGTTTTCACTTTCACACTCAGGACCTTGAAGTTTAAGATTTGGGATGGGTACACAAAATTTGACTAAAAATATTTGCTTCTCAAGTCTCTATGTAATCTGTTTTTCCTCCACTCCTGCACAGAATAATGAGGTTCCCATACATTCTCAGTGTTAAGCTACTTCTAAATGAATAATCAGTAAATGTATTACTTGCTACATTTGTGACTGGAAAAAAACAAGCTTTACAGTGATAACTTACAATTTACAATGATAGAAGATAACCTCTACAAATAAAAGGGCTTTGCTTGGTGCAAAAACATCATGATGCATATAGAATATATTCCTTAGCTCCATAAGACAATAATGTCTGCATTGCAGACAACATACCATTTTGGTCAAATTAATATGTATACATATGCTATAGAGCTACATTTCTGTCCTATGCATGTCTTCCCTTCTTAGTTTTCAGTTCCCTCGTACAAAGATCTTTACGGCACAGAGAAGGAAACAGAATTCCCGTCAATTTCTGCCTGCATAGTGCCTATACCACTTTCCATGTATCATAAGAAATATGGGATCTATGTGTTGCAGTGTAGGCGTAGGTCAGACAGACATATTTTACACAGCAACCTCTTTTTCCTCCCTTCATGCATGAGATAATGAGATTCTCATATACTCTCAGGCACCCAATCACCCACCAGGATGCTCAAACCAGCACTGGGTTATCCCAACCTGTATTGTAACACCTTGTACTCATATGCTGATGTTCAATGGCTGTGATTCAAGAAAAAATGTATTAAAAAGGTCTTAGGGCCAGACAAAACATCTAAGATGATGTATCAACATTTGTACTGTTAAAGAGAAACTGGTGTTGCAAGAATATCTTCAATTCTAGCAAATTGAAGCTGGTGAAAGGGCTGAGAAGGAATGTCTTATGAGGAGCAGCTGAGGACTATGCGTTTGTCTAGTTTGGAGAGAAGGAGGCTGAGGGGCGACCTTATTGCTCTCTACAGCTTCCTGAGGAGGGGAAGTGCAGAGGGAGGTGTTGATCTCTTCTCCCTGGTACCCAGTGATAGGATGTGTGCGCCAGGGAGGTTCAGACTTGACATTAGGAAGCATTTCTTCACTGAGAGGGTGGTCAAACACTGGAACAGGCTTCCTAGAGAGTGGCTGATGCCCCAAGCCTGTCAGTGTTTAAGAAGCATTTGGACAATGCACTTTATAACATACCTTAACTTTTGATCAGCCTTGATGTGGTCAGGCAGTTGGACTAGATGATCGTTGTAGGTCCCTTCCAACTGAACTATTCCATTCTATCACATTCTAATTCAGGGAGCAGATCCCGGATTCTGAATTTTTTATTGAAGATATTCCATGTACCACAATGACTTAGTCCAAAGGGAATCTTATGTCTCCAGAGAAAAAAATTGAAAGTTTATTCCAACTTTTGCCTTGGAATCCTTTGGAGTTTTCTTTGGAAGTAGTGAATAACAAAACCATCTACTAATCAACAAGATATGTAGGTTTTAACTAATTATCTACTTCAAAGAAAAAGAGATTATATGAAAAGCCTAAGATTGAAGGGACACAAATCCAAAGCTGGGAGTAGGGCTCTATAACTTCAGCATATAACACTAAGCTCTTTTCGATTTGGATGAACACAAAACCTGGGGGGAAAAATCAGCGCTTTCTACTGGCATAGCTTTTCTTTACACTTATTTCCCCAAAAAGGCTTGGTCAACAAGCAGCAACTGCTGATGAAGGAAAGTGGTCTGTATCTCTACTTTCTGGGAGTTATTACAAGTTCACAGCAAAGATAGAAATGATGAAAAAATTGATGGAAAAACCAAAGAATCTAGAATGGACATGTGAAAGAGCTATGCTTAGCTTTTGTGCAAAACAAAAACCTGTTTGTACAAATACAAAACAGTAATGACTCTAATTTTTACTTACTCCTATTTTATTGGTATTCTTGGCAAAACTAGACCCTTGATTTTTAAGTGCTGCAACTCCTTTGGTATAGCATATAAAACCAGAAACAATCCACATGCTACTTCACAGCGAGAAACTACGTTATCATTTTGAAGGACGCTGTTTCATCATGAAATAAAATATTTATTTTAAGTGTATGTTTGCAAGGGAGAGGGAACTGTCATTTGGTCTTTAACTGCAGCATATGCCAACGTATAGTAATGAGTACTCCAAATAAAACACAAACATTCCATACTGCCTCTGTTCTTCTATGTTGTTTTCCAATAAAAGTCCAGAATCTATGCATCATATGCTTTTATAAATAATGGAACCTCACTTTAAATAGTGCAGTTTTCTTATATCACCTGCCTTAGAGCTCGACTCTACTAAGTTTATAACGTTGGTGTCTTTCTTACATACGCACTTCTATCCTCTTCCCAAGATGCATGTGAGTCTAATCCAAAATCAAGGTATAGTGTTCTGTTTTTTCTTTCTTTCTTTCCCTCTTTTCTCTTTTCTTTTTAAAAGTAGTTTCTAGTCTAGGGTATCTATTTCCAGCAGTATTTTTCAATCATTGCACTGACCACAAAAAGAGCCACAAAGGAGAATAAGAGGAAGAGGATCTACAGGTTTGGTGAAGGCCACAGCTGCTTGGAAAGGAATGTGAAAAGTGAGGCTGACAACACCTGGTAAAATGGAGGGACTGCGTTGCCTTGTTACTCCCTGAGGAACATAGAAACCACAGCCATGTGCCTGTCAGATGCAAAAGCAGGTTTTTGGCTTGGCTACCACCTTTTCCATAAAAGCAGCACATACAGCCATCCACTCCAGACGTTAGAAAGCCACAGGTAAAAAACACCAAGTGAACCTAAACCGAACAAAAAAATAAAAAAACACCAAAACATCAAAAACAAAACCAAGAAATACTGTTACCCAATGCCATGCCTGCCTTCTCTCACAGAAAGTTTACATATAGATGTCTTGAGTTCCAGTTCTAAACCCAAGTTAATTTTTTCTCACAGGTAAGGATTCCCTCCCTGTCCAAACACAATTTAACTAGGTGTTCCACTTTTCTTTCCTACAACATTGGCATCTGCTGCACATGAGGCTATGCAGATCAGACTGACCACAATCTAGTTTATTAATGACTTCTGGTATAAATGAGGCCATCACATATCCTCCTTTGCACATACTGACAAAAAGTCTGCATTCAAGTATGTTTTCCGGAATTATCCTTGTATTTTAAATGCTGCTGGAAGGATAGTGTCAGCAGACAATTTGATATCATCATTTATGGCAAATTGGCATCACGATGATCTAGAAAAGTTCTACAAGAGAGAGTTTTGAGGTGCCTGAAAGCCCACCTCACAGCCATGCTTTTCTTACCAGTGATAATATATATTGTATCCTATAGAAAGAGTTTCTGGATGACAATACAGGACTGGATTTTGACCAATATAATAATGCTCAGAACTCAAAATCTGAGATACACTATGAAAGATAAACTCCTTAGACAAACGAAAGTTGTCTATGTCTGGTTCTTTGTGCAAATGGCATTTTGTGTTTTTGAAAATTTTTTTGCTTTTATTCAACTACTATGTCTGCCCTACCATTGACTTGAGTTGATCTCTTGCCTTAAAGAGATTTTTTCTACACCTCCTGAGGCAGGAGCATCAGAAAGCATAAAATACTTGGGCAAAACCTTGCACAGATATAAAATTTGGACCTGGTTGATCTATCCAGTATTAGCCACCATCATCAAGGTGGAAAGTTATGTCTATAATCACTTCCCCATGGGACACCACAGTACATTAATCAATGAGAGTCACTTGTGCCCCTCTTCTCTACAGGAGCTACACCTTGTCTGAATTCTCTGCTCTGTATTACCACAGTGTTACTGAGTTTCATGACAAGATTATTAAATGTCTGATACATCCTACTGGGTAATAACTTAATTTAGCAACCATAAATGAATCATTAGCAGCTGATTAAAACCATAGTCTTCCACTTGGCCTCATATTCCTTGAGGGAGCAGTTCAATCCACACCTAACCCCAGTTAAGTCTTGCTGACATGGTAAGAGAAGTGGCTCGTCATTCTCTTTTCCATTTAGAATTTAGGTGTTAGGCTTTTTTAACCTCTCCCTCTATACTTCATATCTACTCAATTTATAACAGGACATAGTCACTGTAGGTAAGTCTATTGGCCAGCCTTAGGTTTGTACAGATATAGGACATTGTTAAGATGTGAGCGTGAAGAATGCTTGAAAACAAGATTTCAGACAGGCTTGACATGGATGCAATAGGCTAAGGATACGATTTCAGCATTTTTCAATATATAGCCCAGCACAAAGACTATGTATGACTTAAGATGGGAGCAGTCAAAATAAATACTGGCATTCAGTAATTCTTGTCAACCAATCCTTAAAGCTCTTTGTATGCATCTTTTAAAGATTTCTTTCCTCCATCTCCCTTTTCCTGCTTCTTGAATTTGTACTAATTATCAGTTTTATAATATTGGCTTTTTATACTGAAGTCTTAACATTTGCACCAAGTATGTACATGCAAGTTACATGAAAAACTAAATCTCCTATTTACACTTTCCTATTCCAAATGTTTATTTTTCTTCTTGCAAAGCATCCATTAAAGCTGAAAATAGAACTCAAGTGTGGAATATTTGGTGCAACTTTTGTAATTTATGTCTCTTCAAAATATTATTTTCAAGGTCATTCATAAAATGGTACTGAAATTCAGCTTCTTAATAAAATCTGTTTGCACAGGTGCAGAGACAGATTGATTCAATTTTTGTTTAGTAGGTCCAGCACAATTGCTGTTAAACACAGCAAAAAAGCACTACACATACAATTTTAATTAATTTATTCATTCATTAAAGAATTAAAAATGTGATCATATTTTCAATTAAAAATATGCTGACTGAAACATTACAAATAGCCACTTTGATGTAGTAGGTACAGTATCTACTATTCCATACTGCTTGCTTCTGTAATTTTACTGTTCACTTCTGTAATTCTAAACAATGAAGACTTGTTGCTTAGAAGTTAGGTAACTAGCAGGTGTTGTGTTTGCAGGTGTGTAGAATTGTAACTAGTCTAAATTGTGTATCCTGGAAGCATCGTTAGGCTCTAGTGAAGAATAACCTTGGAAACCATAAACAAACGTGGTCCAAGCATGGCTCAGGGACAAATTGCGACCCTATAAGGTAAAGAGGAAATAAGTTCATGAAGAGTTCACTACCCTAATGACCACCAGAGACCACCCAAGACCCCCAAGGAGACCCTAAAGGCTTTAGTGCGCATGTGTTTAAGATGATGTAATATTATAATTAGTTCTCGGAAATGTAATGAATATGTAAAAGAGAAATTTAAAATATGTATGAGAAGCATGGATATAAACAGAAAGGTGACTAGACCAGGTGCGCTTGATTTGTGGCAAGTCCACCGAGCACCCAGGCCTGAATAAAACAATATCTCTCCTGAGCGTGTGGAATTGGTTACTTGCACGCTGGGCACGAGTCCGTTTTTCGGACAACAACTTCATGCAGAATTAGAAAGGTAAATGCCAAGATTATTTTTCTAACACAGGCAATGGCATAAATTAACATAACATATCACACAGCAGGATTTATATTAATATTTTATATTAAATAATTTAATAATCTTGTAAATGCAAGTAAAAAAACCCTCAAAAATATTTTTATGAAATAGTAAATAGAGACCTGTTTAATGCTTTCAGTAACCAGTAGTAAAGTACATGCTCAATGTCTCTCCTCCTAGAAGAAGAAAACTTGTAGACCTAGCATGTCAAGTAATCTATTAAACAGCAATTTACCTGTAGGGCATGAATGAAGTACTTTGGTCAAAAACTGTTCTGCTTTCTTCATTCTAACAAGACTTTCACCTTCCAGTTCAAAAGCAGAAGGCCCATTGATCTGCCTGAAGGCCAGGGTAAATCAGGCTTGAATATACCCGCAAATGAGTGCAAAGGGCATCCATGCCCGCCCCCACTCACAAGTTTAAGCAAAGGTGCTGCTCAAATTTCTAGCATGGTCTGAGTCATGCATCAAAACGAAAGAGCAGACAGTTGCCACAAAGCACTGAATAGAGACTAAAGTAGAGAGATGATTACCTATTTGCATTTCCACTGAGATTTTCTTTGCCAAATGCTAGTAGAAGAAAAAGCAAGGTGCAGGTCCTTGGCTTCTATACAGCATGAGCTGAAAAGAACTGTTTTATGTCTTCACAGTAAATGCCTTCATTTTTTTGCTGCTCTGCCAAGATAGTAGGCATTTCTGCCAGCTCATTTTCTAAGTATGTGTTTTCCTGAGCCCTCGTATCTTTGCAATTGCACAACTGCAAGAATGGAAAATACTTGCAGCAAAGCCCATTGTCCTTTATGCAGGCAACCCAGAGCATGAGGGAGAAAAAACAATGTGAATGTAATGCTTATCATGATGCCCTTAGACTCCACTGTTGGGAACCGATGTTTTTCCTCTCTGCACAAAGATACCGTACTCTGCCCCTCCCACAAAATAATACCACCTGCAAAATAATACATTTGAGCTTACACACATAGGTCCTGCATACTCAAGGCTGAATTCACACTGTTTTGAAGATTTCTTTATTTTAATTGCTCCTCCTGTTAAGACTTGATGTTACAAAAGTGTATTTTACAACCCTTATCTTTCTATGCTTTCTGAGCATCAGAAGAGATGACATTGAAATTTCCTTCTCTTCAATTATGGAAGATACAAAGATAATAGTTTTAAAATAAGCAGTTAACTTTAAAAAAAAACTTTTTAAAAAAGTCAGTACCTTTACAATAGGAAAAGTGCATAGTTGTACAATCAGAAAATATACTTGTCTATCTTGAAAACTTCAGAAGCAACATTTGCAGAATCTTACCATCTGCTCTAGACTATCTTTTAGACCAGTATACTTAGGATTGTGGATATAATCAAGGGTAGTGCAGAATACTAAATACAGTACTGTGTAAAATGGAGTTCTGCTACATGGCACCAAATCCTGAAAGAACTGACCAAAGCAGGTTGGACTCTCAGTGGAACAGAGCCAAGTGGGTATTGGAAAGAAAATTACTGTAATGGATAAATCACGTACAAGGTAGCACTGAAATTTTATGTAGGCCCACAAAGCATTAACTCAGATGGAGCACACATTCTGGAGAAGGATAAAGTTAAGAAATCAGAGGGCCAAATTAATCCCAAGAGTTATTCCCCTGAAGTCAAGTGAGGGCAGAATCTTAGTTTATTTTGTTATTTCAAAGAGAATCAGTATCAGCTGAAGCTGCACAACACACTTGATAAAATCAACAAATGTATACTCCCCTTTTCCAAGCACATCCATGGAGGAAGACCTCTCTCCAAAGTGTATGTCAGAGAACACTCATTCACAATTCCTATTTGGCGGGAAAAGCAGAAAGATTTCACATTCCCCAGTATTCGCATTGATTCTGCAGACTTGGGGCTCCTTTTTCTTTTTGCTTCCCCTGTTAAAACAGCTCCAAAGAAGCCATACTTTCTGCTTCTTCAGAGAACACGTTCTATTCCAGCAGGAGGGTCCACAATATATATTTAACCAGATTCTCATGGTTATGACAGCAATTGAATTTAGCTTCTGCTACTCTCTTTAAATGAGTGAGTGTTAGCAACTGATACAATGTAGACTCCAATCCATGTAGTATGGTTTGGTTATATGAATTTGCTTTAATTCATATAGAGGGAGGATGTGTGTGTACATTCATCTGATTTTTAGAATTACTCATTTATTTATCAGAGAAGTGGTATGCTATGAGCTCACCATTCCTTGGCCCTCAATTAATATGCACTGATGCAACATCATACAGTAAGGTAACAAGTTGTGAAAGTTACTCTTCCTATTTCCGAAGATGCAGAGGGAAAACTGAACCACCCCTTTGCAGACTTGGGAAAAGGAGCTAACTGAAGTTCACACTCCTCCCCTTACATCCACTTTTCCTGCTGAAGCTCTTCTGTGTTATTATCTTGGCTTCATTCCAAGGATTTGAAATGCACTCTCTTGGAATCACAGCTAGTAAATCTTCTTTAGCAACATCCAAATTAAGTAATGCAATCAAGTTTATGTTGTATTTGTACATATATATGCAGGTATGTAATAATTCTAGCGGGAATAGCATCTAGGCATAGAGGTAATTCAATGCAGAATTTAGCTTTAATGATTAATCATTACTGTTATTGAATCAGCTTCTGCACAGGAAATTCCTAGCAGAAAAATCTGCCTTTATATGATGAGCTGTAGTCCATGTCTCTGGTGGTCAGTCATAACTAGCCTATTCAGCTTACAATTCATAAACACACGATTTTATAAAATGTTCCATTTTCACAAAATTGTATTACTGAAAGATCATAAATCAACATACATGAACAGCACGTGAGTACTTCATATGCTTCATATACTTATTATATTAAATGAGACAATTTTATTCGTAACACTTATTATATATTAGCTTTTCATTCGTGCTCCAACCAATGTATATCCCATTTGAAGTCACCTTTAATTTCTGCATTCTCTTTCCCTTTTTCTACCATACAGCCTAAGTAAACTACTTCTATATTTCCCTGTTACTGTTGTGTCACAATTTTATACTTTAATATTATTATGTTCAAAATTCCATTATGTTGTCTGGATCTTTGATTATCCCCATGTTAGAAATGAGGAACAGATGGACAAAAATTGCAACTATACCCTTAAAAGAGCATATGTGTGGCAAAGACTTCTGAAATTTGTAGAGAGATTTAGTGGAGTAGAAGCACATATTTATGAACACTTTCAATATGCATATTCTTCTTCCTGCCTATGTTGTAAAGAAAATATTTAGAAATGTGAAAGCTAAGGTCATATAATAATAACTGAAGTAACGTTTTCATATTTTGGAAATATTTCATTTTCAATAAGAAACACTTCCAAAGTGAAATGAATCTTGCCTAATGGATCAATTTCTGACAATAACAGTAGCAAAACTAAGTGAAAAGTCAAAACCAACCAAGTCTCCTGCCTTCATGGAACACGAGATTGAGACAAATGAACAGTAATTCACAATTAACAAGTTCCTATCAAGTATTCAGTCATGACTAAAAATCCATTAGTAAATTTATGAAAGATCTGAAGGCTATTTCAGATAGAATTACGGAAGATACATTAATGTAGTTTAAATTGATTTGAATTCATTACTCTCTACATCTATCTGTATTTCAACATAGCAGCACCATTATATACAAACCACCAGCAAAATCAATAAACTAACTTTCTACAGATAGGCGTACAGCAAACGCCATTAAAGATCCCAGGCCACTTATCCCAGAGAATCTCAGGTTGCACTGAGATTCTTACCTTGCAAAATTAAACACTGAAGTATTTTATTACCTGATTTCTAGAAAGAAATTAGGTGGAAATATATTATTTCATGTTTATCAAGTGAATCTGATCATTACTTGTTTTTTTTAATGTTATGGAAAATAAACATAATTCTGTCACACCAATTAGTGTATCATTTGAGCAGATGGAATACAGGATTTATCCTACAATTACAGATAGATAAAAGAGTCAACATTCTGCTAATCATTAATCTAAAGTAATTATCAACACATTAATACTCACAATGTACACTTTTTTTTTGCACATTTATCTGAAAAAAAGCTGTACATAATAGATACTATAACTTCTGCAAACAAGTAAGTTCTATGATGCAAGCCAAACAATCAAAGGAGGCAAAAATACTTTAATCAGTAAATGATAAAAATATTTTAATAAGTAAGTGATGCCATGTATTTAACATACACTTGATGCACTAAAAATATCACTCATGGCAAAATTCATTTTTTGCAATATGAACTACATGTGAAAATTACACCTTATCAATGGTTTTGTGGTGTTTAAAGATATGCAATATATCTTTATTATACATTAACAACTAATTGCTACTGAAAGATCTTTTCATGTTTTGGCAAAAAGAGACAAAATTTGGTATCTTACCATCTGAGAACATGACATATTGAAGAATATTACCAAAAAATATTTAATAATAGGTTTTGAAGGCAAACACAATGCACAACACACAAGTTTGTTCCACTGGAATATTTCATGAGACCCATCTTCATTTCCCCCATTAATTAATGAAAATATAGCCATTAAATACCATCCCCAGATGAACACATGAGAAAAGCTTTAGCATCATTGGTTAGGATCAATGGGATTCCCCAAGAAGCTCCTCTTTTCAAATAGCGAAGTTTACATCTATCTGAAGCAGAAAGGGCAAAAAAGGGCATCCCAAAATCTGAAATACTTAAATGAACTTCTTCCTAGAGAAATGCTATGAATACTTGCTATAAAACAAGGTTTACATTTGTTCAGCCATCCTTCAATTGCAGAATATACTGAGTTTATGGTAGTTGCTCTAAAAACCTCAAGACTCTGGCTACGGCAGGCAGCACGGTGACAATCGGAAGACAGAGCTGGCTACATATCTTTTACAAGTTTAGAAAACACTTGGGCAGGTATCCAAAGAAGAAATAGCTGCCAGCAGTTAAAAGTATTACTTCCCTTTACATCCTGTTTGCTGAGGTTGCTACTCACAACACTGACATGTCAGCATAAAGGAATTTGTGTTGGTGCACAAATTGCTTCAACGTAAAATTTAGGAGTTCAAACCATGGTTCCTTTTAAACTGATATTCCTAACCAATAATTTAAATTTTTTAGAACTAATCATTTAACTTCCATTAAAAATCTTTCATTAACTAGGTCTTTATAACAGTGTTATGGAAATTCTTTAAAACTTATTTTCCCCCTCAAAGGCAGTTGAAAAGTAATTAGAACAGCATAGGGCTCTGCACAGGGAGAGATGATGAGCCAGCTCAGTCCATCTGAGAGGACAGCAGGTGAGTGAAGGCCTGATGTTTCACGACTGGAGTGCTGTGATGGATGGATGGATACTTAGTCTATAAGAAGAGCAGTCCAGGAACGTGAGGAGGGGAGTTGCCTTTCATTTAAGGGAGCAGCTGGAAAGCAAGGAGCTCTGCACAGGGAGAAGTGATGAGCCAGCTTATGTGTTGGGGTTAGTGGGCAGACCAACATCAGCGATATTGTGGTAGGGGACTGCTACAGATGTCCTGATCAGGAAGAGGTAGTAGAAGAGTAGATAAACTAGAAGAAGCCTCACATTCACAGGTCCTAGTCCTCATGAGGGACTTAACCACCCTGATACCTGCTGGAAGGACACTACAGCAAGGCACATGCAACCTAGGAGGTTTGTGGAGTGCTTTGATGACAACTTCCTGACACAGGCGATCAAGGCACCAACAAGGAGAGGCTCTCAGCTGGACTTGATATGTAACAAAAAAGGAAGACCTGTGTCGTGGTTTAACCTGGCAGGCAGCCAAATGCCACGCAGCCGCTCACTCAATCCCCCCGCCCCCCCAGTGGAACGGGGAGAGAATCGGAAGGGTAAGAGTGAGAAAAACTCGTGGGTTGAGATAAAGACATCTTAATAGAACAGAAAAGGGAAAATAATGATAATAAATAATGATAGAATATACAAAATGAGTGATGCACAATGCAATTGCTCACCACCCGTGCTGACTGATAACCAAATAGCGATCGGCACTTCCTGGGTCACGCCTACTGTTCATATACTGAGCATGACGTCACATGGTATGGAATACCCCATTAGCCAGCTGGGCTGGCTGTCCTGATTATGTTCCCTCCCACCTTGTGTACCTAGCTCAGTCAGTAGGCACGGGAGCTGTCCTTGGACTAGGAGGGCACTTAGCAACAACTGAAAACATCAGTGTGTTATCAACATTCTTCTCATACTAAATTCAAAACACAGCACTAGGAAGAAATTTAACCCTATCCCAGCCGAAAACCGGGACACCTGTAGAGGAGTTGAATGTTGGGGACAGCCTTGGCTGCAAAGACGATGAGATGGGTGGAGTTCAGGATCATGAGAGGAGGGAAAAGACAAATAGCAGGATCATGGTCCTGGACTTCCAGAGAGCAGGCTTTGGCCTATTAAGGGATCTGCTAGGAATGGGATACAGCCCTGGTGAGAAGAAGGGTTCCAGGAGAGCTAGTGGATTTCCAAGGATCATCTTCTCCAGTCCCAAGAACAGTGCCTGCCAACAAAGGGGAAGTCAAGTAGATGTTGCAGGAGGCCTGCATGGATGAAGAAAGAACTCCTGATAAAGCTCAAATATTAAATGGAAGCATACAAGAGGTGAAGGCAGGGGCAAGTGACCCAGGTAAAATATAGAGATATTGCCTGAGCGTGCAGGCACGGGGTTAGGAAAGCAAAGCCCATCTGCCCTTGAATCCAGTGAGGGATGTGTAAAGCTTCTACATCAGCAGCAAAAGGAAGACTAGGGAAGATGTGGGTCTGCTGCTGAATGGGTCAGGAGACCTGGTGACAAAGGACAGGGAAAACACCAAACTACTCAATGTTTCTTTGCCTTGCTCTTTGCTGATAATTCTGGCCTTCAGGAAACCCAGGACCCTCAGACCAGAAGGGAAATCTGGAACAATGGAGGAGGATCAGGCCAAGAGCAAGTTGGGCAGCATTAAGAAGTGCGCTGTCAGTGTGTCAAGGGAAGTGATCCTTTCCTTCTACTTGGCCCTAGTGAAAGCACATCTGGAGTGCTGTGTCATATTCTGGGCTCCCCATGACAAGAAAAACATGGCCATTCTTGAATGAGTGCAGTAAAATCCTACCTTTGGGAGTACGTTGGCAACTGGCCTAACACAAATAATTTGGGGAAAAAGAAGGGAAAAAAAGCAATAAGAATTTAATGAAATTGCATGCTTCTCCATCTTACAAATTGCTTTAAAATAGATTGCATTTTTCAAGTTACTCAATATACAAAATTACATACTAAGTCATTTTTGTGAAGAAACTTTGGACTGGTGTTCAATTGAGGAACAGTTCATAGTCAGCATTTGTATACATAACTTGAGCTGTGGGTGTGGTGACTACAACGCATGTTACAATTCCTTATGGGAAATGTTAAATCTTTAATATCTTTTAAGTGGTTACTTTTATTTTACTGTACATAGAAGTCCTAAGTATATGTTGTTTCCTACTAACACAGACATGGAGATCTGTCTCCTTTCATTTTTGCATAGGCATGAAACAAACTATGTTCTTAAAGAACACAGGATACATGGTAAGTTGTGTCAGTGTCTACTGAAACAAGGCTTCTGAAATGGAGGCAAGCCTTCTTTTTCTTATTATTTTAATTTTCTCTAGGAAGGGATTGAAAGAAATGAAAAATTAATTTGTGCAGCATGATAAGGCAATTCAAATGTAAGAATTCCAGTCAGGCCTTGCAGACCAGATGGCTTTTAATTTTCTGGCAATGATGTTAATTGGAAGTCAGGATGTAAACTTCTTTTTTAATCAACTTTAGGCATCTGAGGGTTTTTTCTAATCATATAAACAGCTGTACACTGGAAGCATCCTAGCATCAGTATTACATTGTACAGTACACATTAGCCAGGACTAAGGCTATAAACAACAAGTAAGGCTATAAACAACAATAATATTAAGTAACGTTGTAGACCACTGGTAACTACTTTAAAGACTCTAAAAATGAAAGTTTGGATTTTTATGAATGTCTTACATCTTCCCTCTCCATTTCTGCAATAAAATTTGTAAAAATCATTAAAAAAATCTTGACATTTATTTTGTCAGTAAAAAGTTATGCTCCTAGTTCAGCATACAAAATTAAAAGCCTCGGTT